>NW_020884874.1:14570586-15261525 GCF_003945725.1 Corapipo altera
TCTTCTATTAAAACACAACATGGGAAATTAAATTAAAAGAGGGGAAATTATATTAAACAAAAGGAAATTAAGTTAAGTAAAATTGTTATAAGGCTGTGAAAGGTTTGACTGAAACCAGCCTTTCGAAATTAATGTCTTCAGACATCTTCTGGCATAGTGATAGCTCTCAAGCAACAACCATGATGTTCAGGAAAGGCTATTCTTGGATACTGATTTGCATTTCTTTCCTGGCTCTCTGCTTCAAACTCAATGCAAGTAAAATATTAGATGTCACCATGACTTGAGTCTTCTTGCTCTTCATGGATTTGGTTATTCTGACCACAGTCTCACAGTCGAGTGATTGTTTAACTGTACCTGACGACAACTTGTTTCTTGCCATCATGAGATTCAAGAAAGAAATAGAACAACTAGGATCACTCCATTAGCTATTCCCAGGAGAAAGAGGGACTATACCCCTTCTAGAAACCCTCTCCATGCTTGAGGGTGGGAAAAGAAGGATATAGATGTAGGAATTCAAATGAATGGTGGCAGGACAGTGTCTCTACAGATGTTGCCAGCTGACGCACTGAGAGGAAAGAGGACACAAGGAAGAGAATGCAGGGCTGATGGTCACTGGAGGTCATCCTCCTCCTCCCACTTCTCCTGAAGTTTCCACAGTATACTTTCCAAGCCACTAATGAAATCTAAGTTTAAATTCTCTGCAGATGGAAAAGACTGGTTATTTATTTACTGTTTGTAATCAGAACTTTTAAAAGAAATTAAAAAAAAAAAAAAAGAAAGAAAAAAAAAAAGTAGCCCAGCAGGGTTGGGAAAGCCAAGAATTTCAAAATATACCATCTGTCAGAAATCTTAGGACTGAAAAGCATTAATGTCATGAAATCTACTTCCTGCCTAACAAAATTGGTAGAAATTCAGAGAATGCCACACATAGAATTAGCTCATTCTCACAACTGGTTGGAACATTTTTTTCTTTTTTTTCTGAGACACATTCATTTTAATTTAAACATTCTTGTGTACAAGAATAGCCTTGTAGCTTCTGTGGTATGTAGACATGGTCACAAAAGAATTGAAGCAGCTTGGAGAGGTATAAAGTACTGCTCTATGACAACCTGTAGAAAAGAGAGACCTGATGTTGCTAGGGATGTTGCATTTACATCTGACTTAGTTCATTATAATGGGTGAATGAAAGAAAGGAGGGAAGAAGGGAGGGAAAGAAGGAAGGAGGGGAGGAGGGGAGGGCGGGACAAACAAAGGAAGGAAGGAAGGAAGGAAGGAAGAAAGGAAGGAGTCAAAAAGGGAAAAAAACAATCAAACTGCTATTGAAATGAACAGCTGTTCTTTTTCAGCATTTTTTTTGTCACAACATGTGACAGGGGGTTACAAGGTTTGAAAAAGACACAGTGAATATTCAAATTCCATCCAGGTATGGTACAGTTTTTCCTTCTCATCCTTTCAGTTCACAACGCAGGTTCACAACTTGTGCAGCAGAGCATAATGAAATTTTTAAATCTATTATTTAAAATGATTTATGATTAGTATATTTTACTCTTCGTAACACTAAGTTAAAGAGTTTGATAATATTTCAGTGAAAAACACTACTATTCTTTCATAAACTAGCTTGAAAACAGGTATGTTTGGATTTTCATAAATCAGATGCTCAAAACCTTCACATTTCAAATGAGTTTTAAACTGTGAAAATTGCATCTTCTAGTCTGACATCTACCTGCTTCATTTACCTAAAAGTTGGGATATGGGGCTGTGTTGTTTCATTTTAGTAGTTGAGATAATTGTTATGATCGGGTAGCCGAATACAGAAAAAATCATGTAATAGTAGCATTAGTTTCTCATAACATGATAAATATGGCACCAATCAGAAGGACTTTCTGAACTTTACCTTTGTGATTTCAATTAAGGGCAGGAAAAAACATGAAACAAAACAAAAATAGAAATCTGTTGAATAATACAAATTTTCTCCAAATGATTTTTCCACATTTGCTGCCAAAATAAACACATGGTACATGTTAGTCTGTCGGGTCCACATTAATTTGTCAGCTGTAGGAACTGCCGTGATTCATTTGCCAAAACCTGCTGCACTAAATCCCACTGTTTTTAAATTGTAACTCCAAACATCCTTTTAGGCTTGCAAGGGGTTTTAAGCACAACTTATACAGATAACATTTCTAAAATTACTCTCCACACATATTTAAAGTCTTGGCAAGGAGTAGTATAACCAGCCTGTCACAAGTCGGTTTTCAATTCCTTTTCTAACTAATTGCATAAATTTTAAAATAGTATCACTGTCATCTGGGACACAGAAGGCAAGGATGTGCTAAACTCATTTTATTCACTTCTTCACTTCACTTCTGAGCTGTGCAAGTAGTCCAGGGACCAGCTGTGCCTTGGTATTCTGGGGTTCTGAGATTTCACTCTTTTCTGTGGAGAAAGAGACCTCATCATAGTCTCCTAACATGGAAGTGGACGTTTTGACATTCTTTAAACATACCTAAATTTTTTTAAGGATACTTGATGATGTCGTCCAACTCATAGTTTTTTTTACTAGGTAATGTTATGATGGGAATCCTCAGTATGTCATTCTAAAACATTGCACAGGAAATTAAAGAGGAACACACAGGCTCTCCACAGATGCAAAAAATTTAGTCTTTGCACATGTATATTGCAAGAACAGCTTGTGTCAAATACTTGGGGAAAAAATTGGTTGGTTTTTTACCATTGAACCAGAAGAGTCATCATCACTGTCTTCGCACATATCTAGAAAATCTTTAAGATATATAGTAAACAAAAAAGAGCATCAAGACACATTTTATTTCTTTCTTTTAAATATGACTTTACCTTTGAGTAATACTCTGAAATTATTGACAAACATTTCTAAACCATTTCTGCATTTAATTAATTTACTCAGATTCCTTCTGAATAACAGGTTGTATTAACCCACTATATTTTCTTCTGGAAGTCTTTGGTCTCACACTATCAAAAACATAAGTAAAGGAATCTTTGTCACTTAGAAGACTGATATTAAAATTGCACTGTAGCAATTTTTCTATAGTCTTTTGAGAGAGAGGTGACCTATATTATTTCACATATCTCCCAACTCAGGAAAGAAGCCTGCAATAGACTACAGTTTTCCTTGATGTGTTTACCATTATGACTGTAAAATTAGTGCAAGAGAAAGGCATTGAACATCCCTTGTATCCAATTAAATAAACAATAAGGAATAAACAATCCTAGCTTCCTTGAATGTCCTAGTTTCAATAGAGATCAATGAGATGCGTGGAGCAACAGACATGTTCTCAGGCGCTTCTGCTTAATGGGCTTCAGATGCTGCCTCTGGCAAGAGTGTGGATAGGTCTTTGCACTTCATCCATCCATATGTGGCGAGGTGCCATACATTTGTGTATATATTTGTGAAATAAATACTTGTTCTTGAAAAATTACCTTAACTTTCTGGAGAGTTAGACCAGACTTTATTCACCTGAGCTGCTGGAACTTTAAAAGCAACTCTGATCCTTGAGAAGTTCCATGTGTCCTGGGGAAGCTCCCCTCCCTTAACCGAAGCAATCATTTATCACAGAGTCATAGAATCACAGAATGGTTTAGATTGGAAAGGACCTTAAAGGTCACCTAGTTTCAATACCCTGCTATGGCAGGGACTCCTACCACTAGACCAGATTGCTCAAGGCCCCAACCAACCTGTCCTTGAACACTGCCAGGGATGAGGAATCCACCATTTCTCTGGACAACCTGTCTCAGGGACTCACCAACCTCACAGTAAAGAATTTCTTCTGTATATCTAACCTAAATTTCCCATCTTTCAGGTTGAACCCATTACTCTTTGTCCTACTACTACAGTTCCAGATGAAGAGTCACTCTCCGGCTTTGGGTCACAGGAGTCATAGGTAATATTTGTTCCTAAAGCATCAGAGAGATCTGTAATTACATATGATAATTTGCAATAAATAAATGAGAAAAATCAAAACTCCAACTACTCATTGGCTCCTCAGTGAGTCATACCATGATGGAGGAAAAAAGAGGTTTTTCTCAATTTTTTTGTTTCTCTATTTAACTGTCATTATTCAGGTAATAATAACCTGATGATTCCTGAATTTCAGTCCAACCTTTGTATGTATCTCACACTTCCAGTAAGAGTTTGACACTCTCTAGCTGATGAATAAGGAATCCCTTCTGTTTTCATTCCCATTAGGTGATTTTCTCAGGAGTGATTTTCAGATGAACCACAATCAAAAAATGAAAATATCCTTTGAGAAGATATTTTATCTTCTATTTCCCAAAATATCTTTTTATCCTCTTTGCAATTCTTGTATTTATTTACAAAATCCTTTCCAGAAAGTTACAGAATGGACTGTGACAACACACATACAGACACAGATGACACAGATACAGACACAATGTCCTGCAATGTTAGGAAATTTTAAAAACCATAGAAAAATGCAGTTTGGAAAGACATCCTGCTCCTGAGAATGGAGCAGGACAAAGTGATTACATGGAATTCCGGGCAATAAAATGGAGAGAGTCTTCAGTGCATCTCCAATTTTGGGTGGCATACAGTCACAGTAAAATCCTGGCTACATCTCAGCCAGTAGTATGATTCCCACTAACGTCAATGGGGTCATGATTTCATCCACAATGCATGAAAGAGCCTGCCAGCTCTCCTGTGCTCCTGGGGAGAAGAGAGGGGCTGCATAGCCTTATACCTATCCTAAGTGACAATCAGTTCTCACATGCAAGATCAGTCCAACCTTTGAAACTTTTCTCAGGATGCTGCATTTGGTTTAGATTCCTGTGGAAATCTGTGTTGTTATACAGTTTCCAAAGCCCGTATGTGTCACCGGCTAACCACATAAGAAGTGGATTCCAGCATTTCCTGTGACATTTAGGAGGAAAGTCAAGCCAGCTCTGCATGGTTTTCAAAATCCCAGTCTTCACATAAAAGTTGTTTTGGGGGAAGGAGAGAAACACTTGAGTGCCACAGGCACAACCAGTTTCTCAAGAAGTTGTTCTGCTCCCTGCAGTTGGCCAAGACAGAAAACTGCTAAATTACTATCTCTACCACAAGCACACATAAATATTATTGGTTCAGAGAAAACAGCAAACCGTGCCTGTGTTTCATAGATTAAACCAAAGTTTTTGTCCTGTCTCTAAATAGAATGTGATTTTAGTTCACAGCCCCTTTTTTACACTTTTATATTTTCTTCCTGGAACTTATGCTTTGCTGCAAATTGAGCAGTCAGCTCCCACATAAGGCCAAGGGTGTTTTATGACTCATGGTTTCTCTTCTGTGTTGACAAAACTTATCCTATTTTATCTTTATCTTCAAGATGAAAAAATTTGGTTCAGGGACCAGAGGTTTTTTTCTGAGATTGTAAGGGACCGATAATGTTCAGGGATGTCTCAGGGAAAAGAGACCATTTAGGCTTAGGGACAAAGCTTAGAGATGAGATCTTGCCCTGGGAAGCCCCAGGGCTCCTCAATGATGCTTGTAGCACATGGGGAAGTAAGGATGCTGATCTGGGCCCACTGGCAACACACACAGAAGGAGCTTAGGGCTATATTCCACCGAGTAATACAGAGACAAAGGGTTTGGTGACATTGTGCACATGTAAGACTTTGTTATAAATGCAGTTGTTAATCTCCATCCTTTGGAAGGGTGAAGTTGCAGAAACACATTTTAACAACCCTGAGAGATAATTTTTTCACAGATCTTCAGGTTTTTCTCCTCTTTAAACCATGCTTTCTAATTCAAAATGTCTCAAAATCATACTGCAAACTTGTATATCTGTAGGTCAGATACAACCCGACATGGAATTCCTTTTGCAGCTCCAGCAGAGCCAGCCATCAGCCTTCAGCTGATGTTAAGTGTTTCCTACTAACCAGCTTCTGCAATACTCTTCTAACATCCTGTTTTCAAGTGGGCACCCACTTATTCATGTAGCATTTGGAATATACTCTTTGATAAGGTGTAAAAACATCATAGGAACACTGTACCTTTATGCCACGACTTCTGCATATGATTGCAACAGAGTCTGAGAAAAGTAGCTTTGAAAAATCTGTCATGTGCTGTTGGTAGAACATTAAACCATGATTGATCAAGTATAACATTTTCTTTTCAGTTGTACTGGGTGAAGAAAACATCACTTGCTCTTTAAGAGGTCTGATCCAGGACTCTCCTGTCAGCTATTGTGTAGCTGTTATGAAGGATTGCAGGTAATCACAACTTCTGATTCAAGACTTCTTACAATTGTATTTTTCCCTTTGTTGCCTAAAAGACCAAGAAGAAAAAATACTCCATGCCAAATTAGGTAGGATATAAGATAAGAAAGCAGAAGCTTTAATAAGCTTCCAGGTTCTGGGAATACAAAACCGTTGCATGTGCTTTTTCAACCCAGGTGTTACAATTTTATAGTGATGTCCATCCAATCCCCGCTTGTCCACTCCCCGGTTCTGCCCTGTTCCACCCCTCAGCACACCCCTTCAGGAATTGAGTCTGGGGGCATTTGGGACCCCTCTTTCATCATCTTCTTCTTCATCACAGCACATACAGTCCTTGGAGTCTTTCCAAAGTTCCAGGGTTGAAGGCTGTTGTGCCCATGTTTACATATTTTGGTGCAGGCGTTAAGGTGCTTTCTGCAATTCTTCGTTGAAAAGAAGACTAAACAGCTAACAGACTTCTGAGGGATTGATATGGGAAGCAGTTTGATAGTGCAACCATTAGACCACTGCTGTTACTTCTACTGGAAAATACTGACAGAAGATATAATGTCTTGAGAAACATACTACAGCTACATTTAAAATCTACATTCACTACATAACTACTTCTAAAGTCTATAAAAATTAAAATATCAACAACTCTAAGACAACACCTTCCACACATGAGGACTGAAGGCTGCCCACTCCTGCCCTTTGAAAGAGGAGAAGGAACAGACATGGATGGGTAGCTGGAAATACAGTCTGAAAGTCAGAACTGACGTTACCATTTCTGCTATATGTAGTGGGAAGGATAGAGGTAGCAACTACTGGTTTGAGGGTTTTGTTCTGTGTTTGTCTGTTGTATAAGGGAAATAGAGAGCTCCACAGCTGGTATACCACTGAAGTCCCACTGGTGTTCTCAACCACTTCAAGGGCTGGCATCAGGATGGAGCCACAGCTCAACACACAATTGGAGCTGGAATCAACTGTCCCTTTCCTTTCTGCCCTAACCCCTGCTGTTAGCCATCCCCAGTTGGGAAATGACTTGTGAGGAAAGAAGCACAAGGAGGAACAATGTGAAGACTGAAGACTCAAACAGGGATCCAAGGGGCACAGAGGGTACAATAAAGCAGCATACCTTGTACTGCATCTGTTGCTCCTGGAAGAGAACTGGAGACAAGGGAAGGGACACATGATTGCTGGGATCCCTGACAGTAGTGGGGACAATTGACAAGTGCTGGCCAGGAGAAGATCCTTGGAAGAACTGAAAGAGGAGGTGCAATCCAGTGCATCCTAATGTGCCCTCCCCCTGCCTACAGACAGAACATAGGCCTGGGGATCCTCGGAGCATATCTGTCCCACTGCTCCATGAAAGGTTTTTCAGTTGAGGGGAAAACAGGGGCTGGCATATCTGGGGTCTTCACTGCTTCTGGGTGGTAAGAAGTCTCAAAATGAAGACAGGGCATGGTACAAGAGATTCATGTGGAAAGGAATAAAAGCTGCATCTCTTACCAGTTACATGGATGTTTGACATCCATGACCACTGCTGATGCTAGGAAAAGAAGATACCAGCGTTTTAGTAGCAGTTAGCATGCTCCTAAGAGGGAGGTAGCAATTCTGTCTACTCCAGAGCATAGAAAAAGCAGGAAGATGACAATGGCTATTTTGATTTCCTTGGCCCAGGAAACGTTGCCTTCCTTTGTGCTCTCAGGAGATTTACTATTTTGCATCACTCCGGAGTTCAGTTCTATCTATGACTTGCTTCTGGTTTCTCACTTAAAAACACAGAAGTAACCTAGGACTCTTCCACACAAAAAAAATGGCATGGAAGCTTTGAGAATTAAAAAAAATATTTGAGAAAATTTCTTTAAAAATAAAGAAATAACACACCAAGATCCCTGTTTTGATCAAAAAATGAACAGGTGTATTCATCAGTTAGTTATTATAAACTAAAAAGAGATTGGATTTACTCTGCCTAGGTTTAATATCTGTGACCCTTCAAACTCAGCTGTTTAATATAGCCCACTTGGCCTGTAACTGACTTAGAAGCCTCTCAAAGACAGGATCAAGGAATAAATGCACGATGTTATATGGCGTGTTGAAGGATTTACCGCTATTCTAAGTGTGCCCTTCTCAAAGGCAAATTCTCTTGTTCAAAATATATGGGAGCTCACTGGTTGAATTATAGGAACAGATACCAGTTTGAGTTAAGATACATTTGGCAACAATAGAATTCCATTCATTTCCATAAACTAAATCTGGCTGGAGAAATGCCCTGATGTGAGGTTATGGTGGTATATATTGCTTTAATAAGTGTAGACATTAAGAACATTTTCAAAGGTGTATGTTGTTAGATACCTGCCCTGGGAAGATGAAAATTAATAAAATCAGTCACATGTGACCAAGCTAAATTACCTATAGCCAGAGTAGTTATGTTTGGAATTACTATTCGTATAAATTCAGTACATTATCCTGAGGAGAAAACATCTTTCACAGTTCAAACAGATCCATCTGTAAGTCAGACTGGAGTTTTGTTCCCCGTCGTGTAAAAAATCACTATGACTGTGAACTGTGAGCACGAACTGTGACTTAGGAATCTGTTCCAGATAGATTTGGTTCCGTTACTGTCTATCAAAAATGTTGTCTTTTATGCGACTAAAGATTTCTATGTTCCTGAACAAAACAAGGATCTGCTCCTTGTGAAACAGAATTTACTAAAATGATAAATTACTTAATTTCTAACCCAGATTAATTCTGAGAAATCCTTTGAAAAAAAAGAAATCTTTAAAAGACAAGTTTTAAATCATGGTACAAGAACTGGGAAAACAAGGAACATTTGCTGTCATCTGCAAAGAACTGACCATTCATCTGAAACTTAATCCAAACCTTTCTATTTGGTTATTGCAGGTTCAAACCAGTGTTCCTCTTTCCTTTCATTCATTTTCACAAAAATCAGAAGATATAAAAAACCATAAAACATACAATCTCTTTCATAAAATTACTTTATGGAAACAATGCTACACAACCATGATCATGAAGGAAAGTGATGTGGGACATTGCCCCTGGTTAATTCAAGAACAACACAGTGTGAGAGCTGCCGAGTACTAGTAGAGGCTGTCCAGAGTTCACCAGCTAATAGATAACATAGTCTGAATGAAAAATATTAATCAAATTTTATTACTTGAATGAAATTGCTTTTATTGAAGATAAGTGACAAACCTACCTTCAAGGAAAAACAACATCAAGCCCAGAATATGACCTCTCAACACAAAATGTCTGTGTTTTACTGAACATTATTGTAAGGCTGTTATTCACATTAAATTGCTTCAGTTTTTACAATTTTTGTATGTGTTATAGAGAAGTTACCCACAACTTTGATGAATTAATTATCTGTTTGGTAGTTGTTTTATAAATGTCTTATCCCTCTATTTTAGCCTGATTTGTAAATACTGAGATGAGTGCCCTCTATTCAAAATGTGTATTATTGAATTCAGGATCCTACATCATGTGCTTTTATTTCACATGTTTTATCAACATATTTTTGTTATTTTTGATAACAAAAGGGCTGTGGATAAGCTGGAACAGAATATAAAAATTTACATTAATTGGTAATGAATATTTTCAAAATTGGCAAATGTTCTACTGCACATGGTTGTTACCAACTGACACTGACATAGGAGAATTATTAAAATGAACATATTCAAACATAATTTTTCTTTCATTTGCTGATTTCTAAAATGGAATATGGTCTTTTCAAGAGAAAGTTTTTTAATTGTTTTCAATTACAACACTTTTTCTTAACAGGGAACTGAGCTGAGATCGCCAGCTTATTTCATACACTAAAGCACAAAGAAATGACTCTATATTTTTTTCACAGCTCTATATATTCCTAATAATTTTTATAAAGACCAACCGTAAAACTATTGAAATGAATCAAAATGAGCACAAATAAATTAGACTTCATTTCATACACCAAATGTTTGTGGTAGGTAAATTTGGGGGAAAAAAGAAAAGAAAACAAACCCAGGAAGCAGATAAGCTTTCCTGTTTGGTGCAGAGAAGCAATGTTGAAGAACTATTTTCTTTAAATTGGTCTTTAGCTGTGTACTTCTCAGATAAATATTTAGTAAAAAAAAAAGTCTCTTTGCAAAATCTGGACGCTCATTGCTGAAATCAGCTATGAATTTTGGTCTTGCTTCTTGATAGAGTCAGAACTGTGTCTTCTGCAAGACAGGAATTTTACTGCCTTGAACAGGCAGACCATTTTGTCTAGAATAGTAGATAAACTCCTTGTTAATGCTTTGAAAATACGTATTTGGTTATCAGGCAGTGTAATCTCACCAAACAATAATACTTTGTCACTAGAAGAATATAAATGATTGCAGACCAGGTCCATCCAAAGCGTATTTTACATGTACAGCTAAAATACATGCTATATAAGCATATATTTACAAGGAAATCTTTCATTTCTTTCAAAGAAGATATTTACCTATGATCTATGTATTTTAAACTAAGCACGTTATCTCTTTTTAGTGGACTAATACATTCTGTTAGCCTGATCAAAAATGGGACATTGAAGTCTAAAATTTAAATTAGGCAAGAAAGTGGTGCCTGAGTTCACATGGGTAATCAACAACCTTCTCTTCCCCAGCTGGGTCTGCAGAGATATGAGAAGCCTCAGCCAGGTCTGCACCTCAGCAGAGCTCAACAGAGCCCTTCAGTGTCCTGTGTGGCTTGGGACTGATAAAAAAAGAAGCTTCACATCAAATCCAGACCCAGAGGAAAATGGTCCTTCTCCATTTGAGTGTGTTTATCAATATTATGAGATCATGCATAAACTCTCCCTACCAGGGACTGATGCAGTCCCTAAAAATGGGTGGCAACACTTCTATAACTGAGAGGTACAATGCTGTGTACAGAACTGTCTCCTATTTCAAGGTTACTATGCTTTCACGAGAAGTATTTAGCCTAAAGGTCTGATGTCCTAGGTAAGTGCTCTGACCACTGGCGTACCATCTTAAAAGTGATAATAACATCAGGTCTGCCCACTTCATCTGTCTCTAAACAGTTGAGTGAACGGGAACAACTGTCTCAGGGACTTGCTGGAGGTTCCACTGCTGAAGGTTTTCCAGATGAAGATAGACAGGGTTCTAGATAATCCTATCTAGGCTTCTTTTCCTATAAAAAGTGGGACCAGATGATCTTTCAAAGTCTCCCACAAGCTAGGCAGCTCTGTGATTCTATGAACCCTCTCATTTTCACTATGTGCATGACTCAGGATTAGAAATCGTTACGTAAATGCACCAAAGACCACATCCCTATTAATTAGCTCAAGCTGTTTGCTGACTGTAATGAATCTCATTGTCAGGGAATATTCAGGGTGTGTAATGCAGTTCTGTCTGAGCTGCAGTCCAACTTCAAGAACATCCTTAGGCTTCAATGTGTCCCTACTGATGAGGAGCAACCTGCTATGTCCATGTACACTGACAAGTGTGATCATAAGACATATATTTTTTTGAATAAACTAGGTCTCATGTCATTATCTGTCATTCTTCAACACATTTTTTGCTGTCACCATGTCCTCAGCTCCCTATTTGCAGGGCCTTCTCCCTCCTTCAACATCCAGGTTCTTACGTCCAGCTGCCTTCAAATGCATTGTTTAAATTAGGTCAGACAACCCTGTGGAAAGATCTACATCTAGAGACTATATCAAAAATCAGTATTTCATCAGAAATTACGTCACATGTTTTTAAAAGATCACAAGGATTTCTGGGGGAAGGGAGGGAGGTGGTGGGCAGGAGTGGGGGGAATTGCTACTGTTTAATATTATTCTTACTATCCTTTCAGCTTTTACTGGAAGAATCCTATCGCATCTTATTTAGTTAATAAGGCAAGCATGGTCTATAGCTGCGCAGAAGACAGAAGATAATCTTTCGTCGTGTTGGCACAAAAACCTTAGCTGTGATGGTACGGGTAAGGTCACCTTAAAGGCAAGTACTTTACTTGACCATTTAGCTAGGCTGAGGCCTGTCTTTCATAAGGCTTTTTCATCTGCTCAAAAGATCAGTGAGGTTACAAATGAAAAAGTGTTTATAATTCAAACGCCCAAGGCTGGACCTGATTTAAATGAGTTTTGAGCTGAAATGAAAACCATTCAGAGTTCTGACTTCAGCTGATAAAACTGGGCTTTGACTTTTAATTTTTGTCATAGATACTGAGGTGCAAATGCGGATTCAAGGTGACTCCTATGACTGATCTTAGATAGCCCTCTAGAAAAGGGCTAGAAACCAGCTGCCGAGAAAGAAAGTCCGAACATATTAAGAAGGAAGGAATTGCTCAAGACTTTCAGAATAAAACCTTGGAAACATTAAACATGTGCAAATTTATTCCATATCCTGAACTCTTGGAATCTTAGAGCAGAAAAAAATGAGCATAACATTTCTGAGGTGAGACCTCTGTTAAACACTTCCCAGACTTTTCTCCACTGGGAAACTTCTGCAGTAAGCAGAAGCAAATGGAGAAAAGCAAACAGCATTTGAGCATCCAAGTCCTTTAGGCATCTTTGGTTATCCTAATGGTGATGAAACAATTTTCACAACAAATAGGTTCTAGAAAATAAATGCAACACATGTTTGTATGTATAAAATGTAATGAAGCGGACAAATCCTAATTGCATCAATTCCCTTTCCCTGACTGGATTTTATTCTGGTTAAAGGAAACTCAAATTAGGTGAACTGTGATATATAGCCTTCAACTAAATAAAATGTACTGAAGTGAAATATAATCATTTGTTTGCATGAGTATGACAGTGTCCTAAATAAAAGGATTAACAGATCATTATGTAGTATCAAGAGATAATTTTAGCAAAAGAAACACCAAGAGGTCTTTGATAAAGATGAAAGTGTCAACTTCCAGAATTAGGACCTTTGGAGAAAATTTAAAAGAAAGGCCCCTCCAGTGCAGGCAACAGTTGGAGAACTTTAACCTTTTACATATGACTGTAGTAATTATCTCCCGTATTATCGGGTTGTATAAAATGACTTGCAATATCCATGAATGGTAACTCAGATTTTCTGATCTTCCTGCTCTCTACTTTGTTTGACTACCCATAAAGCGTGAATATTTTGAACTTCAAGGCAGTAAGTGAAACCAGACGATTATTTATTAACAGCATCCAGCTGGGAAGCACTTTGATGGCAGAAAGCAAACCTTTTTCAATATACGCGTGGCCAGATTCTTTTCACATTAATTGAGATTGACTGCTCTTCTCTAAGGCTCCCCTACAGCACACAGTAAAACACACTTTTCATTTAACAGTTTAACATGCCTGCGTGTCTTGAAGCACTCTTCAACAAACTCAACACACCGGGTAGTTCTCATCTATGTCACGCAACTCTGACTCTACCTCAAAATTACAACCTTTTGTTGTTGGGATGTGCAAAGAGTGAAACTGGAGCAGGAATCTATTCCTCCGTGGATATGCATTGCCAGGGATGTCCAGAAACCCCAAATAATGGCCGCTGTTGGGTTTTGTAAGGTGTCAGACAACTGTCATCCTCCCAAGGACTATGGGCAGGTGGGGCACATATTTGAGACTTATGATAAGGCCACAGACTTCATATTTCACTGATAAATGTACTTTAGGAATAGTTATTAAATTGTGAAGGATGATGAAACACATGCAAACAGATCCTGGGTTTTTTATCAGGATGAATTTTACCACCAACTTGCTGACCACATTCTGCCCAGAATGAGAACTGGTTTGTCCTCAATGGGAAGGAAGATAGATTTTTTTCGTTGGAGTCTATTGCTATATTGACACTAGTGAATCAAATGTTCCATGGACCTTTCTCTAGCATCCAAGTCAACCATCACAGGAGACCCCTCATCCGTATGAACAAACCCTCCTACACCAGTTATTTTCAGTATACAGGAATATTCTCTGGTACTGTGCAACTTACTAGTACAAAGGTAGCCTATGGGAGATGGATTGAACCCTTCCACTGAACACGCGTTATAACAAACCCTACTGGCAGTCAGTCAGTACAGAATGTCAGTAATGTCAATTAGCACAGAACTTAGCCAAACAGAGACTATTCAGCTTCAGCTATGAACATAATTGGTTTTCTATGAGATGGTTGAGAGGTTTGATTGTAACTGCTTTATAGACCTCCAGACCAGTAATTGAATACTTGGGGCAATTGCAAACATGAAAGAAACCTTCCTTCAGCCTGCACACACAGCCATCGAGTTCAGTTAGAGAAATATGCCCGTAGATTCAGTACCTGCTCTCTGACTTCGTTATTGCTGACTTCTTTGCATTTGGACTTCAGAGGCTTATTTGCCTGCTGCTGAGCTTAGAGAAATGTCTTTGTTTCATCTGTACAACACAGAGGCATCCCATTGCACAGATGGTTTCCAGTCACTGCATTTTTCATACGCATGCATACATCAAACCCCAGTCTCAGTTCTTCAGCCTTCCTGCCCTACAGACCTTTGTGCCCTTGCCAAGACATTGGACATCCCTAGGAGAACACAGATCCTATTCAACTAAATAAAAAACAACCTCGACACATAGAAATCAACTACAAATGTTCAGGATAGAAAAAAAAAGCCAAAATGTGCTTTTCTAATTTAATTTCTACATTTAAAAAATACACTAAACATTTGCAGTCCATTTGTAATATTATGGCTTCCTTTACTGTATAGTTTTAATTTGTTTGTCTTATAGTTAACCATTATTCCACTTTGTTGTCTCCTGCTTTTATCCAGATTCAGAGCAGACCTTGAAGACTGCCTCACTGTTTCAAGATAGAATTTATTATGATAGCTGCCATGGATACGCACTGCTAGATGTTGATCTGTTTTAAGGAGAGATCAAGATTTGGCAAAGTAAATGAGATAATTCCTGTCTTTATTTAAAGAGATCTAACCCTCAAAGCACATTCCTATTACAAGTACACACATTTACACATTTTTGTGCTTGACCTCAGTGTAATTGTGTGGAGGAGTGGAGCCTTTCAGTCAGATAATGAATGTAACACATGATAGAGCACTGTAGTGCAATGTTTTTTCTGGCATGAGTTTAGGATGACTGCAGTCATTAAGAAGGTGAAGCCATATTATTAAAGGACATGCTCTCAGATTAAGTAGAAGAAACAAAAATAAGTAGTCTAATTCATAACTGTAGAGATACTGAAGTTAACTTAAAGGTTAGCAATTTTAGATAGATATATATATATAATGCATATTCTTTGTATATAAAAACATGTATGATATCCATGTGATATGTACGTATATAGGATTGGATACATTTATGTATAATATAAAGGTTATAAAGAAGCTGCATGGACGTGCCTGTTCTAAGACTAGTTGTCACAACATGCTAAATTTCATATGTATGTTATGATTTTGATCCCCTGCATTCCACTGCATCTCACTTATGACCAGCTCTGTCCAGTTACAAATGGAAGTTTTCAAATATCTGGATTCAGATTTGGTTTTTAAGGCTGTAATATTTTCAGCACCATTGATTACAACCCAATGCAATTGCTACTGACTGTAGAATTTTAGCCTAATGATGCATGATGAAAACTGTAGCATGCATTGCTAAAAGTAACAAAGTGAGGGTCAGGATTGAGGACAGCAAACAGAAATGTGTGTGAATTGACACTGAGGTAGCAAATAAATTAGCTCAAAGGCTATGTTGACACTATCTTAAGCATCTTTCTGCAACCAGTTTTCCAGCAAGAGAGTACCTGTCCTCCATCTGACCACCACTGATAACATCTCAAACCCTGACAGGAAAGAACCTGGCCAAGGTAACTGCCAGATGTTGACTCACATCATCTTGGGATGTCTGTCAGAAGACTTGGGGAGGCAAGCATGGTCACCTGCAGATTTGGGTGTGCAGCAGCCTCTATTAAAAGTCAGTTCCGGTGTAGAAGGTTTGTCCAATATCAGTGTCTGAAAAAAATGGGGCTTAATCAGAGACCTGAGCTCGGACTTTAGAACAAAATAGGTAGATTTTTAGGGAGCAGTAGATAGAGTCATAAATCTTGTTCTTAAGAATCTATTCTTGGGCCAGTAAAGTCAATAGGGTTTTTCCTACATAGCTTCTCTTATGTAGGATGATCTAATAATCTGAAAAGCAAGCCTCTGTCAACTGCATGCAGCGAGAAAAGAGTTAAATTATACCGATGATTTAGTGATGAATTGCAAACATCAGTGTTTCCATTATTCTTGGATGAGGAGAACATTGATTTTACCTTTTCTGTCTTGATCTCAATGGTCATCACTTTCCATGCAAAGGAGGCGAGTTTCCATTACCACATTATATACATATACTTATATGCATAAACTTCTTATTCATGTTTATATGCAGGTTTGAAAAGCTGCAGATATGCCTGTGGTACAGAGTCCCTAAGCAGTAGTTGAGACTCACAAATTACTGAAGTGCAGAAATATGTGAAAATCCCCATTGATTTCATCAAGGATCCTCAGAAAGTGCAATAGTCCTTCCCCAGAAATTCGATTAGTAGCTCTGCCCTTCATCCTGCAGAGACTCTTACTATAGTTGCAGAGAAAAAATATTTGCTGCAAGCCATTGGCAGTTGTGTTCCTGTGGGGGAAGCAAGAAACTGTTCAGTCATTCCTCACTGAAACAAAACTAAAAATTTACTTTAAAGCTGAAGAAACAATACCTTCTCAAGGATACATTTCCTCTGCAGTTACTTCTACTGGGAAGTAATTTTTGTCTCTCTTAGGATCAGAGACTGTCTAAAGGGGAGTTTAAAAGCAATTTCTATCTTAAAAAGACTAACAGTAAGGAGTACAACTTCAAGTTTATTTTTCTGTGATGATAGTAGAGATGGTCTTCTTCTGTCTTTCCAAGATGTTCCATGACAGGCTGAGAAATGGCAATCTTACCTCAAATTCCAGTACTGCGTACTAAACAAATAATGGTCCACTATCACAAAACAACTACTAAGGGAGTTAATGTTCTGAAACTTGATTTCCAGTACCCAGGGTCCAGAATACCCTTATGGTACCCTAAAAAGAAATGTAAGAGTCCACCATCTGACAATTTCATTGGCAGAGCTTATTTTCTTCCATACACTTCACTATATACATCTCCTTTTAGCTATAAGTACCAATCAGGTTTTCATATCAGATTTTGGCTAATGAATATTCCACTTGCTTTAGCAGGAGCTTTTGAGTTTCATGAAAATACTTGGAGGCCACCAAAGCAGGTGAATAGGCCCAGTGAAGCATTGGGAAGCTCCAAAAGGCAAGAAAAGTGTTTGCAACATTGCAAAATTTAAATATAAAGGATAGAAAACTCAGAACTGTAGGTGTTGGGAGTGTGGAAACACAACATGTGTGTTCACTCTGCCTGAGTCACTTTCCGAAGTTCATTACTGCCTAATTTGGCATTTTTTGAGTGGTCTTGAACTTCCTTTCTCCTAGAGATATGAGAACATGGCTGAAGTAAACTCCTAGAGCCCTCTGGTTTGGTCCCAAGTGAATCAGACCTACCCACAGAAACGGCTGACCCATAAAACCTGTCAATTCATTTAACGAACCACAGTTTTTCTCTATTTTACTTCTAAATTTGGGAAATTTAATCAAAATCTCTTTAATGTTACCATAAACTTCTGATTTCTTTGTACTTTCTCATAACTGAAGATCAGGAAAGTATTTCTACTTTTAAAATGTCAGTGAGAGAGACATCTCACTGTTTTTGATATCCTTGTTAATCATAGGAACAGATCACCACAGATATCCACCAGACTCTATCTTTTCAATCTGGGAGTAATATAAGGTAGCAAATTATAGCCTTGCACTCATTCCTGAATTTAAGTCTTCCTACCATCGTATGCCAATAACAAACCTAAAGGTTGGGCTTGCTGGAGCTTTCACCCAGTAGCAATAATTTCCAGGGCAACATTGTGTTAAATCTCCCATACTTGATGCATGACATACTGTTAGCACTTCACACACTCTAGTTCTCCAGGTTATCAATGCTGTGTGACTGTAGTATTTAAAAACAATTAAATCAGTAACTTAGCAGATTTGGTTCTAGAAATCACTGATAAAAATGGAAAAGCAGAACCGCAGAATCATAGGATATCAGAAGTGAGGTCTGGAGGTCTTCTGGTCTAGCATCATACTCAAAGTAGGGCCACCTTCAAAGTTACAGAAGGTTGCTCAGTGCCATCTCTGGTCAAGTTTTCAATATCTACAAAGGTGGAGGAGATTCCACTGTTTCTGCAGGCAACCCTGTCCCCATGTTCCAGCAAGCTCTTCAGACACCCAGTAGTTTAAACTTCAGTGCAGACTTCGCAGATTTCTGCTAATAGGAAGAAAACTTCTAACAGAAGAACCTACAAAAAGTTCTTGCTCAGAAAGATCCTGGGAATGAAGCCAATGGCAAAACTTTGTCTATTCGCAACTGGATGGGGATTTCATTTCTGAATTCCACTTACCAGTCAGTCTAAACGTGAGTCTAAATATGCCACTTGATTCTCATTTTCCTCCATACTAGGAAGTATGAAATAAAAAATTTAAAAGGTTAAAAAATGAATTCTTATTAGACATCCAAAAACTTCATGAAACTGAAAGTAATAATCATTCCTCTGAACAGCTAGCATTCACCACACAGAGAAATATTAAGTGAACCTGGAACCTGGTCCAACAATGGTAGGCTTTGATATGGCAACACCATGAGTTTAAGTTTCTTTAGATATTTACGTTTCCCTGGCACTGTTACAGCTCTGAGGAGTTAGTCCAGTAACAGGAGTAGAAAGGCAGAAATAATCTACTTTAAAAATCTCAAAAGAGCAGGCAGTGTGGGCATAGGTTGTAAAGATTTACATGTCCAAAAATCTGTAATTCAAGTATGATAAGAATAGTGGCTAATCTTTTTTTTTAATAAGGAAACAAAGAGTGTGGAACAAAACATGTATTTAGAAAGTGAAGCTAAACATACATTTAAGAGAATAATAATAATAGACTGGAACATTCTGCCAAGTTCTCTGCCTCTTGCAAACAGTTTGGCTAAAATAGAAATTAATTCAGAAAGGTTTGTGGGCAATATTAGGAAAAAATATGATTAGAAGATCTCAATGGTCATTCCTGCTCATTTCCAAATGTGGAAAACAGAAATACAATCAGAATAAAACACTCTTGCTAAACTGGGAAATAGTCTCCCAAGACACATGCAAAAAGCCTTTTCATTTGACTATTTAAAACAGAATTGAATTATCTAGATGTACTAAAGATATATCCTGTCTTTGTGAGGCTTTGGTGGGTGGAGTAAATCCTTTCCAGTTCCAGTGTTAAGGTACAAAGCTGTTAGGACTATCTTCCAGTAATGGGGACAGGGAGGAGGAAGGCTGGATGTTTCTTATCTCTAAAAACTGTGTCCTGGTTGAAATTTGAACATAATATGATGCTTCTGAGTTCCACCAGCAAAATATTTGCATTGTTTTCAAAGTGCTGTCAAGAAAAAGCACTGATGAAATAAAGCAATTGGAGACAGGAGGAAAACAAAACTGAGATCTTGTTTCCATTCCAGAGTTTTTGATGTTGCAAGCATGATCTATGGCTTCTTACAATCTTCTGGCCAGTAGCTATTAAATAGTGCCACATAAATCCATTTATACTCTTGGCAGATCTGAGTTTCCAAAAGGGTCCTGTTCTGTGTTTCTTCTTTCCAGGACAGGACAGAGTTTTAAGAATGTTATTTCTAAGGTATTTTAAATCACAAATATGAAAGTGAAATAAATATTTGTTTTGCAATAACACCTTGATCTCTGCAGAAGTGAGATACCTTCCAGGTCTAATGGTTATTTTCAGGCAGAAACCAGCTGTAGGCAACTGACCCAGATCCAGGGTGCAGCGATGGAGTATAAGTCTCTATGACCTACACAATATCTTCCTTTCCCTTTCTTTAATCCCTAGCTCATTTAATACTCATAGCTGCTTCCAAAGGAACAGATTCCAAGCAGAATGGTGTGTGGTCACTTGTCCAGCAAATGAGACAAGAAAATCATCACCCCAGCATCAGCTGGAGTCACACAGTGGTCGCTCGGAAGCAGCATGATGTTGATCAACTGACCTTCTGCTTGGATGGAACATAACTATTTATTCAGATTACTTTATAAGTGTTACGCACTTAGTAACAATGTTTGAGCATTGGCACCTGGAGCTAGAGTCAGACAGATATTATATCACTCTCCACCCCCTTTAAAAGCCCCCACATTCCACAGGAACTCTGCCCAAGGGCAGATGGATGCTGTATAGCCATGGGGCCATGACAACAGCTGTGCTGCAAGAACACACATTAGTACACTGGCAACTCTCAACAGGAGACCTAAAGTGATATTAATTCTCATAATCTATTCTCTTATTCATCCTATGAGTACTAACATCTTCATGGTAATTAAAAAAGAAAAAAAGACAGTAGAACAAAATAATAGTAAAGTGTCTAAAAAAGCACTGAAAGGAATTATTTCCTAGAAGTGTTATTTTTGTCTATTCATAAAAATTTTTCAGCCAAGCTGCATTGTGTATGTTGTGATATACAAAATTTGATTCTGGATTTTCTGCCAGATCAGTACTTTTTAATGCCCATAGAAATAAAGTCCACAGCAGTATTCAGGTCAGTGGGACAATGTCATGCTGAAGTGACAGGAACCTTTCGAAGATGACCCCAAATAGATCCCCTTCCGCAAGAGACAAAGCAAGATGAAGGAGGGAGGAGTTAAAATGTCCAGATGCAGGCAATGTTGTTTGGCTTTGTTTTCATAAGGATTTTTATTTTGCCTTTCCCTTGAAATATAAACTTTAAAATATTTCAAGAATTTCTTGATTATATTTAAATATGACTGGATGAGCCAAATACCTCAAGTAAAATGCTAGGTATTTAAATCTGGTTTATAACCCCTACTCATTATTTTGTCAAGGCTCTTGCAAGGTACAGTAAAAGGAAAAAATAAATTACACTGGTAAGTAACCCATTCAGAAAATTTCAAAAGCTGAACATCAGATTCTTTGAACCACAAAAGCAAGCATATTTTTAAGCACAACCAGTTTTCTTAGCCTAGAAAAAGGTATAAGCTTTTGCATAGGAAATGAAACATAATTACAAGCAAAATAAGACAAATGCCATTTAACAAACACCATTGTCTTTTAACATGGTTATGTTTCCATTAGTAAGACAAGAAGGAACTGCTTTTATATCTAGCAGAGGTCTTGTAACTGTCATTTTAAGGCAAAAAGCAATATAAACTTTATACAGAAAGTAAATATAGGAAAGCTTTCAGGTATCTGAGATCTGAAGAAGAGTCATGTGTGCACAGAAGTTTTTCTGTTTCTTCCAACTCCACCTCTTGTGGATGTTGGTTGGTAAAACTACCCCCTTCAAACCTTGTGATTTTGACATCAAATTTACTTTTAAGTGTCCTAAATTAGAAAGTACACTTTTGACTATACAGGAAGTTAATCTGTACTAGGATAAGACATGTAAACTGTGTGTAAAAGCTACCACATTCAAAATCAGACACACTTATTTCATATAGCAGCATCTACACAGGAAACTAATTGCAAATAATTAATCAAAAATAGTTATTTAAAAATAAATTTCTGTATGTAAAATTCTGCAGGATAATCTTAATATTGATAGAAGGTTCCCTTGTACTTTAGTGCAATGAAATATGATTGGAAATTGATTATACACAGCACAAAACTATGATTTAAAACAAAAAAAATTTTTAAAAGAAAATATAAACATAGATGTTCTTAATTCAAGCCTCTTCTGTTTGTGAAACTCATCATCTTCCTACTTGGAACACTCTTCAATTTGGCAGGTTGGTTTAATCTGTTAATATTTACATTTTCTTAGTTCAAATATTTTGACATCTCAGTGATGAAGATGTGATACCTCTTATTTTAGAATGGAGCTATTTTTTCTTGACAACTGTTTCCTGGTTATACTGAGTTTGCTGTCATTTGATGCAACACTGTAATGCTGTGAGAAGCTGGTTAATAATAATAGCTATTTAACTCTGATTTTGACCCCCAAAACAAATTTTTATTAGAAAGTGGAACATCAGTTTTTTGCAATTTTTTTCTCTGTTTCTTGAAAAACAAAGACATTTTACAGTAAAATGCAATCTTCACCATTTCTGATCAAAAAATTTTCCTGAATTCTAAGTAACACGTGGATTTTGCCTGTCAATGGTTTTATCTAGTTGGCCATTAGTAGTCATGTACTGCTGGAAAGTCCTGGTAAACAAGGACTACTGCTGCCAAGCTTTTGGACATAACTGCTTTTAGAAGAAGGATAAGAAAAGATGTGTAGAGCTGCATTTATCCATTCTTTTCTAAGAGCACACTGTAAAAAACAAAAGGGACATCCATAAAGAGGCAATCAGACAAGGAAAATCTCTGGAAAGTTCTGCTAGCTCTGGAAAGGAGAATGAAATTAAAATCTATTAATACTAATACGATGCAAACACAGCACAATGTATGAAAATTCACTTTCATTCCCAACCACAAGACAAATGCAGACCAGTTACCATTTAACCCACATCTGCATCACAGAACCTTTTGAAAGGCACTTACTAAAATAATGTCTGTTTACCCTCTCTTTCTCTTTTCCACCTCTTCCCTCCTTTCTGGTCCACACTTACTACATTCTCTGCTGACGACATTAGATAATGTCTTCAGTCTTACAACTGGCATGGCAAGTCCAAAGCCAGGACATGTCCAGAAGAAGGAAATCAACCTTACTGACTGAGAACGGCAAAACTCATTTTTATTACAGTGTCGGAAATCATATTGTTAATGAAAGAAGAGAGTTTTTAGTTTTGTTCCTTACAACAAAATGAACCACATGGTACAGCTTTTCTAAATAAACACAGGATTTCTCACCTGCACTCATCTGACCTGCATGCTTTTCATGGAGATGAACAATTGTTGCAGCAACTGCCAGGCTGTTGTCTGTGATGCTTCTCTCAAGAAATGTTGCAGTGCATGGGGTCCTACTGCATGGAATCTCTTGATAAAACATGGTTTTTTACTATCAGAAGTGTTTATTGTTGTGAAACAATACTGGAAGTTATTATATTGTTAACATGATGTGTGCCAAGTCTCCAGCTTGAACTTGAACATTTTCATAATAAACACTGAGGAAAAGAAATTACTTATTGTACCTCTGTACAAATTCCAGTCCTTTCTTATTACCTCAAGGCTTTGTAAGCAGGCATACCAACCCTCATAGCATCTTTTCCTATTGTGGACTCAGTCTCCATTCCTGCTACTGGTTTGGACATTGAGCCTAAACAAACTCAAAATGTCAACCATAAAATATATTAGGAATACATTCTTTTTAGGGAACAAATTTATCTTCATCTGGGACCTTATCTTTTGAATTTTTATATCTATTTCACAACTACTGCCTTATTCTTGTTAAACTCGTACATGAGCATGCATTCAATTTTCTGTGAGTTTGACCTGGTCCACAAATGAAATGAGAATAGGCAACAGCATTGTGTGACTTTCAATGGAAATTTGCTATGAGATAACCAATATAGTATTCAAACAATGCTTTTACTGTCTGCTTATCAGTACTGTGAGCTATGTACCATGAACTTCAAGTGTTGAATTGCAGACCATTAAAAGCAATGTAGTTATGAATTCTAGGTCAACAGATCAACTCAAGAAGTTAATCATGAAATAAAGGAACTAGGAAGCGAATGGTATCCTTGATAAGCAAAAATGCTAGTCTAAATAAATGTCCAAATTCCGACATGATATAATTCAATTGTCCTGCCTAAATTTCTCAACAGTTTCAATGTGGTATTCTTCTGTACATCCATCCAAAACTCAGTGGACCAAACTATACTAAAAATAGGTGGGTTTTGACATCACATATTATTAGAGTACAATCTTTTTTTATGTTGGTGTACCTTTTCATATCTTTTGGGGAAAAAAATGAACAAACCCTCACTATATACATTATAAAAGTTAACTCAGGACTCCTTGACATCAGAAGATTTTTGCTTTTGAATTGAACTGAATATGTACCTTGGACCATTTACTCTGATTCAAACCTAAGTAAAATGCCAAAACTCTTAAGCCAATATTCCCCCATAAAAAACCCAAACCATTTACTTTTCCACAGTACCCATGCCTCAGAGGATCTAATGAACTCAGTCACTGCATCATCTGTTTTTTGAACTGTGTGCTTCTACCTAGCTGGTTACCCAACAGCAAAACTCACCCAACAGGCAATGTCACAAAAATATGAGATGCATACAACTTCACAATAAATCTGATAGCTAATCAATAAAAAGGTAGAGGAAAAGTTTAGAGATTGTTTCCTGTGGAAAAGCAGACAACAGTAGCAATTTAGAGTCAGGTCACTTAATGATGACAAGCACAAACGTTGCTATTTTTATTCTTGAAAGGAAGGAAGAAAAGTCAAATAATAGATTGGATTTGCATTTCTTCCCAAGGGCATACTGGGATTTTAATTTTTTTTTTTTTAATTAGGAATCTGGGACTTTACCATCCACAGTATTTTGTGCATAAGTCATATTAGATGCCTAATATTCATTAGTATCAGATATGAAAAACTACAAAGTTTGTTTTACTTTGTTGACTTTCTGTGGTGAGTTGCAAGTAGCAGGTTTCATTCTGAAAGGTTTAACAGCTTGAAATTCTTAAACAAGACAATAAAATTATTTGCTCTTAATGAGAAGAGTGACAATCACATAATAGGAGAAAATAGTTTACATGTTGTGTGAGACTAAATTCCTAAGACTTCAACCCCTTAAAATTATTTAGATATCACAAAGTCCTCCCAATCTTTGGCTTAAATTAACTGTATTTCCATTAGCCTGTGTGCCAAAATAAATTTAGCATAGGAAGCATGAGATTCCAGTTTCAATTTTAAATGTTTCAGGACACTTGAGGAGATGAAATTGAGACCAAGTATTAAAATTCTTAAGCATTAGAAGCACAAATACAACAGAAAGTATTTTGTGTAGATCAAATACATACTATATAGAACACATTTTCTACAGGATTTTGTCGGTATGTGTTAAATCTTTGCGTGTGTGTTAATCTGTAAAATATTTTCACATATCTAAAAATGTAGAGAGTTGCACAGAATTTTATTACATGGAAATAACCATTAGTAACAGCTTGTCTTGCTGGCCTTAGTATAGACATAGCACATGTAGTTCATTTCAAAAAATAAAATGGATATTTATTGAAAGATACTTTATAAAGTCTCAATTCCAGATATCATGGTTCTTGTTGTTTTTCCACTGGCCTTTTGAGGCAGCAGCTATGTTTTTGCTTTGATTTAAATATTTGTGCTTTCTCAAATTCAAGACAAATACCTTTTTTGGTCAGTGTTGTTAGTTATCTTTGATGGTATTGAGGGTGTCTACTGAACAAGCACATGCTGCTCTTAAAACAATGGTTTGTCTTAGAAACCATCTGAATCATCAACAATATCTGCAAGTATTTTTTCACTTTAAGATATAATTTAACCATTATCACTCCATTAGAAGAAACAGGAACCTGCTTTCATGTTATATAAAAATATATTTCATGTAATAAAAAAATAAAGGTTACTGCATTTTTAATTCTGTGAAGCCTCAAATGTCAGCAATAGAATTCTGAAAGACAGGAACCAGCCTCCATGCAAAAAAATGTGCCCTTGGGAGTCTCTTGCAGGAACAGACCAAAACTAGTTGTTGTGGTAGACCTGTGCTGTACTGTTGTTAAGCTGAAGCAGAGACAGCAGTCAGGCACACCTGAGCAGCCCTGTTGGCTCTGAATGATCATGGAATGATGAGATCTAACCAGTTGATCTGTTCCTACGGAAGTCTTTTTACCTAGGAATGTGAGTTTTTACCCTTGGAAAATCAAGAGCCTGTCAAATAAACAAATCTGCCTACAGCCTTCTGGTGCCAGCACTGCATTAAACATTAGACATAACAACATTCCTCTGTTAGACAGCAAAATTCCCAAACCCTCACCAGCACTGGGTAAAACTGGCCTGATTCTCTGCAGCACTGCTGCAGAGCTGGAGCTGCGAGAGGCAAGGAGCCAGGTGAGCAGGCAAGTAGTGACCTGAGTGAGCAGTGACCCCAGAAGTTTCAGTTCCTTCAGCCATTCCCTGGGTTCCATCCCAGGAAAACTGACAGAGCAGAAGGACTCCTACTGATTTCAGTGGCCTGCAGTGCTGCTCTGAGTTACAGTAATTTGATATTGTGGAGCACAGCCTGAAAACCTTTCATCTTTCCAATTGCTTTGTGTCCTGCAATGATAATGTTTTTAACTGTAAACTTTAGGATACCATCTATGTATTCCTCCCTTTCTGGGCATCACTGAGCTCATTGTCTCTATTTAGCACATAATACATTGTTTTAAAGTACTTAGCAATGTCCCCAACATACTCAGCCAAATGGTTTCCCCTTCAGTGTCAGAAAATTGCTCCTCTGATCTGCCAGCACTTGCCACAGTTGGATTCTTTTTTTTTTTTTTAAGTTATAATAGAAATTGTCAAATTCAGGTTTTACTTGAGTATTATCTGTAAGGAATGATGTATTAGCCAAATCTCAGCTTGTCTGGAATACGAGTCACCTTTATGCAGTGGGAGACTGAGGCAATAATGCTGACTCAGCGTCTTTGGCCCTTCCCACGGACACCCTCTTGCAGAAGACCCCAGTTTCCCTCCCCCTCGTCTGTTCCACTCTCTCTTCCTTTCCAGTAGTGATCAAGCCGGCCCAGTTCCTCTCTCACAAATGTGAACAAGCTAATGAGCATGTTGTTGGCTGGAAAAGCCAGCACCGCTTCAGTGGCTCTCAGAGACTGGAGTCCCTGCTGCTCGGTCCGAGGTACAAGGTAATTTGTTCAGCTGGTTTGGGGAAAGTGAGATGTCTCTAAAACCACCATCCCTTCTGCTCCCTGCAACCCTCCAAATGACCCTCTTTGCTCATCTTTTGCTCCAAAGTATTGTTTTAAATTCAGGAATGACAAGCTGGACAGTCAGACCCTGTTTCTTCGTTGTTTTGTGTTTTCTTTGTACTTTGAGCACTGCACAAAATGCTAGAGGGACCTGCTGTGTTCACATGCTTTGTGTATTTTCTGTACTTTTCTTCTCCTTCTCTTTGAAAAAAGCCTCTTGGCACGCAGAAGGAGAAGGTGGAGGGAAAACTGTTGTATTCTTTGAAAAAAAAAACATTTTTTTAATGAACTGTTTTCCTTTTTTGCCCTCTTGCTCAAACCAGAGTTACTGTAATTTCTGAGTAAAGGTTACTTTTCTGGCCAAAGACCATGTAATGCAGAGATACTCATACAAACTAACCAATCTCTTTCAGAAATAATACAGCCATGTTAGGGCAGTGCTGCTAGCCCTGCTCTGAGCTAATTTGTTCAGTGCTTCATAGGTTCAGTCTTTGATTGCTTTCATTAAAACTATCTGTCAACAACAGTTGATAGACCACATCTCAATGTCACTATTTTGAAATTTTATAAGGTGAGGTAGTGGCCAGATACTGATTTAATGGATACTAAATTGATGTTTTATTTTTACTTGTTTTTTTTTCCCCTAGGACGTTTAGTCACACTTGACTGCAAACATGTTTGCGAATCTATATCCCATTTTCAGTGTCTGCCATCTCAAGTATACTAAAATTCACAAAAATCACTTGACATGTACAATCCAATCAGGTAAGGTTACCTTAGAGTAATGGAACAAAATAGTTTAGAACTGCTACATACATTTTTCCAGCTAACGCAAAGTTATGCACTCTTGTTCCAACAGAACAGAGTTTTTTATAGGTTAATGTGATGGGTTTGGATCACCTTGGCCTGTATTTTCAATATCTCTGACAAGGTTTAATCACTTTCTTAATGTTACTGTTCACTTAAATCAGCAGGAAATATTTCTGGACCTTCTCAGATTTTTTGTTTCTCCTCATGTTTCCATCTAAATACATTTTTTTCTGCATCACCTTGGCAAACGCTAAGTGTACCTTCAACAGTTTCTACCCTAAATGGATAATACAGGTGGCAAAACATGGTCCAAGCCATCTGTGCTCACACAATATTTTTCCGGTTGGGTTTCATCTGAGCAGTAGCTATGGCACTTCACTTAGCTGCACCCTATCTGAGGCTGGACAGGACTTTGTGATCAGAGTCACACAAACATAATCTAGAGCTGCTCTTAGCTACACTGACCTTCTATTAAATGGTTAAAAGAACACACAGGCATCTACCAAACTTTACCAGGTTCATATGGAATATGAAATTTCATACTGCCACAGGAATAGCATTCTCCATAGGCATATATCTTAGTTGGGTAAGTTTTTTGGCAAATTCTAATTTTGTCAGGAGTTATTTATTGAAAACTAGTAGTCCTTCTTTTAGGTAGCATCTTATCATCCTGTCCTATTTTGTCCTACCCAGCTTAATTATAAAACAGACCTGCCAAACTTCATTTAGTCAGGTTTTTTTTATGTACCATATTAACTACATCTTTCAATTTTTAGAGGATAGAACCCCATATCAGTACTCCTGATCCTTCTGCAGTGTGATTTCACCATTATCTTTAAAATGTAAAAATATTCATGCATTAGAAACAACGTCTATTGGAAATAAACAATTCTTTGTCAGTACACTTTTTGCTTACGTGCAAATTTAACTCTGAGACACCTTAAATGTTCTCCAGAGTTTCAGCTAAATGCATTTCATTTTACTCTAGGGAGAGAGAGTGCTGATTTTCAACAAGTCAGTGTATAGCTGTTATGTTTACAAAGAAAACCTCAGAAGTGTAGACTACTGTCTATCTGAATTTGCAGGGAACACGAAGTAACTAGTCCAAGTGTGAAAGAGTTTTATTTCTACTTATATTAAACCTGATGGCAACAAGGCCGCTTTAAATGTCAACAGTTCCACTCTTCATCAAAGCATGGAAGAAATGAGGAAACAGCTCATACAAAAATAGCAACTTATTGCATTTGAATGATTACTCCTTGTAGTAGATCTTTAATCACACACTAATTTAATGGTTGCCAAGTAGTGCTGCAAAAGTGATATAACAATTTTCTGAACAAGGATTCAAAACTAGAAAACTTGGCTAGTAAGTTTTGCTTTTGACCCTAATCTTTCTCCAGTTATGGAAACATTTGAGTAACTAGAAATGAGCACAAGATTGAACTTCAAACTGTTTGCTCAGCACACATGTAAAAAAGATTTCACATTTCTCTGTCATGAGTTTTGTTTTATTTGAAGAAAATCTGCCTCAAAACACATTTCTGTATGAACATTTTTCCCATGCTATCTTTCACCATTACATCATATATTAGGTTGATTGAGGCCACTGAAATTGTATAAGCAGTTTCTGTACATACAGTCTTGCCAAAATAAGTGCTTGTAAAAGCTGTTTCAAATAACCTATATTATTGAACCTTGTGTGTAAATTAGTACTACTGGAAAGTTTAAAAATCAAAACATTTTACCCAAAATAAGTACAACTGAGCTGCATTCCATATGCAATCCAACTATATGTACTATGCTTTCTATTCTTCTTGCTCCACACATAGCTTGTGATTACTAGAGTGTATAAGAAAAAATGGAAACATTGAACATCTCCTTACTGTGCTAAATAATGACAGTTCTGCTGAAACATGGGGAGCCTGTATGGCAATGCTAACAACAATGGGAGAAGACTTTCCAGCAGCCTTTAAACACCACAGGAAAAATGGAGCATTAACCTCTGGAGGTTGCCAACTACTACAAAATGATTCAGGTAATGTATATGGAAGGAAAACACCATATCTTTAAGTTGTATCTATGCAAAACTGCAAAAGCTTTGTGCTGGCAGGAGCCTTGGAACCACGAATGTGATTGTGTTTTAATTATGACCAATCACATGTGGCACACACTGTGGGTGTGAAGCTTGGCCAGTCCAATTCACCACTCCATGAAAATACAAGAGCTGAATAGCTGCCCCATAAATAAAGAGAGAAACACTCCTCTCCAGAAGGTTACAGAGTGTCTTTAGATGACTGCTGTTCATTTGTTGTGCCCAATTATGAGCAAATGTGATACTCCACAGACTGTTTTTCTGGAAAAAGGTGGGGAAATCTACTGAACATTTTTAATATATATTATTAAAGTTAACTTTGCAGACCTAGTGTTTTATATGCTAATGGCTGCATGCCAGACAAATGATTACTGTAAATGTGTCAGTTAAAGAGTCCAGTGACAGGACCATATGTGCTCTATAAAGAAACTAGTTAAGTTGACCCTGATCAAAACCAGAATGATTGACTCAAAAGTTCAGGAGCTCAGAAATACAAAGACTGGTTGAGATCTGAAATAGGTTTAAGCAGATTTCTATACTTACTGTGATTCTACTCTCCCCCTCTGGATCACAACTACCTAGACCACATCTATATATCCTCCAAACCTATAAAATATCTGTCCCAGGATGCAAAAGCTCATACTTGCTTTGCATACAAATGAAGCCCTTGGAGATGCTGCTGTGCCGGTGTCCCTGTAGCAGCCACTGGTGCAGCAATGACCAGAGACCCTTCTGCAAGCTTAGTGCAAAACCACACACCTCCACAGAGGTGATGTTTTCATCATCAACTGCTCCAGGGAGATGCCAAAGGGGCCTACCCTGGAATGACATTGCTTTCTCAAAGAGCAACATGGAACAGAAGGATAGCAACTCTCAAAGCAAAATCCCATACACACAATAAGGACATCAGTCAGACAATCAACACCTCTGTAAAATTCTCAAATAGCAATATCTGCTGGCGAGTAGTTCAGATAGAGAGTGGATGTGTCTGAAGTCCATTGTGTTTCTTCCAACAGAAATGACAGGTTCTACAAGGATGGTCTTGCTATATATTTTAAGTCTCTTTGGGGTTCAGTCTTTGAAATACGGTAGGAGATAACATTAACTGAAAATAGTTGGGTATTGTTTTCAGAGGTAATTAGTTTCCCTCATATCATCAGCTTCCAGAACTTCAATGTTCCTAGTTTTCAGCCACAAAGCATGCCTTTTTAAGCAATCAGATGATGAAAGAGCCTACATATGTTGCTTTTGTTCAACAGCAGACCTGACTGTGATATACTTGAAGCCATTTGTACTGCAGCACACATAAATTTTCACAGTTTTCAGACTCTGCTTTTCAAATTACCTTCAAATATTCTGCCTTCTGAAAACTGATGATTTTTATTTCATCTTGGCATAGAAATGAATGAATGAACACAGACTGAGTCTATAATATCTAGCATTACTGTACCTCCAAAAAATTCTGCAATAGCTGCAAAGCACTACTGCAGGGCACAGATTTTTGACTAAGCAATTCAAGGTAAGCTTCCACAAACACTGAGGTTTGACCCTGACCAGTCACCATTAACTGGGTAGAGACACTTTCTCTGTATGCATCTTAGCAAGGAGTCTCCATCAGCCTTCTGGAGGCAATTTGTATTAGCTGTATAAGTTCATTTAAGAATCAGTCTTCAACTTCCTAACTCCATTATAGATATTAGCCAGTAAATAGAGAGTGCAGAAGTACCAGAAGTCAGGAAACAGTCATGGTGGAATTATTAGTGCATCTTTAAGGGATTAAAGGTTTAAGTACAAGAGTGGGCTCTATACTACGGTGTAAAGGGTACACTAATGGTGAGCTAGAAGCTGACTTTAAGGCTGGTCTTAGTTGCTGCTATGGACATATGCAAAGTGTCATTTATTCATTGGAGTAGTTACCTAATCAAAAAAGTGAAGAACTAATTAAAATTCTATGTGTCACCAATTGCTAAGAAAATACAAGTGAGAAACATTTTCTCCTGTGTCGTAATAGGACCTACTGAAACAATATCCTAAATAAGCACACAGCAGGTAGGTATGGTTCTTTGCTGGCCTGTAGCCTATATGAATTAAAGTTTTTTGAATTATTACGCATCCTAAATAAGCTGAAGCAATCAAATAAAAAGTGTCATCGTGGTTCACTTCATTAGTAAAATAACACTATGCAGTAGGAGTTACAAAGCAGAGTTTACTGCCAGTGTGCTCAGAATGCCCAGAACTAAATAGATAAGTAATTTCTCCCAGTACCATTTCACAATGGGCAAAGTACTGCTCGTTAAAACAAAACAAAACAAAACAAAATAAAAAAACCTTAATTATTAAAATAGATACACACTTGACTTTTGTACTTTTTTGGTAGATCTTCAAGTGCCATGTCTTTCATGGCTGTGAAATTAGCAGTTGCTACAACTATAGACTTGTGGCTTGGCTTCCTGAGATTTCGTGGAACTGCAAAGTTTTTCCAGCAATGTCTCTCTTTGTGTTCATTGATTATGGTTTCCTTTGAGGTACCTCCACATTTTTATGTCCATTCCTTTAGTGTCTAGTCTTTCTTTCCATGTATTTACTTAGCTGTGGTCTCTGGCATTCTTTCCTTTTTCTGGAAATTGATTTCACACCCTCTCTAAGCAGTAGTTTTATGTGTTTTAAAGCAAGTTCAGGTGGTATTTAGGTTTTGACATGTATAAATTGTAGAGTTCTTTCTTTTGCTTTCTGAATTCTACCAAAGACCAGTCCTCTGCTTCTGACACTGTTGAAAAAGCATCAGCAAAGAGCTGTGTTATTCTGGTCCGTGTTTACTTCCTGAATTATTTGGGTTCTTGGATGGTGCCACAGTAGTGCTGAAAGGCCTCAGCAAAAGATGGTCCCTAAATTAAAGAACATAGAAGTGATTGTGTCAGAAGCCTATTAAGTAATGTCAAAACATGTAACAGAAGTTGTGAGATGACAGTACCATGAAAACTAATGTAAATGCAGTGGATGAAACCTCAATTAAAATCTCAATGCTGTGAAAACAGAATCATCCCTAGTTACAATGAAGGCAGCAGTTTCCTTTTAAGGACAACAATATCACTGAAGAGATGTGCTCGTAAAAATGTTAATGTGGTCCTTAAAATTATTCTAAACAGATACTTTTAGATAAGATATGGAAGCATTAACGCTGTTGTGCATGGTAGTGGTGAGGCTTTATCTTGATTACTCATAAAGTTCTGTTTATAAGAAAAGAATTGATTTATTTTAGCTTGTTTAGGTGAGCAGAGAAAAAGTTGAGAGGGACTATGCGTGCTGCTTGAAGTGTACATTCTTATGAGGACAGACAGAGGATAGCTATTTAACCAGACAGCGAGGGATTAGGAGTGAATGTACAAACAGGACAGGCTTCAGGCTGGAAGTTAGTAGAGGTTCCCTAGCCAGCACAACAGGAAACTTCTGTAACCATGTTGGTAGGACTAAACCCAGAGTACTGCTAGGAGGAAGCTGGGTAAGTTTATGAGGGTCATTGTAAAACATACTGTTGCAACAGGAGATGAAACTGCAGCCCTGATCTAGAGGACAAGGCAATAGAATGTCTTCCAAAAGTTTTTTTTTGTTCCACATGTAGATTTTGCTCTCATAAGCTCTAAGTTCAATGGCTCTTGACATCCGTACTAGCCTCTTGATCCCCATTTTGTGCAGAAATCCTCCAGTGCTTGAAGGGTCATGAGAGAAAGCACAAAAGCATTTGAGGAAAAAAAAATCTACTGATAAGCAACAAAGGATAATATCAATGATTCCTAAATGGAGGAGCCACATAAAAGTAATTTTTTCCTAGTGCTGGGGCTAACCGTATAAGCCAGTGGGATACAAGGGTACTCAGTATATCACATAAAGGGTTCAGTGCTTTGAAGATTTAGCATTTCCTAAATAAATAATTTCTGTGGTTTACAGTTCAGTCCAGGTCTGCTGACATGAAAGGCAGTGTTTTTCACGGATGTCAGCAACAGAGGAACAGAATAGTTTTTTAAGTGAATTTTGTACCTAATGAATCAAGTGTTTTGTCCTCATCATTCATTATGATTTTAAGCCAGATGCAATATTTCACTCAAAAATATGATTTCTTCTTCTGTGATAAATGGCTTACTTCTAAACCTTGAACTTTTTCATAAAAAGTTTTCGAGTTTTGTTTTTAATCTTCAAGGTTTTCACTGAGAACAAAAATTTTGAATTCTCCTTTTGACTTTCCCTATCATTTTCTTTTTGTCACTGAGCATATTGAGCAAAATTAACCTAGAACCCTTCTTCACAAAACTAAAGTACCCCACCCTTCTTATATCTCTTTACATAAAATAGGTTATATTGTGAAAAGTGATTGCATTAGAGTTCTGTGAAAGAACACCTACTTTTCCTGTCCCCAGTTTTTGTACAAATGGAATTTACTGTTGTCATTCTTGAAGTTGTAGAGCTCCAGTGAAATCTCCACAAGAAATCTCCTTGTATAACATTAATAACTTCCAAGTAAAACACCTTTTTAAGAAAAAGGCCTAAAGTTTGGCAAAAGCAGTCTTTGGGCTACACTGGTCTGACACACAGACTAATTTGCAGACTTTGAACACGTGCGCTGCTGAACACGTGCGCTGCTGCCCCAGACAGCACAATAAACAAAGCTTCATCTTCCTCAGAAGACCCGAGAATATCAGGGCAATCCTACTGTAGAGAGCATTTTCCAGGATTTCTTAAGACATTAAAAAAGTTTTTGTTGTGCGGTTTTGAAATGCTCACTACAAATGGTGATACTGTGAAGGACACCCTCTCAGATCACTTAAATACTCATTGCCCCAAGGAAAAACATACCTAATATTAGTGAGTGGTAAAGAGAGTCAGTCATTAACATGGCCATACATTTTATTTAGTTGCTAAATTAGACCTTCCGTTACTTCTACCCATTAGCATGCTGCTAGTGAGGAAATTTAATAACTATATGAAGGTCTAAACTTTAAAAGCCTGGTACAATAGAGTTTCCTTGAAACTGTGTTGAGAATTTTTGTTTAGACCCATATCTGCTAGTAACTAAGGGTCCTGGGAGCCAGTATCCATCCAGAATAGGCCTAGTGGGAGTAGGATAGCTGGGGCACTGCTGCCGTAGCTATACTGCTTTGAAATGGTTTCCTTTCTCATCCCAAAAGAAAAGGATCCTCCCAGAAGACTGCATGATGAAAGTCACTAACAAAGAATTGCAGAGGGTATTTCTGGCCCACTTGCCTCAAGCCAGATAGCATTGTCTCCTATTAGAATATCTGTTTCGAGCAGCACCAATAAAGCCTTTGACCCATCTAATGATTAATAAGGTTATACTAAGCACCCTGGAGGCAGTATTTGTTTTTTGAAAAACAGTAAGCCATTTCATTCACAATATCTGTAATATCCTAAAGGCTGCGAGTAGGGCAGTAAAGTTCTATATACGCATTCAAAGGAATAAAGACTATGTTCACACAACAGTAATTTATAAATAAGGGCCAAGGGAGAAGGAATATCTGAAAACCATAGGAAATAATTTTTAGGAGCTATTAATCATTTAAATTGTCTCTAAATGCTTTTGAAGAGGTAGAACAGTGTTTTTCAAATTAATTACTTAGTTCTCTAAACTACAGGTTTAGGATATTGAAGCCCTACAGCACAGAAGCTATGCTGCTATAAAGCAATATTTTCCCAGCATGGTGTGTGGGAGCCCAAACCCAGCTTTCAGCAAAGGAAAACAAGAGCTGACAAAAACCTTGTGATCTGAAGGAGCTGGACCCTTCTCACAAGACTTGTTAAAGTTCTACCTCATGGATCAAGCCTGGCTCCAGCAGAAATCAGAAAAGACTTTTGAGATGATTGTATCAAACCATGTCTAAACCCCTGTAATCCCTCTATCCCCCATGTAATCCTACTAGAAGAAAAATTAACTATTTAGAAATTGCAGTAAAAACTTGTGTAATTCCATAATTAACATAACTCGTCCCCTTCATTAACATGTCCAAACTCAGATACCTTTAAAATCATGTTCTCGTGTTCAATAAACTATTCCAGTTCCCCCATACTGGAATCGTGTCTAGTTTTTATTTTTCAGACCGCCACTGTGGTGGGAACAGCCTGATTAAGACACGGAAAACATAATACACTCCACACTTGAGACAGTAAGATTTGATCTCGGAGACAATAAGGTTTGTTCTAGCCTGCTCTTTCAGTATCTTTAACCTTCTTCCTTCCCAAAGCAGGGAGACTGTCCATACCTCTCCTCTTCTGAGTTAGTGGAATTCAACAGGAATCCCGGTCTTCTTCTTCTTTCAGTATGAGGCCTCCTTTAGAAGTTAGATGCTCAAACGCACTCTTCTGCATTACCTCTGAAATATGTTGCAGCCTAAACAGCCCCATACTTCCTCATCTTTCCTGGGGTTTCCTTGGCCTCCTTGCCCTGCCTTTCACCATCTGCACCTTCAGATTTTCATATCTGTGTTTGGAGTCCTCAAGCTTCCAAGATTTTAAGGTGCTTGTAGTCTCTCCCCTGACGCCTCTTTACAGCTGTTCCTACTTTAAAGTTACATAGCATATCTCAGTCATAGGCTTATCTGGATATTATAACACCCATGCAGAATTATCTTCAATAGAGTTATATCCCCCCATAAAAAAATAAAGGAGTAGACAGAAGTTATGGATTACAAGATCAGAAGACACCATTTTACTACCCGCATAACCCATGCCTTACCAGCCTCACTCACTAACTCATGAAATTACCTAGTACTTACTGGTTAAGCCAGAGTGTAGCTTCTAGAAGACTCTTGGTTGCTTTTCATAACTGCAATTTCCCTCTCCCACAGAGACTTCCATTCTAATCAGCACAGAGACATGAATAAAATCAATTCATATAAAGGCCCATAAAGGGCAGCACATCAAAGTGTTTTTAACAAATATAATAGTGAAACTGTGTTTCTATGAGGAAAGGAAAAAAGCCATTCTTTTCTCATCTGTGATAATTCTAGACTTAAGACTTCAACATTGGTTAGACTTACCTCCCATTTTACTCTAAGACAATTCATTCCAGCAGTGAATGCAAGTATTCATAAGCACACTGGGATCCTTCAGGCTGAAAGACATTTCTGTAAATGTAACACATACAACATTTATAGAAACGGGAAAAAATTATATGTATATAGCCACCTATGAGCAGAGAGATTTCGATGCAAAACAAATTTTATTAAATTTAGTTAACTCCTGTAAGTTAAAAAACAACTATTTTCTCTTCTAAACATAGGTTATAATGGCATTTTCAGCAAAAGGTAGACTACTTCATGAAATTTTCAAGAACAGAAGCAGTTTTCCAAGGAAGCAGTCATCCTGACTCATTCGTTTCATCTGAGTAAACTGCTCTGTTCTGAAATTTTATTTTTTTTATCTTTTCCAGGAAGGCAAGGAATTGGTTCTAGGTTGAGAGGACTGAGCTCTTAACATATACCTAAACTATTTGCCTGAGCCAAGGGTTACCCTGCTCAGTAGAGCTGAGCACAATGCTGAAGGCAACACTAGAAAAAGCATTGGGAATGGGCAGTTTCCAGAAAGCAGCTTAAAAATTACTCTTCCAAATAGCATAGTAGTTTATAACATTGAGGATTGGGTTTCTGACTGTGTTCTTGTTATTTAAAACACTTAAAAGAAATAGTTGAGATGAATGACTGTAAGCTCATGGGTTAAGTAGAAAATTATAATATCATTAATTAGAACAACAGAAATTTAAACTGTCGTGACTGCCGGAATCTGTGATTGCAGCAGGCAAAGGCCTTATTGTCAAATCACAGCCTAACAGCTGCATAATTAAGATTAAAATTATCAACAAAAGTATTTATGAAGCACATCCCTACAGAACATAGTTGAGAAACAGAAAGCTATCAGAAATAACATTAGAAAGTTGAAGTACCTGTACAATTTTAAAAAATTAAGTAAAATACACATTAAAAATCCTCAGCACTTGATGAGCTACAGGATTGTTTTCCCCCCATAAATGAAAGAATGTAATTCGCATTAAAACAAATAAAGATGTGAACTGATTGCAAGTAATGTCTTTACCAAAAGTCTTAATGTAAATGAGGAAAAGAAGTTCAGGAATTCAGCAAAGGAAACTAAGATAAACCTCTCTTGAAAAGCTGCTAAGAAGGGATGAGGACAAAGCTTTAAGCTGGTACCTCTCTGCATTTTTTCCAATATATACAGCAGTAGAACTCCACTGATAGAATCATCCAGAACAACACCCATCACCCCTCAAAAGATAGGACTGGTGACAGATAAGAAGACATGCTTACAATGTGTTTTAACAAAATATTGGAATTGTAAATTGTTTCCTTGAAATAGTTTGTTTATTGATATTCCTACATTTGCTACAGTATCTGGTCAAGCACGGTTCTTCTACTGATTAGGCTTGTATGACACCAAGATTGACATAATAGTCAGAAAACCATTTGATTCATATACACCTCCTTCGTGTGATTATAAAGAAGAGAAAAGAAAAAGATATGAAACTAAATATTAAAACCAGAGTAGAGACAGAATTTTTCTATTTTAGCTCAGCTCAACTCCCAGGGAAAAAAAAAAAAAAAAAAAAGAAAAAAACTCACCACAGGAACTTCACTTTTCTATTTCCTACAAGTATTGTATGGGAGCAATTAGTTTAAAGCATGTGAGTGTAAAGCACAATTCAAAAATTACAAAAGATTGAAGTGGAGAGCTAGCTTGCCGTTCAGAAGACATATGCCAAAACCTCATAATTAGTTTCTTTTCCTTGTCTGAAGACAAGGTGAACTGCAAGAAGAATTGTATTTGGATATCTCATTTTTATTAAAAGGAGGTTTGTAAAACCACAGAGAATAGAAGAAGCAGCAAGGAGTGCACTTTCAGTAATAAACCAGACACATCCAGGATACAGGGTTAATCTAAGAGACAATCTGTAAATGAAATTGTATTCATATTAATTCAGGAAAACATAATGGGAGACTATGCTGTTTCAAATGAAAATTAATGATCTCTCAAGCAGAGAAATATTCTGCAAATCCTATGTCGTACATTAGGGCATCTGGAGACTCTTTGTTCTTTGCAATTCCCACTTCTCTCCTAAAGACATTATTAAAGTGTCAAATAAAAATTGCTGGCAAGCCCTAAGTATTTCATAACAGATTGTGCTATCACATATGATAATACCTTGTTAGGATGTGAGACAACAAAAAACAATATGTGGAAAAACATTCAAATCAGAAAAGTCCATACAAAGCGAAATAAAAGTAGGAAGAGTGCTCTCTGCTCATTTGCAGCGTCCAGACAAGTTCACATAACCCAGAGGAAATGGCAGGAACCTCCTCGTGCTGAACAAAGCACCAAAGAATCCCTCAGGGGAAGGAACAATCATGAACTGAAGGGAAGATAAACAGATGACCAAGAAAAAAAAAAAAGTACAGACCTTAGTTTCTGTAACTTTTATGGCAACTACTAAAATATAGGTATCTGTGTCTTGGAATAAAAAAAAATATTTTTTTTTTTTAAATGAAGCTGCCAATCAACTTTCCAGATTTGGTAAGGTTTTTAAATAGTTGATATGCTTCTACTGCTCTGTTTCACTCATTGGTCCTTTAAATCATTTCAACACCAGCATGACTCTATTGAAACCAGCAGGGTTACAACATAACAGAGCAGAGAATTAGGCCCACTAGTGTGATTTCTGGTTGCTGGACTGAAGGAAAAACAACTTTGAGCTTCACATAAATTCTTTTAATCACTACATGGGCTGAATCAATCCAAAAGACATCAGGCAATTACCGTGCTTGGAGGACATCAAGTGAACTGGATTTCTTTTTTTTCTCCAGCCTGGGACATTACTGAACTAGTATGACAAATAATCTGGGCATCAATCTCTGAAGATGCTTGTAATCCCACAGATGTGATTAGTAAATTAATAAAACAAGAAGCCAGGATGAACCAGTGGGTCATCTAGCCTGCCCTTTTACCAGCAAATTTCAACCATTCTTTGAGGCCAGTAACTTGTATGTCAGATTAAAGCATTCCGTGTGTTTCGGTTAAGGCATATTTTCCCAGATGATAAACAGATCTGAAGATTTTGAAATAAATTCACTATTTCCCCAGTGGTTAAATTCAGGTTTCAAATAATTATTAAAAAAAAATAACAATAAAGACTTTCCAAGAACATCAATGCACAGAACAAAGATATATCTAGAAAATCTGTGTCACATCACAGATGACTGTTATATCTACCATTAATCAACATTCAAGTCAGTAACATCTAGAAAACTTGACAAAGGGCTTTTACTCTTAGCAGCGATGCTCTGCTGGAGGTGAGGTTCAAGATGTCTTCTCAGGACAGCAACAGGAGGCTTCCAGAACTGCACAGTAAAACTCCCTATCCTACTACATTCCCTAAAGAAATAGCTCACGTCCAGGCAAAGCAACTCTCTGCAGCTGCTTGGGCTTCATGACACCAGATAGTAACTTGCAGTTCCCAGAATTAACTAGTTTGCTATTGCTGCTAACAGTAATTTGTGAGAATAGCCAGGGCTGAGAGATCTCCAATATTTAAATCTGTGTGTAGGGGGTCATATCATTATATTGCTTGACTGAACTGTTCTTAAAAATGAGATTTTGCTGTTCTATTTACCCCACTTTTTCTCCCTATATATCTAAAGACACTAAGTTGCTTGCAATGACAACAGATTTTGTGGGTTTTTTCTTTTTCCAAGCACTCCGTCTCTAGATGTCAGAAAGTGCAACTGAAGACATTGAGATTATTCTACTGCTAGTGCATTTCCAGTGCCCTGCAAATCATTTGAAGAGACTGGGATAGTTTTTTGTATCTTTTTTTTCTTTAGAATAGAGTCTATAAAGTGTTTACCTGTTTGACAAAACTGTTTACATTTCGTAAAATCCATTATAGAGAAGCTGGATTGCTAACAAAGAATATGTTATAGAAAGACAGGAGATAGCCACTCTTCCCAGTTGATCTCAACACTCACTGTTACTGAACAAAGACAGGTTTCTCTTCAGTTTGCATGTAATTATTGTGTAAAGTGATTATCACAGTATCCTTTGCAGTACCCCAAAACCCACTGGAGACTCACTAGTTGTACAAGCAGAGGATTTGTGGCTACAGGAGTGGTAACGTGGCTGAATGGGACTTACATCACTGAGCAACTTAGCAAACCCCACTCTTCAAATTGTGGAAATAGTCATAGATAGTCAATGCTGCTATGCTCAGTTTTGATTAAGGGGTGTGTATGAGGCTGTATAAAAGATAGTCCAAGGTTTTTTCAGAAATAAAGCAAAAATTCTGAAAAAGGTCCTAAGTAACCAACTCACATGACCTTTTATAGGGACCACATTCATTTAAAGTCCCATGAAAGAAATTCAACTGCAAATTTGCCATATTTACCTTGTTAAATAATGTTGTTTTAGGAAGGTCTAGAGAAAAAATTGCCACAAAAAATTGCCACAGCTCAGATGATACTGGTATTTCACAAGTCATTTCAGTGCAGCTGTATGTGCTCATATCTGGTACTTCTAACTGAGCAATGTGAGAAAACAGATCTCCTACAACATCAGATTTAAGAGTTGTGCCCTGGCTCATTACCCTTTGAGAAAAATCCCTCATAGACAGCCACAGTCAGTGAGTCCTGTGCCAGCAGTGGATGCCCATACAGGGCATGGACCTTTATATTTGGCAGATCTGGGAATGGCGAGGGCCTTTGGGACCTTTTTCCTGCTTTCCCCCTGCCACTCAGCAGTGGAAACAGCTGTAGTTGGGAAGGAGAGGCTCTATCTCCTGGAAGATGACTTATACTAGTGTCTTTTTAGAAAACAATTACGAAGGAACTGATGGTATTGTTAAATTATGCTGAGGTCCCTTTTTTAATTTTGAAAGCTGAAGAGCTTTGGGGAGCAGAATGGCTTGGGTGAGGTTTATTGGGGCAGAAAATAGGTAACAATGGAGGTTTGCTGGATTTGCATCAGCAAGAGGCAACAGCTGCCACCTGGAAAGAAGACAAGGCCTTACCTTGCAGATCAGAGCCCAAAAGCTTTATTGACTTTCTGACACAGTCCTTCCTTCTCAGCTCCTAATGCCATTTCCAGTCCAAATTCTAGAGCTGGATCATAGATTCACAGAATGGCTGAGGTTGGAAGGGACCTTCAGAGGTCATCTAGTCCAACTCCCCTGCTTCAGCAGGACCATCTACAGCTGATTGCCCAAGACTATGTAAAGATGGCTTCCAAGGATGAAGATTCCACAACCTCTCTGAGCAACCTGTGTCAGTGCTTGGCCACCCTCTCAGTGAAAAAGTGTAGATATTTAGAGGGAACCTCCCATGTTTCAGTGTGAACTCATTGCCTCTGGTCCTGTCATTGGGCATCTCTAAAAAGAACCTGACTTCATCCTTTTTGCATCCTCCCTTCAGGTATTGATTGATATACATGGATGAGATCCCCCTGAGCTGATCAATTCCGGCTCTCTCATCCTCTTATATTACAGGTGCTCCAGTCCCTTCATCATCTCTCTGGGCCTTTTCTGGAGTCTTTCCAGTATGTCCCTTTTTCTCCTTGACTGGGGAGCCCAGAATTGGACCCAGCACTCCAGATGTGTCTCAGCAGCACTGAGTAGAAGGGAATGATCATCTCCCTTGACCTGCTGGTGACACTCCTCCTAACGCAGGATAAGGAAGGAAATACCAAGGGACCTTATCTTCACACGCAGAGAAACACTGATGTGCACTTCATTGTTCAAAAGTCCTCCATATTCTTCCTGCACATTTCAGTATATGTCTCATCAAAACATCTTACAAAAGATTGCAGCCAAGAGCCTAAACTTCACAAAGCCAGGACACTTTTTGTGTTCAAAAGACAATTCTCACTCTGCAAAATTAGCAACTTGAATTTACTTTACTGGTAGCTGACTGACTCATACGGCTGATATTATCACTCCCCTGATAGTGCCACCCTATAGCTCAGTTTGAACTTGGAATTTTTTTGTTTAATTCCTTCTGAAAAAATTCTGGAGAAGAGGAAATAATCTGTAAGGTATGTGACAAAAATTCAAGAAGAGTATGGAAACAGTCCTCCTCACTTAAATCTTAAAGAGTCCTTGTTCTGATTTTGGATAGTGACCCAGTTCATGAATTGGAAATGTAGTATGATTTTTCTATTTCTCAAGACTTCTGGAAAATAAATGACTTTTAAATCACTTTCTAAAATTCAGGATTATATTGCAAACATTCACCTGCTAATACCATTATATACCACTCGAGGATAATAACCAGACATATTTTACTAAGGACCTTTGATAAAATCATCAGAATGTAACCCATAATACTATCTAAAGGATGTTTTTATCTTTGCCCCTTAAATAAGAGTAGAAGATTAGTGACTAATCTGAGTGAAATCAATATTTCTTCACTTACAAAACAGTCTCTGAAGGTTTTGTGGGTTTTCAGCCAATGAATGGAAAAACATGAGCAATGGAAAAATGTTAGCATCTGATAAAGAGAGAGGCCTCAGGTCCTCGTTGCTAGCATTGAGAGAAAAGGTCTCCATGATAAATATTACAAAAATAATGAAAAGCAGCATGAAAAAATGAAAGATACTTTAAAGCTTTAAGTACCTTTGGAAATTAGATACTCAGCTTTGGATGGATTAACATGTCTAAAGTTTCTGGAGTTAGAAATTTCAAGTTTTTGGAGATCAGCATTTTATATCAGTTTTCTAAGTAAAAATGAGCTCAGATTGCAATCTCAAAAAGAAACAAATTTCTAGAAGGCTGCTAGCCAGGTGAATGTGTTTGTACTGGTTCCTGTGATATATGTTTCCTTTTTTTCCCAAAGATTAGAAAGAAACCACAGACAGATTGTGGCATGCATAGTATCAGTTCACAGCAGGAACTGAAGATGAAAATCTCTAGAGTCAGAGTTCATGACGAGCTCTAAAGATCCTTCCAGGTGTTTTCATGGAAATTGATACAATAGAGCACAAAGATGAAAGAGCAAATATATATTATTTTAAATCACGGCTTCAGGGCTTATAGCTAAGCTCAGCAAGTACTAGGAGACCCAGCATGGATTTCAAAGCAAATGTACATCTAAAGAAAGCAATTTTCCATCAGAGTCATATTTTACACTTCACCATTCACTTTTCATTGAGTTTTTTTCCTTACAATTTTCTCTTTCTACACTATCACAATCTTTTTTTCTGCTACTTCCTGTTAAAAAAAAAGTTCAGAAAATGACAGAATTTATTTCTGCTTGTGTTTGTGGCCTCTTCATTTACTGTTTCCTATGTGCAGAATTTAGGCATAATTCAACTTACAACTAGGCAAGCCAACAGCTCACACTCAGCATTTATAAAAGTAATAGTGATGAAACAGTAACAATTAATGCAAAATTTCCTATGACAAATGCACAGTATGAAAAAGAGACTGAAAAGTCCCATTTACATTTAAAACCTGTTTCACTAGAGAAGACATCATTGAGAATGCTCCAGTTCTGTGGTGATAAAAAGATGAGTTCTGTCATATTCTGATAACCATTTGTGCAACAATAATGCATTCATCTGGATTTTTATGATAGTTTTGTGTTATATATTTTAATATATAGCTAAACTTTTACATGATGACTTGCTCCCTACTCTCTGAACAAAACAAGTGGAATCTGGAAGCCCTTTGCCCCATTTCTCACACTTCTAGACACACAACCAAATATATAAATACAAAATTCTCCAGAAGCACAATACGCACTTTACATTGACAGAGAGATGCCTGTCACATTTGCATGGGTAAGATCTTGCTTCTGTGTGTAGACAAAAATTTTATAGACAAGTATCTGGAAAAATGTAATTATGGTTCAATTTGATTTCAGGGAGAACTTTATTGATATTTTTGGGTAACTGATTCCATATCTTACATCATTATAAAGACTTCCAAGATACATGATGGTTTTCATATAGATGGATATTATCTGTGTATCATTTGTATTACACTGAAGAGACATACCGTCTCCATCACTGTTTACAAATAAATATAAAAAGTATAGGTTTTTTAAATATTCGTTCTTTCTTTTTCTGTTATCAAAAAGGGAAAAAACAACATTAATTTCACCTGAATAGTTCAACACAATCCAGTCCTTTGTTCAGTTATGAGCCAAACCACTTTATAACAGTTCCCTAGAATTTATAGATTTTTCCATGCGCAAGTAAACTTTTTTAAAGTTGTTAAAAAAACTTTAAATAATTAGGAATTGCATGACTATGAGATAAACCTCTTTGAAAACACACTGAAGACAGAAACTGTGATTTTATCAGACTCTTTCCTGGGCTTCTGCTACCCTGGATGCCAGAGCTACAGCCACAGAGAGAGTAATATCAGGAAACATCAACTTTGCAATAGGGAATACAGAGCAGTTCTTTTCAATTCCAGTTTTATATCAGTAGAGCACTGATAGAGGGAATTTTTATTCATGCACGGGACTCAACAAGGAAACAACTTTTTGTGCTCTAGTTGAATTCTGAGGGTACTTCCACTACCATGTTCTGCTTCAAATAACTGCAAAGCTGTGATACACATAAAAGGTTACTCAGATATAAACAAAGAAATTTACAGAAACACATTGGCAAAGAAATGTATAGAAACACATTGATTGCCCCCAGACGGATGCTAACTCTGCTGTGGCAAACCATAATACTGCACACTGGTTAGCACATGCATCTATCTACCAGGTAAATTCCATATAGAACTTTATGAGAAATTGTAGAATAAAAGTAGAATGCATCCTTTATTTCCAAGACCAGTAGAGCTAGTGGCATTTTTGATGATAGGGAGTGAGACAGAGTTTGAGGAGAAAAGAAAAGAGGGAAAAATATGAAAATCATTTAGTTTAGGTTCAGAAAGAAACCAAGAAATCAAAAACAAATATACAAGGAGGAACTAGATATTTATTGTCATTATTATTGCATACAACAATAGTCCATGTTTCTTAAAACCTTCCAGACAAAGATTGTGAAGTGTTAATAGTCTTTCAGGAATGAATGAAGGTGAAAGGTAAGGCCACTGGAAGGAAAACTGAGTTGTATGGCAGTTACGGGATTTACCAAAGATCAGGCACTGAAATGGTGACGTGGAAACTAAAGCATGAAGTTGCCATTCCATCACCCTCATCTCACTGCTATACTTCATATAAAAGCTTTTCTGCTTCTCATGAACGTGCAGGTAGAAGCTGAGGAACTTAATAGAACAAAGTAGTATAATCTGTTGGGGTTTTTTAAATCGTGTTTGCCTGTCTCACCATTTTTTTTTAGGAAACAAGATTGAGTAAAATTCCCTATAAAAATGTTCATGCTTCAATGTCAACTGGTCAGCTATACCCTACAGATTCTTTAGACATGCAATCAGTATGACCAAGCAAAGTAGAATCTACCTAAATTAGAGATATCAAAAAAAACCCAAAATTTATCCCCAGTGTAAAACTCACTTCAATATACATACGTATAAACTTAAATACATATTTAGATAGTTTTAAGATAGATCTAGTTTTAAGTTCAATATTAGTTAAATTATCATCCATCTCCACTAAGCATGTCTCACTGGGCACTCTCCCACTAATGATCATCTTTATTGTCCTGAGTTGAATGCAAAAAATAAGAACAAGTTTAAGTCACACAAACTTAGGCTACTAATGATGCCATATAACGTAAGCACCATTGCAGTCATACTCCACACAACAAACAAGCTCTGTTCAAATTAGTGCTGAGCAATGCGACCACATTAGCCACTTCTGCTGACTGCTGCTGGCTTGGAGCAAGGGACCACAGAGTTACCCCACGAGTGTGTGAGCAAGAGAAGCTGCATTCATACATTGAGAACAGTGGATTGCTGTAGCTAGCAGGAAGAGAGTTGGTGGTAAGGGTCAGGAATAAAAACCTCAAAATGTGCCATGTATCTTGGAAGTTCACAGAATCATCAAAATTTTTTCATGATTAAGTGAGACAGATCAGTCCTCTAATTGCCTGTGGTTTGTCTGTCATCATTTTCACATGTGCCATGATTACTTCGCAAAAAGTTACCCATTTGAAAAGCTAACCCCTTTATTTGGAGGCAAGCCAACACCACATGCTATAAAAGTACAAGGAAAAAACAGAATCAATTTTCGTCCTTTCAATGAAACCTAAATGGTATTCTGCTCTTGAACTGTTCACATGAAACAGCAAGCAAAAGGAACTGTCACTTGCTCTCTCTGTTTGTTGCCAGGGCAATCTTCAGAAATTTCTTGCAGTATATCAAAGATCTACATTTCATGTGCTAACATATATCTGAATCTAAAAAAAAAAAAAATCAAGAAAAGGCTAATTATCATAAAGACTAATGTATCGTGGTTAATTTAAACACCCAATGCCTACTGGATCCCTGTTAGAAGATATGCCGCAGTGGTGATAGATAATTTCCACACCCAGGACTGTGGCTGAATCTAATTTGCCATGTGTTTTTACAACCATGAACTGTCCAATTGTAGTGAGAGACTTACTGGTATATCTATCAGGTGTATCATGAGCAGTCTTGCATTCAGCCACTGGTAACACGTGTTAGCAAACTTCATATTCTCAATTTACCGTGGCCTATTGCTATTTAAATAGGTCTTGTATGTGTAGCTATAATGCTTTACTGCTTTCATAAAGTGTCTGGAGGTGTACAGGAGGAAAGGCTGTGTGTCTCCAGAACTCCTCTACACAAGCTAAAGGTCCATTGCATGGTCACCCATTATTGCAAGGGACGAGTTCTGCAACTCAAAGCATCCCTGGGACTTCCCTACACTTCTGAAAAAATATAATCTTCACTGTTTGCTTCAACAGGGAATCTGTGGATCTTGTTACTAAAAGGTAATGGAAAGTGGGGGTGGATGGCTTAGCTACAGTTCTAGATTTTTAGAATAAGCATCTGATGCTGTAAAATGATGCTTCAGAAATCAGCAATGGATAGTCAGCCAAATTCTGAGCTCACTGATACTCCAAGTAACTCCAGTGAAGTAATTAATTTATACTTGTCCCAGAAAATGAGATCAGCAATAGAACCATTTAAAAGAGCAGATCCCCAGCTGGTGTTTTTGTCATAGCACTCTAAAAATTATTAGTACATTTGATGTTCTGACTGTCTGTAGCTTGATTTACTATGACAGTGTGCTGACAATATCATCCAAATAATTTAGATGATCAAGACAAACTATTGATCCACTCATACTCATCTTTATTGCTTCTTGGGGTGCAATCCTTGTTTAGAATGTTGAGTGGGAATCAGGGGCATATTCCTATTAGTGACATCACCACTGATGTCTCTGGTAGGAATACATGTGGTATGCCACAGAATCTTAGCTCAGCAAAGAACTGCTTCTTATAAACACACATGTTTACCTTGTCCCTTCTCTTAGTTGGATTTTTGAGTTGCAGTGATGGAGCTACACACAATCAGGAATATTTACTGTGGTTTATCATCCCTGCAAGCTTACAAACAAGGTGTTCTGCTTCAAAAAAAATATTTATTTTGGTTACTTGGATTACTGCCTGGACAGGAAACGATGAAACAGATGTCAGGGAATGGATGAGTAATAGAATAATTTTGAAGAGTGATCTGAGCTGCTAAGAAGATGACACTTGAGAGGTCAGAGGCACAAAACATTTTCCACTTTCTCTCTTTCTGAACTCAGAGGTTGAAGCATAAGCTGTATGTGTTTCAGCCTTGTCTAGCTGGTATGATAATACAATTATTGTTTAGATATAGTCAGTCATTATGAAGGTCTTCAACAGTGCCATTTCAGCAGGGGTGGGGTGGGTGGGGGAGGTGGGGGGGCAGAGAATATTTTTTTTTAAAGGTCAGAAAAGCAAAAGTAGGGAGATGTACTACAGCTAGAGAAACTGTTTCATTTACTGTTGTGCTGTTACAGACACAGATTTACCAGGGAGGCTGAGAAACCATTAGCTACCTAGCCTGTCCCCTGTGCACAGCCTGCACCACACAGCTGTGCAAACTTCCCTCTTACTCCCTCCCTCCCACTTAGTGGAGAGCTGAAGTCAGGGCTGTATTGGTTCTAAGTGGATGTTGAATCATTATTTATGCTCAAGTGATAATGACAGCCTTTCTCCATCTGGATGGGGAACCTTCCTCCTGTCCCAGTGCTAGTCTGGACAAATGACAGAAAGATGCTTCCTGTCCCCTAAGTGTATGACCTAAGCTGGCAGGGCAATAAAAAAAGAGTGTGGATGACCCTGCTGGTATCTCTCCTCCAAACTGGGTAAGTGGGGCACCCAGACCTGAAGGAAGTGGCCTGAATTCACAAGGGAATTTAATGACAGGATGGGAGCCAGTGGCATCTCAGTCCACAGGCACTTTGATCACAAAACCATCTTCAAACAGAAGTTTGTAAAATTGACAACTCTTTATGTAAGTATAACTGTCCTAGGAAATAACTCTGTCCAGGGTAATGGGAGTACAAATGAACCCCTCCACACTCAACCTGGTAAGCAGCCAAAATCCAAGGAGATTTGGAGGGTATGACACAGATGAAAGTGGGCCCCAAATGAGCATCCCACCCCCAGAGTTTGTCACAGCAGGCATGCCATAACACTGTGCCAGGGACAAGTGGTAGCTGCATTCAGAGGACTTCTGTAACAGTATTGCCACAGCATTAAAATGCAAATAGCAGAGTATTCAGTTGCTCTGCTTTTACTACCACACATTGCAAGTTATCTGTAGACAAAAACTAGTAGTCTTTCTGGAGACAGGCAAGCACAGAATATGTCTTCATTTGCTTAGCTAAATTCGTCTAATATAGAGAACCTAGACAATATCAGGACCAAGCCATAGCACAGTTAAAAAGGACTGAAACTTTCTATGGAAGTAAAATGCTGCCACCTTCAGACCAAAGAGAGAATTAGCGGAACACCCACGGAGGTAAAACGCTCTCTGAAAAACGGGCAGTCGGAGAAAAAGGCAAGAAACAATAAACGTCTCAATACCGTGCCAATAATACAGAGTTACGGGGTTTTCTGATTCAACATTCACCTTTGAACTGTAAGGAAAAGAGCGGAATAAATTATGACCATGCTTCCTTGAGAGTTTAATATCTACTAGTACTTACTATTCCATAAAATAATTTTTTTATATACATAAAGGCTTAGAAAATGCTTTAGTAAAACCTCATGTAGGTTCTATGTATTGCCACCTTCTGTTGCAGTGGAAGATAATAGAAATGGGAAAGAGAATTGCAGGAAACTAGAAATTAGTTGTTCAGACCAGATTAGGGCTAACACACGGAGCTTGGTACGTTTTATTGTTCATTACAAAACCAGTATGGATTTCTCACTAGCTAAAAGTTACATGAGCATGATCAAAGAGAAGAAAAATGTAAAGGGATTTTTTTTCCCAAACAAACCAAGGGAAAAGGACAGGTTGCTTTTAGTTTTCACTCTCGCCTGAGAGAAACTCCCTGAAATACTCTGGTATTTGTATAGACTTTAGGGATCTGGCAGAAACTTGGAACTACTCATCAGAAACCCTTTTTCCTCAGCTTTGAGATTTGAGTGTCCTTCTCTGCCAGCTTTTTGGCAATGTTACTCCATTGGAGTCAGGATCACAGTAGCTCACCAGTCAAAAGCTTACAGAACCGTCTGCAAGATGAGCTTCTGAAAAGTGGAAAAAGCATACAGTAAACTAAAGGAAACCTCTGGCTATATTTACTTTGTGAAGTATTTGCACAGAGGTGGGATTTCTGTATGCACTCTGTATGCAATATCCAAGAGAAGTCTCTCCTGTAGTTCAGGACAGCAGGAAGTTGATCATGGCACAAGTAAGGCTGCCAACCTGTGCAAATCAGGCAAAAAACAAGCAATCATTGTTTTGGTGGTGTAGATCAACCAAGCTCAGCTGAATGCCACAGGTGGTCAGGACCTCAGAGTCCACAAGGTGGTAGTCACAGCACTGTCCAAAAAGGACCTGCTACCTAAATCCCAAGCGCTGTTTCCCATCAGGGTCAGAGCATGGTACTTAGCTGTAAGATCAAAGCACACTGTTTTGTGGCTCAGCAGAGAGCACAGTCTGTGCCTTCCAAAGAAACACGGTCAAGTTCCAATACTGGATTTCCTTCTGAAAATCACAAATATATTTTCAGCCTCATGAGCATGGCTTTTTATGTGGACATAAATATGTTTATAAAATGCAGTATTTCTTGTTAGCAGGGTTTCCTAATGATAACTTGGACTTGTTCTCAGACTACAGTTATGCTGTAAAAAGTTAGCATAGCAAAGATCAGGCTGCATGGAAGTCTGCACCAGTCTTTTTATGTGCAGGAACACATCAAAGGGCTTCAAGGGGTTTAATAATGGAACTATGACAGCCTAAAGAATAAACAGAATTTGAGTGGACAGATGCACAAGACTTAGAGCTTAATCTAGAAGTCTGCAACTTGCTGAAAGGAGCCAATATTAAAGTAATTATGCACTTAAAACAATTACTATTTATTCTTCAAAGTCATATTCAAGTGAAGTAACCCATTTTAAATTATTTCTGGTAATTACATTGCATCCCCAAATTATATGCCTGCATACTCTTTGAACTAGACTTTCCAAAAAAAACCACTCCACCCCTGTATTTTTGCTTAAAGATTACCCCCCATCTTGAATAATTCTCCTCTAGCTTATCATTTCCTGCAAGCATAATATAGGGTGTTAAGCCTGAGTAAATACAACTAATTTTAGTTTCTCTGTCTAGGGCAGAAGTCTGTTCAACACTGAACAATTGCAAATGACCAGATTTTTCACTTACCATTAACTTTTTATAATCTAGGAAATTCTACAAAAGTATCAAGGCATTTAATTTAAAACTGTGGTTGCCCACCAGCACATAATTACACTTAGCAAAATGACCGAACACAAACTCAGGAGGGATCACTGTTCTGCTTTAGATAACATAAAATAACTTTCCATTCAGTAACCTCAACATGCAAACTCTGATTTAAAATAATTCCTAAGGCATTCACAATTTCTACTAAGATGTAATCATGTTATTCATGTGTAGCAGAATCTAGGAAGCAAACTTCACCATCTATACCTTCTACTTACTTACTGAGACAGTGCTGTAAATTTTACTTCTAAGTATACTTATCATAGTTAATGATCAGTCTGTGGAGAGATTTCCACTTCAGAATACATACAGTGTAACTGCAGCAGAGTATGCTCATACAGACTCCACAGAACTAGAGTAATTTCAGGCAGCTCATCTATGCCAAGATCCACTGTACTGCCACCTAGGCTGAGGGCAGCACCCACTGCTTGTTAGTTGGCAGCTGGCTTGGATGCAGCTCTGTGAGCTGCAGTCTCACCAAGAGCTTCATACTTGCAGTGAATGCAGTGCTGATTCTAAATTAAATGGTTTGGTTTGCCACACACTGGACACTGCTTCTCACAGTCTGCCTTGATTCCACCAGACTTACTCATTCTACCCAGAGAGTTAGTCCTCTCTCTCTCCATACGTCTTCACACTGCCCACCCTCTCTTGTTCTATCTTGAGCCTGTGTCCGGCCTGTGGAAGAGTAGCTTCCATAACAGAGAAAGGCTTCAAAGCAAGATTAAAGAAGCAAGACTTACTTTTGGATTATTTTCATTATTGTTTTCTGAAGTAAGGACAGAATCCCCCTGCCTGTACAGAGACCACAGATGAGTTGCTTAGACTAGTTCTCTGAAGCTCAATTAAGTTGCCTAAACATTGGCATCTAGTGATGAGAGACCTGAGCTGCCACAGGGCATCTAACACATCCTATGGCTTTGGCAGAGGATGTATAAGAAGCCCATTCCGTTCTGGTGTGGTAGCCACCAGCCAGACTGGATACCACCACAAATTGCATAGACACATTTACACAAATGAAGTGAGTTTCTACTGTTTAGACACGTAGAATTAGTTATGACCACTCATGTATTTTCCAAGAACACATCTTCACTCTTGAAAGAGTGTGTGATTTTCTACATAACTAAAGTCTGTGAACTATGTATCCTACAGCAAAACCACAGCCAAAACTGGGCACTTCCCACTTACCCACATCAACAAAGCCTGTTGATGACAAGTATGTGTCATGGACCTCACAGTAACACTGGAATACTGGGTCTTGCTTCTAACAGCCTTTGAATGGAAAATGCACTTTATTTATCCCAGCTAAAAAAACATGGAAATGACCTCTAAATATTTACGAGATCATCTTACAAACTACTTATATGTTTGTTCTTGGTCTATTACAGTATTTAATTAATATGGACATAAAGCTTAAAGATCTGAAGCCCTGATGGCACCTAGACCTCTTTAGGATCTGTTATATCCTTATTACAAACCATTTCCTTAAGTAATTTCTTAATATAAAATCTTTCAAGATCAACCTATTTCCTAACTTCCTTAAAATTTGTTTTAAATGTTCTGGGTGTCAACTCAATTTTTTTACTTTTTTTTGAGTAAGGGAAGTTTAAGCAGTCAATTACTATATTCCATAGCACTATTAGCCACATGATAACCAAGGGGCTTTTCCATGAATAAGAAAATACAATATTACTTCATTTTCCCATCAGTCTCCTACTTTAATTCGCTTTTCCTCTTGAAAGCACTTGAAATACCTCAGCATCACCCCTCTCTTTATCCTGAGGTAGGGGTAGATGGCTGTCCTAATTCATCCTGTACAGACAGCTCTTTTTCTTGCTCATCTGGTTTTCTCTGAAGAAGTCTCACAACTTCCACATCTTCCCTGAGTCAAAAAGCTCAATCTAACCCCAAGCATAGCAGTCACCAGCACTCCTGTATGGGACCCAGGAATCTCCCCAGTAGCTGGACATCCTGGTAGCTTATTCCACCTGCAGGTGTCCAGCAAGTTCAGCGAATCACATTAGCAAAATGTCCTTCTGCATGAGGTCACCTATGACACTAGAATTATGTGGCTTTTCCAGCACTTCAGGCAAGCAGGCTGGGGCTTTTTTAGCTCTTTATAATTCAAATTCCCATGTCTCAACAACTTCCTGAGATGTTCTTCCCTGTGCTGTCTATAATTCCTCTTTTTTTTTTCTTTTTTTGCATTCTGCCTTTTTCTTCTGCCTTCTGGAAGAGGATGCAAGAAAACAGGTATTTTCCTCTTGCTTTTTCTTTAAGTAATATTGATTTTTATTAGTACTTTTTTTCTGCTAGTCAGTCAATACCCATTAAAGTATCCTAAACTCACTGCTTTGCTTCCTAATGAGAAAGTGTTTCATGTGGAGTCCAGAGCTAACCTACTTTGTGGAAAAGTTGTGAAGGGACTGTCCAAGTCCCAAGGGCATCCCCAACCCACTCTGTCCCTGCCCAGACCCCTGGGGCTCCCTCTCCCTGCCCACAGCGTGGGACTCCATGTCAGGCCCTGGAACTGTCAGTGCCTGCCCCAGTGGTACTGCAGTGTGGCTGGTCTCCAGGTCCCCACAGCCTCATCCTGCCCACTGGTGGACCCCCTCATCCTTCTTCCTCAGGGTGAAGGTGAGAGGTGAGCATCTCTGAGTATCCCAGAGGAAAGGGTTGGCACAGGACATAAACGAAATATGAAGAATTTCCTTTTCTTGAGTTAACTACTGTCATAACCATGCTCCAGATAGCCAGGGTCCATCATATAGACATTTATTTAAAGGGATGCTTGGGACAGGCACAGTGTTGCTATATTGGTCTTCCTAGACAGCTCAGTGTAGCTCCATGTCCCTCCTCTAACTGATTACTGGTGAAATCTAGCAAAAGGGTACAAGGAAAAGGTACTGAGAGATACTTAAACTTCTACTTGTTGTAAAAACTTGTACCTTGGGATGTCATAAGCCAGAAGTTGTATCCACGTCTTTGCATTTAATAGCTCCAAGGGAATTTTCTTTCCCAAATTCATCCATTTGCTTTCTGGATCTATTTGAATTTTTGGCATCCACAATATTCTGAGTTCCAAGAGAAGACTGTGTATTGCGAGAAGTACTTTTGCATGCCTTTAAGTCAGGTATATATTTGCTGTCATCCTTGTAGTTCACATAAAGGTAATAGCTATTTTAGAGCACAGCTGGGAACTCATAGGTAGATGAAAACCGCCTCCAATTCCTCTCTGCTTCGTCTACATCAAGGTCCGATGCTATTTATATTGTGTTTGTGAGACTCAGAAGCTAATACAGCATTGCATTTCAGAAGAACTCTGTTCTTTCTGAGGCAAAAATACTGAATTTTCAGATTGAAGCATCAATTTTATGTTATACTGTCTCCCTGTCAGAGGAGTTCAGAGCTACTCCCCACAGATGCACATAGAAACTGGGACATGATAAGCAACAGACATTACCTGTGTCCTCAAAAGTTTGTTTCTCCAGTAACACCTCATGTAATCACAGATTGTAAGTACTTTGGAAAGGGAGTAAAGGAAGTGCCCTAAAATAACATACACCTCTTATTCAAATGCATAAGCAGATGCAGACTAAAAAAAAATCATAAATACGGATTGAAACCCTGTATACAAGGTAGGCTTAAGGGGGGATAACTTGCAAAAGGCTCTCTGTGAAAATATTAATAAAACTTTTATCTCTACTGTAAAAAAATGAAGTCCATATTGTCACAAGAAATAAATAACATATTAGTGCAATGATTTCCAAAAAATTGAAGCCATTTAATGTCAGATTTGCAGTTTAAGAACTGTTATGTCTTTGATTTTGGACATGAAAGGATTATTTACTCCTACCATAAAAATTTGCAATGATGTTGTACTCTAGAGCATCTGTTTATAACTGATGAATACCATTGCTTCCCTCTGATTGTGTGCACTTAGCAAGGATATTGTGCTCTTATTACCATGATTTCAGCCCTGCTATTTAATCATTGATAAAGCATCCTTTGGGGTCATTTCTATAATTGCATAACAAGAAGAAATCTGTGTATCAATACCATACCAAGTGAAGATAAAAGTGTAGAGCATACCAATACCCTTTGCACACAATCAGGAAATCTGCACCTCACTGTCAGCTGAAGGAAACAGGATGGTTTCTGCAACCTTCTCTCCTCAACCTGCTTGATGAAAAACAAAACAGAAAATGTGAACCCATGAGTCTTGAGTTGCTCAGTTCAGCATTTCTCCTAATATCTTGAGCTGTCTCAACAAAATGTGTGCATGAGGGTTCAACCAAGCTTATTTTATGTGTAAAGTGAGGTTCAGAATAACCCAAGTACAAAAGAAGCCCTGTAATCCAAGGCCAGTAAGTGATGCATCTCTGTTGCTGTCATTACCTCTAAAATACTTTAAAGAAGGCTGACAAATACTCTTGCTCTGTGAGTCATATAACAAAATCTTCATCTGCCTGAGAGCCACAAGATATATACCACACCCTTTGAAGTGGTGAAGAGAAGGAACTACTGGAACAGTTCACAAATGGGACAGGATAATGGTTCTACAAAGTACCACTGTCAGATTAAGTTGGGAGGCTGGGAATGCCATTACATCTTCATAATGCCCACATGGTCTTTGCTGAATAGCACTTGATTACTCATTTCATTCCTTAGATGCCTTGGAACTGCACCTGACCTATGTTTGAAACATGCTGCAGTTTTACATTATGTGGGTGGACAATCTCTGTTTTAAAGTAAGAGAAAGACTGGGGTTTGAAGTCAACTTTTTCAATGCTTAGAAAATTCTTTTAGAAGTTGAACTTTAAACAACTTGAAAGACAGAGATTCTTTTTTTTTTTTTCTTTTAATGATGAAAAACTGAACCATTTTTAAAATACAGTCTATATTCCCATTTTTCTCTGCAGAATTCTTCTGGAAAAAATATTTTAATGGACATATATTAGCAGACAAAAACATGCATTGTAGTCACTTTATAGTAAGCTTTCAGACAAGGAAATTTTTATGTCTATACAAACACAGACTTTTGAAACAAATCATTGTGATGACTACGGGTGGAATACAGATGCATCAGTTATACAAAATGCCTTGTGAAAGGTGCTTTAGCCGAAGGTTAGTGGTTCATGCCTATACACAGTGAACTTCTTTTGCCTGCATTTTTAAGGCAGATATATGAGAATTATTCACAAACAGAACCTTTTCTTTTTTTTCTACTCCTATGTGATGTATGCTCACGCTTGTGACACATCCAGTTTGACAAGTCAAACATCATCCCAGGTCAGAGTTATTTTCTCAGAGTTTCTTAGCAAAAATTGGATCCTGTAATCTGAAACTGAGTTGCTTGGAATAGTGCTTCTAGCCTTGGCAGGGGAGAGGTGAGATAGGTTTGTTAGGGAACTCCAGGAAACTGGGCTTGTGATCCTACTGTTCCCAGCTGGAGAATAATAAATGTTTCCCTAGGTAGCTGCCTTCTCACACATTCTGACACCACTGTCTGACACCAGCAAACTTGATCTTCCCTGTCTATAACACAGATAAAATGAGATGGGGATCCAGAGTCATTTTGTCAAGAGCCTGCTGCTGTAGGTGGTTGACTGTTTTGCCTCTATCCAGAGCTGGCTTTGCCTCTCACTCACATAGAAGGCAGACAAAGAGATACATTCCCTGAAAGGCATGCTGTGCTTTTATCTATTCTTACAGCAAAAGCAAAACAAAACAAAATATTGCCTCTCTTTTTACAGGAAGTTTTTTACAGTAAACAACAATAAAACCCCATCAGTTTGCAGATTCTGTGTTTTTTGTCATATACTCTACCACATTTTACTGCCATACACCCATATTATACTTTAGTGCCATACACCAAATCTATTTATTGGCAACTCATTTTTTGGGGATCAAAGCAGTTTCAGAGCAAGAAAAAAGCTCCAGTCCACTAATTTGAACATGGGAATACTTATTTATTCTTAAATGGGTTTTGGAACCAGTCACTTCAGGCTGGCTGTTCTGTCACAATGCAGGCATCAGAAACAGCATATATCTTCCCAGACACAGCAGAAGTATCTTCACTTAGCTTCTTTATGGACGACAGAGAAATCAACTGCCCTGATGAAGGGCAGGAGGAAGATACACTTGAAGAACCTGGAGAAGAGATGGGCTTGCCTGTGATTTCAGCTTGAGCAAGTTGATGTGAAGTACATAAGATCTGCTTGGGTGACCTTAAATGAAAAATATTTGGATAAATCACCTAGAGCTTGGAGATATCATTTTTTATTTCACCTGTAGAAATATTCCAAATATCAAGAGAGAAGCTGTCAATGACATCACCTTTCTCTGGGCCACTGCTTACAAAGTTCTTGTCAGTGAAAGGCACAAAATAGTTTTTATGTGCAGTAGTTACAGTGCAAGTATATTCCAGTCTCCTGTCAGTAATAGCGCCTCCACAGCACCACGAGCAGAGGTGACACTGAGAATTTGAGTAGGTAATAGAGGTATAATTAAATGCAATGTGAATAAAACAGTCCTTCAGCTGCATAACCACATGTATCACACAACTTCCGTGAGCTTTCCAAAGTCACAAACGTTGATTTGGAAGGAGATTGTAGCTGGATTCTGCCACATATGTAATGAAACAACCAATAACAGAAATAACCAAACTGCTAAGTAAAAAATTAACTAGTATAAGTCCTTCAACACTATCCAGTTGTTCCATAAAACTTTTTAACTTTAGTATGATTTAAGAACATAATTTAGAAAACATCTTAAATTTTTCCTATCTGTTTGCTTTCTGAGAACATATAACATAAGCTTTGTAAAATTACTCAAGGAATTTCAGAGAGAAGAATGAATACTAACAGTGTCAGGAACAGTATTTATTTTTTCTCCAACTCAGTGTATTAATTACAGATTACCCTGTTATCTCAGCGGAACAGGACAGAGTTCAGCTCATAAGTATATGACTACCAAGCCGATAGATATACTGTTACTGAAAGCATGTTTTGGATCAATGACATTGATCAATGATCCAAAAACTGAATAATTAAATTGTTATTTACCTGAGGCTGCAGTCATACCGCAGTCTGAGAGAGCAATCTCATCACTGTGAGAGGCATCACCAAGGAAACAGGTACAGATGATAACACTAGGTGCATTTTTACACCTGGATCAAAACTTTCCACTCAGGGGCACTGCTTTCACTTGAATTTATCTCATACTTTCAGGGCTGGAGTTAAACATACAGCAATTAGAGTCCTTCACAGGACGTGTGTACTTCATGATTGCTTTAACAGTGGGTTTTTTTGAACAATTAAGTGCCTGATTTTCTAAGTAGATTCTCAGTTTTATTTCAATTTCTTACAACAAATTAATCAAATCACGGAAAAATTAACAGCTCTTTTTATTCCACATTGTGCTTTGTTTGACTTACTGTGTTTTAATAGCTCTTACTAAGCAAAAGGACCTTTTGATTTTGTTTCCATCCAGTAAAACTAAAAATTAACCTTCATTGGTTTCTTTTGCTTATACCGGCTTTAACTCTGTAGTCAATACGTGCTTTAAAAAGTGCAGTAGGTGGGCCAGATGCCTTCTTCCAAACACTTTCAGGAGTGCCACACCCTGCAGTCATAGGAATGCCAGATGAATGCTCTTTTGCTCTGAATCTGTAACAAGAAACAGCAACGGCTCCTTTCCAGCAACTCCCTATCATATTCGATTCTGACAGCCATTTTCCAGCTATGTCTGCAGCTAACATCTATAACTTGAACAAGAGGGAAAGAACAAAAAAGATGCTAGAAGATTAATGATCTTTGGCACTATATCTCCACAATCCCAGCATCAGTCACCATAAACAGAAACACATGAACAAAATCAATATATCATGTTGGCCCAGTCACTGAATATGATTTCTATAAAGTTCAGAAGAATAGCATTAGGTTAACTTGGGCCTCTATGAACCACCCTGAAAATCAACTACAGCATATCCAAGAATCTTCTCAGAGTACCCCTTATGATGAAGAACTTCCTCACAGATTTTCCCTTCCCACAAAGAGTAGTAAAAGTTCTTTGCTTGAACAAAAAAACATGGTAGACTCTATTTTCCTTGTGCATCTGATGTGTCTGAAGGATGTATGCTTCCCCCTTTTTCCATACAGTCTGCCCTCACAGAGAAGCTGTAGGTGTGCAGTACCTGATGATGCTTGATACGCGTAGCATCTCTGAGTAGCACACGACCAATCTCCCAGATGTCTACTCAGACCTCAACCTCTGCACTTCTGACATGTAACCAGAATAAAAAGAAAGCTGGACTAGAGAAGACATGATGCAGGGCTATCAGATCTACCCTTTATGCTAAAATTATAATCTTCTACATTCTTAGCACTTTATGCTGTACCTGAGATTTCTGTCCCACATGGTCCTTCATCTTTCCCCTCTTCTAGAAAAAGGGAGAGGAGTAGGAAGGATAGGGCTAGTGTTGCTAAGATTTTTGTTCTGTCCAGACCTGAGCATGCAAAAAGCATGTGTCATCCTGGGCTGAGGATCTGAGAAGGACCTCACCTTTCATTTAGATTAGTTGGGAATGACTGAGCACCCCACAGACCCTGGCTTCATAGGCAGCAACTAGCATATCTAAGGAGGCTGCAGCCTTGTTTATTTTCTGGCCTGTGTGACATCCAGAGCTAGAATAGGCCAGGAAATGGGAGCCTAAAACAGAAAGCTACAAGGAATGGAAGTAGGAAGAGGAGAGTTTTCCTATTTCACGTAGCAATGAGCTAGGGAATAAGTGCACTCTGTACAACAGCAGCCACTGAGTCCGAGTTTGGGTAAACACCTGGTGACTCTGAACTTGTAGTTAAAGCAAAGACTTTTCTCCAAATTTCTCGTCTGTTGGGTTAAGAGGTATTCATGGTGACACGATTGAAACCCATTTATTGACATCTTATGCTAAAAGACTTGAAAATAGTAATGGCTACACACAAATATACCCCTGTGTGGTGTAGCTGCTCAAACTCAGGCTAAAGACCCTTTGTTAGTAAATGCCATAAAATTGCGCTGCTGGCATGAACATACTAGGAAATTCCAAAGTATGTTTCAGCAATCAGAGATTTTTTTCTTTCATCAAAGATCTCAGGCCATGAAAGGCTTCTGACATACAAGAGAAAAAGCAAACCTATTTAAATTGTATGGAAAGTCAGAACAATAGGTGGCCTAATTATTTCCAGTTAACCCTGCCCAGGAACTCACATGCATACACATACACAAGGTAAACATACACAAACAAATCCATGTTGTGGATAGCTTCTTCTACTTGAGACAGAGGCAGAAAACACAATAGAATTAGTGGTATTCTCATCCCATGCAAATAAAAAAATATATATGCTGGACATCCTCAAAACATATTCCTTCCTGTCATTCACCTTCTCTGTTAAGTTAAACATTGAAACTTAATCTTTGTTCCAAAGCTTCGTGGTTCCTAGACCTGTCCTCTAAGATTTCCTCTGTCACTGTGCTTGATCCTCTTTACCCTTCAATGCCATTTAGCTCCAAAACTGGAGTTACAAATTACAGTGGTCTGATTTCATCCAGACAAACAAAATTATGGGTCTTTTACATCAACACATTCTAGGTAGCTGTAACCTTACCAGATACTAACTCTGATTGCTCAAGATTAATCAAATTGCAAAGTCTTTTCGAATAAGCAGATAATACAGTCAAGTTAAACGAAAACAGTAAGGCCACACATTCAGCCTTGTAACTGCCTCCTCTTTGTCCACATCTCACTGAAAACGGACTAGTGTGCACCAAGGACGAGAAGTGGGATTAGGTGGTGCTCTACCCTACTTAGTCAGAAGTTTCTTATCTGTCTTGGAAACAGGCATTTCTACCAAGTAAAGCTCATGATGACAGATAATAAAATCTATCTAATTATATATTGGCATCCTGCCTTATACATCTCCCCAAAAGATTATAAATTACTCTTGTAATGGCATGCCAGGCTTCAATAAGAATTAGCAAGCTGAAAGAAGGTTGGCTTTCCTATGATGCAGTAAAGCTTACCCCAAGGGGAAGAGTGCCCCTTTTTGCTGTGGGATGATAACTCAATTCTGTCCACCTTAGTGCAGAAAGAACATAAAGCCTGTACTTTTCAATAAAACATTTTTCTCTGGTAGTTGTTACCTGTTACATGGGAACATTCTGTGTGATTTTAATTCATATAAAAAACAATACATACAAGTGGTGTGTGCACAAAGGTACCTTGTTTTAGTTTCATGTGCATGGAATTAAGCTAGAGGAAATTTCCATAGAGCATTCTAATCCTGTAAGTGCTATCACCAAGAATACCTGACATGTACTCGTCTGGAAACTGCACCTACACTTAGAAAGAGACATGAAGAAGTAATTTCTCAAAAAAAAAAAAAATCTAATTATCAAGTAGTATAGAAATATTTATAGAGTTGCTTTCATTACCACACAACTGCTCACAATGCAAATTCAGTAGGCAGACCACATAAAAGAAAATTTAGTTTGATTTCTTCCTGGCTGTAGTTAATTCTCAAACATGTTTAATGCTTCTGCTGTGATTGGTCTAAAGTTTAAGCATTTCCAGCAGTGATAACTTTTATTACTTTTAAAAGTGAGCTGGATTGGATGCAGCTTAGAGGTATATGTAGGGTTTATCGACACACCTGCTCAAGGAGCAATACAAGAACCTTCATATATTGTTTCCAGTATTAGCTGCTCAGGGTGTTGAGTAGCTTCTCCCTCACCCCAGTATGTCTTGGATTGCTGCCTGCTGAGCCCTTCCTAGAATGTCCTCTGGGTCAAGCTGTGAAAGGCACATTGCTGGTGAGGAACTGTTTCAAGGAAGTTTATTGACTGGATAATGAAGAGGGAGATAAGTGACCAAACATCTTCTATTTTAAAATAAAATTACCACGGACTGTAATTGACACACACAGAAAAAAATTACAACAGTTTACAAAAGTGTTCATGCACTAATATTTTACCATTACACTTACTGTTTAAAATTACTGTAGTGATATTTTAATAAAAGCAAGATCCTAGGGGTAAGACTCAAATTACATGCAGTGACTCTGGTTTGTCCTTCTCCATAGAACAGTGGTTTATCTCAAAGTAAAGGATGGAAAGTATTTGGCCAGCAAGCTAAAGAAAAGTGCTATGATTCTAAGTATGTTAGTGAAAAGACTTATTTTTTTAAAAATCCTGGTAGCATTACCTGTGTTAAAACTTATGGAAAAGCCACGGATACATACCATTTGCAGGAACTGTATAGTACTATTTTCCTGGAATATAATCATAGTAGTTTTCACTTCCTTTTATGATGATTTTATCTCAAAAATTCCCCATATCTACAAAATCTTCCAGTTTTCCAAGGGTTTATGAGACTACTACCTGTCAACCCTGTCAATGGCTGGAAAAAATCAAATACACAGTTTAAAGAAGACAGTCTGAACATTAAAATGAATACATCAATGAATAAATTAATGTATTCAAACTGGTATCAGGAATACTTACTGCTTTCTTCCCATTATGACATCTGTGCCTACACATTCATGTAAGTAAAGACTAAAAATAGCAGAACTATTCCTTTAACAAGTAAAGTATTTTTTCTGTATACAAAAGGGCCATTACTTACAATGCTAGCTCTTTGCTTTATAAGCAAGGCTTATCCCATTATTTGTTCATGGGTTTCTTGCAAATAGACAAACAAAGTTTCTTATATCAGATCTCTAAGCTGTCACATTTTCAAATATTACTGAATTGTTCTCAGTTATACGAAAGAAAGGAGGAGGAGACCATATAGTTCCCTTCAAATTTTTATATATGAAATCATACTAACAAACACATAGGTGAATCAGTTATATAAAACGTTTGCCAACTGTTTTGAATACTCCTGCAATCATGTTTTGCTATTGACATGGTATATACACAAAAAAGGACTTTGTGGCAGAAATTAAAGAATTTATTGAGGGGTTTTTTTAGGCTACCTGATCTAACTTAAATGTTTGGGTTTTTTTTATTTCTAAGATGATAATATCTCACAGAAAAGTGTGACTAGTACAATCAAAGTGTATAGAGCAGGTCACTGACCTGGTCTTTTCAGCTTATAAAAGAGCTGATGGAGATAGAGAAATGACAAACATCTGAATAATCTTGAAGCATGGCAGCAGACACTGAACAGGAAACAATTTTTCAGTGTGCCTCATGACAGGAACTAATAAACATCAAGCATCTGGTACAAACAAGTAAAGGCAGATCTTTCCTCACACACAGTATAAAACTGTGAAATTCATTGCCACGGGATATTGTGGGTGGGAAGAAAAATCCATCAAGGGCTATTAAACACTAAGATATCACCTCCAGCACAGGAAATATTTGATCCATAGATCACTAGAACCTGAAAACTGGGAAGGAGGGAGACAATATAACATGACTGCGTAGTTGATTATTCTTCCATAACCATCTGCTACAGCCACTGTCAAAAAGCAGATGCTCCCTGATACAAGGTCCTTAATATGAATTAGTGAAAATACCTTTATGTCGTTATATATGATGTAAAGGAAAAAACTGTATTAGCAATATCATTATATATTTCCCCTTTCTGCATATACAAACACACATACATATGCACATGTATGTACGTATACACATATAAACATTCATATAAAAGTGAGAGCCATGATTTTCTTTGGTTCCAGGTACCCTTTTAGCAGCGAGTAATAATATAAACTGCTGCCTTGGAAAAGCCTTAGCAATCTCTTCCTAAAGGGACTCTGTAAGCTCATATAGGCTGTGCCACTGAAATTACAGAGACTCATCCTACAGAGACTCCTGATCTAGAAGAAACTGCAACTTCAACAATGGTTTTTGACAGTTTATTTTTATGTAATGTGTCAGATTAAAAGAAAAGAAAAACAACACACCACCAAAAAAACTGAAGAGAAACTAGCTCAAATTCCAGTATGCAGCTCCGTAATTGGACCCATATGTGCCTTTTTCAGAGCTGAAACCTCTTGATCTTCCCCACAGACATCGGCCACTAACCACTTCCCTAAGGCATAATCTGGAGCATCCTTGTCATTACTCTTCCAGTTTTCTCTGTCCTCCTGACCCCTGTCTCTTCAACCAGGGAGCCTCAGGCTCTCTGGCTTTAAGCCTTGTTCAGTCACCTCGTTCCAAGAAGTGTGCCTTTTTCCAGTCTCTCTCCTTCGCTAAATGTCTCTGTGTCATCTGACAGATTTCAGACTTCCATTTACAGACATCTTTCTTCAAGTTCCCAAACCCATCATCTTTTTCCAAAATATGTCTCAACTGTGATCTTACTTGCCCTTTCTCCTCAATTCCCAGCCCGTCCCAGGCAGTTTTGTGCTCCTCTTCTTGTTAACCAGGCTTTTGTCTAATCCCAACAGATTTATCTCTTTCTTATCTCTTCCCTACACAAGATTTGTTTCCCCCATTTTGCATTTAAATCAGGTAATGCCCTTCTGCAGATTTCCTCAGTGGGCCTATGCCATAACTTCCCTCTTCCTGTTGCACGAACCAGCTGGGACAACCCTCTTCTACCCCAAAATAAACTTCTGCTAAAGAGGAAATACTTATTCAAAAAAATTAAGAACATTAGTACACAGCAGTTTTATGCCCTAACAGTGAATCTCTGGATAGGGTATAGGTTTTTGTTTCTTTTGTTGATGGTTTTTGTTCTCAGACTGTCTTTGTACTTACCTTTGCCTGTGTCGCCAAACGTGTCATCTTGACCCACTGCTCAAGAGGCTTGTGATTCTTGTCTTTGTAAAATTTCTCAAGTTCTCCTGCTGGTACTGATTGATAACAGCCCTGGCTCTGTCAGTGTATTCTGAGATCACATGTATCTTGCAGAGTTTGATATAATTTTCCCCCGGGATCCCCACGATGTGATGTTGAGCCTGTTCCAGCTTCTGATGACCCAGCTGCATCAGTAGCTACTCTCACCCTTCCCTTGTAGATGTCAGGCCTCTCAGTCTTGGCCGTGATGATGGTAGCAGCATGGTATCCAAGCACTAGAGGCAGACACCAAGCAAGAGCACCCTTGCAAATCTGGGTTCACTGTCTCAAGCCCAGGCTGTTGTCCCATGAGACCTGTGCACTGTCTCAACAGGAGAAGAGATTCAGTACAATAACCATGTATACGCAGACATTTTAGAGTGCTATGTAATATGAACAGTAGGCAAGAAAAGACTTTTGACTTAATTAAATGCATTTTATTCAACCATATTCTCAATAATAGCTAGGATATTTCAATGGTACTTTCTACACATGCACCAGTCTGTCACTGACATCTAGTCTAGCAAAATTTTCCCAGCAATAATTTTATCTGATGGGCAATTCATGACTTTAGTGGTTGCATCTATAGTAAAATCAGCTGCAAATTTTTCTTTTGCTTAATTTCTGCAAAGATGTACAATCTGTAACATGCAACCCAAAATTACACCAACATTGACACTAATAGACAGCTAACAGCTCTGCACATATAATTAAATATTGAAAAATCATAATCTTATCCAAAAATAAAGTGACAATAACAAAGGGGAATGTTTGCAGCATTGTTCTGCAGGCTGTATATGCATTAGACCTTTCTCATAGTGAGTTATTTAGGCTGTAAATATTCATATTTCTCCACCAGCTTTCCTGGTGCTCCTCCTGCTTTCTCTTCAGGTCTTCCCCATGCATGAAAAGGGATGAGTGAGGCCATGGGGAGAAAGCAGTGATATGCAAGGAAGTCTAGGACCACAGTCGTGTCTGGGTGAATGCACGTCATCCCTTTTCCTGTTCTGGGGAGCTTCCCAGAACAGAAAGGTGCTCTTTGTCTCCAGAATGGACTTCTTAGCTAAGAGAGCATCTAAACTTGGCTTTGCTGAGAGGAGTGACACATACCACAGACTGCCAAAACTCCCACAGAGGACTCTCTCCACCACAGAGACAGTTTGCTGTCCAAACATTTTTCAGCTAAGTAAAAAAAAGGGATTGTTTTTTTCTTCTTCTTTTTTTTTTTTTTTTTTTTGCAGGGGGAGTAGGGTGTTTAATGAATTTCCTTAGTGAACAACTTTGCAGTACTAATCTCTCTCACCGTGTTTTTAATCTAATGAAAATTAAATTAACTATTAATCTTTATCTTACAGTTAAGATTTGCTAAAGGTCATGAACTATGCACAGCTAAAAAGCTTCGCATCAAGGGAAACTATCATCACAAATATTTCACAATAAGATGGAAGATTTTCTTCTTCCTTTTTTCCCCTCTTACTCCAGGTTACTAGAAAATATGAAACTGTTAAGAGAAACACAATAATGGTAGCCATTATTATAATGTGCTGTGCTTGATAATCTCTAAGGTAAAGAGCCTTTTTTTATCATCAGTGGTTTTCGCAGATTTCTGTCCTCGGCTTGGAAGACAAGTTAAAAACACTGAAAAAGTCGTACTCAGAGAAAATGAATTCCACAGTGATACAAGAGTGCTCTCAGGCTCAGATCCACATCACCTTTCTCAAAGTAAGCCTTTGGTTGGAAATAAGACCTGTAAAAATTGATCCTACACCATTTTATGGATTAACAACTTGCCTTAATGAATTATCTTTAACAGATTCCAGTAATCAGAGGACAGAACAGAGAACACAAAATATAAAATCAATGTTGAATATATATCTTTACTCTTTTTGCATGGCATTCCTATTTTTAATTACAATAACACAGAGAGATATATCTGTTGCACTCGCTTGCAATTAGCCACATATGGATAATCTATTTTAGCATGTATATGCCATGTTAGACCACAAATGCTATTTATACAATATGTAAGTATAAATTGCACTTACACAATATGTTACAACTTAAGGGTAACAATGACAAAAGTAGTAAATATCTGCTAGCACGTTATGCCAACAAAATACTCTGCCAAGAGTTGTCTATATGGAAAGTCATATGCTCTTATTTAAGGTTTGCATTTAATTTAAACTGATACCAAAAAAAGCTATGCAAAAGCTCATTTCAGTTTACATAAGGCTTATCTCTTTGGTTTATATCGTTTAGAAATAAGTTTAAACCTAAAGAGACTTTGATCTTAAGCTACAGAGAGTTTAGCTCTCACCTTGTTCTCTCCTTTGTTTTAGAGAGTTCTGTGTAATGAGCTTTATAGCCAATAACCTCATTCTACAAAATAACTGTAAAAATTCTTCGCTATATAGTGTGCTATATATATATTAAAAAAAAAAAAAAAAAAAAGCATGCATTTACTGTCCAGTAAATGCAGAGTGGGGAATGCAAAAACATGCACAAGTAGCACAGATCCTAAGGAATTTTAAAATTACAGCATGGTTTACAATTCAAACAGTTTTTGTTACATGGGTACAGGTTACAAAAATTTCTTCAATTTTTTCTTCTGAAATATGTAGACTGATCAAAGAGCACCAGATGACTGCATAGGGTACACTGTATATTACACTGTATTATTCGCAGTTACCTCAGATTTTTAAGTGTATTGAAACAATAAATTTTGAAATAATATCTTTTAAAATTTATCTAACTAAAAAGAAAATAAGTGAAAGGGTTTAAATTACTGTAAAATATGATCAGTTCATTACTGTTTTAAATACTCACAGCTATTTACATTTTAAACTTAATAAATACACAAATACACATACACACCATATACACATAAAGCATGACAGAAAAACTCATAAGGATGCTTTTCAAACTTTTATCTACATACAAAAAGGGAGAGAAGTGTTATGGAAAGTTAAAATCTTAAATTAGTTAACATTTTTTAAAATTAAGATGTTAATTAATCCTCAGCTTCATAATTTCTTTTGCATGATAAACAAAATGCCAGCCTCACATAATTTTATTTGTTAAGCTTTTGAAAACCCCAGCTTCCAGTTGAGAAGAGACTTCCTTAGTGAAGTGGAAAAAGTATAATAGGATGAGGCTGATTTAGAAACCCTGGCAAATATTCTGATTTATTCGTCTGTTAAGTATGCAAATACATTGCCTAAAGCCTTTGTCTTCCAGTCCTGGTTCTTCTAGGAAAACATGTAAACTCAAATATGTGCAGGTTAGCACAATCAGAAGATAGATTTCCTAAGGGTGTTCTCACCTGCCAAGTACTGTAAGTATTACCTTAGAGAGAAACTTTTCAGGAGCAAGTAAAAAGGAAAAAACCCCATATATTCCCAGAGGAAATCTATTTACCTATTAACACTCCCTATTGCTCAAGATATTCTCTCAGGAGTTATTCCAAGCTTGCTGCCCACCCAGTCAGAAAGCTTTGTAGTTCTCGGTTTGTGGCACCTGTCTCAGTAAGAAACAAAGTGAATCTAGTGGCCCACAGCTGAAATCAAAACTTTACTCTAGGTTCACAAGAGAAATCCCACTGCTGCGGAGCCCTCAGTCTCACCGGGACTCATTAGACACACTCCTAACAATGGGAATGATATTTAACAGGTCTTTCCAGCTTCAGCTCTGTGTTGTCAGACTTGGCCAAGGTCACTGAGCTCTCACTCAGACTTGGATCTGAATGTAGAAATAATTAGCATTGCATGTTCAAGTTTTCCCACCACTGATTTCTGAGATACAAAGTGGATATCTAAATAAGGATCTAGACATAAATCTCAGGTTGTATCTATAAAACAGTCGAATAAAGGCATCTTATTTGTAATGCAGGTGCAATGATCTCAGTTTTAGAACCTGAGAGAATTATAACTAAAGAATATATAAAGAATATATAAAAATGCAGTTGTATGTATTAGCTCAGATTTCTTTCTTGTCAGATCTCAAAACTGGAATGGGACTGAAAAAGGAAACATTACTGAAATAATCAGCAACACTCTTTCCTCATATTCTAGAGAAAACAAGAACATGCTTTTCAAGCTAGGGCTCAGTATTGCCTAATGGTGAGGTATAGCACTGAAACAATTTTGTTAGTGGCAACTTCAAAGATGTCAAGCCTAGTGTCCTGGTAAAATTCAAGTTTGGAAAAATGCAGTTTCTGTTTTCCTAAAATTTTGTTTCCTTCACGGTGGTACTGTTTATTTCCTATCCTACGATGTTGTGTCATTCCGTTGTCCTTTCCGTTCAGATGTCCTTTGACATCTTTTAGCAGTACCTTCATTTTGATAATGCAGAGACTACTGCCAAAAATGTTTATCCTTCTTAATGTTATACTAGCATGGGTTTTTATGAATTTCTTTATCCAGAGTCATCTTGCCACACACCAAAACCTATGACAAAAAAATTCCAGACTTGGATGTTTCCTCTCCTGGATAGGGCTTGTGGCTGCAGTTGTTCATCTCCTGAAAGTCCCTCCCTCAAGCCCTGGGAAATATGTTCACGGAAATCCAGTACAAGGAGGTGAAATTAGAATTTTCCGAGTATCGCATGATCCTAGTTAATAATAAGCACTATATACAGGATAATATGTACCATGGAATGCAGGGTTCAGGATAGACCAGGAGTCAGAAGTTCCATTTTCTTGATCTTTACCTTTGATAGCCACGGCATGAGTACAGGCACTTTCTGCTGTGGAGTAAACAAACTTTTAGCAGACCTGTTTTAAAGTACACAGTCTTAAAAATATTTGTGGCACAGCAATCAACCTGTGCTGCTGATTTCAGTGTGACTGTCACCCACAGAGACCCTCTGCTGTCGTGTTACTGGGAGAGTAAGAATAAATAAGAAAGTTGTACAGCCCAGCTGCTTCTGCCAGAACCAAAGCCGACCACTCATGCTTTGATAAATATTCAGTCAGGACTTTAATGTTTACACTATATTTTCCTTCTGTCGCACTACTGAGTGATAATTGTGTTTGTATTTGTCCTAATGTGATTATGTATTGCATTTGCCCTTTCTATGTGATGTCAAAGGAACAAACGGTATCCTCTCAGGATTAAACAAAGCAGCAAGCAAATCTCAAACCAAGGTAGCTACTACTCTGGGAATAAAAATATCCAAAAGAAGTGGGTAACAAAATTCAAAAGGCTTCAAAAGGCTGCATCATTTAGTGGAAATAAGTGAATTTTATGCATATATGGTCTGGTGAAGAGGGTTTTTGAGGGTGGAGGGGTTCCAGTTTCACTTACACATTTAAAAACTAGTTTACATGTTTATTTAGATAATAAAATAGTAAGGATTTGATGTACTGAACATCTGTAATTTTAATAAAATGAACCCATTATCACTAGCTATATTTACAAATTCTGAAAGTTTATTAGGGATCTTCATCTGAAAAAGCACTACTTAAAAATAAACAGTTTTCCTTAGCTTGGGATTCTTAAAATCAAATCTAAATATGCACAAAGCTGACTAAGTAACATTGTCCAGTTTCTCCTTTTTCTTTCTCATATCAAATGGACTGGACTCTGTATTTTCATAATAAAGGATAGCAAAAGTGCCTATTAAAAGCATTTTCATTGCGTTGCTTTCACATCAAGGTAGTACAGCATAACTGAACAGTTTCACAATTGAGGGGTTTAGGTTTTTTTAAATTAGTAGCTATTTTGTTTTTCTATTTTTTCAAGTGAACGGAAATTGACCTTCATTGTCTCTTTAGTCAATCCAGTTCAGAATCAAAGAGCAAGTTAATTATAACCATTTAAAACTTAACAGTTGAAGCCTTTTGATGTAATATCACATTCATTTCTAATTAACTGTACATATGTCTTGCTGAGTTATCCAATAACTCCTGAGATCTGTCAGCATGAAACCTTAATAAAAGCACGAACACTTCAGGATGAAGATTAGACAATCCTTATATAAGAAGAAACAGAAGGTGATGGGGAATAAGAATGCCTATAGGAAGAAATCTCTGCCTAACTGCTTTTCCTGATATTCCTTAAAACACGGCTGTTCCTGCTGCTGCTGCTGCATAGCAGCTCAGTGCCCTGAGAGTCTTTGTTAATTTTAGTTTTATAAGTAAAAGCAAAATACAAGTAAAAAAGTTTTAATTTTAGCAAGCATAAACATTCACTGGGTGTGCTGTTTGAGTTGCGTTCTGGGCTTGGCAATAAGGATTCAGTAACGTACTAGAACTATTTGGGATTTTAATTTTGTTTCTCTAAAAATGAAACTACACTGTTTCTGATGAACTGCTACATAGTTCATCAAGATTAGTATTATCATCATTATTCTTAACTCCTTTACTCTCAAAAATAAGTTATCCTGAAAAAAGACTTCACAACATGGTCCCAAATACAATTTTTGTTCCGTATGCCACTTAAAATGGCCATGATCTGAAGAGTAGGGCTCAGGAAAAGAATGAAAGTCACAGTGTGCCTGCTTTATTCAGAGTTGCATCTATCACCCAAGCGATAGATTTGTTTGGAGTTTTTTTAACTTGATGTGGGAACGATAGGAACAGGTTGATTCTCCACTATGCTTCTTCACTTCAGCTTTGAATCCTATATCAGGTTAGGCAGGCAAAACAAAACTGAACTGAGTGCTATCCTCAGAGCTTTGTTCATCCCACTGAGCACAACTGCCCATAGCTGAGGAATATAAAATGGACTGCAATCTCTTTTCTCTGGGTAGTGAAATTTAGGGGATGAAAGTCTTATCTGTCAACAGTGGTAACCATAAACCAGGGTAAGAGTGATCATCATGTGGAGGAATACAGAAACCAGAACCAAATGGCTGGAAACCCTTTGCAAAGAAGGGATAAAGTTCTACCACAGGATGCCGGAAAGACCAAAATGTCAAGATCAGGGGAAGAAGAAACTATGCTGATTTTTCTTAATTATAATTTAAATGTTATTTGGAGGTTACTCTGGAAAAAAAAATTTACACAGCCATGAGGAAGGTCCAGGACAACTGAAAAAAAAAGTCATGAAGTCAGATTAATCTGAGGGATGCAATTTATTACGGGTTACTGTTACCTTGGGAAGGATGAAAATCATTATATACTGGGATAACTAGAGCAGTCAGGAAAAGAAGCAAGGGGCAACAGTAGGCACCATTGTAGGAAATCCGTATATTACAACATTTTCATTTATGAAAGTGTGACACATAAGTACATTCTGCTCTGCTACTGTACATTCTGCTCTGTTGATCTCCATTGTAATCAGTGAGCAGACAGGAGTGAAGAAATATCAATCACATTCAAAGTATGTTTTCCATATTTTTCCATAGAAAGAGTTTTATTTTATTTCATTTATTGATAATCCATTGTACTCAGGAGATAGGTGCATTATTTTGTTTTCACTTCACTGTATTTTTTGTCCCACTGAAAATTTGTATCCAGTAAGCTTATTCCTGCCAAGGTCTGGGAAGAATCAGACAGAAGGACTTCTGTTGCATAATTCTGTATCCAGTCAGACTTAAAATAAAAGCATATAATTGACCGCAAAAATTAGTTTTGTCCTCATAAAATCTTTCCAAAAAATACTGAAAGGAAATTATGTCACTGAGAATATTTAGTATTCAAACGTTTTTGTTTAGCTTCTCATCACAGCCAACTAGCTGTCATGAAAGTACTTTTATATTTACAGTGTTTCTCAGTGTGAATGATCCCAAAATGTTTTGGGCTTGTTTGTGGTTGTTTGTTTTTTTTCAAATGGAAAAATATTCACCACTGAAATGCAGCTTGGAAGAAGGCAGGCAGTGAAACAAATGGGATACGAAAAGGCCTTACAACTATAGAATGAACCTATAAATTATAGGCAGTGCTTAAAAGCAAAACTATGCACCATAAAATGTGACCAGAATGATTTTAATATCCATACACTGTTTCTATTTTGAGAGTCTCCACTGAGTGATGTCTGCACTGAAACAAAATTTTATAAGAGATTCACCTGGGAATCTAGAAGCTGTTGGTCTATATTGTTCTGGGATATACAAAACCTAATTTATCAGCCTTTAGTCTCTCATTGCTTTGCCCTAACCACATACAAATCAAACTTGGGATAAATTCAAATGTAATTCTCCAACCTGTACTACCCATAGTGTAAGAAATTAGTATAATTTATCAGCAATTTCCTTAGCGTAGCTATACACGGTATCTAGTAAAAGGATAGTATAATTTAGCTTTCATGGATCTGAGGCACTAATGGTTGAATCTGAAGGAACCTTAGGTTCTTCCCACTTTTTCAGCTCTGACCACAGCAGCCATAATATGAATTCTTCATGTATGACCGACAGCTCTTCAAAGACATATCTATGCTCCTTTTGTTCTTGCTTCTAGTCTCAACTGGAAATTTTCCTTTCAACATCAGTAGAAAAGCAGTCCCTACTATTTACAATGTCCAAGTTTAGCCCAGTCTACCTTAAAGGACTGGCTATAGATACACAAATCACTTTTGAAATGTGATGGCCAGTTTACCCAGCAAATAAAAACTTCTTCTAATAAATCTTTTCTACATGAAAATCCCATTTAATCTTTTTACATGAAATGCCATTCAGGGATTCACTACCGATGCCAAGCAGAGGTCAGCAGCTTGCATGGTCATAGAATCACCATGGCGTCATTAAGGCTGAAGAAACTTTCTGCACAGAAACAAGTTCTAGACAAAAATGCAACAGCTGTTCATTATGAAAACCTAAAAGACCATGATGACAGGACTGAAAATCCAGAACAAAAGAAACTTGAATTGGAAAGAAGTTATCCAGATGATCATTTATATTTAATGAATGTGAAAACTCAATTTTGTGCAAAAAGAGCTGTGGGATGATGCTCCTTTAACTCCTCATCTTTTTAAGCCAATATAAGACAAAGCTGGGAAAGGAAGCCTGGAGACCAACCATCTGCCATCACACCCTGCCATGTCATTCTTTTCAGAAATGCAATCTGAAGCAGTGTGGGTTTTGGTCTGTGTTACTTGTTCTAGCAGGTTATTCCGGAGCATCCAGACTCTGATGGTGGGAGGCCACTTTCTCCATTCTGGAATGAGTCTATCTGTACTTCTCCACAGACTTTAGCACTCGTCTTATACAACTTCCCCCCGTTCTTTATATTTAACAGTCTGTTGTCTTTATAGACAACATAAACCTCCCCTCTCACCCTTTTCCTCCCTGAGCAGAGTGATCATCACTTTTTGTGTGTTGAGTTACTTCTGCTCCTTGTTATACCAGTGCAAGTCACAGCTTTCACCCCTGAAGAGAACCACAACACTTCAGAACTGAGATGAAACACAAGTCTCTGGCCTTCCAAAAATTCCAAACAGAGTTTTTGAGAATAATTCAAAGAGGTATGATGACATGAAATGGATGACGTGATCTTCAAGAAGCCTGGGTGTAAACCTGCTAACGGGTGTTTTAAATATCTCTTTTTTATCTGTTTCCCAATACCAAAATCAGTATTCAAATACTTAGATTAATTGGTAAATTATTTCCATGCCTATATTTTGACCAACATTGTTCTTACTCTCTGGTTCTCCTTCCGTGCCACTGCAAACAGCTGTGTGGGTCCTTGGCCACATGCTGAGGCCAAGCCTACACATATAAACAGGATACACTTCTGAGGCCAAACAAAGTTCTCTTATCATCTTTTAGGAAGTCTAGTTAAAAACTTAAACATTTCAGCTTTACCTGCTTATTTTCATCTGCCTGTAAGGAGCCTGAAAGAAAAGAGTTTCTGCCTTCTACAAGAGCAAAAGGAGAGGATGCCCAGCAGCCAGAATTCATCAAAGCCTCTATAAACACTGAACATTACATACCTAGCAAGGGAGTCTCCTTACCCAGGTAACAGAAAGAAAGAAAAGGTCCAAAAACAGAAGAATGTAAAGGTAATACTACTTATTTCAAATTCCAGACAGAAAATGTCAAGTTTAGTAATACTAACATACTTCAGAATGACTCCCAATGAAGTGTCTATCAGATCAAAGACACTACAGATCAATAGGTCTGGTAGATAAGATGTAATCCCCAGTACAAGAAAGAAAAAGAAAAAGAAAAAGGGAATGGAGGAAGCGGTATTGAAATTATGGTCACATAAGTTAGATGTTTTCAAATGCGCTTGGCCTTATAGAGTTCCTTCTAAGATGTCAAGAAAGTAGGCTGCTGCAGCATGTCAGCAGTTATTCCTGAGAACTCCTGGAGGAAGGAGGAGGCATCAGAGGCCTAAGAAATAAAAATAGTGCTCTATTTTAAAAGGAGATAAGGGTTTGAGTTGACAGAACTTCAGTTCTGTTTCAGATATCAAAAAAGAATTTGATAAAAATTAACTACCTAAAAGAAAAGGAGGAGAGTGGGAATTTGTCAAGAAGCATTGTTTCAAACCATTCTAGTTTACTTCTAGAGCAATGTACTAACTGACTTTAGCAAAGCTTCTGTTTCCTATTTGTTCCTATTAAACATATTCTAGATTAAATGTCCATAGGATGGAAAAACATTGGTAGATAAACATACTTACAGAGCATTTTCTATTAATATATGTATACATACATTCAGGATGTATACTAACCACCTCAATGACATAGTACAGAGTATACTTAATACAAATACTAGCAACACAAAACTGGAAGGGATTGAAACCATGTTAGAGAACAAAATAACAATTAAAAAAAAGTCTTATTCATGAAAAGTAAAATGTTATTCAGGTGTGAAAAGTGCAAAAAAAATAATTTATTTGAAACAGAGAACTATAAGCTGCTGGCTAAGTCGCAGTTCTGCTGCAATTGACTGGAAGGTTATAAAGAATTACAAGCTAAACATGAGTTAAAAACATCACACTGTTGTTACAGTAAATAATAAAAAAAAGGCAAAGGCAAACAACACACTATAATTAGGATTATAGATTGTAAGATTTATGAAGGGATCCTTCTGTTCTGTCCAACATCAACAGGAGCTTTGGTATCTCTTGACCGTTATTCAAGGAAGATGCAGAAGAGCCAGATAAGTGTAGAGCGGAGCAATAAGAACAATGAGAGATAGAAAACACTCTCGGTTAGGGAAGGTGGACAAAATTAGAAGAGAAACTGAGGGTAGACCTAGTAAGTCCTTTAAAAGCAGAATGAACAGAAATAAACAGAAAAGGATTAGTTTATTCTCTTATGTAATTTTGGATGCCCTAATGTATCCCACTTGACCTCAGTTGTCTGCCCAGGAAAGCATCCTGTAGGACTTGTTTCACATGGGCCAAGCCTTCAGAGATGCCATAGGGCATTTAAAAAGTCCCTAGGCACCTTTGACAACATTTTCTCCTATGCCAGGGAAGATGACTGGCATAGAGATTATGCTGTGGACAACAGCAGACCTCAAGATTAAGTTAATGCTGAACAGTGTGCCTTTTCCCTACACTCTATTCACTTCCAAAAGTCCTATGTCTGAAATAAATCAGATGACTTGCACTCTAGAAGTATTTACTTGCCTCCATTCTCCACAAGAGGAAAATTACTAAGGCAGGTGTAGATGTGTGTACCATAAATATCTGCAGCTATATGATATGAATTTCCCCCCATTGTACCAATATTAACTCCTAGGTCATCGAATCATTTCACTCCATCACGAGCAATGGTTTTGATGCCAGAAATACAGGCTGAAGTACTACAACCTATGCTAAAAAGGTCAGATTGTAAGTCCCTTGATTAGTCTTTTAACCTACTCTGTATGAGAAACATCTACGCTTCTGTACAGTGTTCCACTAAACTTCCTGATCTCGGATAGGAATCATCATTGCACATTACAGAGGTCATAAATCATGAAAACAGCATGCCTGCTCTGAAGTTAATATCATTTCTCAAAACAAAAGAAAGGGAAATTTTAGCTGTTATTCATTCAACAGAGAAGTCAGCACTGTAATATGGTTTTGCGTGATATTTTATCTCCATATTGTGTTTTAAGCTTCATCGTCAAAAGCATTTAAGATCAAATGAAGACCATATTTTGGCCTCAGTAAAAGGTAAAATGTTTTCCATCTCTGAAAAAGGACTAACTCATCCACAGTACTTGGACATCCAGCTAGTAAGAAATAATCCAAAGTATTCTCAACTGGTATTTTTTAGTTTCATCCTTGTTTTGAGGGAGGAAAAAGAATATCAAAAAGAAAACTAACCATATTTTCTCTGCAGAAATTTGTTTTCAGCTTTCCCATAAATGAAAGGATGGTGAGACCACTGCTGTGACTTTTTTTTTATATTCCAGCAATTCAAGAAAATAGAACACAGTACACCTGGAAATTGCAAACTTCTTCAAAGAAGTTCTAAAAGTAGTCTGTATAAAAAAAAAAAAATTCCGTCACTCTGATTTGCTTAAGCAGGACTTTGGGAATAAAATAATCACCTTTATTTTCCAGAAACTTTTGCTGTCCTTTAGTAGCACAGCTCAAAGCATCTCTAGGATGGACCACGCTACAGACGTGTCCTGGGTATACGTCTGTAAGATATCAACTGTCTTGGTTCTTTGATTACTTGTAAAATCTTTGATAGGTTCACTTATACAGTAAATAAATTGCTGTTGAGCTTCGCTTTCAGATTCTGGCATGTTAAATGTTGAAGTTTACAATATTTTTTATGATCCTTGTAGCACAAATACAAGCAAAAGATACAAGGAAAGAAATGAAGTGAAACTGAATGGATTATGCATGCAAACCCCTACTAAATGTGAAGTTAAAAGACTCCGGATCTTTCAGACCTTCAGATCTCAACCTTGACTTTCCACTCTCTCTAGGAGCTGCTTCAACACCCTCCTATAGGCAGAGTGATAATCCAGGATAACTTGTGTCTAACTCAGAAAGTAGTTGAAATGTTTACATTAGTGTTTGCAAAGCTCACATCATATACTGGGAAAAATTCATGAACAAGTAACTCTGCATACTACTTTCTGCTCTTCACTTATCTTGGATATCTACAGATCTGAGCACAGTCACAAATTAGGTGGGATTTTTGCAATACTCTGCAAAAATCTCAACATGAAACTGTATAATAAGCAATAAGCAATGGTAACTGAAACAAAATTGACTTCACTTACACAGATCCCCTCACACCCACATTCTCATGTCCAAATAATCTGACCAGGGAAACTTCAGTGACAAGACAAGGGATGCTGGTTATTCATGATATCTCCTGTCTTAGACTGACAACCATGTCCTGGTTTTTTGATTTGCCTTTTGTACCTGTTCAGGTTTGACAGGGATGGTGGTATTTTGCCTTTTCTGTCCAGTAACACCTCTGTAAGTCATTCTGTAAAACTGATGATTTTCTCGTTATTCTTTGGACTCTGTTTCCACATATAGATTGTCCTTTATCTTAGCCTGTCTTTCATTTTCCTTCTCAGGATGTCTTGACAAGGCGGAAATAAATGTGCTCTGTACTTTACCAGTTGCTAATTTGGATGCTATAGAGATGTGCCATTCTCTTATCCCTTCTTCTTGGTTTTTGCTTTTTCTTAATTTATTTTTCTGGTATCGTCATATATAGACACTTTCATTCATTCAGTCACAACATTTCTATAGTGAATGTTTACATTCTTAATGCTGAAACCCAGTAGGGAATGGTAAACATAAGTAATCCTATTAGCCCTTTCCCTGTTTATTCATTAAACAGTAGGCCAATATCCTTTCCTTACCTGAATTCACAATTCAATGAGCACAGTACAGCATAAAAACAAATATAGAAAAAAACTGAATGATACGATCAAAATGCGAGTTTAAATTCAGTTCCATTTCATATATGGAAATTCTTTTGAGAGTAAGAAGAAAGCACAGAGGTAATCATTCTGAAATTTTCACCACTATCACTAATTGAACAGCAATCCAAAATCTAGGATAAAGGAAAGCCCTTTAAACAATAAGAGATCAGTGATATTGATCAGCATGTTTATATAAAAGGTAACTGTCACTCAATCAGCATGACTGTAACCAACCTGCATTTAATACGATTCCCATCACTTGCCTGATATGCCAAAACCAGCATAGGGCAAGCACACACATCCAACTAATTCAGGATACTTCACCTAATTTTAGTATTTTTAACACTGTCACAGGAAAACTAATGAGTTTTGAGAGTTTTGAAAAATATTTTTTCTCCCTGTGGCTGGCAATTCCCCGCAAGTCACAATTGCTCAAGGGCATCATGATATGAGTGCCACTACTCCTGCACATCAGAACAACAGCCGTTTTCAAAGACAACAAAAGAATGATGGACAAATGCTCTAACATGAACCAACAAATCTTAATAAGCTTTTGCCCTGTCCTCCACTCACCCTTCTGAAAGGAGCTTTTGTGTTATCCCAATGACTTAGTTACAGTGCATGCATCATTTCAGTGTCTAAAAACCTTCAAAGATATTCATAGCTTGTAATTTAAGGGAAAGAATGGAGTTTTTCAAAGTATAGCTATTTTTCAAGCACTGACATATTTGAGATGATGATGTCATCTACTTCATAAACCTAGAGTTGGGAGTTTCAAAAAGGTAGAAATGGTAATTCTGCGAAAGTAAGGGAAAAGGTCTGGTGGGTTAAAGTACCTTTTATTATAAAAAAAGCTACTGGGTAGCCTTGTTCCAAGTGTTTATATCCCAGCAGAGAGGAGAAGGGGGATTGTTATGATGGAGAGAAGTCTACCTCCCCTCGAGGTGAAGGAAAAAAACAAAGTTTCAGCAAGCCCAGTACCACTGTAAGCAGCTGTCTCCATCATAGTCTGAAGTCCTAAAGATCCCAGTGCTCAGGAACATGGCATAGCTCACAATATTTGGTGCAGCTCTGTACTTATCTTGTTCATTACTGTAGAAGATTGAGCTATTGTCCATAATTTTTTGTATCTATATGTACAAAGAGTTCACTGATAGAAGGCATACCGGTTACCCTTTGTAGAATATTATGAGCAAAAAATGAGTAGAGAAAACATGAGCATTAAGAAACTCTCTCATTTAACAAAAAAAACTTCTGAGGCATAATAGCGTAGAATCAGAATCTAAGTTTCTGATGTTATCTAAAACAAACTTATCTAAACTTCATCCAAATATTAAACCTTGAAATAGGAACAGGAATGGGGTCTTCAAAGGCACACTTTTCGTACGCCTTTAATCCACACATAGATGGGTATCTCTGGTTACTTGAAATGACAGCCGGCATTCACATGGAAGGAAGGAGTTTCTTTTTTCACTATTACCTCATTGTATATACAAAAATGTTCTTCTGAGAGATGATGTGATTTGACATGAAGTGAGGCTATGGTAAAAAGATTTTTTAAAGGTTTCTTTCAGCTTGGGTGATTCCTGTCAACTTACGAAACCGCCACAGAGCAAAATGTTTTGTGAATAATTAGCAGGTTAATTACCCATAAGCAGTAAGTAATTTGTATTACCTATGTGGTTAGCTCACCACACTCAGACTCATGCTGATTGCACATGTCTGTGTTGCATTACAAATTAAAGAATCAACCCTGCAAGGCACTGTCTGTCCTCGAGTCCTATTGTTGTTCCAACAGTGCGCAACACCTAATCCAAAAGAGATTCCTAAGGCATGACAAATGTGTGATGGATTGGATCGGGTGCCCTAGGACAACGTACTATTGAAAATAAGAAAAACAAAGAAAGAGACAAATTTAAGTAAATGAACCCCACCAGAGCAGAATGAAATATTTGTTGTTCTGGTTTATAACAATTATTCTTTATTGTCTATTCCATATTCATTAAATTGCAGTAATCATCTGTTGTTGGACAAGTTGGGACAAACATTACTTCTGGAGTGGCCATGGCTGCTGACCATACACATGCCAGCATGCTTCGCCTGCACCCACCCCATCCTGGGACTCCAGGAAAATGAGAAATTTCTCATTTTTCCCACAGACACTTCCCCAGAGTTTCCCTCAGCCTTCTTTGGTTCGTGTCTGTGTTTTTCAGTCAAACAAAGACTTCCACATGCAATTTGTAGGTCAGTAAAGTTGGTTACCTCTCATTAAATAGACCTTTCTGATTAAATTCGGAGAAATTTGTGGAGTTTTGCTATACTGACCACATTGAACCCAAAATTTCCCCCGGCATCACTGCACTTTCAAGTCCCGAGAGAGTCCCAGGAGTTCCATGAGGTCATTTGGTGCTCATGCTGACCCAAAACAGATGAAGCACAGCTCTGCACAGAGATGATGCCAGGAAGAGAGAGGGTTCAAAGCCCATGCATGCTGCACTCCATTAGGCACAGCAGGGAGTACTTCCTGGGGCGGCACTAGACTGTGGCAAGTTTAAGACACATCCCTACCACCCAGCTGCCTTCTCTCTCATCAGGCTGTGCAGCCCACCTACCATCTCACAAACAAGCCACTGCTTTGAACAGATTTCCTTTAAATTTAATAAAGCATTGAGGTGAGTTATAGGACAATCTGTCTCTGAACTTTGCCTCAACTGGAAACTGTAACATTTAAAAAGAAAATTATCAGTCAGCAACAGTGACTCAGAAGTGAGTTCCCACTTTTTGGTATCCAAAAGTCGTTAAGTAACCATCAGAATGCCAAGTAACTTAGGCTGCCAAGGGAAGTATGTGTGAATGAGGCAGGAGGATGAAAAAGGATCCTGAACTATGTAGGAATTCTATGCTACAGTCCAAAGTAAACATGGCTGAATGAATAATCATGTCTTATTTAATATCAAAGAACAGATTCTGTTTTACCATAGGCATAAAATAATGCCAGTTTCTTTCATTTTCTGCAAACTGTGCACAAACCTCTTCCAGTAGAAAATTATGCTTTGCTTTCTCACCAAAATACTTAAAGACTTACAAGGACTTGCTTTCCCAAAGGCCTTGAAAATGTTGATAGACAGCTGTGACTCTAGTGCTACAGATCCTACAACAGGAGAATTACCCTGTGTTACTTATAGGCAAAATAAAAATTGCAGGCTGCAATATTGTAGAAACATAAGCTCAGTCATTAGATTAGTGCTTATGTAAGATGGTGCTTCAAATAGTGAGCAAACTAATATCCAGCATGCCACAACTCTTTGATTTGACATTTGCTTAAAGATGGGTTTTTAACTCCATTTCTGAAATTATTAGCTTCTGCGGGTTCTAACAAGACCTTTAAATGTTATTTGAGCATAGATTTTCGGGTGATTAATTTACCAGAAATTGTGTAAATTCTTCTTCGTTGCAAACCATTAATATGTGTTCTGTTGCATAGATGCGCCTCCCTCTACTCAAAAACTGTGAGCAGAAGGTTTTCGTCGGTGCTTGAAATGTTTTCTAAAATGGGATTTTAACCACTGGAATAGCGTTAGCTCCACCTAGGGGCATGCGTTAAAACCACGCTTATATTTTACCCAGAAAGACTAATTTGAAAATGTCTGTATATTATATTTCTTTAGTTTAAGGAGGTTCCCTTTGGCTGATGATTTTGAGGGCTATTTCTGATACAAAATGGTACTCCAATGTCTTCATCCAACATAATACATTTAATCACAAAAAAGGAATGCTTTCTTTGCTTTTATCTTTCACCTTGAAAGAAAGAAACCTAGAAACAAAATTAATTTAGATTTACTTCCACATGATTAAAATGAACAAAACCTCCTAGGCAATTAGAGCCAAAAAGCACAAATTATTCTGTTTTAAACAAATTAGTATTCCCGCAAATAACCACCTTCATCATCTCCTTAAGGCTCAGAAATACTTTTCCTGCTGTCTTTTTCTTGGGTCATATCATGACTCCCAGACACCCACTGTTTGGCCAGTATATCTATCTCTTTCATTTCCTACAAGTTCTAGGGTTTTGGAAGATTTGCTGTTGATCCCTCATTACATGACTTGCTTTTCATAATTTTTTTCTTCATTTCTTCAAAATGACAGGAATTATCTGTTGTTGGAGGAACTGGGACAAACATCACTGAAGGAGTGGCCATGGCTGCTGACCATACACATGCTGGCATGCCCCATCTGCACCCACTCCATCCTGGGAATCCTGGAGAAATTTCTCATTTTGCCCAGAGACATGTTCCCAGAGTTCCCTTCAGTTCTCTCTAGTATGTCTTCTATCCCTCCGTTTTTCAAAACTACGTAATTTTCCTAGTACACATTTTCCTGATTCTATAGTATAATATTCCAGTTCTTTACCCTCTCAGAAAAGAATGGTTCCCAACTTATTTTGTCAGAAATTAACAGATGATGAAGACATTTTCATTCTCATTGCTGAATAGTTCCCTACATTTCTCAAAACTCATCCTTTTGAAGACAAGGCCTTGAATACTTGTCTGTGTCTTGATTTCAACCGAATAAATTCAGTTACTATGTCTGGCTTTTAAATGGTATCCTAACTGCTTTTTAAAAGCTTGTTTAGCAAAATATACTACTTTTCTCAGATCAGAGACTCTTTGATTAAGGAGTCTGTTAACTTTCATTGGGAACAAGTGTCTCCCTCGAATTGTTGGCTTTTTCCTAACCTCATCCAACACCCTGATATCGCAATATATATAAATTCTTCCATTACATGTATCATCTGACTGCAATCAATGTAATTTTCTTTCTCCTTGCTACCTTACACTTTCTAATAAATGTAAGCAGCGTGAGCCTACTGTGTGCACTCTGTGACACTTGTATCCTTCACACAGTCACAGCAGACAAGTATTTATTAGGAGCCTCTGACTCTGCCTTCATATGCTAGCATTTTCCTGAACTAAATTAAGCAGGAAAATGCACATTAGATAGCTAAACATTTCTTCCAAACCCCAGGAAACATGTATTTTATTTAAATAAAGATGTGACATGATAGTAGGATTCTTGAACCTGAAAAATTAATTCAGAGAAGAATGGAGGCCATCCAGTCCAATTGCTCTCCTCTCTTCATTGTCACCATGGTCAAATTCATCTGTTGTGCTCTGCAAAAACAAAACAAGGTGCAGCTTAAGAATTAAAACTCCTGGTTGCTATATACAGGTGTCGTTTGCTGCCATATGAAAATATTTAAATTCAGGAAAATGGTGGGAAGGACAGGTTTCCCGCTGTCTGGATTGTGCATTTCTTTTCTTAGCACAGAGGTTGTGACACCATCATTTACAGATGTTAAATGTTTAACCCAACATAGATAGGTGAGTATTATCTCCACTCCACTGCTGGACACCAGTGGGTGACATCATCAGGTCTGTCTGTACCCTGCTCAGTGCAACACAAGCTGAAAGAAGATCGGGTACTTTTCCCTGTCCTCCAAACTCACCTACACCAAAGCAGATCACTCCCCCTCTGCTGGGGGGTTCAGTGTCACAGGTGAAGGGATGAATGGAGACCTCATAGCAGGCAGGCCTGGCCAAGGGTTCCTTCCAATGTCCTCGTCTGCCTTGGGCCTCCCCAAAGCCATAGGTCACCTTGCTGACCTCCTCCAAGCAGCAATGAAGAGGGAAGTGTTGTGTCAGTCATCCTCTGGGATTCTCCTGCGTTGTATTTCACCACTGAGCAATCGCTCACAGCCAGATGCTGAGGCAGTGCTTGCCACCCCCGCCGCACACAGGGGCAGGCAGCAAAGGGGCGAACTACCAGCCAGGATGGGCACCGCTCGCACAGGGGCACATAGGCAGATCCAAGTAACTGGGAAAATAAATGGCCAGCAGGGAATGGGAACAGTATGGTCTTGAGTGGGAAACCTAGGAAATCTCTGCAACCATGTGCACCTGCAAGAAGGCAGTAATGAGAAAATGCCCACCTTGGGTACACAGAGGTACATCGGAGGTGCTCCCACCACCCATGGGCTCTGCTTCGCCATCTTGGTTAAGGGCCATCTCTTCCCTCTCCCAGGAATGCGTAAGGAAGTTGGTGTCATGGGAATTCTGCCCCACAGCAGAGGCTACCTCCTCATCCCCTCCCGCTTCTCTCGTGTGTATCCAGCAGGAAGGAGCACAGGGGTGCAGCCAGTGCTCAGTGTTTGGCACTGCTGCTGGTCTGGCCTGGCCTGGGGGGTGCGGGAGCAGCACGGAGGCAGAAGCAGGAGCTGATCAGCAGGCTACAGGCTCTGATGGAGGATCCCCGAGCCGGTGGGCTCAGTGCCTGGAGCACAGCAAGTGTTAACATTAAACTGCTATTCCTGCCAGCCTGTGAAGATTTAATAGCTCGTACTGATGCAGGGGTTCCTCAGCCAAGTGAGAGCTTGAGGTGCTGTCACATAGCAGCTGTGTCCCCCCACATGGGGCAGCATGTGGAGGCCTCAAAGCTTGCTCTCTGGTAATTCAGTGTCGGTAATGAAGTCTTTGTCTGCCTTGTCTCTGGATTCCTTGTGGATGCCACAAGAGTGGTCCCAGGGGACACCTGGCTGAGTTGGTACAGTTGGAGGAGTCTCACGGTGGTTTGGATATTTATGTAGGAGGGTCTGACGTTAATTCTTACTAGCCTGCTGTGAGGATTGGCTCTAGTTTAAAACTAGGATGTGCCTTCCCAAACCAAGAAAGATCCACTTTTTGAGAGGAAGGCTGTGCAAGAATACTAGGACAAAAAGAAACAACCTCAGGTTGTGCCAGGGGTGGTTTAGATTGGATATTAGGAAAAATTTCTTCATGGAAGGGGTTGTCACACATTGCAACAGGCTGCCCAGGGAAGTGGTTAAGTCACTATCCCTGGAGGTATTTAAAAGACTCATAGATGTGGCACTTAGGGACATGGTTTAGTGGTGGACTTGGCATTGCTGGGTTAATGGTTGGACTTGATGAACTTAAAGGTCTTTTCCAACTGAAACAATTGTATGGAGTAGCATTCTATTCTGCAGCATTTAATAATGCCTGTCTTCAGATAATGCTGTCAATTCTGCATGTTTCTGTGTTTCACAAAAGGCATCAGAGAGAGTAGTTAGTGTTCCTGGAAATGATCGAGTGATTCTGTCTGAGGCTCACGAAAACAACTTGAGAAGGATGTATGCTATCTTTTCCTGTCAATTTTATTCTGTTTTTGAAAGAGCATTAACAGAATGGAATTACATTAATATAGAAACAAGACAGTCTTTTTTTAAAGCTCCTGTTTGCCTTTAGGTCAGTTTAAGTAATATTGTCATACTGTTTTCTAATATAGCAAAGGGGTCTATGTGGTCTTAGGTGAAAAGATGAAGTGAAGCAGTTTGCTGAGAGATGGTGGGAAACTGGTTGGTTTACATTGTGTTTTGAAAAATCAACTGTAATCCAGACATCTGGATTACAAAAATCAAGATTATTTGTACTGAAGTTCCATCAGAAGCCTTAAATGTGTTATACTTACTCACTTTATTTGTTCTTGAAGTACATTAATTGTGACTCTTAGTTGCATTATTGATTAAGTTAAAAACAGAGCCTCAGTTTCATTCACTCCCTCTACTTCGTGTACATAATTTCTTGAACAGCCTAAGACTAACAGGATGTCCCAGTATTTGTCTGTCTCCGTTGCATAGGAGGGAACGTAGCCAAAGCACTCAGTGCTTCTACACTATCATTCTCAATCGGAATACTAAATCAAAGCGGAAGTAATCATCTAGAATTGGGTTATAATGTCAAGGAGACTGAAAGCACAGTCTAGTAATTTAACCTCCACATTGAAAGGGTGAGAATTAGTTTGCTTTGTGTCATCAAATAAATGATCACCCACCCGTGGGAAATTTTTCATAAGAAAGAGATGTCTGTACTATCTATGTAACTCTAAGGCAAGGGGTAGAAATGAAAAATTGAATGCAACTGCATGTAAAGATTACTGGATTGAATGGTGCTGTGTTTTGTTTGGTTTTTTTTTTTAAGAAACTAAACTGTAGAATCCTAAACTGGTTCTTTTGACTCAAATGACTGAAAACAGAGTATGTTTATTGAACCAGAACTCAAATATGAGGCCCAAGTTGTTAGATTAGCAGTGTGCCATTCTGAGCATTTGTAATACTAGCTCAGCTATTCCACCGGTAGGAAGAATAACATGTTGTTTGGAAAGCTGTGCTAAGCTTTCTGACAAGTGCAGAGCAAGAATGAAAATACATAATTAGCTCAATTTTGTAAATTAATTAACATTATTTAAAATTTTATATTACTTTCATTATTTCAAATAATTTTTATTAATGAAGACTTACTGAAACCTTGTCCTCTCTATCCTGTCTTCCATATATGTTAGCCTTCACCTAACTGCTTCCTCTGCATCTCTCTATTCTTCTGAGTTGGTATTGTTTGTTTTCTTTTCCCATGTAAAGATTATGCTCATGCATGCTGAAATTTGGGATATTGGAGTTTCTAAAAGACTGTTCTCATAGCCCTAAAAATACATTGGTTTGTCTCAGTTGCATTTCTATCAGATTTGCTATAGTTGTATTATATCTGCTCGATTGTCTTGTCCAATGTAGTATCTCAGAGCACAGCCACAGGGGACGATTAGTCACAAAGGCAGGATTAATCTTTTTTTAGCTTCAAAGCCCAGTACGTAAAGCCTTGCCTTAAAGCCTTACATACTCTTGGTTTGAAAAGTAAAAGTACTTGCTTTGGTCTAAAGGCTTGTGTTATTGACCTGTGAATCAGATGACTGTTCCTCTTAATTTTCTGTGGAAAAATACAGCGTTTCCTAACTTAAAGTACTTCATATCTACTGTCTAATTTATTAATGCATTACAGGTCACTTTGCATCCTCTGAGATCTGTCTCATTGATTTGCTGAATCTGTTCTTATCTTGGTGTTCCCCTGGCATGAGACTGTAACTTCATCATTTGATGATCGTTTATTAGGGTGTTCTTCCACTTGTCACAGCATTTGGATCCTTTTTTTACTAGGATGTGATAGACATTACTCAGACAACTTACACAAAAAGAAAATAGAAGGATGTATCTTTGAATGTATCTATTAAAAAGCTGGTAAAACAGTCCTGCTGGATTGACATGCAGCTTACACCTGTAAGAGATGCTTTTAAATTTCACTCTAACCAACGAAGAGAAAGTAGCTAGGAAAACTAGTTTCATAAATATTTTTAGTTCTCATAAGACAGCAACAAAGTTTTAGTCTGTGGATGGTTTGGTTTGGGTTTTTTTTTCATTCAACTACTTCCCTCCTTTAATTTTTACATTCATCTCAGCCTGATAGGGAAAAAATATTTTATCTCTTATGCTTGGTAATTCAGTGACAGCCATTAGAAACACATATTAAAATGAAAAATACACTGAAAAGAATTTTGTAGTTACTAAAAAATTAGATTTTGGGGAAGGAAAAAAATGTATGTGTATGTTTACGTTATGTAACACAAGCTCTTCTGATTTTGGCAGAGTAAAATTGTCATATGTTCATCTTCCAGTTCCTTTATTAACTTTCTCCTCTTATTCTTTTCTGCCCCTGAATAATATTCTGTAAGTTTTCTTTGCTGTGAACTTCTGTTCTTTTCAGTTCCTCAGTTGTTAAGTTTGGAGGTTTTAGCTTGAGGAAGGGTGTGTAGGGGAGTTGTTCTTTTCTAAGAATTGAGTTTAGTTCTGGATCTCTTTCCCCCCCATGGTGTGGGGCGGCCCAGTTCTAGTTCCATTTCCATCTGAGGAACCATTTCCGACGGCTTAAGTGGATGGGGGGGGACTCTGGTGCCAGGGGTTTCTTCAGGTCCTGAGCCTGGAGGGGAGAGGTGCTCTCCCCTCTCTCCACCCACGTGGCCCCACGGCAGGCACAGAGACAGCACACCGGTGTGGAGAGGAGGCAAGAGAGAGTTTATTGTTGGGGGGGTTACACTTATAGGGTTAGAAGGACTCACAGAGTAACCAATTAGAAGTCTCAAGGGGCTTACAGGAACACCCAATCACAGGAAGGGGTTAACAAGGTCCAATGAGAACACCTTAGGACATCTTCCCAGGACATTCCTGCATGGGATAACACCTGTCGTGAGGGGTCTTGGGAAGAAGAAAGCATGAGTTAGCAAAGAGGCTACAAAAAGCCATTTTGAAACATGTTTAAACCACAGTTTTCTCATATACTGCAGATTTACTGCCACATTTAGTCTAATGCTGAAATACTTTTTATGTATTAGAGACTTTGTTTTTAAAGTACTTCCTCTGAGGTATCAAGATGTGTAGTGTAGTTTACTTGAACTGAGCTCTGAGCAGGATCTACTTACAGAAGTTCAGAATACAGACCAAAGACTTTATTGGGGGCATGCTGGGAGGGGAGAGTGGGTGGAGGGTGTTTGGATTTTTTCACTCTTTGTCCAAACTTGGATATCTCAATTATCATTTAAACTTTAGAGTATTTGAAAAGGACCTTCAAATTCCAAAAGGAGAAGCTTTCTTTCTCTCCATCCCTCTCTCCCCACCTCCCAGTCCCATTCTGGAGAAAAAACTTCAGTCTGTTTTGTTGTTTGTTTGGGGTTTTTTCACAGAAGATCATAACTTTGGCCACATCTGTGTCCAGTTCTGGCAGTTGAATGTATTGATGTCCTTGCTAATGCAAGTTTTACCTGTTTTGTTTTGCCTTTTTATTTGGACACAAAGAGATGACACTTAGCTCAAACTTTGTGTTTGTTTTTCATTTTAAATTACTTTCAACAAGTTATATGATACAAGTGGGGCTTCACTAAGCAAGAAAAAATGGTTCTGGCAAGCACCATCATCTCCTTTTTCAAAAAAAAGATCAGGAAAAGTTGCTGTGGAAGGTAAAAAGGAAAGTAATTTCAATTTATATTTCTAGGTAATAATATCTTGAGTTTCTTCCTTGGTTTTAAATATTATACTTCTGCTTAGTCTTAGGATATCTCACAGATCAGATACAGATGTATTCTAGTCTTGGACTCTTGGTTAGTCATACTCATCTTGCAAGGTAAGAGCAGCCTTTATCGAGTGTTGCTGGAAAGTGTCAGTCTTGTTATTATTAAGTTATTCTGGTAGCAGACAGTACAGTTACAGCCTCAGAGTTTGCACTGCGGTACTAGAAAACTTTTCATGGTGAGCAACTTAATACATTACATTATCTTCAGTTAAAAATGTCAAAAGACTCAAAGGCACAAACTGTACGGTCTCAGAAGGCACAATTGTGTATGAATCCTGAAATGTGGGCAATTCTTGCAAATCTAATTGCTGTATCTAAAGAATTGTATAAACAGAACTTCATTTTGGAATTTAAATACCTCATTTCAGTTAATGCGAAAGTTAAAAGTGCGCAAGCTTGCTTGTTCTGTTCTTCAGACTCATTTTCCTTCTCCTGTTCTGTCAGATGACACTTAGGGGACAGACAGGTTTTTTTAGGGATATTGGGCAGAATGATGATGGCGCCCAGGAACCTTGAGGCTGGTAGGGAGGGGAAGAGGAAATCTCTTTATTTTGTCTACTTGGTTCACAGGACTTTCAGGGCCTGATAATCAGGGAGAGGGAACAAATTATCTCCTCAGTCACAGAGAGTACCTGCTTGACTTACAAAATGGTGTTAGTTATGCTAATCATAGTGGGGGATACTGGTCACGTATACATGCTTTCCTTTTCATGAGCCTTTTGAGGAATGTGTGTGAGATACCAAATAAAAGAACTTTTTAAGTGGTCATTTTGTCTCTTTCCCACTGCTTTTATTCAGTGTTCCATTTTGGTTGTTTTGGGAACTTTTACCTTGCATAGAAATTGGTAAACATAACACAGAGGAGATAAACAAGGTGTTAGCAGTGGTTCATCAAGTTCAAGGAAAGCAAGATGTAATGGATTTCACAGTTTAATAATTAAAACAGTATGTCAAATCCTTCTAAAGATGGTATTTATCAGGGCTGAGCATGTGGCTTATTTCTTGGTTTATTGATGGGAAGTTTCTTGTTTTCTGCATCACCATCCTCAAAAGTCAAAACCCTTCTTTGGGTATTGCTGGGAAACAGTCATTCCAGTTTTTCTCAATTTTGGAAAACTATTCCATTATGGAATTGTACTTCTGTTGGTTGCTACGAGGGCCTGCTTAATGGGATTGGACTAATCTGATAATAAAATGTGGTAGCTAGCAGCTTGCTACGTACTGCTTTTCATAGGCTGGGCCACTGCATCTGAGTTATGTAAAGCATTGTCATTTTTTACCAATGTTGAACCACATTATTTATGTCTTTAGGATCCCAGTACTCACCAAATTAATAATAATTTTCTTTGTGATCATGTATCTAGCAGGGTAGACAAGAGATAAGCTATCTGATAAACTGAGGAACCCTGGCTTGAAAATTAGATTTCTAAAGTCACCTTCTTCTAGTATGCAATAAATTACCTTTTGGATTTTCATGGCTCCCTGAATCTGGAGTCATCAGCCTAGACATCATCGTTTTAGATGCCTGAAGGTGGCTGAAATGTAGCATGCCTGGAGTGCCTTATGCTTTTTGCAGAGTTACTCAGTTACATCTGATGTGCAATTGATTTATGAGAATGCATTTCTTAGGCAGAGGTTTAAATCCTGCATTGTAAAAAAAAAGTTGGGAAATTTAAATTGTCTAGCATGTTCTTCTACAACTTTTCTCTTTTCTGAGAGAACTCCTAGTGGTGAAAGACAAGGAGCCAGTTGAAGACTAGTTCCTCACTGAAACCTTTTCATGGCTTTTCAATGCTTTCCTGAAGAGTTGACCTTTAAATCTAATTCAGGAGGTAGGCAGTGTGAGTAGCTTGGATGTACATAATCCCTGCTTGTCTAGGTTAAGTACCATGTCTTTTCATCTGTTCATGATGATTGTTGGCTACCTTTCTCTCCCAGTTTGCTTCTTTTTTCTAAGAGAAACAGCTCCTGTAATAACAGGAACTTCTTTTAATAAATACCACTGTGATAATGAAGTTCTTCCATGTCCCTGGGGGTTGAATTTCTTCCTGCTGCCTTCTTCCATAGAACTGCATTACAGATTTAAAATAAGCATATAGGGTGCTGCTTTCTCAATATTGGGAGTACCCTGGATGTACTGTTTTCTGGTATATGAAGGCTTTTGGTTTGTTTGGCATTGGTTTTTTTGTTGCTCATGCCGTTCTGATGAAGTGCTGTAAAATCTTGAGAGATTATATATTATGAAGGTACATGACTCTTGCTAAACCAGTATCCTGATTTTTCACTATAATCTCTTTGCAGAGACTACATGTGGTATAATAATATATATATCAGCTGAGGCTTGTGGAGGGAGGTAATTGTCTTTTATTAGACTGGCTTATAATGGGACAAGGTGCAACACAAGCTTTTGGTCACATGGTGACCTCAAAGGGCTTATGTGCCCAGATGCACATCAGGTCTTTTTTCCAGCTAGATTAGTTAATCTAATAAAAGGAATTACCTCTCCACAGAAACATTGCCTGACTTACATCCTTCATGATCTAAGGATACAACAACATGGCAACCATTACCAAGACTGACCAACATGCTTCTCCACGTACTAATACCAGTTCCTCCCTCTCTTGTTTGCCATATGCCCTTTTCAGGTTTAGGGTTTCATATTCAAGATGTAAAATCCTCCTTAATTAATGTGATCTTTAAGTAAATTCAGAAACAGAATATGTCTAAATAAAAATGGAAAATTTCACTTTGCAGTGCCTCTGGCATTTTACACTATCACTCTAGAGCACGTTTTTGACAAGTTAGACCCAGGTTTATATCTCTGGGAACCTAAAGGTCATCCATGTTTTGGGTATAAGCAGATGTAATTTATCACTATGCCTTGTTTGTTTCCTTTAAAAGTAATTTGGGTGCACAAGCAGCACAATGCTTCATGAGATGACAGTTATTGTTCCCTTTCAGTTACTAAGTGAAGGATACTAGAAACATGTTTCTGAGGCCTACTTTATGCAAGATGTATTTCCTGTTTGAGATAATAGCAACAGTCAAAAGCAGTTTAACTAATAAAGCATTAGGATGCGTCAGCAATGATCTCTTCACTTGCCCTGTTTTACCTCCATAGATCTTCTCTGTTTTCATGTCAACTAGGTTTTACCTCATGATGAAGGAAGCCTTCCATGATTGTTTTGAAGAATTTAGTGTTGCTTACAAACTTTCAATTCCTCTTCTCCCTTTTTCTGTAAATGTCAGGCTTTTTTAAGCTCTATTGAAATACTTCCCTTGAATGTTCAGTGAAGAAAAAAAAAAAAACTTTGGAAGGAAGTTATTGATATTAAGCAGAGGCAAATGAGGCATCAACAGCTCTATTGAGTCAGTGAGTAACCATAGCTACAGAGTGATGCTGAAACACAAAACTTTAGATAGTTTAAAATTGCGTTATTATGTTCAGATTACTTATGTAGCTCTGATATGGAGGAGTATGCTGGTGTCCACCTGTGTTTGCTAGCTGTATGTACTTCCAAGACATATTTTGGCTTAAACAGGAAAAGTGGTGGTTTATATTGCTACTCTTCAGAAGTCTTTATTTATACCTGGTTACTCTGAGGTATTTCAGGTGGAATAAGGTCTTTCCTTATCTCATAAATGCGTATGTTTATATAAAAGTAGTATCAGTATGACATATCTGTCTGGGCAGCTACAATAATCAAGAGGAGGGAGCCAGCAAGACTCATTTGTTGTGGTAGGTTTTATACTGTTAACAATCCCTGATGTTCCATTAGCAATAAAAATTTTTTGTGCTGGCAATGTAAGGCTAATGGCTTTCCAGTATGTAAGTTTTCTTTTAACTGTGATCTCATTAGTTACTGAGAAACATGATTCTACTTTTTAAGAGTAGAAAACATAGCTCTAGTGCCCCAACCCACATAAATTTTCATAAACTCTGTGCGTTTATTTTTCTAGTAAAATGTGCAAACATTCAAGTCTTCTAATGATAACGTGAAGAAGCCAACTCTCTGTGTTTTCAATGTTAGCAAAATTAAATACCCTAGTAAGTAATTTATAACCCTCTAGCTGTAGCCTTCTCCAAATAGTTTTGGCTTTTATTATTGCTCTTGAAGATGATACATGAAATTAATTTTGGCCACTTGCCAGTAGGTTATCTTTACGTTCTATCAGTACTCTTCTCACCCTTCACTTCAAAGCATTTTCGGTTCAGAACTTACGCCATCCTTAATCTTAGGAAAGAGGAATTTAATATAGTTATTGCCATCTCACGGTTCTGAGACTTTTGTCTTATGATCGCAAACAATAACTGACATGTTTCTTGTCTTGATTATGACTGAACACCTAGAGATAGGTTGATGTAGGAAAAATTATTTTTGTTAACTGTTTAGTGGCAAGTGGTCTATTCTCCAGTTCACATTCCCTCCCTCCTCCCACAGATATCACATTGTAGTCTTATAGTCAAACTCTTGGCCTGCCACAAAAAAAAAAAACAGTAAGTGGAAAAGATGGTGAAACCTTTACTTTCTGAAAACATCTGAGCCAGATGTTCTGCATTATTTGTTCAGGTACCTTTAAAAAGGTATCTCCTATGGGCTTCTTTTAGCATTTTAGTCTCTTTTTGTCAGATCCAGTCCAGGAAACATTTCATCTCTTCATACTGAAGTAATCTAAATGTGACAGTAGTGGAGGTTTATTACTTTTGCAAAATAAGCACATAAGATGATAAGCAATTACTTTTTAAAAAATGCCTTTTGATTATAAATCATGGATTTGCTTCATAGCTACTTGAGTGATTTAAATTTTATACCTCTACACAAGTGCTTGTAAATGAGGGAAATTTTTTCAGAACTTTCTATTTTTTTAACATAGTAAACTTTGTGGTGTTTGAAGTCCATGCCTAAAACTGTTTCAAGACTCTTTCTGAATGGAACTCCTGGAAAATTTGTGATGGGTAAGAACATACACATACAGTACTTCGAATATTAGCATATTTAGGCTTGTTTTTACAAGCTATCTTTTGCAAGTCCCTTAAAAATAATTCATAATCCATACACTGGAGACAGAGGTTGAAAACCTCTAATTCCCATAAAACTTCTTATGTTTTTTTTTTGTTTTTTCCCCCGTGCATTTAGCCAGTAACTGTTCCACCACAAACCCCAAGAACTTTCAGCTCTTCTCTAGAGTAACTGGGTGTTCAGCACAAATTTGCTCTGTTATGGCTAGAGCTTACTCAGTCTGCACTTGAGTTCATAGTTTATGGATAGATGTTACAATGAACACAGTAGTTAATTAGCATAGAGTCAGTTCTACTCAGCCCTTCCTAAGGGTGTAGAGAAAGAATTCCCTTAGGGATTTTTCATATCCCTCTGAGCTCATTAGCTTTTTTGCTTGGTGATAATCATCATCACTTTTTGTGGTCTTAACACTGATGCAGATAATGGAGTTTTTGCAGTGTGTTTGTTTTTCTGATTGCCAGTGTGAGATAGAAATAATTCCATATGGAAGCAACAAGGAATGTATGCACTGAAAAGTACGGAGCAACTCTTGGGACCTCACTGTAAGACTGCTCTTGCTCTGTTCTGCATAGTACCAGTGCAACCTCTGGGTAGTCTTAATGTGGGGGTGTGGGAGACATTTAAATTAAAAGTTAAAAGGAAGGTGCTTAACTGGAACAGTTCTCATGTGTTTTGATGTCAGGATCAAATATCTGATTGGAAAAAGCATATTCTTCATGGTAGTTATTCTTACTACTTACATATGGTCATTCTAAATTGCTGTTCCTGAGAATATGTTTATTTTTAAGCATTCAAGTTAATATCAAACAGTTTTGAAATGGCATTTGTTCAGTCTTGAGATAAAGAACCTCAAAGTTTTGACAAATATTTTAGTAGTCACGCTATACTGTCAGTACAGTAATCTCAATATGTGAGAGTCTTTTTATTGGACTCATTTGGAAAATAGTTGCTATGCTGCTTAATATCTGACATACTGAGAAAGAATGTTGTGTAACTTGAGTTTAATCTTCTACATACTAGTTGTAAGGGGCTGTAATTTAGCAAGCATGGATAAAATTTTAAATTAAATTAAAATATCTCTTTTTTATATATTCTTGGGATTGTTACCTGGGATCACTCAGTTCCCTACTGACTGGTAAAGTGCCAGATCCATTTTCTGGATTAGTTTGAAAAGATTGATTTATTTATTTGAAACTTATGGTAAAATTAAAGTATTTATTGAAATGGAGCTTGGAGCCTTCAGAGATGAGGGGGTTTTTGAGGGTCTATAAAAATAGTGTGCCTTGCTGAAGGAGTAGAAAAGTAAAGTAGTGGCCTCAGAGCTCTAGTCATCAGAGGACTATGTTCTTTTCTGTGACAGACATTGAACTGTTGCTCCTCAAGCTGTTTGGATAATGAAATTGATAGTTTGTCTAAAAGAATTCCTATAAAACCACTAAACAACAACAAGAACAAATACTACTGTGTTAAATGCAGTGATTATGAACAAAATCTCATAGAAAATTTACTTTTCTCTCTAAAAAAGAATTTTGGTAAATTCAGTGTATCTAATTTTTGAATTTGGAAATAAAGTGTTAGGAAGTCTATTCTTGATCATTGTTGATGTTGATCAAAAAATCCGTGTTATCAATAACTGAAGTTCAAAGCCCTCATACACTGTGTAACACATACACTTAGAGCAAGCCTACTGCTGAAGATCCACCCTCTCTGTTGTCCCTTAGCAATGCTGAACCAAGAGCATCTTAGAGGTTACTCAGTACTGTCATTTCCCTGTTTGGGCCTGTAGCAGTTTCCTCCTCACCTTCTTCAAATAACCTAAACTAAACTTGGATAATTCCTTGTGTAATACATTATATAGGGCCATATAGTTTTGAATTTTATTTTTATTTTGCTTTACATTGAATAAAGATTTAATTGCTTCAAAGAAAATGGCAGCTTGGCATAGGGAAAAGCTTGAGGGTTGTTTGTTTGGTTTTTTTTCTTTTTTTGCCCACAAGCAATCACTGAGTTTCCTTTTCTTTTCAGAGATGGGAAAATTAATGCGATGAGACAGGAAGAAGAAACAAAGTTGAAGCTGGAGTTGGTGGTCTTGATCAACAAAGAGTTGTAGCAGATACATTTCAAACACAGAAAAGGATGGCTGAAGAGTAAGAGCAGTGCATTTAACCAGAATTCTTAGATCTCTCTAAGCCTCTGATCTTGGAGTTGAGCATTGTGTGACAATGAGGGGACAGCTTTACTGTAAGCAAGTTGAACTAATGTCCTCCCTCCTTGTATCCTGTATTCAGCTGTGGCTGAAGTTGTTCTGACTCTTGACAGTTGGCTCAGCATGTTTGAGCTTGTGGTCATAGCTGGTTTGTGTTTGGTGATTTTGAACTAAAAAATGGGCAAAGTAGTAGAAGAAAGGAAGAATATTACGCGGGACAGGAGTATATGATGGGAAGGATCAGCAGGCATTATATATGTTTGAATATTGAAAAAGAGCAATGAGATTGCTCAAAAAAGGCTGCCACCCCACAACCATGTCTGTCAGCAGACCTTGTCTATTGTATGGTGAAGTACTTCTGTTGTTTAAAAGATTTACCTCTCCAAAGTCTTCTTAGGTATCTCCTCAGTTGCAAGATCATTAACTGGCACATTCTAAGAAATAATCCAGTTCTGGTTCCTACCTTCAGTTTAAAGTTATGGAAAAAATCATTTACTTGTTGACTAGTCACTGTGTGTGCATACAGAGGCACCCATGTTCTCACAACTGTGTTGCCTGTGGCCTCAAAAAATGCTGAAAATGAAAATTATTAGAGTCAAAATTATGTGATTTTGTGCTATCAAATAACTGGACTTATTAATAAGATACTTTGCTTTACTGACACCTTCTTCCTTTTTTACTGCTTTGCTTATAGAGTTTGAGAGAAAATGTGTATCTGCATAGTAGTATTAATACAGGGGTTAAAATGGTACTTACTCCATAAGAAGCTACTACAACCGAAGTGCAAGACAAGTCAGTCATTTAAGAAAAAAACAGTCATGGGCTGTGTACAAAAAAAATTTTCTTCACCACTTGCATTTCAACTCCTGTCTGGCATGGTTACTAATTTTGCAACCAAGAAAAACTCTATGACTGGATGTATGTTATCCTAAAGTCTGTGTAAAATGAAATTAAATTGTTAGATAAAGCTAGTGTTTATTTTATGCAGTGAAGGATGTGGCTGACTTAAGTCACTTTTGGTTGGGTTTTTTTAGTAAGTCTGAGCTTTTTTCATCGTTAGCTTTTATTGGAACGCTTCTAAATAATGCTATTTGGGGTTGCAGAGCATATGGTGTGTTAATGCTTTCTTTTTATTTTTAGTATGCCAGAACTATCTGTTCCTCCCTAGAGCATGAGCTGCTGAGCTGGCTCTCCTTATTCACATTCCTTCCAGTTCATCTGCCTATAAATGTTTTTAGAGTACATGGAATGAGGATGCTACGATACTGATGTGTTAAGGCATTAACAATAAAAATCAAACATAAAATTTCATGGTGTGTTTGGCCTGAACACATTCCAATGCCACCACAAAATCAAGCAGCCTCTGTTTTTTAACTAAAATCTTATTTGGAAGCTTTTAATCTTAAATCAGTATTTGTCACATTTATTGAGAAAATCTTTGGGACAAAATCTGATTGTTTTTTTCTGGCAGAATGACTAGTGTTTTGTGAAAGCAGAGAGCAAAAGTTCACTTTTGATTAGGGCAGGCAGTGTAAACTGTGTTTTCTCAGACTGAGGAGAATCTGAGTGTGTTTTACAGGACCTTATGAAATGAAGAAGCCTAAAAGAGGATACATTTCTGTTCAGCTAGCAACTCATATTTTCTGAAAGGCAGGTGATTTTCACTGGATAGTCAGTCCTGATCCAGAACAAAACCATTATTTTGGGATGTTCTGGTATAAAGCACTGTATATTTACAAAGCAGCAGATGCTGCCAAATCTTCTTTCTTTGCCTCAGTAGTTATTGATCTAAAAATACTGACAAACTTAACAGTTGTCTGTAGTTCACAAGTTGCAGTTTTCGCAGCAGGCTCCTCAGGATTTTTGAGCGTACTGCTTGCATTGGTGGAGCCTTGAACTTAAACTGCTGTTAAGCAAGAGTCACAGATCTTGTGATCCCACAGTGGAAAAAAGAAAACAGGTGGTAGGGCTAGATGTAATGGCTCTTTCCATTTTTACCAGTGCTCTGACAGCTTGCTCTAGGAAGCTTTCCCTTTAGAAAAGAGATAAAATAGTAAACAGAACAGTGCCTGTCAGCCTCTGATTCCATCAAGAATTCCTAAATTAAGAGTTGGTCCTTTACTTGTTTGTGCAGCAAAAAACCATTTTATTCTCTGTTAAAAAAAAAATCTTTTGTTGTCAGTATACGGCATGCTTCATTCAGTAACACCACAGTTAAATTTGTGTTGTCTCACAACGCCTATGTATAACTTTAAAAAGAAACTTGAGTAAATGGATGATTCATAGCAATATCTCTGTATCCTTTACCTCTTCCAGATCAGTATCTAAATAGAGCTGCATATACCCACAGTCTCGTATGTAGTAATACTTTTGTGTTTAATACCAGCATTTTCTAACACAGTTCCTTTTCCCCCGTGGTAGAAAAGATTTTGAGGTGAGAATTCTGTGTGTGTTTGAGTCAGTATAAAGAGCTTTGTACTAGTAAATGGGCATATTGTTCTCATCAACAGCCGCTCAGGGATGAGCGGAAAGCACAGCGTCATTGGTGCAAACCTAGATTACATCAGGAAAGAAGAAACAAGCAGAACTGATGCTACTTCACGTGGATCAGGAAGGTAGATACTAAGTCAGGACCCTTCAACACTCAAATGAGAGTTGCATCCACATTTGGATCTTCTTTGTCAGAATGCTTGGGAAAGTGAGTCCTAAGTATCTGGGCATAATACATCACTTCTCGCATGTCAATATCCAAAACTTGGTGGGTTAACCAAACTTTTTCGTAAAAGTATGTCCACCTACACCCACCACCACCACCTTTTATATTAATTTTCTCTACAATTAAGCCTTTTCTTCAAACTCTTTGCTAGTGAATAAGTATAGAAATGATGGCCTACACAAATTATCTCAAACGAGTATTTAAAAGTTTAGACTCTTGATTCAAATCATGCTGGTAGTGGGGTGACTCAAAATGTCTTTGTCAGACGTCTTTAACCTCTCCAGCTGTCCTGTCAGTGACGATGAGTCAGAAGCTGGAGTCCTACAACTAACACTCACTAAATCGGGAAGGCTCAGCTGTTACCATAACTGATTTGGCAGGATAGGCACTGGTGTGTTAGGTGACAGCAGCCTTTCCAGAGTGCTGATGCATCTTTCAGTGAAGAGAGGAAAGTCTCTTAGTCCTTTGTTTTGTTCTAGACTGACAGTGAAAGCAGCATTTTTCATGAGAACTGAGATGAATGTGGGCTACAGTAACTTCTCAGGCTGGTTGTATGATGAATATTTTGTTCACTTCCTATGCAGAAACAGTAAGTCTGGTATTTGGGGCAAGATGCTGAACTTGTAGCACATGCATCATACAGGATGCTACTGGTCTGTGATCCCCTTGAGCTGGAAAGGTGCCTGCCCCATTCAGAAAGGTCTCCATTAAGAAATGTGCATTCCCACTGCTTAGTGAGAATATATATATGGTGTAGATGCAGATTGACTTCATGTGTTCAGTCCTGATGTATCCATACCTGTGTCACCCCATGCTAAGTGGACAGATAGGTTTTTTTAGGGATATTGGGCAGAATAATGATGATGCTAAGCTGTAGTTACAATTAAAGCTTTATTTTCTTAACAGGTTACTATGATTAGTATAGTACAGAGTTTATGATTAGAATGGCACAGGATTTCTAGAAGCAGAATCAATGTAGTCCAGTTTTGAAGTAGCACAATACAGCATTTATAATACACCTAACTCACAATTACAGCTCTGTGTGCTGTTAGGTTTCCCTCAGGGTCAACAACAGTGCCTGGCTGGCAGGGTGCTTGGGGCCTTGGGGGCTGGCAGGGAAGGGAGTCATGGTCCTGGTGCCCAGGAACCTTGAGGCTGGTAGGGAGGGGAAGAGGAAATCTGTTTGGTTTGTCTACTTGGTTCACAGAACCTTCAGAGCCTGATAATAAGGGAACAGAAACAAATAGATGACCTACTCTGTTCCAAAGGGTGGCTGCTTGCTTTATCAAATGGCATTAGTGATGCAACCACATGACTGCGGGTCAGGAGTGGGGGGGTACTGCTCTCATATACATGCTGGGTTTGGTAGCACTGTCCTATGGATGTTAAGTAGAAACAGCCCTCCTCACAGTGAGGATAAAAAAATACTTCATAGAAAGTCATGCTGTAAAGACTGTGGTTAGAGCCTGTATATCAGATCTGCAGCCTTCACTGCATTTGAGCTTTCCAAAGGAGAGAGAGCTCTGCATTTTGTGATCACCTGGCAACTGCATACAAAACACAAGAGTGATTTTTTTTCCTTTTCAACTAGCCATAGTTACAAATTTATTCCAAAGAAACTCTACAGATCTAATAGCAATTTTTTATCAATATTTCATTTAAAATTTAATTTAAAATTATAGGTCTATAGGCATAGCAAAACATTGTTTTCCTGTTTTGTTGATGGTTACCATGGCTGCATGTTTGAGTACATTTGTGTTTTAGTTTTGCCTTTAGCACAGTGTTAAAACTATGACACAAACAATGTTTCCATTTTACTTCCACAATATCTCCTACAGGCTTCAATATAGATGCATACAGAAAACAAGATTTAGTTCTAGCTATTTTAATTGTTATCTTAAAAATACAGCTTTTACAGCTGTAATAATAAAACTTTCAACTGTTTTTGAAGATTTTTTTAAGCCAGCTGGATTTTGAGTAGTCTGCTGAATAGTTGTGAAAAGAAATCAGTCTGTGTAATAGTTACTAAGCCTGAGATCTGCTTTAGTCAGGATCAGAATAAAATAAACTGCTATAAAAATTTTCAAAGTCATTAACTAGGGAAGAATGTCTTGACCAACTGAGATTTTTGAAAAGTTAAGCAAACTGGCAAGATAAAAGGGTAGAAAATCTGTAAGTGTAAAGGCTTGCTAGGGAGACAGTTTATGGGATTGGATAATCTCTTAAGATTAATCTTTCTTCTGGCCTTGGAACAGATGCAACTTTCATGGAAGTGGTAGGGCAGGCATGTAAGAAAATAAGAGCATGGCAGGACACCAGTGGTATTTTAAAACTGGGCAAGGCTGCACTCTTTACAAAATATCCGCAATGTTTTCCACAACTTTAAGGTGTTTTCTAAAGCCCGTGGAAGAGTTGCTGTGTGTTTGGATTTAATTCTTAACATTTGTTTTCACTGTTGGAAAAAACTTGCAGAAATCTGATGTAAAAGAAGAAATCTGGTGTAAAAGTATTTTTTTTCTAAGGTCAAAATTATGCATCGTGTTGCCACACACAGTTTACAAGTAAGTTTACCTTCTCGTTCCAGAATACATCCATCCAATAAGCACCGAGTACTCAGACATGGAATAGAAGCTGTGAAAATCAACATCTTGTAAGAAAAACTATTCTGCCTGCTAATTTTTTTTTTTTTTTACAAAAAGAGATTTCTTATAACCCAATGCTATATTTTTTCTATTGTTTTCTTTTTCTTGTTGACACAAATTTTATTTAGACACTTGTCTATGTTGATCAGGAAAATAACAAGCACTTGGATATGATTTAACCTATGCTTTACCCTATGACTTAAAGTATTTGAAAACAGAATTGACTTGCTTTTATTGTGTTTTACCCCTCTTCATAAATCCTGTGCTGGGAAGAGAGAATCTCAAAGTATAATATGCCCCAACACAAGCTTCTTAGCTCTTCATGTCCACTGCTAGAATGTTGTTTTGGCTGGGATGATGCAACTGCTTTTGCATCTGAATTACCTGAACTGCATTATAGAACTGATACAGGTTGAAAGTTTACTATCTCCCACGTTCTAAGCAATTATTTTGTGTGTGTTTTTTTAATCCAGTTTGTCTTGATCTAACAGTCACTGCAACATAGTGCAGGAAGTAGTACAGCAGTGAGGGAGTGGAAAGGATTGAGTAACACGGCATTGTAGGGGGAGGTAGGGACGCAGAAATGTTATTAAACTAGAGCCTTTCACATCCTGACCTTGCTTGCAGTGCTCTCTGCCTGTGAAGGAGCAGCACCTAGCTGAAGAGAAGTTGAGAACAGCAGTTTTTGAACAGCAGCTTTGTTTCTCCAGGAGGAAAAATATTATTATGTTTATGGAAGTTTTTTAGTAATATAACTGGTAAATCTGCAAGGGGAATGTCCTAGTGGTTCTCTGTGTGTGTAATTGGCTTGGTAAAAGAAGAATTTAGTATACAGCTTACAGTACAGATTCTGGTTCATAACACTTGTCAGCAACGCCACACTTCTATCAGAAATAGTGTGGCCAGCAGGACCAAGGCAGTGATTGTCCCTCTGTACTTGGCACTGGTTAGGCCACAACTCAAGTCCTGTGTCCAGTTTTGGGCCCCTCACTACAAGAAAGACATTGAGGTGCTGGAGTGTGTTCAGAGAAGGGCAATAAAACTGGTGAAGGGTCTGAAGCACAGGTGTTATGAGGAGCAGCTGAGGGAGCTGGAGTTGTTTAGCCTGGAGAAAAGGAGGCTCAGAGGGGACCTTATCATTCTATACAACTACCTGAAAGAAGGTTGTAGTGAGGTGAGTGGCAGTCTCTTCTCCCAAGTAACAAGCAACATGGCAAGAGGAAATGGCCTCAAGTTGCATGAGGGGAGATTTAGATTGGATATTAGGAAAAATTTCTTGGCTGAAAGAATGGTCAAGCATTGGAACAGGCTGCCCAGGAAAGTGGTGGAGTCATCATCCCTGGAGGTATTTAAAAGACATGTAGATGTGGTGCTTAGGGGCATGGTTTAATGGTACACTTGGCAGTGTTAGGCTGATGGCAGGACTTGATGCTCTTAAAGGTCTTTTCCAACCTAAATGATTCTGTGATTTTCTAATACAGAGAAGCATGCCCTGAAACTCGTACCCCAGCACTGAATGACAGACCTTAATGATGAGTATGGAAATTAAATAAATATTTATTTATAGTGTCCCTAAAGGAGGTATTGTTGGGCTATGATTGTAGCTCTTATCTAGAGTAGGGGAGAGGAAGAAGTGACACAGTGCTGAGACTACATTAAAGTTTCGGGATAAGGCACCAAATATGTGCAAACCACAGAGAGAATCTGCCAGAACTGTGAAGTCCAGGTACTCTTTCTGTCTTGAGTTCTTGCATCTGCATAATACAGAAGACTACCAGTTGTAGCTTTTTTTTTAACATATGCTCTCAACTTAATGGTCAATTTGTGTGGGAAAGAATAAGCAGCCTAGCAAGGAAGAAAACACTGATGTAAATTCAATAATGGTTTGATTACATTTTACTAACTTCACAAAGGTGATGACAGCTGTGATTGCAGTTTCAGCATAGACAGCATTTCAGTCACCAGCTGTCCACTCAACCGTGGTGTGTGGCTGCTGCAGCAGTAGCTTTAACCAAACTGGGAAGGAAATAGCAGAATCCTGTGGAAACTATCGCAAATCATTGCTTTTTCTAGTATCTCTTACAATACAGGGAAACTAGTAATTTGGGCCATGTATCTGGAAATCAAGTAATTTCTTTTTTTCCTCTATAAAAGCTCATAGGAGTCTGAACAAACAATGAACAACAGTGGATTAGACACAGACATGCAATATTACAGATCCAACTGTTCAGATTCAGGTAAATTAGACTGAGATTTATTTATTTTGTTTTCAGTCTGGAGGTCTTCTGGTTAAACAGGCTGAAGAGACTTGTTAAATGGTCATTAGTATGGGGAGAGATTCGACATGACAGACTCCATAACCATGGAGCAAGTGTTTTTTGTCCATTCAAATCATATCTCTGGATGACCTTGGGAAGCAGATTAAGCTAATATAATTCATTTTTCAAAATAGCCTTAATTTTAAAACTTAACAAGAACATTGTTACTTTTACATGTCAAATATATGGTTAAAGTTGCTACTGACACTTCGCAAAGAATTTTTACTGTGCTCTTGCTAAGAGTAAACCAATGTAAGGACTCTTGTTTTTTGAAAAAAAACTTTGCCAGCCTCTGGAATTGAGCTGGCAGAATAGTTATTTTATGGCAGTCCTAATCATTGGAATGCAAAATAGCATGGAATGGAGGCCTTAGAGTAACTAAATCATGTATGTAGTATGTGGTTGTTAAACTAGCTTCAGGTGAGATAAAAGCTCCTTTTCATGCTTCACTCTGATTTATGAGCCCTTTATTACCACAATGTTCACAACATTTATGTTATGAAATCCTATTAGAATACAACAAAGTCTTGAGAAAATTGTGCATAGTTTTTTTTCGTCTACTTTTAATTTTGGAAGAAAGCAGTGTTAAGCTTGGATGAACAAATGAGCTCATATACTTAGGGATTTTTTTCCTTATCGTAGAACTTTTTTTCCGTAATTATCAAGACATGGCCACAGCAAACTGCTCATAGCAAACTACCGTCAGGCAGTATGCCCATGAAATGTCCTTCCCTTTTATCCCAAATCTACTATCCTTTCAGAAGCTTGAATAAAAAGTTCAACTTTGCAGGAAGCCCTCAAAATTAAATAACCTGGCCTGAACTCATTAACACCTCAAGAAATGTGTTTAAACTCAGATATTATTTTTTGTCTCCTTTTTAAAGGTCAGGGGGTTTATGGCTTCAAATCTGGAATTTTTTTAAGACACTTACTGTGATTAATTAAATACTATCTTAGTTAAACAACATCTTGTTTAAATATATCTTTTTCAAGTTTGTAACTCTTTTCCTCTTAGTATGAGAAATTTTTCCTCATAGTATGAGAAAACAGTATTTTAAGAGACACAGAATGTTTTCACGGAGTATAGAAGATCTTGCCTAATTGGGAAAAGCCTAAATTAAGTACTCCTCATACATAAGTAAGTAAGAAATGGATACCACTTCCATGCCATTTTCATATCTTGAAGGGATAGTAGTAAATATGAATGTAGGTCTTCCTTTCAACACAGAAAAACTGTTGATCATGAATGGAAGTCAGTCTCAGTTAATATAGCTTAATTTTAAATATACTGCAGGGAACAGTTATCATAACTTAATTTTAGAACTTGCTGTCAGCCTTTATTGTATCATTGTCTGTTAGATAGCCAATGTGCTGACTGTGCCATCTGTTTCCCCTGCAGGGTATGCAGAGAAGGAAAATTAATAACTTAACTATCCAAAACACTGAATAGCACTTGAATCAGATGAACAAGAATGGCATAAAACTAACTGAAAGGATATTAGCTTTGGAAGAGTAATCTTTATAGAAGCTCTCTGAAATGTCACCTATCTTGCCTACTCTAGCCAGTTTCATCATGAATACAGACATCTCAGACCAGCCCTGGTTCAAGGAGGATTAATTTAAACCAGGCCTCTTGGGGCCGCTTTTGATTCAATTTGATTCTAGTATATGCAGAGCTGGGACTTCTAGGAACACTTTCAGTTATTTAAATGATGTGATAATTTTTTTAAAGGTGGAAGGCTTGCATCAATTTTTGCTGTGAAGTACTGTGCACAGTGTTTAATATTGCAGACATTACAGGATGGTCTACTTGTGGCTGCCTGTGCTTGTTCCAGGGGCAACACACTTTCATGGGGATCAGTATAGACAAATCATAAAGATAACCTTCAAATGCGAGCATTTCGGTCAGGACAAATAGCAGTCACAAAAAGAAGAGAGTATTGCCTTGAAATCTGTCACCCTACCTTTGGCTCCCCTGTCATTTTTACTTGCTTCTTTTGCATCATGCTGTTTGTCTTAAGGAAAATCTGCAGACTGGTATCTCTTGGGGAGTTAACTCAAGCTTTACTCGGGGTCTGTTGCAACTGGAGTTCACACATTGCCCATCAGCCTTATCAGAGCCATAGCTTGTAAGAAGAGTGGAGCTGTTGACCCTTGCTGTATATTCCACTGTGGTGGAAGAAAATAAGAAGTCAGAGAAGATAGGTGAAGTTCATATAAGAGAAGTATTGTTCCATGAGGGTTGTTTTGTGACCTCTATTTGTAAATGTGCTGTGGAACATCCCTCATCCCAAATTATTTTTCCTAAGCCACATCAAAACTGGACTATCAGTGGACAGAGCTCCTATAAGAGAGTATGGGACTGCTGTAGGGACTGCCTGCTGCTCAAGCATGAGAGGAAGAGACCAGTGGTGGTTGTGATTTTAGGCATATGGGATGTCAAACTTTTTTCTCTTGGTTTCCTTACCAGATTTGAGTTGCTGCTAAGTGCATAGCGTCTCTGTAAGCTGTAAGAAAAACTGCTAGAAATCAGACGTTCCCTACTGGCAGTGCTCTTTTAGTCCCTAAGCACTAGGTCTTAGTTGGAACTCCTGCATGTGGGGGAACTGTGGACCCAAGGGAAGGGGAAGGAGGCTGGGGAAGAACAGAATCTGCTGGGTTCGAGGGGTTAGTCCAGGGATATGAGGCCTGGTTTTTTCTGAGTTGCAACATTTCACAATGCCCAAAAAGTTTTAGTGCTGTGTTTTTCTGGTGAGGGGAGGGTGAGAACTGCATCCTGAAAGATTTAAATAGCTTGACCTGTCTCAGAACTGATAATTACCAGATTTCTGCAAGCTAAATGGAGGAAAATTTTACTGCAGAGTGGAAAAACATGATAGTGCTGCTCATGAAAATACTGGGAAGTCAAACAGCCTCTGGCTAAAAACTGCTGAGTTCTGCAATGGCTGGCTTGTAAAATAGTAAACCAAGAAGCTTTAAGAACATGGACAAGCAACTACCTTGTGCTCAGACCTCACAAGATAATAAAAAAAACTAATGGAAAGGTTACTTGAATTGTACCTTTCTCCTGGGCCTTTCTGAAGCCCCAGGATGGGGTAAGTCCCTAAGAAAGGCACGTTGTGGGCACCCACAAGCCGTTCCCCGCGGCCGGAGCCGAACACCTCCCCGTCACCCGCCCCGTCTCCCTCAGCCGCTCCCCCGCCACGCGCGCAGTGCCCCGGCGAGAACGTGCGGCTGCGCCACGTGGCCCCGCCCCCCCGGGGCGAGGCGCGCCCCTATTGGCCCCGTCCCACCCGTGCCGGCGCTGTTGTGACACGTGAGGGCGGTGCACGTGGGGACGTTATGTAAAGAGCAGGGGAAGGGGCGGGGCCGGCGCGCACGCGCGCGTGCAGCGGGTCCGGCGCGCACGCGGGGTCCGCGCGAGGGGCGGGGTCGGGCGCGCTGTGCGCACCCCCCGGGCAGAGGCCCCGCCGCCGCCAGAGCGACAATGAAGCAGCAGCAGCAGCAGCAGCAACCGCCGCAGCCCCAGGCCCAGGCCCCGGCCCCGGCCCCGCAGCCCCCACAGCAGCCGCCGCCCTTCGCCGGCTCGGGGGTCCCAGCCTTCCTCAGCAAGCTGTGGGCTCTGCTGGGCGAGACCCCCAGCAACCGGCTCATCACCTGGAGCCAGGTCGGCCGACACCCACCCTCCCCGCCCCCCTTTCCCCTCGGCGTGTGGCGGGAGCCCCCTCCCGTCACCCTCCGCTTTACTCCGGCGGTGCCCGGCGGGCACCGGGCCCTTCTGGGTGCCGCGGGCCTCGGCGTGCGCGGGGGGAGGGAGGAAAGCCAGGGTACGGCCGCATGGCGTGGTCAGGTCCCTCTCGGGCCGGGCCGGGCTGCTGGTCGGCCTTGTCGTAGACGGGGAGCGGGAGCGCCGGTGTCCGCCCCGGGGGCGCGTCCCCAGCCGCTGCCTGGGGGGAGCCGCTCCTTCGCCGGCCCCGACTGAGCAGGCCGGGGCTTCCCCGGGCGGCGGGCGGCTCGGAGGGGAGGGCAGGGGCCCGGCAGTGGCGGGGTTCTACCGTGCGCTGTGTTTATGGAGCCGTAGTGCGGGGAACGCGGGGCTGCGGGGGGATCTCCCACTGCGAAGCGGGGCTCGCCCTTGGTGAGCCGGGGAGGATGGGGACAGCGCGGTGTGCCGTCCTCTTGCTGTTCCCCGTGGGCCGCTGACGGCCTCCAGAGGGGCTGGACCCCGCGGGGGCGGAAGGGAGCGGCCACGTGGGGGGCGGGCGGGGGGTTCCCGGTCTCGGTGTCCACCTGCTGGAGCGGCGGGAAGAGGATGGGCCGCGGGGAAAGTCTAATTGGGCACCATCTTCTTACACCTTTTTACAGTGTAGCGAAGGGCTGGCGAGTTGCTGCAGTTAACATAATTAATTCTTGTGCCAAATGCTAAGCACAAATTTCATTTTTCTCTACATCCTCTTTTCAAGAAAATCCTATTCTCAAACTGTGTCAACATCTTCAAATGGTGTTGAGATAAACTCAACGGAGAGCTGCTATTTTAAGTGCTCGAGGAACGATAAAACATCTTAAACATTTTACTGATAATGATTTACCAGTAACTTCAGCCAAAACTTCTCAAAGGGGGTAGCAGGAGGCCTCAATAGATTATGACAGCTTTCCTTTCTTCTGTTGTTTTCTTTTTTTTTTGGAAGAGGGGTAATAAGGGTTATATGAAGATTGGCGTTATCTACCGTAAGATCTGCTATTTTTGCTGCCTTATGCTTTTAATGAACACATTCCAAATTCATTGCTCATGTTTATCTCGAGTAAACACACCAAGACTGTTAGGTATCCTCGTTTTATTTTCTTAATTAACATTAAAGACTAATTGTTTGAAATTGTGCGAGGCTGTTTCTAGAGGGAAGGTCCACTAATAACAGTTGATGTTATTGGCAACGAGCAGTTCTTGTGGGAGTGAAGTATCGAGGTTGCTTGGGATATCTTTTAAAAATACACTATGTCGATATTATAGGGTACAAAAAGTGTACCAAATGTAACAGGGGAGAGTACAGTTACTATAATATTTCGCTTTCCTCCTATACCAATCTATATCCTTACAGTGTAAGGCTAAACACCGTCTGAAACCAAACAGCCAGATTTTGTCTCCCTGCATACATATCTCAGTGAAGCCACAGTACGTGTTGTCCATGGAAATACGGGTCAGGAATACCAAATGAAGCACTTGGGAGACTGCTGTATGCTGCAGTCATTGGCACTAGGAGTTGAAAACCATGTTGAGCTGTTACTGATGCTTACAGGCCTTAGCGTCTGTACAGCCTTGCTGTAAATGACTGTCAGGGCAACAAGAGCTAGTAGATGTGTTACCCAGATTTTCCTGTCTTAAGCCTGGACAATGTCAAAGGGACAAAGTGAGGGACCACATGGAAGTTGTCATTTGAGCACCTCCAGTTGGTGAGTTTCACACAGCATTGCCTGAAACAGTCAATTTGTTTTGCTTCCCTTTTCCTTCCACTGGTTGTTTCTCAGCAGGAGGTAGGCAGGCAGGCGTTACTGGAAGTTTTCATCTTCCTGTCGTCCTCTCAGTGTTAAACACATCCAGTGGAGAGCATTTATAAAATCCTGTTCCTGCTGATCATGGTTTGTCAGGAACAAGCTGTTGTGGTTTAACCCCAGCTGGCAGCTAAGTACAGCACAGCCGTTTGGTCCCTTTCTCGCACCCTGGTTAAAAAAATTAAAACCTGTGGGTTGAGATAAGAACTGTTTAATAATTGAAACAAAGTAATTTATAATATACATAATATAATAATATATTATTAATATATAATAGTAATAAAAAGGACAGAGAGAGAAAATCTAAGAAAAACAAATGATGTACTGTACGATTGCTCACTACTTGCTTGGCCAATACCCAGCCCATCTGTGAACAGCAGTTGGCCCCCCTTCTGGGTAACTCCCCTGGTTTATATACTGGAGATGATGTTCTGTGGTATAGAATATCCCTTTGCCCAGTGTGTGTCAGCTGTCCTGGTGTGGTGGTGCACACATCCACCCTGCTATGCTCCCTCCCAGCTTCTTGTGCACCTGCTCACTGGCAGAGCTCGGGAAGCTGAAAAGTCCTTGACTTGCTCAGCTACAACTAAAACATCAGAGAATAATATTGACATCAACATTATTTTCCTACTGAATCTAAAACTCAACACTGTGCTAGCTACTAAGAAAAAATTATTCTATCCCTGCTGAAACGAGGACACAAGCCCTTGGATAAGAATCTTCACATGGTCTTATGGTTGGTTCTCTAAGCTTCTTGTGATGATCATAGAACAGCTGGCATTTGAGGATAAGAAAAATGTGTCTTATTGAACTAAAGGCTTCTAAGAAGATGGAGTAACAGTGTTGACATTTGTTAAAGATGATAGACTTTTCATTAAATACAGGGTGAGAGTACTGTGGTTGTATAGACACCTAAAGCTTTTAGAAGTAGGTAATTTGCATTTTGTCAATTATTTGCCCTGTAGTTGATGGGGTGGTCATTGAAGAATAAAGAGCTGATCTTTCTATTTTAGTCAAAGCCTGTGGATTAAATAAAACATCAGTCCTCCTTCACAACTGGCGTTCCAGAAGGGGTATGTTGCCTTGGTGGTTACCTTTTTGGTGACTCCAAAACCCAGTGGACATACTCAGCCCTTTGACAGCTCTATCTGCTCTACAAGTCCTATCAAACTAATCATGTTTTTATAGTGGAAAGCAGATGGGACTTTCAGCTGGTTGTTGGTGTTTTTTCCTTGCTCAGGCTCTTTGTTAGATTTCTTACCAAGACTTCAGAACGATGTACTAAATTGATAGTATTCTCCTGTAGTGAAACTGTGATAATTGTTGGGAAACAATTAATTCATATCTTGAGGAAGCAAAAAGTAACAATGGAGATGTTCCTCTTCAGATACAGATAATGATGTAAATTGATAGTACTCAGTTGCTTTTTGTTTCAAAAAGTTGTAGGCAGGCAGAACAGTAATGTACTGCATACACAAAGGAAACATTCCTATCTGGTGATTAATTCTAAAAGCCCAGTGTGTTTTCTGCTATGGTTTTTAAGTAGCTTAATATGTGTTTCTCATTTTAGAATGGCAAGAGTTTCTTGGTGTTGGATGAGCAGAGATTTGCAAAAGAGATTCTTCCCAAGTACTTCAAGCACAACAACATGGCAAGCTTTGTCAGACAGCTGAACATGTGTAAGTTCCTGGATTTTGCATTCCAGCATAGTTCTAGATCCTGTACACATTTAGTTTTGATTTCCTTTGAGCAGTGGCCCTGTGTTCTCTGCAACTAGGATACTGTCTTATCCTCAAAGTTATTAATAGGATAGTTGAGACAGCATATTTTGAATTTCTTAATGTGGATTTTGATGTTTTCTTTTTTTTTCTTTTTTTTTTTTTAAAGATGGCTTCCGGAAAGTTGTCCATGTTGATTCTGGGATTGTCAAACTGGAGCGAGATGGTCCAGTAGAATTTCGGCATGCATATTTTAGGCAGGGCCGAGAGGACTTGTTGGAACACATTAAAAGGAAGGTTAGTGAAAACTCAGTATGTAGAAAACCTGTACTACTACGTGTCAATGAATTGCAAAGTTCATGACAAGTTTAACTGCAGGATTATGAGTGCAGATAGTTTGGAGTTTATGGAAGCAAACTGCACTGCTTTCATTTCATCATATCTTGATCCTGTTTAAACATATTTTGGGAGATTTGACTGGGGTTCTTTATTTAACCTACTTCGCTGTCATTATAGTAAGTTTCACAGGTGGCAAAAATGAGTGAGTTAGGCAAATATGACAATTTGCAAGAGAGTATTAGAAGTACAGAGCATGCTTTGACTTTACCTAATCAGTAATAGAAGAAACTGCTTGTTAATGTAGCTTGTTTCAGACCGAAGCTACTGTAAGCATTAAACTTTCCACCAAAGAGAACAGGGGGCAAACCTATAAACGTGTTTGTTATGCTGCTAAATATGACTCTGAAATGTGCTCTGCTGTTAATGTGAGTCAGGTGAATATAGGTACCAAATGGAAATATGGCAAATTAAACTCTGGTGAGAGGGTGGATGTTGTGGTTTAACCCCAGTCAGCAACTCGGCCCCACAGAGCTGCTTGGTCACTTCCCCCATGTCGGGATGTGGGTGAATCGGGAGAGTAAAAGTGAGAAGGCTCCTGGGTTGAGATAAAGGCAGTTCAGTAAGTAAAGCAAAAGCCCCACACGCAAGCAAAACAAAATAAGGAATTCATTTACCACCTCCCATGGGCGGGCAGGTGTTCAGCTATCCCCAGGAAAGCAGGGCTCCATCACGCGTAACAGATACATTTGTCTTTACAAATGCTGTCAGTTCAAACACCCCTCCTTCCTTCTTTATCCTCCAGTTTTATATACTCAGCATGACACTGTGTGGTATGGAGTATCCCTTTGATCTGCTGGGGAAAACTGTCCCAGCCATGTGTGTGCCCTCCTAATTTCTTGTGCAGCCCCAGCCAACCTGCTGGTGTAGTGGGGGGAGAAGCAGAAAAGGCCTTGACTCCATGTGTAAGCACTGCTCAGCAGTAACAAAAACAGCTCTGTATTGCCAGCGCTGCAACATAACAGCACAAATCTAAAACACAGCCCCATATTAGCTACTATAAAGAAAATTACCTACTCCAGCTAAAATCAGCACAGAGTGATGTACTTATTAACACCAGGTTATTGTGAAGCAGTTATAATGAAGTAGAGCAATTGGGAGAGTGCCTGAAGAATCTGAATGTACACAAATGTTTATAACAGCAAAAGCTAATGTGATGACAGCTGTGGTTCTGGTTCGGGGGTTTTTTTGATGCTTGGTTTATTATTAACTTAAATGCATAGTTTATCAACACTAGTAAGAAAATATATTTGATCACCCAAATAGAATATTAGTTAAGTATGAGTAAAGGGAAGTGGTGTTTCTGGATTCTAATCTTTTAAAGGTTTCATCTTCGAGACCTGAAGAAAACAAGATACGTCAGGAAGATCTCTCCAAAATAATATGTAGTGCTCAAAAGGTGGAAATTAAACAAACGACTATTGAATCTCAGTTGTCTCTTTTGAAGAGGTAAGTTGCTGCATCAGTAACTGATCCCTAATGCTGAGTAATTCTGATACTAGATATGGGACAAAGATCTAATTTTAGGTGTCTCTTGATTTCTGATTACCTAAATTCAGTATTGCTTTAGGAACATAAATTTCGGTAGAAAAATTGCATTAAAAATTAACTATTCTGATATTGTTAAAAGTAATAGGCAATATTGGTGTTTCCAGAACTGTCAGTAGTGGGTAATTAAATAATACCTTTAGTTCCATAATGCTGCTGAGGCTGAATATTCAAATCAGCTCTTGGCATAAAGTATGCTGGTTTACATCTTCAAGTTTGAAGTAGTTACTGTATTTAGTTTGAGTCGGAGTTTGGTTTGTGCAAAGTGCTTATAATACTTTCTTATAACAGTTAATGTCTTTGGTTGTTGATTTTTATTTTCCTATTGTTGTCTTTGTTCCCCCACTACTTAAAATTGCAGAAGAGTTAATGCCTTGGAAAATGTATTTAGAAATCTAGTTTGGAAGTTCATTTGTTGCATCAGTTACAAAGGAACAGAATCTAAAATGCAAATGTAAATAGAATATTTTTAGAGCATTTTTACCTAGTTAGTAATTATGATTTATTTTCAACAGTGAGAGAGACGTGTGTCAAAAATTACTTAATCCTTTAGAGTATGTAGATACAAACAAGATACATGACAATAAGCTCATGCACTGTAAGTCACATCACCTGAATAGGAACACTGTCTCAGGGTACCTTAACTTATATTGAGAAAGTAAGTGATGTTGTACCTCTGTGACAGAGGTCACTGATTAGTTAAAGTTTTAAGAAGTAAATTTTGTCATTTATAGTTTTCAGTTCTAGTTACTTGAGGGGTAGAACATTCAGAGGCAAACTTACTTGGCCTAGGAAGAGTCTTTGTTAGAATCTGGCCAGTCCAGAGTAAAAATGCTCATATCTGCCCTTTGCAAATCCTAGACGAATTTGGGTTGAAATAACCCCAGAAGGCCATCAGGTCCAAATCTCTGCCCAGAGCAGGGCTGACTTTGACTGAAATGACATCCAGTTGAAAATGACCTGACAGTTTGTAGATGAGAACTTAGAATGGTTGTCTTTGACATCCATGATTTTGTCCCATCAGTTTAAAATAACTAAGGTAGAAACTGGGCTAAATCAGAAGACCTAGTCCTACAAAACATGTTAATAAAGCTAGTGAGAAAGTTCAGAATCCCTAACTTCAGTTGTTAAATTTTTGATGGAACTGTACTCTGAAACTGTATGTTGGACATATGTTGGACATAAAAGCAGGTTGAGGAGTAATACCCTGAATCACACTGCACGTGAACAGCTGTTTCTGAAAACTTAGCTTAAGGTTTCCTAAAAACTGAACACCAGTGGGGTTTGTTTCTCTGTGTTGAAAATTAAAGTGCAAAAGAGAGGAGAGTGGTATGTTGCCTTTCCCTATTCATTGGGGCTTTAATATGCAGTATGCTGTTGGAAACAAACTTCTCGTGGTTACAATAGCACGGGCAGTTTTTAGACTGTCTCAGTAACTGGCCTCCTGTGAGTACTGGAACAGCTAAGGTTTGTAAAATGGCAGTGTTTCATGAAAACTGCCACCTCTGACAAGCTCTGTTAGTTTTTAGCACCTAACATGCCCCTTTATTGGAGCTAATAGAGGCAACTATTTGAATGGCTGCAGCTGCGTGTGTGACTTGAGAGCTTGTTCTGTACACACAAGCAAAGCGTGTGCAGAAACGTGCTTTGAAGGCAGGCAGTTGCTGACAGGTGGCTTGCACCTAGCGAAAGGTGTGTGAGGGAGGACAAGCAGGCTGGATGTAGGTGAAGAACTCTGGTTTTTAGTGATGAGATGCATTCTTATGCCGTCCCTTGCTGCCAGAAACCAACTGCATACTTGAGGGGTTTTTTTATTTTTTTTCTAGAAGGAAGAAAAGAAGGTAACTTTGTTTTTACAGGAAAGGAAACAAAACGGTTAATTTTTAAATGCTGAAAGTTAATTTTAAAATGCAGAATGTATAGCTAATAAATACTGCCAAATGTGAGAATTTTTTGCTTCTTCCATTTTAAAAGGGCTGGAAATTCTCTGCAGGCCATTTGTTGTCTTTGGGTCTCCATTTTGTAATTACTTTCCAAGGCTGCTGACTGTGTGACACTCCCACCCAACGCCCCAATCTAAAAACATATTTTGAAGAGCTTTAATGAGGCCAACTAATCTTTAACAAAAATTAACATAAAAGTTTTATAACTTTTATAAGTTTGTTTTATAAAACAAAGTTTTATAACTTTGACTTTTAAATCATCATTTTTAAACAGAGAGAATGAATCCCTTTGGAGGGAAGTGTCAGAACTGAGAACTAAACACTTGCAACAACAGCAAGTTATTCGAAAGGTAAGGCTTCATTCAAGTGTTGTACTTGCGTGAGGGAGTGCTCAATTATGAAGTTCTGTATTGGAAATTCACTGCTGTCCTACTTGACTGACCTGCTGACCCTGTATTTGTAATGTTAATTGTACATGTAATTTTTTCTGAATCTGTCAAAAATGCCTTTCACCAGAACCAGTATTTACAGATACAGGTTACTTATATGATCCACATCTCTGTACGCCTTCTGCCATTGCTTATTAGAATTCTTCTAATCATTTGAGTTGCTGGATGTCTTTCTGTGTACTGTAAAACGTAATGTAAAAGCTTACTTTTACCTCCTGCTATCTGTAAAACCTTTCTTGGACAACTGAATAACTATTTTGTTGAGATATTACCAGCAGTGTTTTTACCATGATTTTTAACTTTTCTGAACAGCTCTATATAAAAGTTACTACACAACATAAGTGTTTTGCTGTTTATGTATAGATTTTATTATTGAAGTCTTCTGCTTTAATATAGGTTGATGCTCAAGAGAAGCAGTTACAAAGTTGAGTGATTAACAATAGTGTTCTTTCCCTTACAGATTGTACAATTCATTGTTACCTTGGTGCAGAATAACCAACTAGTGAGCCTAAAACGCAAGAGGTAGATATGATCTTGAAAACTTGCTGTCCAGTCAGTAAATGGACATGCCTTGTTGACTAAAACCAAAGAATTGGTTTTGAGGTTGCTTTCTTCCTTTACTCTTTCTGATGTAGGCCTCTACTTTTGAACACTAATGGACCTACAAAGTCAAATGTATTTCAGAAAATTGTGAAAGAACCAGCTGACAGCAGCCACCATGTAAGTTTTCTGTTATGGATATGCTCTGTTATGATGAAGGAAGGAGTGCAGGGGGGGCAGATGGACCAAGTAGATTGTCTTATGGGGAATAAGACGTGGCTGTGTACTGAAAGCTGTCAACTTGTAGAAGTGGCATGTCATATTCTGTTGATAATCACCATTCACTTTACAACATAAGCGTGTATAAACCAGTTGCCTGTGTGTTAAATACAGCTTGACATGATCCCACTGAAAGCAGTTTGCTTTTAATAATTGTGCTGTTAGAAATAGCACATACGTGTTGCATTGTTATCTCTGGGAGTGAGGCACCCTTGGCCCCATACAGAGACAAGGGTCCAGTGTGTTGGTCTGCAAGGCAGCACCAATGCAGCAAAATCATGTCATGTTTTTCCATTTGAATGAGTCATGCTACTGAAAGTTGTTTTCTGCTGTCCAAATAAAGATTGATGGGGAAATCATCAAAATGAGTGCTATAGCATGGCATCAGAATTAGTAGCTTTGAAACAAAGTACTATTTAAACAGTAGTCACTCTTTTAATATTTTTATTTATTTTATGGTCTCATTTTTGCAGCTTTTCTGTTACATCTGCTGACAGTGCTAGTATATTTTTATTTCTGTGCCTGTAGTGTTTGCCAAACTTTCCTGTAGCTGGTATTCTCCATCTTGTTCATTTACTTGTATGGCTTTTTTTATTAAACATAGATCTATACAAACAGCTTGTAATCTCAGAGGTGTAGGAAAACTCTTAGACTTTTTTAGATTAGAAACACTGTAAGATAAAATGATAACTGTCAAAATGCTGAAGCTCATCATCCTTCTGTCCCCTGACTCCTTTAAAAATAATTCTCAGGTACCTCTCAACAGAAATGAGGGCTTAAAACAAAGAGAACAGATTTCAGATGACATTGTTATTTATGATGTCACTGAGGATGTGGGTGATGAAGAAAATCCCATGGGTGATGAAGAAAATTTTCCTGTTACACCAGAAACAAATGAAGATACCACTTCAGATTCTTCCAAGTAAGAAGTCTGTAGAAGTGTACGTAGATAATGGCTTTCAGTGTTGTATAATACGCAATAATTCAGATGTCATAGGTAATTTTTTCTAATGAAGTGGTCAGAATTACTCAGCACTCCTGCACATATAGAAGCTTCATCTGTGAATTCACACTAGCTTTTGATTTATTGACCTCTGGATTTATTCCAAATAGTTAGTTGGCTGTTGGAGTTGTAATATGTGGCAGGTACATATAAACTGGTGAAAGCAATCTGTATTATTGCACTCTTTTTAAATATACTAGTTGTCCAAAGACAGAGTAAGTGGTGTTTTCTTACTTTTGGTTATGAATACAGACAGGAATAACTTCCCTTATTTTTACAGATTTTTGTGGAGAATAATTTGCATGTGTTGTTTGTCAGGTGTTGGTCTGGTCTTTGAACTTCATTAAGCAAATTAATTTCAGGGTTTTTTTTTCAGTCCCAGGTGTTTTGTGACTCTAGTACTGTACTCTAGTACTATAGAAGTAGTTCATCTTGCATCTACGGGCAAGTTGAAACTTGGTCCAGGGACTGAGGAGCAACTCTCTTCCTGAGTTACACTGGATTGATAGGGCCTGCATTATGCCTTAAGAAATAAAAGTTAAATATTTCTAGCTTACACTTGAACTGGTACCATTCTTCTTGCTCAGCTGATGTCTGGGAATGTATTCTCTGATAGAAAAGCTTTATGAGGATACAGCTGTGATAAGAGAGGCAGTGTAACTAACAGCTACTTAAGAGTTAAGAACTGGAATGTGGATGAAAGCAAATTAGTTGAGGCTTGCTCTTGGTTTTCAGGTAACAAGGTTAATAACAAACCTGTTGACTGAGATCCTGTATGTTATGGATGCTCCAGAGTTGATTCTGTTCAACAGGAAATGTGCAAAATATATGTTGTCTGTCTAGTTTGATAGCCTTGTATGCTTTGGTCCACTTTGTACATACTTTATACTCAAACTTATAGTTATTCTAATGCAAAAAGCTATCCTATAGCTTTTTAGTAGTTGGTTATTGTGGTCTAGCACAACAGTGTGTGCTAGCTGAGCTGCATTAACTGTATTGAGCATTACAGAACCTTATCAATGGAAAATAGATATTGAGAGTATCTTTCCCTGTTTAGTACTAAAAAGCAGTAGGAAAGTTTATTTCCTTATAGTGGCTCGACTAAAGTGAGAAGTAACTAAACCTGTATAATAACACCAATTTAAAAGAGTGTATGAAATGCTCTAATTAATTTATCTTGTATTGCAGCTGTAGTTGTAGCTATCCTTCTCCCGATATTGTAATTGTGGAAGATGATAACGAAGATGAATACGCCCCTGTAATTCAAGGGGATAAAAGCACCGAATCAGTTGCTGTCCCAGGTAATGATCCAATCAGCCCTGTCAGTGACAGCACAAGCCCACTCATGTCAAGTGCTGTACAGCTGAATAACCAGTCAACTTTAACTGCAGAAGATCCAGTCTCAGTGATGGATTCCATACTCAGTGAAAATGGAGTAATTTCACAGAATATAAATCTTCTTGGAAAGTAAGTAGTCTGGTTTTTGTTTTTTTTCGAGTATTAGAACAGATTATTTGACTGAAGTAAAAAGAACTGAACAGTAGTTTCTGCAGAGAATGTTAAATTAATAACATTAATAACCCATTGTTATTCTAGCCAGTTTCTAAAGATCCTTCTATTTTAAGATATGACCTCTGATTCTGATTGTGAAGCTCACGAGTGAGTTGGGATGTGTAAATCTGGCAGTGTAATATTGTGTATATCATTATTTAAACTGTCAAGATTTATTTGTGTCGCTCCTGCAGGCGGATGGGACTCATTAGGGCTATGTGGGGCCAATGTCATGTCATAGTGTTATGTTGATACAATACCTGCAATACCTGTTTCAGAGCACCCCTCTGCTTTACTTGGGTTCTCCTCTAGAGGCTAAAAGTTTTCAGTTTTTTCCAGAGGTCATATCTGATGAAAAAACTTAGTTCATTCTAGTTCTGGTAAAGATTTTTAGATGCATGTAGTACATCTCTGTAAAGCTTACTCGAGGATTTCTCTTACTTTGTTAAGGGATACAGCAGTAAAATACTGTTTGTCTTCTAGAGTTGAACTTCTGGATTATCTTGACAGTATCGACTGCAGTTTAGAGGACTTCCAGGCTATGTTATCGGGACGACAGTTCAGCATAGATCCAGATCTCCTGGTGGATGTAATTTTGACTGTTTATTTTAAATACTTGGGCAATGGGCGTTAGAAAAGATTTGTGTGTATTGTTACTGTGAAGAATGGATTTAAACCACAACTGATATTTTTTCCTCTCTTCCCTTTACAAAGCTGAGCTACAAATATTTACTGATGTATGTTTCTTGAGCACTGGTATAATTCTTAATGCTACACCACTGCTCAAATGAATGCATAAGTTTTTTATTGAAAAATGGCTTTATTAATGAACGAAATCATGCTTATATTTGTTGTGACATGAACTTAGACATCAAGTAGATGTCTAATACTCTTGCTTTGAAATAACCCAGCACATCATCTGTGGTCTTCTCAATGAACTGGGGTTAAAAAGGCTCTTGGCATTTATTTTACAAGTTTCCCTGCAATTTCAGGTTTCTTCAGGTTTATGTTGAGTAGAATGGTCTGGGTTGGAGGGGACCTGTGCACGTCATCTAGTCCAGTCCCCTTTCTCAGAGCAGGGTCAGCTTGAAAGTTGAATCTTATTGCTCTGGACCTTGTTTACTCAAATTCCAAAATCTCCAAAGACAGGCTCTTGGGTGTCTGTTGAGGGCTTGACTCTTCTTAGTGAAACATTTCCTTATGTCAGTCACAGTTTGCCCTGCTGCACTTCATCACTCTTACCTCTTGTCCTTTGTCCATGTGGCCTTCTTGGTAACAGAGCAGTGGAAGAGGGCAATTATCCTCCCTCATTGGCTCTCTTCAGACAAGATTAGCCAGGCTTCCTGAGCCTCTTGCATGCCTTAAGCCTCCAGACATCTGTGGCCCTCTGGACACCCTCTAATTTAAAAACTCTCGGACTGGGAGGCCTAAAAGTGGACACTCTTCCTCAAGTGGCCTCAGGTGCTGTGCAGAGAGGAATAATTGCTTCCAGCAACATCCTGGCTGTGCTGCCCATAGCAGAGCTTCTCTCCCTGTAACAAGACCATGCTGCTGGCTGGCGGCAGTGTTGTCTACCACAACTCCCCTGTTCCCTCTCTGAGGAGCTACTCCCTGTCCATTTGTTCCTTAACCCTAACCTGGGCCAGTGCATGAGGTTACTGGGTCCTGAAGACGCGTAGCTGTTGAACCTGGTGGAGTTCCTGTCGGCCCCTCTCCCACTTGGTTGAGATACCTCTTAATGGCAGCTCTGCTCTCCCACATACTGATGACTCCTTCTGGTTTGGTGTCACTTGGAAACTTGGGCAGGGTGTGTTTGTCCATATTGTAGACAGAATTATCCATGCAGCAAAGTAAGAAGAAATTGGTGTTTTAAAACTGCAGCAAACTGTTAGTTAGATGCAATATAGTTGTTTTCTTTGTGACTGAGCTTCATGGAATCGCAAACCATTGTGTGCCAAAGCTAGTTTTTCTTTGCAAAAGTCGTAACTACCTGTAGATAAACTCCAGTCCTCATAGAGCATGGAATAAATACAGGGGTTATTCTCACATATGCAGATGCAATGGTCTTGTATTCTTAATAGCAGCATCAAGATACCTAAAACTTGATGTGTTTTGTCTCATTCAGCTTTTTACAAGCTCCGTGCAGATGAATCCCACAGATCATGATCATATCGCTAATACCAAAGTAAGTCTTAAATCTATTGCTCGATGTACACAGTAGTGACAGATGCAAACTTTTGCTCACCTTTTGCTGTTATCTTTACTGGTATCATGGCACTTCATGCTCTGACTTTTAAGACTTCCATGAGAAAAAGAAGACTACAGCTGATTTCATCCTGTTAGGCTTTAAACAGCAAAGGGGAAAAGGACAGTAATTAATGATGTCCTTTAAAACTTGTATTATTTTGAGGCCAATATCTCTACATTGTACCAGTCTCTTGACTTTGTATCCCCCAAGATTTTAGTACTTGGAAAGATGATACACACTTTGTCAGAATGGTTTCATCTGTATTGTCTGGTGGGAAAAGAAACACAAGAATAAGCAGATGTAGCTCTTTGAATTTGTCTTGTTCATTTACAAGCATTGGTTTTGGTTCTTGCTTTCTAGGCTATGTTTCCATTTCACATTTTCTCAGCCAAGGTCTGTTAGCAGGGATAATACTGATAATGCCACTGCAAACCTTCACAAATAAAAATTGTAGGGTTTTTTTAATAGTTGCTCAGCTGTGTTCCAGTGGCATTGGTACAGGCTTTAAGCATGTGTTAAAGAGTTTGCTTTTGTTCCCAGACAGAGACAAAGGGAAAAGAAACTAACAAGAATAATGCTGGTCCAGCAGCTTCACAGGAAACACAAGCTACTAAGCCAAGATCAGGTTAGTTGTGGCGATTTGTTGAAATACTTAAACAGTTGAACGTGCATTGTTCTAAAAGCCATCTTGGTTATTTGCTCTTTTTCTGGTTTTATGTTACGCTGATGAAAAAATAACCAAAACAAAATACTTGGTGTATTTGATTTAGGTTTTTGGCACTGCACCAGATGCAGAGAAATTGATGTTTTGCAGGAGAATCTGCACGACATTATATATGCATGTAACAATTCTATAAAAACACATTTAAAACAAACACCTATAATGTTTTTTTATTAATTGTTCTCTAAATAAGTGCTGTGGGTTGGATATTGTTTTTTCCTTCTGCATGTAGAAAGGTGTGTGAACTGATGTTCTGGGCATTTTTTCCCCCTTAGATAAGCAGCTGATACATTACACTGCATTTCCACTCCTTGCATTCCTCGATGGGAACCCAGGCTCCACTGTTGAGAGTGGGAGCTTCGCAGCTGAAACTCCTTCCACTGTTGACAAGTCCCTGGAAGGGGACGAGCTCCTGGAGAGCAGCCTGGATCCTGAGCCCACCCAGAGCAAACTGGTGCGTCTGGAGCCACTGACAGAGGCAGAGGCAAGCGAAGCCACGCTGTTCTACCTGTGCGAACTTGCTCCAGTGCCCATGGACACAGATATGTCGTTTTTGGATAACTGATGCGAGGGGGACTCTGTATATAGTCATGAAGATGAACTATTTATTTAGAATATTGTTTGGTATGAGAGTTTTTTGTAAATCACTGTTTTACGTAACCAGGTATGTGGAATCTAAAGTACCTTTCCTATCTTCCTACAAGCAATTGTTTAGTTACACTGTTAGACAAGCCACCAGGCACGGCTGGCAGTACTAGTCAAGAGTGCTGCTGCACTGCTGTGAACACTTGTGTTACACACATTGCTAAGTACCCAACACTGGTAAGTAGTAAGCTTTCATTTATGGTTTCTTATACTTCTGGTCTTATATATGATGACATAAACTAGTAGTGTATGGTTAGGGAACACCTACTTTCTGTATTTTGGGTTTTTTATTTTTTACAGCATTTTGTCTAACACATGAGGCTTTTTTGGGGTGGGGGGACCAGGACCTGATGTAGGCTTTTTTTTTCCCTGCTTGAACTGGGAACAAAGTGCCTGTACCTTGCTAAATCTTGGTTCTGCCTTACTTTCACTTCAGTGGAAGTGCTCACAGATAGCACAAACTGGGGAAAAGTTCTTGACAGCCGCCAGGCCCCATGACTGCATGAGTACTTTTAACTTGGACCATTTATGCTGATAAAATAAATGTTACTTAAGTGTGATACTTGTTAAGAGTTTGTCTCTTATTCTGTGTGCCAGATGGGTGTGGATTTGACAGCCTCTCATTTTCATACGTAGCTGTGGAAGGAGGTCTGCTTCTGCGCACAATTTTTGGAAAATACTTTATATCCAAACTTTACAGTTTATAATAAAGTGTCCAAAATAAGTGCTTAACGCAGCAAACTGTTTTCCAGTAGTAGTACACAACAGGGTGTTTTTCGTCTTTATTTCTTACCGAGAACTGCAGCAGAGCCCCGTGGCTTTCCTTCCAGTGGAGGAGCGCTACACCTCTCAAAGGTGTGTCCATTGCTGCATTCACTGAAGGCTGTCACAGCTGCTGAAGTGAATTTCTGTAGTTGTGTTACAGAGCCGGAGGGATTTGAAGGGGCAGCTGACACAGTCATGTCACCCTGAGCTCCTGATCTCATATAAGCAGTAAGTCAAAGAAAGTGAAGAACTGCTGTAGTAGAACGAGTGTTCAGGTGTTTTACCAAATTTGAACAGGTGCAATCCAATGCGGCAGCAGCAGCAGCTGAAGAAGCAGGAATCCAGTCAGAGGTGCAATGCATGGCTGTGTTTGCAGAGACACAGCTGCAGAGGGCACAGACAGCTGTCAAGAGAACACCCAGGGGGTTGCACATGATCTCCCCAATTGCTGGGGACTCGCTGCCTTAACAGGTGTGCTCTGCAGCACTGTCAGCTGCTACTGTTCAGAATCCCAGAAGAGGGGATGAGAATGTAACACAAAATTTTGCACTAGCCACATATGGCTGCAGTATGAGACATCAAAAGTCATGGAACATCTTCATCCAAATTTATTTATTAATAAGGTAACAACATATTCCAAATTATTACAAGCCTTTATTATTCTTTCCATTATCATCTCAAGTTTGACTGACATGTCAGACTTCTGCAGTAAATGTCAGTGTTCAGTACAGAATTAAAATAAAAGCTTAGAGAACAGCAACAGGAAGTCACAGTTACAAACACCACAGTAAGAGATGAGCATGACATCTGCTGCAGGCTCCAGGGTCACTCCCAGTCAGGCTGCTTTAGTCTCAAGTTGTAACAAGTAATAGAGAGAAATAACGCAGCTTAAGTACGTCCGTTACAAAGCAGCAAGCACAAAAGCATTTAAGATTTCGTAACGGCACAGGAACTATAATATTGTGATCAAACAGATTAGTGTCTTAACTCAGGCCTAGAGTTAGACTTCCTAGGCTTAAGTCCATCTCTGGCAATGGACAACAAGCAAAATACTTAATACAGTAAAAGATTTCAAGATTTAGAGCTGCAAATATTTTAAGAAACTCTTTAGTTGAAGCCTCAGTAAATGCAAACCCCCTCCTTTAGTTACTGTAATTTCAGTGCTCCTTTTCTTCCACTTCTTTTTTTAATCACAATACTCAAAAAATTCCTCTAAAGGGTTTACACAGCTTTCAGCACTCAGCTCCTTGCAAAGTCTGTGATTGTAGCTTAGCAAAGAAGAAAGTGGCACACAGAACAGCAATAAATTACAGCACAGCTACCCCATATAAACTACTTTAAAAAAATAATAATACATAAATGCGCATTGTAAACAGGTGCCTTAAAAACATGCTTCTGAGCATCTGATACGAGGAGGTTTTTCCCCAGGGTGCCTGTCCTGTCTGCAATGGGACACATCAGACCCAGCAGCACCATGGAGGACACTGGCTCCTCCGCAGCTCCAGGTGCAAGTTTCCCTATCACGTCTGTGCTAAAGCTACTGCTGCCCTCAGCATGGCAAAGGTCAGGCTGTTAGTGCCTAAGTGCTGCAAGATGTCCAGTAAACTCCAGTGTGCTCCATTTTAGGTCTAACTGCTTACTCAAGGCTTACTTTGGAATCAAGGCAATAGGGATCATCAAAGGCAGCCCCTCCTTTACTTGCAAAGCCTGACCTAGCACTGTTTAGTTACCCTAATTAACACTTGCACTTTTTTTCCTACAACTATTTAATGCAACTGAGGGGAAAAAATGTACTTCTAATAGTTCTCAATCTTACATCTCGTGCTCCCAAAGCACTCAATCTAGGAGTAATCCCATGAAAACCATCATTACAGCAATTATCACTGAGCTCAGCTAGAAAAAGTCATTTAGTGAAATGACAGAAGACATGGTTCAAGGTAATCATGCAGAATAAAGCAGGATATACTATACATGGACAGCACACGCACACACACACACACGTATTTACAACTGCACTATTATCCAGAATACTGTTTGTTTCAAAGACACGGTGAAGCTGACACAGCCCCCCTGGAGAGCAGCACAGCTTAGTCAAAGTCACGGTTTGTAAGAACCAGCGGAGCAACCAGAGTCCACACATACAGCACGATGCCGATCCAGCTGGAAGATATCTTCACCCAGACAGACGGCCACTTGCTGGTCATTGTCTCGTAAGTAGAATCCGGACTGTGAGTAAAGGGAAAGAAAAAAGGTAATTTGCAACTTTTCTTTCAATACGACATACTTGTGTACTAAGCCACCCTTCCACACTCTTTTCAAAGTAGATCATTTTCACCTCACACCTCAGAGGACATTTGTACCCTTCTTCCAGGCAGTTCACACCAGTCTGTACAAGAACAACATTTGTTAAGTTGGTGTCACAGGAAGGCGGAAAACAACAACAGCACAAAAAACATTTACTAAGAGAAGCTGTCAAGAAGCGGAAATGATTACAAGGAATCTCTAAGCAAATCTGCAGGAAGGCAGTAAATGGATAGCACTTAGAGAAACAAATAATGTATTTTAACTTTCCAAAAGACAACACCTAGAAAAATTATTCATGTTGATGTCATACTGACCCAACCAGGGCCAGAAATGAAATCCACAGCAGGACTATCTATCAGAGTTACTTCTGAAGGAAGTAGCTTTCTAGTGTCGCTATTTTGATACAAATTGTCCTTTGCCAAATTACTAGAGACCATAATTTGTATTTTTAAATTCTGAAGAACATCTGCTCTAGCTGTTAACAACAAACAATTCACACACGGACTATTTTATTGTGAGGAATTTTTCAGGGAGCAGACAATTAATTTGCCTGGTTCCACCAGGCCCTCTCACAGAATAGCTGAGGTTGGAAGAGATCTCTAAAAGTTCTCTGGTCCAACACCCCTATTCCAGCGAGGACATAAGGATGGAGACTCCACAAACCTCCTCGGGCAACCTGTGCCAGTGCTAAGTAGCCCCTGCAATGGAAAAAGTGTTTCCTGATGTTCAGAGGGAATCTCCCATGCTTCAGTTTGTGCCCTTTGTCTCTGTCCTGTCACTGGGCATCACTGAAAAGACCCGGCTCCATGCTCTTTACACCCTCCCTTCAGGTATTTATATACATTGATAAGACACCCTGAGCTTCCTTCTGGCCAGGTTGAACAGTCCCAGCTCTCAGCCTCTCCTCATATGACACGTTACAGTCCCTACATCATCTCTGTGGCCCTTTGCTGGACTCTCTCCAGTATGTCCATGTCTCTCTTGTACTGGGAAGCCCAGAACTGCACCCAGCACTCCAGGTGTGGAGTCACCAGTGCTGAGCAGATGGGAAGGAACATCTCTCCCTTGACCTATTGATATAACATGTCCTATTTCTCCTTTTTCTAGCTTTCTGTACCACACACGGACCTAGTGTTTACTAATTTTAGTTGTTATAGAATTTAAGTCTTTATCCTGTTCACTTCATCAGGACATATTTCAGCAGTCCAGTGAACCACAAGAATTATCCTAGAAAATACAACAGGCACTTGGGAAAACAAGGTTGGCTGCACTCAATTTTCAAATACAATTCACTAAATATAGCTCAAACAGCATACGTCCCTTGAGAAGTCCCATTCAAGACCTACATTCCAGAGCACACAACCTGTGTCTCCTTGTCCAGCAAAAGATGGCATCTTGTATGCTCATTATTAAGCACAACATATTATCAAATGTAAATACCTGTACCAGTTGGTAAGTGTCATCATAATATACAGTGATGCCAGGAAAAGCATGAAGTGAAAGAAGGAGTAACTGTAAGTAACTCCATCTCTTTCATTATCTATGGCTCGGTGAACATCATCTCCATCATCAAGGGAGCCATCACTCCTGGGCATTCCATCTTCTATCAGTGTTGATTCATCACTGGTCAGCATCAGTTTGTTAACTTGGCTGTTGTTGGATGTTCGGATGCTGTATTTAACAGGAAAGGACACAGTACAGTTACCCAAATAAACACAATTTAGTATCCTACAACAAGAAGTAATACAAGTTAATAGATTATTTTTTTAAAGGAATCTTACCTTGAATAGAGAACACATAGCAAAAACAAAACCAGTCCTACAATTCCTTGTGCATCCCACCACTGCACCACCTGACCTTGGGTTGGAGTGCTGGTGCTGTTGTAACCAATGATGCTCAGCAAACTTGGGTTACAGCGCCTATCTGTGAGGGAAACTGCATTAGAACTTACATAAAACAAGAACGAGACAAATATTTAATAGCACATTTCCATGCTGAATACATGGTAATAGAAAAGAACTTCACGACTGTGACAGTCTTGAATTAAAAAAGCTTTGAATCTAATTTTAGCCTATTGAGTCTCCCTAAAGCAGGGAAATGACAGTATGCGGCATAAAAATCTGTCTCTAAAGCAGATAAAAGGATTTTAGACTTACATAAGATATGCATCAAATGTTTTACTGTTCCATCTCATAATTAGATGCAACAAAATTAAAATATCTGCATATTAAGCTTTAGAAATTCTAGCACTAGAAAGCAAGTATGACAAACATATATTCTACAGATGGGGTGCCAGAGTCATCTCAGAGTTGGAGAACAATGCTAATGAGTTGGTTTCGTATTATCAGCGGTTCCCAACCCGCAGCATCCACAGGTAATACTGATTAAACAGCTGAAAGTAGCAGACAATCTTATTTCCCCATAATCACTGCCAGGATTTGATATAACTCATGTATGCTGTGACACAGAAGCACAGAAGATTGTCCATAGTTAAGATAAAAGGGTCAGAGATCCAATTAAAACCACCAAAATCAATATTTTAAAATTTATTTTAATCACCAGAATTTCTGAATTAATTTATTTATCTTTAGAGATGCTCAGCTGTTTTCAGACACAGTAAACATTGACAACATTTATTTAAACTTGTTTTAAATCCTCAGTTTGGAAAAATAAAATCAGTAGCATCTCAGTCATCTAAGAAACATGAAACTTGGTAGGGAGACGAATCACCCTGACACCGCAGAGGAAATGCAGTAATCTGCAAAACCTAAGCACAAGCCGTGCACTGCTACTGCACTTACCTGGTTCATTGGTCATAGCTGACCAAGTCAAATACATTGTATAAACTGTGATCACTGAAGACTGCAGCAAACCAGACCTTGGCTGAGATTCCTACACAAAGGAGTCAAAAAATAGGGAAGTTAGGCAATTAAAAGTCTAAGGCACAATTATATTATGATAACACAAAAAAACCCCAAACCCTAAGAGGTAACAGAGGTAAAACTGTACCTGAATCCTTGGCAGAATTGACATTACAGAAGCACCAATGCACAGCAGCATATTAACACTGATGAATGTCTTGTTTTCAGAACAACCTTCTGGATGAGTGTAATAAACATAAAACAAGACGATAGCTACAAGAGACAGCAGGTAGTTGACAGCTGTAGCTGACAGCAGAGCTGTGAAGAGACAAAACCATAGTTAAACTGGTTAATAACAGAGACTATTAAAATTGAAATAATATTGCATGATTATCAGGTTTTCGATATGGTATACAATGAGAGTTACAGGCACTGAAATGTAACAGAAGTTCTCAATAGTCTGAAGTGTTATAAAGAAAGAACATAACACATAGGAATCCTGAAGCTTTACTTGATTCTCCAGTACCCTAACAGCAACTAGGAAGAGCAAGTATAAAGGAACACAACTACACACAGCTAACAGTTAAAAAGAAACTAACAGCTTAAAAAAGAATCCAAAAAATACTTCTCCAACAGAAGGTAAAACAAAATCCCATTTCCAAATCTTAGTAAAAACATTAAATAGTGAAATGGCTATTGAATGAAAACAGGCCATACTGTCTTTTGAAACACCTAAATGATCACATCTGAAATGCTATATTAAAATAAGGTATCATTTCTCCAGTGAGATGACTTGTACTCTCCTTCACTATCTTGGCCCTTCACCCACCATATACCTTCGAAGAATAACAACTGGCAGATAGAAAAAACGATTATTTGAGATGATTACGCTCAACATGAAGCACTAACAGACTTCTTTGTTTTTAATCAGTGCTAAAGGTATAACAAAACCTCTGGCTGAAAAAAACCAAAAACTTGCAGTCGTCACTTCCCTGATACTAAGATGCACAGGAAGCTCCACTTAAATCTGAGGAAGAACTTCTTTACTGTGTGGGTGAGGAGTCTCCCTCACTGGAGACATTCAAGAACCATCTGGATGCAATCCTGAGAGACTGAAATGTTGAACTTAACGACTCAAACAATCATCCATTGGCAAAAGCAGCAGGGTGCTTTGATGAGTCCAGGTTTGCATCCCCCAAAGGAAGGGGAGGAGGAGAGTTTGAGAGTTTTTGGACCTGTGATAGCCAGACCTCTGACCTGCATAAGAACAGCCCGGGTGCAGACAGAGTGAGCACACAAGCTCCATTTTGAGCCAAATAAGGGAAGAGGTCACAGATCCTGAGAGGTGGGATAATGCTTTTTATCATGCCAATGCTCTCCCTTACACAATTGGCTCAGTTGTCAAACTCCTCCCCAACCCTCTTTCACATTCACATGAGACATTCACATTCACATACAGGCCTGAAGGCCTAATCCCTTCTGATGGGGCATAACTGGTTCAACTGCACTGATGTGAGAGGCAGCTGTCATAGAAGACGCCATAAAACATCAAAGACCCCTGAAATACCACCCCCCCCACCTTCCACCAGAGGACTGTACATGATCCAGTGTTGAATCAGACAGTACAAAACACCCCACCCCAGGAGAAGTACCTGGGCATTCCCGCCTGAATCTCAGCGTATATTAACCTCTTGCACTTTGTGTTTCATGGGCTTCCCCCACCCTTGGCGGACCAAGACTGTGACCATGACTTCCATCAACAGACATCTGAATTGCATCAAGTCTCGTGGTTGGACCCACGGGTGGTGTTATCTTTCTACTCTTATCCTTTCTTTTCCTTATACATTTTCTTCAGTGTTATTTTTATGCTTTTATATTGCTGTATTTCTACAAATAATAACCATAACGGCTACATACCCCCTTTTCATTGCAACCAAACTGTTCTGAAATAAACTTGCCATATATATATTTATAAACACCAGTCATTTAGTGTACTTTCTCTCTAATGTGCCCCAAGGGATCTATTAGTAACAAGAACCTCAGTTACCCCACCTTCAGGGGCAGGTTCCAACAGCAATCCTGTGCAATGTGCTCTAGGATTACCCTGCTTGAGCAGAGGTTGGACAGATGACCTGCTGTGGCTCCCCCCAACCTCACCCAGTCTGTGACGCTACAAAACTGATGCCCTGTTCCCAGGGATTGGATCTTATTACTCAGAGACTGCTGCTCCCCTCCCTGCTTCTCCTTATTTAACTTGACATCGGAAGGACATCAGTGGAGCTGAACTACACAATCTGAGACAATGAGACTTAGGCATAAAGCAGACCTTCTGCACTCTGGTAAAACGCACTATTCAGTGAGTAACTTATTTAATATAATGCACATAAACTGAAATTTAAAACTTGATTGTAGTACAGTCTTTTACCTGCATACCAGCATCTTGAGTTTCCTTCCTCCATTTTTTCAACCCAAGATTCATTCCAGGAGTGGGCAAAGTCAATGAGCAAGACCAGCTGAATAAGAATAAAGCAGAATGCTCCAGCCATACCTACATAAAACCACACTAAAGGAGAAATAAAACAAAACCAGTTAAGAACCACTGATAATTTGTATTAATGTCCCTAAACATAGAGAAATGCTATAGTTATACAGCTACAATTAAAACTGTATGACATCAGCATGCACTTGCCTTTGTTTTAAAGCCCATTACCATTGCACCATGACACAGTGGAAGACAATATTCCCTTACCAGTTGTAAACGGTCCCTCTGGTATGAAGAAAGCTCCAACACTAATTGCAAGTGCCGTCGCAAATTTAAAGAACCAGAATCTAAGGGGAAATTAAAAAAAAAAAAAAAAGTTCAGGCAACTGCTACATCTTGTTTAATTCACACGGAAATGCACATCCTTAAGAGTTGGGTTTTTTTAATTCACTCATTCTTAACCTGCTTCTCTTGAAATAGGATAAAATTCTTATTTTATCTGTCCAAGATTTTTGTGATCCAGAAAATTATGTTTCAACTGTGCTAGACTGAGTTTGACATATTTCCCAGAGAGATCACACTCATGAATTACAAATGAAGCCATCTGTGAATTGTTTTTTTGTTTTTCCTAAGAACATTTTTAGCCAGAGCAGTGAGATTACTGAACTACCTGCATATCAGAAAAAAATGGTTAAAAAAAATCCCTGCCTATTTCTAGTATCAAAACCAAAAAGGTAGAAGATCTGGTTGGTGCCTACAATGACAGAAAACACTATGCTGGAGCTCCCTATCAGTCTCCATTTGCTTCCTACAACAGAGATATGCACCAAAGCCTGCATTTTTCCTACCCAACTTCAGACTCTTTAGGCCTACATCTTACAAGTATTTATCACAAGAACAAAAGCAAATGATTAATCCTTCACAGAAAACACACAATCAAATTCCACTGCAGTAGCATTGGAATTTTTTTCCAGTAAAAGATATGCACTCATAGGTCATCAAATGTTTCCTAGAAAGCATAGAAGGGAGTATATTTCACCAAAGATTCACCAAATTCACCCTAAGTATAAACTGTATAGGGAAATTCAAACTGTTATGTCAATAAACTGTAAGAAGGTGAAGACTGTTTTTTCTGATCACAGTGACAGGCAACTCCAAACACAGGCATGATGTCATCTACATGTACTTCAAAACTGTATATAACAGCACAAAGACATGTACCACACCCTCACAATGTCAAACACTTGGACAGTTTTCAAATGTTCTATCCCTTCCCTTTTTTTCCCATACTTTGAACAAGTTTGATCACTCCTGCTGGCTGTTACAGTCAAATAATGGAGATCAGAGGAATAAATTCCAATTGTGTAGAGAGGAACTATGTGAGATGACAGAAGTGTAGTATATTGAAAAATATTTAGTAATTCCCTGGGATATAGAGAAGTGATTAAAGCCAGTTTGAAAGCTGAATTAAGTTATAACATTTACAGTGCAATACGTACCCCATTAAAACTAGTTTTTGAATCCACATGAGGAATTTATTTTTTTTTTAATCAATGTCATTCTCAATTACAGAAATAAGAATGGATTCAAGGTTGTATATATCTAATCTCTAATTCCAGACTCTTTTAAGGTATCTTAATACTCTACCCTTTAACATGCTGGACAACAACTACAACTGCTATGCATTCTGTGCAACCCAGCTACTATTCTGTAAATACATTATAACTGATTTTTTTCTATTGTTATTATAAACCTGAGGCAAGAAACCACTCTGATTGCTGTTAAAAAAGCAGAGAAGGTGAACATTGGCACTGGAACATATTACTGGACTTAACTTGCACGCAAGAATGAAAAAGTCAGTAGACAGAGATGGAAAAAACAATATTCTGAATAAATTCACTGACAGAAACATTACATCACAAAGTATTACTGAAGATACATACAATTTCAAAAATCAAAAGCCATAAAGCTTTTCACAAAGCTAACTGTAATGCATTTTATCGAAGCAACCATTTGTTACAGAAGTGTTGGAAATAACATTATTAAATATTTTACCAGTAACATTTAACAAACATAATTTTTCTTTTTATCCTAGTGCTCATGTTAGATTGGCTAAGAAGAATAAACTGCTATGGGTTGCATAAACAATACAAAAATTTGTACTGGGAAGCACAACGCCAAATAAGGGTACCAAGAAGATCCCAAAGTTTTAGGTAAAAACATTCTACATGACATAAAAGATGTCTTTTGCTGTAAAAATGAACACAAGACACTGATATAGAATGTACCTGAACCATTTTCTTCTTGCTTGTAACAAGTACATTCTCCTGAACAAAGCAGAGTGTAGGGAAAGGCTGAACTGAGTTAATGATAATGTGTCTTAATACTGTACTGTATCTTTTTCTTTAGACCAAAACAAAAAAAAAAACCAAACAAAGCAATATTCTGCTGAGTCTTAATTATTTTATTGTCCCCTAGAGAAATAATTTGAAGTTTTTTCTCATGTTATGTTAGACATGTTTAATCTTACTATACTGACCATAAGACAAAATTACTTCATCATTTTTATGGCTTAGCTGTTCATAGCTTCCGTTAAATACAGTCACCTTGGAAAAGTAGAAGTCTAAGCAATCACTGTGACCATCAAGACTAGGCACCATAAATGGCTTTAGGCTTTTTAGCCTCATGCCCTCTTACAAATATTTTCATCTCCTTGGTTCAAGTAGTTACATTACACATAGACAGAGCCTGGATGAAAACTGCCACTTGTGTCAACCCATGAGCTGAAATCCCACTATATTCTTCCCTCTGATAACTCCAACTAAAATGAAATATAAAATTACTGGAAAGCTCAGAAACTAAATACATCATTTATTTCTTTATGCAAAGGGTAGACTGAAGAAAAGACAGCAGACAGAGAAAAGATATGTTTAACTCATAACTTTTAAAACAAAACTCTTCAGAAAAGAGCAAGCCCTTAAAAACTTCAAATTTAAGAGGAACAGAATTCCCAGAGGACAAATGAGGCTTTTTAATCTATTTGTTAAAAAAATCTCAGTGGAATGAAACTTAGTACCATTATTCATCTCTGAATTTCGTCATCTTTGGAAAGAAGTGGAATTTCTAATCTTGGGAAACCTCTGGACAGATTATCTAATGTCACAGCTTAGGCTCTGAAAAGCAGCAGCCATGTGTATCTTTTCCTCTTAAAAAATTAATCACTAACTCAGTTGTCATTTCTGCCTCTTACCCGTTATGAACCGCTGCCCTTGGGTCATTGCTGCTCTTCACTTTGATCATCAGCAAGGAGAAGAGGAGGAAGAACATGGCCATGCCAAAGCACACACGGTACACGGCTTTGTAACCAACAAGTACATCGCAATTCACGTGGCCGTGCACACCAGGAATACTTGTTCCCATCCCCCCATCACAAAATCCAGGAATCTGTGATAAATACAAGATACTTCAGTGATCTTTAAAAGACCTCCTTGAGTAAATGCATATTAATAAATTGCCAATATGTAACTCATTAACATTATAACATTATGCAACTATTAACATTGTTAGAAAATATGATACTGAAGGGTTGTATAGGTACTTACAGTCCAACTGGGATATCAAACATATTTAAGGGAAAAAAATCCTGCATAGGCAAATTCTAAACAAAACCAAAAACAAATCTTAGAATAGTCTGGTTTGGAAAGAACCCTTAAAGATCACCTAGTTCAAACCCTCTGCCATGGGCAGAGACATCTTCAACTAGATCACAGTCCCATCCAACCTGATCTTGAAAGTTTCCAAGGATGAAACAGGGATCTTATGAACAGAAGGTTTTTTAAATGTTATTAGCAATTTTGGAACTTCTCAAAGAAATGCAGTTTTCACTTGCTAACATGAATCAAGAGATAAATAAAAGATCTGGGAACTGGTAAATTTGACTTGACAGTTACTGTCAGGCTCATGACATAGCTAGGAGGTGGCAGCCTGCTCACATCTCAGTCTCAGACTCTCCCAAAAAATGTAACATCACCATCAATTAGATGTACCTGTAACTTCCATACAAAACAGTTGAGAACATTCTTTCCAGTCACTAGCAGGACATGATCAACATCTTTTAGAAGTCAAATCATACTCCAGAAGGCTGTAATTTTCTTTCCTACATGACTAACATGGCTCTCACTGAAGCTCCAGTGTGGTTACTATACCACACTGAAATATACATTTACAAATGAATCATTTTGGGGGGAAAAAAAATTAATAGCATGCCCAACCAAAGTTACTATCTACTGAAAAAAAAAGAAAAGACAGCAAAACAAAGACTAACAGAAGTACAGTACAGGCAACCCAAGCTGACTGAACCTGTAAGCTCACATTATCACTCTCTAATTTTACATGCACTATCACATCTTCACATAACCAATAAACTGTAAAATTCCACAAGCACTTCCTAATTTCCTGAGTGAAAAATACACTACTATGATTAATGACAAATATTTTTGTTATGCATTGCAGACTTTAAAACAGAACTTTAACTAGTACAGTACAATAAAACTGGAAGATATTTTAGACTGTGACTATTTTTTAACTGCGATCAAAATCAATCAAGTGCCACAAAAACAAGCATCTCCTTAAGACGTAATTTGAACTATACACACATAAATTAAATTTTCTTGTTTGATAAAAAATCATTTTTTTTTTGCTCCAAGCTATTAAAGAAAAGGTGCGACTTCACTTCAAAATAGTTCTTTTCATCTATAAAGTGATTTTCCAAAAGTTCTTTGTTTATTTGATCTATGATCAAAAAAATGGTGACTGTGAAGTACAGGTGGCAGCAAAATTACGTATTTCCAAATAAAATCCAGGCTTTCAAGATGTCAATTACTATTATCTGTGACATTTGTTCTACCAAACATGTTAGCAATAAAGCAACCTGACCTTCTTCAGCTGCTCTTCCATGCCTGGTATTAACATCACACAGGCAACGCTCACGCCAAGAAGCAAAAAGAAGGCATAGATCAGTCGAGTTATGGTGGAGTTGTTTCCACTGGGGCAGCATCTGCAGAGCAGGCACGGGGCACTTCCACACAAGCACGGTATCTGAGAGGGAGACAGAACATAAATTATTTATAAAGCTTTGCATCGCTAGATTTCAATATTTAATCAGGCTGTGTAGATCATCTGAAGTTATGATGAAAAATGACTCATCCTATGCATCCCACCCACCAGCGCAGGCTAAGTCACTGCAACATCTTACAGAGCCACCCAACGACCTCGGCAGTGCTTCCTGATGCGCCACTGCACAGTGAAATCAGTGCTATGTCAAAAGTAATCACTTATCCATTGAAAAGAAATAAAGACTTGATTCAGGCTCATTTGTTCTCTTCAATTTATTTCATTTCAGCTAAATAAGATTCAAGGATTATTCTGAGTTAGCAACTACATCCTCCCCTCCACACCTGTACACATGAAACAAATACAAGGCAGGAAAAAAAATAACAGTCATGAAGGTACACTTTTAGCACCTGGCAGAGTGCCCTCACTGGGGCCCTAAACATTTCTGGAGCACAAAAAGTAGGTAAATAGCCTAAAGTTTAGGTTACAAATTATTTTGTATTATCATCTACTCATATATCACATAATTCTGTTAGTTTGCAAAATTATCTTACGCAATCTAAAAAATACAAAAGGCAAGAGCAGAATAAATATACAGTACATGTGTTATTGGTACCAAATATCAACAGCAAAAGTGGATGGGAATGCTGTACAGTTATAATACTACAAGAGGGACAAAAACCAGGACAAAATTTACCTGTACTTAAGCAGAAAATTGTCAGAAGACAGAAAGGGAGCAGATAGTTCTGTTTCACCAGGAAAGGGCTGGGGAGCGAGAAACAATTCTCTGCCACTTGCTGGATGGCAATTTGGGAAGCAAAAAACAGGTAAGGTCCCACAAGTAAACATTAACCAAGAGAGGAAAGATACAATCAAAATGTATGAGCACTGCCCTATCTGAGCTACAATAGACCAGACTGTGCCACCTCTGACAAAGACACAGAGCAGGGTTAAAACCCATCTTTTCCCCTAGCACACATCCAGGGACACCTCTGCCATGTGACAAAAGCCACAGGTGTCCATCATCTGTGCATGAAAGACACCCAGCCAGTCACATAAGGACATGAGTAGTTACATGGCCACATGACCAGGGCATGTCAATCACCCAGTACGACCAGAATGTGTCAGAAAGAGTTCTTAAAAGTTTAGTCATATGACAAACAAAAATGCCAGCAGTCTGCTGCTACCGGAAAGGCCCCAGGGGTTGCAGGGAAAAGCAGACAAACTGCCACAACACTCTTGTCTTGGAAGCTTCCCGAGAAGCCCTTGGGGTTCTTACAGTTCGAATAGTGTTCAACTCACACACTGGACTCACAGAGTTGGGTTTTTTAAATCATTTCCTTATTTGTTTTTGTACTTGATGTTCATTCCTGAGGATGGAGGAGCCAAGAATTTTCACTCCACCGTGCTACAGAATCATCTTTAAATTAGTAAACTTCACTACTAAATTTGTGAAACTAGGTAGTTTTAACTATTTCAGAATGTAAAAGCTATTATATTGCCCTTTTTTACCTTTTCCTCCACTAAGTATCATTATAGCACAAATAATATTAAGATGTTGATTACAGGACATCTCAATATAATAAAGAAATTGTTTACAGTAACTGCAACAACCTTCCCAAGGATGCAGTAGTCTCCATCACTGGAGGTCTACAAGATGGACAGGGCACTAGATCATCCCATCTAGGCCCCCTTTTCCATGAAGGATGGACCAGATGATCCTTGGAGGCTGTTATATGACTGCATGAAAACTACATTAGGGGCATCTATGCTTAATAAATAGGAAATGTATAGCAAATATTGGCTCAGAATGCATCAGAATTTTATAGTATTACTGTATTACGCTATTTCCTACACGCACAAACAGCCTTTCTAGTGAAAAACATCTCTGCTTAAAAAGTTACTTTCTTGAACTAATTCTGTCTGCATTAATATTTCCAAAGATACTGCTGAATAAAAGGTTGAACTTGGTAGATTACAATATATGCCTAGGCTCATCTGCTGCAGAAAATTTGGTGAAAAGAGCACCTTGTAAAAAAGTCACTTCTCTGGGGAATCCCAATGTTAAATTGTTTAATACCTAAATAATTCAAACAGCTTGCTCCTTAGTGCCTCAATGGGAAGACAGTATGTTTCTAGGGATACTGGATGCTTGCAGTAGCTGAAATAAAGGTGACTGTTTCCACCCCATTGGAAAACAATGTGTCTCAAGAGAAACAATATAGCTCACTTTAGAGTCTGAACTCCCACATCATCTTGTGAAACTTTCCCCCCAAACAGCTCATGCTTTCAAGCTGTGATCACACACATCTCTGAACAAGAGACACCTATTGATAACTGATACTATTTATACAAGTTGACCACTTCTACAACGAATCCCGTTACAGTCCAAATCACTCTTCCTTTGGCAAAAGAATATACATAATTCCAATAAAATAATATTATACTATTAGCAAAACGACTTCTAGCAAGTTAGACTTCGAAAAGAATAGAAAGCAAAGAACATCCAGCCCATGGAATTCAGTCCATCAGCAGAGGAGACAAGGACAGTTTGTGCCACTTTCATCCTAAATTTGAAGCACACTTCCTACAAAAATATGCAACAGTACAAATAGTAAGATACTACCATGCAGATCAAAGCTTAGCTCCCCATAAGAGACTCAGTTGAGTCATAGATGCAGACAAAAACTTACTCTTTAATTAGTTTTTTCCTTGTTTTCATAAGGAAGCTTAGACATCAGTTGCAAAATCTCAACTGCATAAAATCTATTGCCATCTAGAAACTGTTGTACCTATCAACCAACTCATATCCCTTTACATTTTTGAGAAAAATAAGCAGTTTGGTGGTGTTTACTAAGACAAAATAAGAAAAGGCAACCCACACACCTATTCTGGGAGCAGCCAGCTGGGCAGACCAGCCAGCTAATTCATGCCTGCTAAACCAGTCACTTCATTCCCTAGGGCAGTGGAAATTGCGTGAGGAACACGTAAGATGAATATTGCAGGAGAGAGGAGAGAAAACCCCACAAAATCTCTGGAAGTCAAACGTTACTGGCCCTGATGGACACAGAACAAATTTTTAATATCAAATATAATCTTCCTACTGGAGTAATGACTAAATGATTATATACTGGATTAAGTATTTGCAAAAACACTAAGCCCTTGCTGGGCCTAGTCAGGTTTTAGCTACACCATCCCTACTCTTTTGCTTAAAGGCACTGAATCAATCAAGATCTTTACCTTTGCAGAGAATATTAAAGCGAGCAAAACAGGAGCTCAGCTATTTCAGAGAAATAGTGCAGCAGAGGCAAAATGCAGCAGAGGGAAAGTGGCAAAATGCAGCAGAGGGAAAGTGGCAAAATGCAGCAGAGGGAAAGCAGTACTGCCTGACCAATCTAGGTCGTCAGGATTAGAAAACTTTTGGTGAGATGACAGTGCTCTTACAGTTTTGCCTCCATCGCACCCGCGATCTCTGACAAGCTCACTTCTGCTCATAAAAACAATGAAGTAAAACACTGACACTGAATACTGACAGTACTCAGTTAACTGGGTACCATCAGTGTTCTAGCTGATTATTTACATGTATATCAGCCTGGAAAGTCAGCTCATACAAATTTTCAAATTCTAGGATCATTTCATATAATTTGTACATGAGTACAAATTACATATCATCTCAATTAAACATCACTGTACCAGAGCAGCCAAAGCCCATGCATTCTGATAGTACAAAAACCACGAGCTTGGATAAATATGAAGCTTTTTTACTACACTAAAACGTGTGTGTGAACTGTTTGAATACAGGTAACCTAATTTAATCCATGTATGGTACAATATTTTAGGTATGGAAAATTTAGATTTTCGCTATTCCATTGACATTTTTAAGCCAAATGTCTAGAAATTCACAGTCCACCTGACTGTGCCTATATATCTAGGGTCTAGACTTGGAAAGACGTATCATCACTTACGCATAAAAGACCAATGCCTCAGATGAGGACCCTTTATCAACTTCTTTGCTTTCCTGCATAGTGCAAACAGTTTTAATACCATCTCAAACTATTGTTCCCCGTTAAGAAAAAACACCCGACGATGCTTAGCACGGTGGTGACACACCACCACGGATTACTGTGCACTGAGAAAACGATGGCTCGGTCAGACAAAGATGCTACAAAGAGTGGAGCTGCTCAAGACAAAGCCATAGGAAAGAGGAATTCAAATACAAATATTAGAATCAGGGAAACACGCGAGTTTTAATTTTCCTGAAAAAACCTCTGGAGTTCAAAGCACTTAATGAAACTGTGACTCCTTTACAGAACCGGGGAGAGGGAATTTCAGTGGACACCGTAACACCCCCAGGACAATAACGCGGATTAAGAGCGACCAGCAGCGCGACAGCCCAGCCTGACTGGGTCAGCACGAAGCTCGCCACGGCCCCGGCAACACGGCACCGCCAGATGCCTGGAGATCCCCGGAGAAACCCGAGCGGGGGAGGCCCCCGGCGGGGCCCGCGCTCTTCAGCCCGCCGCAGAGAGAGCCCTGCCCGGGAGGAGCGGGGGCAGCGCCCGCTCGGGGCCGAGAGCCCGGCTGGGAATGGGGAGGGGGCCCGCAGCCTCCCCGCGCCGGGGGACACGGGAAGGCAGCGCCACAGCCGCCCCTGGGAGACACGGGCACGGCGGGATGATGGGCGAGGCCCGGGCGGCGAGGGAAGCGGAGAGGGAAGTGCGAGTGGGGAAGAGAAGGGCAGGGAGCACCGCCGGCTCCGAGCCTGCGACGGGCAGGGAGGGACCCCCGCGCCCCCCCTTACCCAGCTCGCCAGGGAGCAGAGGCCCAGGACGCCGCCCATGGTCCTCGAACACCTCCGGCTCGGGCTCCTCCAAGATGGAAGCGCGGCGGACGCGGCTCCGACGCCGTTGTTTACTGCTCCCAGCGGCGCTTCCGCCGCTCTGACGGCAGCGGGAGCGTCACTTCCATCCTGGAGGAGGCAGAGCTGCCCTGTGCACCGCCCGGGAGCGGCTGGCCGGGGTCTGTGCAATATGTCGAGAGTATGTGAAGCCAGGGTGTTCTTTGGTGTCAGATCCTTGTACGCTTTCAAGCCTAATCAGCAAGAAAGGATACCTAACCAGTGGGACAGGCAGCAGCCAGCATCCCTTAGTCAAGGGAACCCGGGAACTAAAGCTTAAAGCGTGTTACTTGTAAACTGTGGATATAGTAAATCAAGATGTTCTTGTCTGTCAGTAGAACAAAAACAGCATCCCTTAGTGAAGGACATCAGGGAACTAACAAACTTTAATGGTGTAGTAAATCAAGATGTTGATCCATGTCTATGTATACATTGCTAACTTGAAAAAATACTCGAGATCCATGTATCCTATAGCTGAACTATGTTCATTATAATGCTAAAAATCACACCTACAGATCAAAAAGACCCCTGTCCAGGTGCAGACCCTTACCCTGAGCATATGTAGAAGTTAGCTGGGGTTATGTAGCTTGTATGGCAATTTCTAGCTAATCATAGTACAAGATTTGTACTTGGAAAATTACTAACTCTGAATTTCTGTGTATAAATAATGGCGTGGAAAGTCCAGAGGGGCATGTTTGATTTGTGGAACACCACTGAGCAACCAGGCTTGCACAACTCTTGAGATAAATAACTAATCAGTGTCTCTCTTGGGTATGTGATTATCAGTTTGTTGCACACCAGGTAAAGAATCCAATTTTCTGGACAACAGGCCGGCAGTGGCATCCCTGGTCGCAGGCCTCTGGCATCCCCTGGCAAGACAAGCGGCTGACTGGCTGTGGCTGCCTGTGCCACCATGTGTTTTGGTCGCATGCACACACACAGTCCTTTGATGTGTTAGAAGGACACAAGGTGGTTAAGAGTTGGCCTGTGCTTCTTCACTGCCTCCCCACAAGTACCTAAGCCAGGGAGTGGCGGAAAGAGGGGAAGATGTTGCCCGGAGCAATGGGCCATGGGCCAGGCTCCCTGCAACAGCTGCCAGCACTTTCTGTGCTGTTTCCCAGCACCTCCCAAATTCGGCCAATGGGCTGAAGCAGGATGGCTGTACTCACCTGCCCAATACTAACTAGAAGGCTTCAACCCATAAAAACCATATAAAATTTTTACTACATCATATCATATTAGGGACCATGTTTCTTACAAGTATCTATTGTGTTGAGCCTGCGGGGCTTTCTGGTGACGCTACATAGAAGATGAACACAGCCCAAAAGAAGAAAAGAGTCCAAAAAAGAAAATAGCCTTAAACGAAAAAGTATTCTTCAAAAATCCTTAAAAAATAATAAGACAATCAGGGAACAGAAAATGTACATTTTAATAATACAGACGTTATAATACCAAGGATACTGTCTCAGCTGAAAAATGCAACCCTTTAATTTGTCAAAAGTGTCTTAATACATACAGTAGGTACTTCAGAAGGATATGTAAAGAAATTGAATTTAAGAAAAATACTTAGCAGTATGAGGCAGAACATTTCACATCATTTTACAAATCAGGAATGTTTTTGTCTCTCACAGGTTTCCCTTACCAACATGCAGTGATTATAGTACTACAGGCTAAGCTGCTGCTCAGATTGGACGTATCTATGGATGTTGCTAAATCTATTATTTGTAATTGAGTTTAAAGGCAATCCTATTTTCAAAATCAAACATGAAAAGAAAAAACTAAGAAGGAGTTTCTGCAGGCTGAAGGTTTAAGGCTGCAATTGTTGTCTAGTGATAAAAAGGGGAATGGGAATAATTAACAAAATGGTCATAGCTATTAGTTTGAAAGGTAAATACACAGACGTGTTGGGCAGTGTAATGGAAATGGAGTTGCAGCTGTGCCAAGGGGAAAGACAATGGGGAGAGGAAGGCAGCGAGTGCTCCTCTCTCCTGCTCCTTGCCACTGGAGCATGAGGCTGTGATTGGCAGTGAACTAGTATTTGATGCTCCTGTGTCCTGTGTCTTCTCAGAAGGGCAATGGGAGAGCAGTGGGTGGGGAAAAATTTTGGAGTCCCTTTAGTTTGGCCTGTAGATCCACAACAGTAATTCTTAATGTTCACTTTTGTTAGTGCACTAATTTGAGCCAGTGAAGTGTGCTGTGCTCATTTTCTGCTTAACGCCACCACAATAGCCAGAAGGTCCTAGAGGCTCAACACCAGCTCGCAGGTAACACTGTGTCTTGCTTCATGTGATGAATCCATAATCTCTATTCCCTCTCCTTTGTGGAGCCCTTAATCTTCTCCAAATATGAGTTTTCATTAGTTAATAATTTTTTTTCCACTTCAATATACCCGCAGTCTTCACAGTGTACTCTTTTTCCTTACAGCCAAGGCAGACTATTTCTGTCCATACCAACCCGATCTCTTTTCTTTCCAAATATTAAATCACATCATGGTTCTCTGATGCAATCATTATTTTTGCTGTCTTATTTGGAGCATCTACTGTGGAGAGATGCTGAAGCATTACATATACTTCCCTGAAACAAGTCCTGCCTCTCTTCATTACACATTTTTTCTAAGAAATTGTAAAAGAGAAAATATCTACTACAAGAATTTCTCTTCTAGAATTTTATTCCAATTTCAAGTTGTACAGCTTGCCTGACAGCTTTAAATCATTGTGAAATTTCAGTTGTGTAGAAACTAGTGGTTCCTCAATGTTGTTCTTTAGGAATTTGGAGGTCTGTTTTGGCTGTTATGTTCTGATATGGAAATGTATAGGACTTTGCTTACCATCAGCCATGATGGTAAATACTTTCCTTTGTACTGGAGTTTCTTTTAACTAGTTGCTGTCAGTCCACTTGTCACTGGAAAAGCTTCTTGCAGCATTACTAGGTTTGAATCCATTCTTGTGGTGCAGTGCATCAGTTTTACTTAGTTTGAATGGGGGTGAAATTCACCATACTCAGATATCTGTCCCAGATGGCTTCCCCAGTGTGATATCCTGCTTATTATGAGAATTATAATTGTCTATTATTTGACTGGCCCTCTGAATTTTTTTTTTTTTTTTTTTTTTTTTAGAAAATACCAGAACTCAAATACAAGAAATAACTTTTTTTTCCTTGTTTGGATTAGAGAACTTCTTACGAGTTTGTGTTAGGGAGCTTCTTACTAAAACCTGCCTTTTTGTCAGCTATTTATTGGAAAATGGTTTTTCCAGACTAGAGACCACCTATCAGTTCCATGGTCTGCACAAGCAACTTCCATCAATTCCTTCAGCAAACACCAGATCTGCAGAGAGTCCAGAGCTGCATTGTGGGGGAGCCCAAACACAGCTATACACACTTTAACCTACAGCAGAAAAGCCCTCGTAACCATTATGTCTCCTGAGTTCAGACTACTGAGAGGAAGGGTGAGCTAGACAGAACAAGATACAATAAACTGGCTTATTCTTTAGGCAAGGCTTTTCCAAATCTCTGTTTTTTTGTTAGTCATTCAACACACTGGTAAACAGCATGAAGGGAGAATCCTGAAAATTGCTCTGGATGGGAGGTGGACATGTAGCCTGCCTGCCTCACACCGAGGGAGGCTGTGCTTCTTGCCATGAATTCCTGCCCTCAGTATTTGAGTTACCATTCATTGCATTTGTTGCTTGAAGGAAAAGCAAGTATCATGCTGGAAACCCTATATAAATACTACACAGCCTGACAAAAACAGAATAAACCCTGTGGCTTTCAGGAAACAGCAGGTATATGTATGGTGACCATGTGTGTAGCACGTGCACCGTAAGCTCAGGAATTCTCTGTAAAGTTAGGCAGTGCCCATGTATGTGTTAGGAATATGCACTGCATAAGCAGAAGTTAAAACACTTTGTGAACAGTGTTGATCTTGATGTGTTTTCTGTCCCCCTCTAAATGTGCAGAAGCCATGAGCATGTTTTTCTGGAGCCTAGGGCATTGCTTCGTGAAGCATTCAACACTGTGGTACAGCAGCATCAGACCTTCATCGTGGATAGACTACCTTACATCCACAAATTTCAGAAAGATATAAAAGCACCTCCAAACCTTCCCAGACAAGATTTACAAGCACGCACACACACACATACACACACACACACACAAAGAGAACATTCAAGGGAATAAAAAAGCAAATAAAACATATCTGTAATTAGGCCTCACTCGCCTTTGTGTACAATGCCAAAATCATATGAAGCATCAGCATAACATTTGGAGGAATGAAAATGTTCAGCCTTCAAAACTGAAGGAGAAAACAGAGGAAGGCCTTTGTTCTCCCAACATGGACATGGAACTACAGCTGCTGAAGATCCTCTCCCCCAGAGGGCAGTGCAACTTAAAGAATGGAAGTATTTCCCTGGCAGCGTTTAAATGGAAATGGCAATTTGAAGATGTGGGTTTTATCTCAACAATGTTAATGGAAAAATAGTCTACAGGGGTGTTTTTTCTGGAATGCATCTGTGTACACAGTACGACTCCACATTTCACTTACTTTAAGCCATATTTATTGAAATCTACAAAAAAAATCTTTTTTGTCCTCTTGATCCTCTAAATGAAAAGTAATATTGAAATAATGTCTGTGATAGCAGATTATGATATCCAGGATTCTATCTCTGGTGTGAGAGAAGTAGAACACAAAAGAATAAAATTCTTGTTTCTGATAGATTGTGCAAAGACTTGTAATAGAGATATCAGAAATTAAATGGAATTCAGAGACCATATTTTTCAATGACTGACATAGATATAAATCTAATACTAATTCAAATAAATAGATAGGAGTATAGCACAAATGTTTCTCTTTATCTCCCTCTTACAAGTTTAGTTTTTTGCTTTTTTTTTTATTCTAACAATACCTGTTTATGTAGATCAAAATCAAATGATGCAATGGATTTAAATGGTAAAGCATTATCTGGTATGTTTCTAAAATTATGACATGTTATCTTGAAAAATACATCACTGAGTAGAAATTGATTAACAACTACATACATTTTGTAAATATGTATGGATGTAATCCTTTTTAGAAAATCGTGAATGGTCTGAATCTGTTTTATACAGCTACTGCCATGAAGCAAAGAACAAAAAATCATCAGATTGTGCAAACTGCTGTCACTCTATTCATAGCAGGAGAAGATTAGATGCAGATTGGGTCAAGACTGTTATTAATGTTCCTATTAAGCCCCATCACAGTCGTTGCAAGTGAGAGAGGAAAACTAATTTCTACCTCTGTTACTGTTATCGTGCGCCTGGAATAAATGCTTTCCAAGGATAAATTAATAAGACAGTTTCATATCACTACATAATGCTCTATGCCTTAATTGGAAAAGACAGAAATATTTGTAATAAAAACAACCCCCTTCAATTTGTATAACATACTATGGTTCAGTGTTTCTTAATACTTGGCATTTTGGAAACTCCTGCTACCATCGTACCAGTGTGTGATGGATGCCTTTAAAACCCAATACTGACAACTTTCAGTCTATTTCCATCTTGCCTAGTGGTCCAACCATAAGAAGTTTTATGTTTGTATTGCTCATCCTGGAGATAAGTCTAAAGAAACATGTGGAATTCATCAAGGAATTATTTATTCCCCTTATTTTCCATCAGCCAGCAAGATTTTAGAAGACCTGGGTCCATCTGTGTTCTTCAAAATCATCCCGTCTTGTGCATTGGAGGGCTCATTCAGGGGTCTGGGAGGACGTGAGGACACACCACTGGCATTGCACTAGGCAGCTTCCAGTCTCAACAGAGATCTCCTCGCAGTGGCTTTGCTGAAGGCAACTTTCAGCACAGGTTTGGAGGGAGGCTGGTCACAAGTGGTCTCCCTTCAGGTTCAGTGTTGGGGCCAGTCCTGTTTAATATCTTTATCAATGATCTGGATGAGGGGATTGAGTGCACTCTCAGCAAGTTCACAGGTGACACAAAGTTGAGTGGGAGTGTTGATCTGCTGGAAGGCAGGAAGGCTCTGCGAAGGGATCTGGACAGGCTGGATCAATGGACCAAGGCCAATTGTATGAGGTTCAACAAGGCAAAATATTGGGTCCTGCACTTGGGCCACAACACCACCATGCAGTGCTACAGGCTTGGAGAAGAGTGGCTGGAAATCTGCCCAGTGGAAAAGAACCTGAGGGTGCTGGTTGACAACCAGCTGAACATGAGCCAGTAGCGTGCCCAAGTGGCCAAGACTGGAGCCAGTTTATTATTGAAATAAGGGTTTTTTTAAAATAACCCTTAAAATACATGCATACATGCACACAAAAAGCAGAACTGTTACAGAAAATTTATGTGTTATAAGATAGTATTTATTTTTTATTTATTTTTATATATCTGCAGGGATGTTATTGGAGCTATGCTGACACACATCAGCTGTTAGTGGCCTGTATTATTAATGACCTTCTTTTCATTCTCAAAGGCAATGAAGACATATTTCCCTCAATTATGAGTTTCAGATAAGCATAAAGTTTGCCAACCAGGAGTGGCAATGCAGAGGTTCTAATCTTCTTAAAAGGTAATCATAAGGATTTTAGTATTTGCTCCATAAAAACACTTCCCTGTTGCAGGAACAAGAAAGCAAGAACTTAGTGACCATTCTGCTCTTAGGACTGATATTTTGGGCACTATGGCTAATTTTGAAGACATTAATAACATTTGTGGGATCAGATGCAGCTTATCAGCTATTTTAAACAAATTAAAGTATGCAAATGTTGAAGCGCTAGTTGTTATTTAACTGTTTGTGGGAGTTGCCACAGAAAATAGTGGGGAGCAAATTTGATGTCAGTTTTTCCAAAGGCTCCAGAGGGACCTGTGCAGCTTAGCCTCGTGGGAACACATGCTGCACAAACTTAATAGCATTCTTTTAAAAAGTTAGTGAACCTATAAGAGTGATTTGGCCTCTGCAGTGTACCTAGATTTCTAAAAAGCCTTACACAAGGTCCTCACTATGCTCACTAAGACCTTTCAAAGCATCTAATCAGTCATGAAATGACAAAAGAGGCTCCCTTTTTGATTAATAGCTACTAGCAAGATCCATCAAGGGCTATTAAGCATAATTGTCCAGTTCCAATCTCTATTCAGAAAATCCTTAAAATGGTAATTGCTGGAACTGGGATGGCAAAGCTATCACCACCTGCTTGTCCTTCAAATACACTCTTTCCTAAGCATTTGCTGTTGATCTTGTTCAGAGACATAATGCCAGGCAAGGACTTTTACCCTGACCTAGTGCAGCCTTCCTGATATTCTTAGCTAAGTGTCTTATTATCCACTAAGTAGTAAAAACTATTTATAGTTTTCTCTTTTTAATGATAAAGGCACTCTTCCTTAAGTAACTTAGTAATTTTATTTAAAAATAGAGTCCTAAGACAGAGGGACATCACTTATCACTGGCCTCCACCTAGACATAGAGCCATTGACCACAACTCTCTAGCTGTGTCCATCCAATTCCTTATCCACTGAATAGTCCATCCATCAAACTCATGCCTCTCCAATCTGGGGATAAGAATGTTATGTGGGACTGTATCCAAGGCATTAGAGAAGTCTAGCTAGATGATATCTGTCAGTCTTCTCATGTTAACCATTGCCATCAGTCCTTCACAGAAGGCCACCAGCTTGGTCAGGCATGATCTGCCCTTAGTAAATCTTCTTTTGTGGAATATATCAATACCTTCTTTTGTGGAATATGTCAAACTTTCAAAATTTGAGCCCTTGTTGTCTGTTTTTTTAATTGCTGCAGGACAGTGTAGGAGGTAAGCCGAAATCTATCATTTGTCTTATTTTTAGAAGATTTTGGAGAAAGGAACATGGTACCTGCAGTTTGCTGAGTTATAACAAGAGCCCTCCTCTGCAGAGTTCTGGGTGACCAGCAGGGACACGAGTTGACCATAATCCTTCAACCCAAGAGCTGTGCTTGTGCAGGGAAAGCAAAGCTGGAATTTTTACATGTGTGCCTTGCACAGCCACAAACACTGGAGTACTGAACATGAGGAAAGTTTGGACTACACCATGAGCTCTACATCTGTATAAACTCTCATAAGAAAGCAACACTATTCAAGTCAGCATTTGTAAATGTAAATGTTCTCCCTCACTACTTCTTTCCCAGTGCAATCGTGTATATGTTAGTGGCAGGTTCAGGTGTAGGACTGAGCAGTCCTGGCCATTAAACAAAGCTGTTAGGAGAAAAGATTTATGTCTATGTACTAAACAGGCAAATTGCTCTCTCAATTTGTTAAGCTGTCGGTATGATCTCTTGGCAAGCTGGAATAGTTTGCTCCTATTTTTTGGAGTGGAACAAATTGCCTGTGTGCAAATATAGCCTAAGAGTAGAACACACCACAGATATACTGATCAATGCGTTCAAGGAAGTAAATCACTGTTTATTTTCAGAATCCTTTGACTTCAGATGGAACCAGTATTTAAACAGAATCAATGTTTTCAGAGATGAATGCCCGAATTAATATGTAAATAATTCCTTTGCAGTCCTGTTAACTTCAGCTGAACTTGCTGATTCTCTGGACCTCCAGCTGGCAGAACACTCAGGCCAATCATGCCTAACTTGGGGTCCCTATTTACAAAAAAACCCAAAACCTTAGAGCCAAAATTCCTTTTTAACAATTGCTTATTTGTGATGAGAACAACATCCTTCTGCCATTTTTCTTCTCTGGCTTGACAGGTTGGTTTGAAGAACACTGTTTTTTCACTGCTAATTCTGCATTTCATCATTCATGGTATTCCGCACTGGAGTAATGATATTGGAGCAGTCACTTTGTAGCAATGATGGAAAAGCCATGGGCTAGAGGAAGTGTTCAGAAGCATTGGTGTTTCTGTAACTGCTTTGGAATATGTTCAGCACTGATTTCCTCTTTATGTCTAAAAACAAGAGGGGGGTTATTTAGCCATGTAAGAATTTAGGAGGGGGTCTATCTACTCTACTACCATGAATGTATTATACATATTATTCATTACTAGTAGCTTCTTGTTTTCCTTATGATACCAGTTGCAGCAGGCTTACTGAAACCTAAGGCAGGAAAAGGAGTCACTGTAACTTTTGTTTCTCTACCAACACAAAATTTTGTACTTTTTTCATACTAGTGCAACTGGATTTCTGCTTTTTCATCTCTCCTACATAAGGTAATTACGACATAGGTTTTATAATTCATTGATGATACCTATTATATAAACACTGGTCTAGATCTGCTTTCTTAGGTTTTCCAGGCTTTCTCAACATATTATTATGGCAAATTTGCTTGATATGTTCTCTGTATTTTGTATAAATAATTTATTTTCTATGGATATCCTTTCAGATCCGGATTGAAAAGTAATTTTCTTATCTTGTCTCCTCACTTTCATGGCAGTTTAACTTTTATCCTAGAAAACATCTCTCTTCGGTGACAATATGTGCCAGTGGCAATGTGTGGCAACTGTAGAGAAACGGTGCTCACCTAAAGGAAACAGTACCTGACTCCCTCCTTGTCTGGGCTGTCAGGTTTCTAGCCTCTGGTGACTCTTAGCTCATCTGGCTCTCTGGAGTCAGCAGCAGGATCACGGCAGTTTCTGCCAGTTCCTCTTTGCACTCTAGTGCAAAGCTGTGTCTTACCACAGCTTGGGCTTGGCCCAAGCATCCATACTGTTTCACACCTACACTAACATGAAACTTTCAAATGCTGAACTAGATTAAGTCCTATTTTGACTCTAGAGCTAAAGCCAAGACATGCCTAGGTTGTGCTGTCTCCTGGTGGGAATTTGCACTACAGTTTTTCAGCAGCCTCCCACCATTTCTGGAATGCCCCCAGACCAACTTTGTTTCTGGGCAAAGTAATTTGGTGAAAGCTGAGCAAATTGCAAATAAAATTTTCCTATCTCCTTGTAGCAAACCTGTTTCAGGTGGGCATGTGAGGTCTTGTAAAAAAGGCAATGAGATTTTCTGCCAGCTCTGAGCAGTGAATCAGAGCTCAGGGACAAAAATGTTCTTGTCTACCCACTTGAAATCCAGGTAAGAAGAGCCAGCTCCAAGCTACTCAACAACAGAGGTAGACTTCAATTTCAATGCTCTAAGGAAAAGAATGAAATGCAATTTCTCTTCTTTCTGGAGTGGCAAAATCTGTGACAGCAGTATGTCAAGTGAGGCAGATGATGTAACAGGTCCGAAGGAGGTCAGGTGCTGTTTCAGGGCAATGTGAATGGTGAAAGACAAAGGTCCAAGCAGTACTGGTCCAGGTGGTGCTGAGAGTGGATTAAAGGTCACTATCCAGTGTCCATCTTCCTGGATAAATTAAAGGCCTAGAAATGCCCTCATCTATCTCTTGCGACATACCAAATTGAAGGCCACTCTAAAGTTTTATTAATTCTTTCTTAAATTATGTGCCTTAGATAAATGTCTGGTTGCTCAAGCTCCCCTACCCTACATAGTCAGTGAGTGGAAGATAATTAACCTACTGATATTTTAGTCACTGGCTTAAAGACGGAGACTTGGGAAGGGGGCTTTGGGCACTTGGTGACAGGACTCCAAGTCTCAGGACTGGAGTCATGTTTCAGGAGGCGGACAATGTCCTTCCTGTCTATATATCCTAACCCAGATGATGGAGAATGAAAGTGGAGAGCAGACTACAGGAGCACAGTCATAGAATCATAGAATCATAGAATCATAGAATCATAGAATAGTTTGGACTGGAAGGGACCTGAAAGATCATCTAGTTCCAACTCTTCTGCCAAGGACCTTCCACTAGACCAGGTTGCTCAAAGCACCATCCAGTCTGGCCTTGACTTCCAGGGATGGGGATGGGATGAATCTAGACTTGCACATCCAAGCAGGCATAGTCTGGTGTCCCAGCATGTGTAATGGAGTTTGGGCCTATAAATATGCAACATATCTTTGTATATAAAACATGGACATTAGTGTAAAAGAAATACATTAAACTCATTCTAAATATTTTTATGACATGCCCATAAATTGAATTTACAATGTTATGTTTTTATCCTTATCAGCTTAGGTAGTGACAGGTGCTGTTCTGGAACCCAGGTAACATCCCTGGCATTCCATTTAGTAACAGGTATTTTCATGTGCAAACAGTATAAGTGCTGCCTCTTGCTAGAACTCATGTTTATACAAGTGTTTACACATATCTTTCTAAATAAAAGTCCACAGATAGTCAAGCTTGGGAGGCTGGGCACCATTTTATAGATCACTCTGACATTCTCATGTCAAGACTTGATATGCCATTAGCAGAAAAAGTGGGGTTTTTTAAAGCTGACTGCAGGAAAGGAAAAAGATCAGTCTCAGAAGCTTGCATGCCCTGGTGAATGAAAAGAAGGGAACAAACTATAGATACTTTGTACTCCTACACTGGCACATCAGTGGCCATCTCATAGGGATTGTATGGAAGGGAGTCTTAGGGCAGCAACACCTCCTCAATCTGCAATGTGTGATTTCAGAGGGAAAGAAAACCTGGATCAAATAAGGATATAATGAATACGAAGGTGAACATACATAATGAACATGGAGGAGATCTACAACAGAAATGTGTATTGGAACAACCCAGCCTAAGCTAGTTTCACCTAGTTTTACTGTTTATGTTTGGTACCATATATTTTACTTTCATCTCCTGACAATTGTAGCATTACCTGGTTATCCAGTTAATGCTTGAGAGCAAAATAATTAAGAGGTTCATACACCTTTAGATGTCCTTAGAAGCTCCTTAAAATGGAGGAAACCTCTGTGAAAGTTATGTCTTGCCATCAGCATTTAGTTTTTTTCTGAATAAGATGTTGTCATACTTTTGATGTGGGGCTGTACTTTAATAGATGCTAATTAAAACTAAAAAATTTGGAAAATTTTTTTTTCCACTGTGTGCCAGTGTTCCAATTAAAAGCATTTTTCCTTTTGTTCTTTTCACTTTCTGATTCCAAGTATTACTCTCATGATCAAGTTGAATTGTCCTAAATTAACTAAACTAAAAAAACGAAGCAAAACCAGAAAACACACACCCTCCAAACTGAAAAAGAAAAAAAAAATCAGATTTTCCAATTGGGAAACATCTTTTTTTTCTGTATATTTCACATCTGTAGTTTAGGATATTCTCATTCTGTCCTCTCGCATTAAACCAAACCAGAAAAAATAAAAGTCAATATTTAGCACTTTCCAGGTAGCAAGAACCACTTTGTCTGTCTTCTATGTGAAGACTTATAGAAGCAACTCTATTAAATTTAGAAGCACATTCAAGTGAGTAAACATTGTATAAACTCTAAGCAATATAGCAAATGAACTTTCCAGTGACAGCTCCCCAAGTAATTTTGTTTATTAATGTAGAAGACCAACCATCTCTGCACATTGTTAACTGTCCTATGGTATGCAAAAAAATCTGAAAAGGAAATAATATTTTCTAGTGGACAATTAGAGAAAACGTCTTTCAGGGATTATGAGAGTGAAAAAAACCCTCAGACTGTGTGTCTCCTACGTAGTCATGATTTGAAAATTTTGCATTCTACAATAATCAAGGTCTTTACTGTTGCTAAAATGTTGTAGCAGGAAGGAACTTAATAGTAAGTTTGAAATATGGAAAGACCACATGCAGCATTTTTGTAGTCATAGAACTTTTCTGTGAATCGTTACAGCTGTTCTCATAGTCTGCAAACAGAGGTGATGCTCTGGCATCCTAATAACATATGAGTAACTTGGAGATATGCCCATTCAGTGCTTCTGGATAAAGATACAATTTCCAGTTGGTACCATCTGACTACATCCAACTTTTATTTGAATATGGAGTTTTGTTGCAACTGTTTTTGTTGGACATTTCACATTTTAATCACCATCAGGAGAGAAATATTTCAGTTCTGCTTTCTAAAAGTTCATCACTCTCCCCAGTCCTTCACTGATGGTCTTTCTGTCGGTAGATTCTTGCTCAAACTGCCAACCACAGAACTGATCAAATCCCAGGTATGTCCATCCTTAATCTCTTCCCCTATGGTCTCATTACCTGGTATAATGTTTTGGACCTCCAAATCCATAGTGATCATTCTCTTAAAATTTTCTGATTTATTAATTCTCCCATCTTCCAAGTCTGCATAGTCTTATACAAGGTTATTTAAGAGGGTCAGCCCCTATCTTCAAGTTCATTGTCTATGGCCTAGTTACCTTCTCTTCCTGAGCTTCCTAAAGAATATAACTTTTGCTTTCCTAGTATTTTCAGATAATTACAATTCTGGATGACTAATAAACACGAAGTTAAGAACTTTGATCTTCAAGCCTGCTTAAATTTGAGATCAATTTTTTAGGGGAAAAAGACTTTTTGAAGCAGAGACCATTTAATGAGGGAACAAGAATAAAACTGTAGGTGATCAATCACACTGCTTGACAGCTGAATTATAAAGATTAATTCTCCAGTAATGTTGGTAAGGCACTTTTGAGAAACTTCCTAAAAGAAATTAATTCCCTGATTCACTGAAGGTTCCTGAATGGTGAATACATAGCAACAATCTCTTTTGTAAAGCTAACTTGACCCACTCCAAAGAGCTGATTCATTCTGAGAGGTTCTTACATGAAACATCTTCTCTTGTTTTTTGGGGTTTTTTTAAGGACAAAATGTCCTTTCACCCCTCTCGAGAATCTATTTTTTCTGCTTTTCAGTATCCACATGCTCTCTCCCTGGAGACTTTTCCTAGCCAGCAATGATGTGAGTACCTCCCAGAAAGACACAGTGCAAGTTTATTACTGCTTACATCATCCCTGACGTAATGATCTCTACATCTGAAGTGGAAACTCAGATTCAAGTCCACTCTATTCTCTGAGTTCTTTTATTCCAAATTACTTGCATTTATTGTCTTCTTTATTTGGAACTTTTTAGTCCAGGTTGATCAGATACTAAATTTAAATTACAATTAATGCTAAATTAATAGATAGTTATGTGCCTGGATGCTTGTAATATTAGTTCTCTAATCACCTTGTGATGACATGCAGACAATTCTCCACAATGCTGTTTCTTTTATCTTTTGTCTCTCTTCTGTTTTGTGCTTCATTCATCATTAATGCGTCTCAGTGCTTATTTGCTCTTCTAGCTGTTGCAGCTTCCAAGAGTCCTGTTTATGTCCTTTTATAAGCTCCAACTCCTTTACTCAGTGCTTACTAAAGAGTGCTCCCTAGTTAAAAAATTCTGAGGAAGAACCTGGTTTTTTGGAGATGACCAAGGTAAACTGGATACCTTAATGTGGCATTTTTTTAGCTGGAACTTCTCCAAAGCCCATTCCCAAAGTTGGGAATTTATAGCTGAAAGATAAGTTAGTAGTTGCTTTGCTTAAATAAATGAAAAAAAAAATGCAGATAATAATGTTGTAAAACATTTATAGATGTATCAAGTCTATTGTCTATTTATTGACCTGAAAAGGAGATGTTTCCTCCCCAGCTGGGCAAAAGATAGAAATATAGCTTGGGAAATGACTGCAAACAGATTGCAATTCTGTGTATTTTTGAGGCATCATCTATTTTTACTTATTTCATATTTTCACCCTAGTTATCTTAAGTTATGTGGAATAGGATGTTTATTTCAGAGGTATTCCTTTACTTAGTGTGATGCTTTGTGAAATTGACAGCTAAGCATTAATCATCATTTAGCCTGTCTTCTTGTCTGTGTCTGACATACATTAAACTGTACCTCAGGATATATACATCTGGCAACAACAGTCATTTGTTAATTGAATGTGACTTTTAATGAACATTTCACCCAGCAGGCTATTCCTGAGATTTATGAACAACTGTATTTGTTAAAGGTGTTTTTGTAATTTTTTGTAGCAATGTACTGACTTCATGGCAGCTGCTGCAGCACACAGAGTTGCATATGTCTTGCCCGTTAATCCCCTCAGGAATCAGATTCACCAAAGTTATGTCTGACTTTATAAATGCAGATTCAGTGGCAGTATCACCAGCCTGGATTGTCTTCCTGCTTCTCCGTTCTTTGGAGAGAAGACTGCTGTTGATGGCATGGTGTATGTGCTGTTGGTATGTGTGCCTGTGTTCCCTATGGCAGTGACATGGGAACAGCTTTCCCTTAGAAAGCAGAAACAGGCTTCAAAGAGTGGCACACGCTTTTCATATGAAAGAAGTGAGGATGACCAAAATGGTAGGACACTAGTCCACTGTGCGTATCTCTGGGATGCAAAAAAAAAGTAAATTTACGGTGGGAAAGAACCCTTTTCTTATTCCTTTGGTTCTGTTTCTAATAGGGATTTGTTTGTAACAATTAGTTTAAAGATGCTTCTTTCTTTATCTCAATTTCTGATTGCCATTGTATATATTCCTTTGGAAGAACTGGAGATCAAACACAGAACAGGATGAGGGAAGCTTTGGAAATTAGCTATGTATGCAGAGACTTGGCAAAAGCATTAATATATGCAAAAGAAAATTAAAAAAAGAAAGGAAGGAAATAATCTAAATGAAGGCAACTCACAATATGAATATGAAAAGAGAACTAGTTTGGAAATGGAAATAAGCACACTTGGAATTAATGTAGACGCATTCTAGGCCTGACGTGATTCATACAGTGCCAACAGGCTGTACAATTTGCATCAGTATCTATGTTTCGATACAATTTTGTAACCAGGCAATTTAAATCCTCTAAGCCTTTTATGACTGTGTGTGGAAGCCTGGACAGAATGAGGAGGGGCAGGAGGCAGGAACTGGATATCTGCAAGGCACATATCACATGCAACCCATCAAGGCCAACTCTGGGCTGAAAAAGCAGCATCTCTCTTCAAACCCTGGCTTTGTCATTCTGATACAAACACACATTTCAGATGAAGATCCTCTGGGTAGACATTTCTGAATCTAGGCAATGTAATCTCCTCCCTTCTCCTTAGAGTGCTTTAATTCAAAGTACATATATAACTGTCAGTTCTGTTCTAGGTCACAGCAAGATGTGATACTTGATGCTGTATCACAGATGACAGGAAGCCTGCATGTGGAAGTTTGCATGTATCTGGATGCATACCTGTCATCAACCTCATGAATAGAAGCTCAATTTTTCCTTCACAGTTACTTTCCACGTCTGTGGAATTTACTCTTGCTTCATACTAATTTAGAGGCCAGTCACTAGAGGCCAATATGTTGGAGGCCCTGTCCCTGCTTTTGATCAACATGAGGGTGTGATACTAACAAGAAAAAGATTCTACCACTTAAAGTAATTGTGCTATGCAAACTAGGAAGGGCTCCATGCATTGCTCATGCTGCCAGTATTTTAATGAAAATACTGGTAAACAAGTAAATAAAAAAAAATAATATTCCTGTTGAACACCTTTTGCAACTAACATTTTCTCCAAGAAGATTTCTGAATGTCTCCAGAGTCTGAGCCTTCCCCCCAAAATACCATAGGTGTTAAAGCTGCAAAGAGCTGAGACACAGATGATGCACTTGCTTTTCTGTTTCGGTACTCTGTTATAAACCTTGTTTCTTTGGGTCATTTATTAGAAGCCTCAATTTTTGGGTGCAATTTCACCTGATAGATATTTTTCCCATAATTTGCATTTTTTTACCCATTTATGATTTTTGTTTCTACATTATCCTCTGATCATGTGGGCAAAGTGTCATTTCATAATGTGTGGCATGGAACAACTACTTCTTTTTATTTGTTTCAAACACTGTTTGAGGATTTCATTCAGAGACTCTTTTCTTGTTTTGTGAGACAGAAGCTGAATCTGGAACACTGCCTTTAATATCCCATGATGGGGCTTTAAGTAGTTATTAATCCTTTTCAACTCAAGTTAGTTGAGATTCTTTATAAAGGTTTTCACTGATCTTTCCTAAAAGACTTTGAAAGAAGCATTAATTTAAGAATTTAAAAGTCTAGATAAAACAGAACATTTACATAGGAAGGAGCTTGATGAAGAATTCAGCAGATAGCAAAGACGCATGACTTCCTTCCACAAAAGGCATGTTGATGCTTCTTCATTAGAATCATACAATAGAATCGTACGATAGAATCATAGAATAGAATCATAGAATAGGATCATAGAATAATTTAGGTTGGAAAAGACCCTTAGGATCTTTGAGTCTAGCCATCAACCCAACCCTGCCAAGTCCATCTCTAACCCATGTCCCTAAGTGCCACATCAATCCCTCTTTTAAATACCTCCAGGGATGAGGACTCAACCACTTCTGTGGGCAGCCTGTTCCAATGCTGGACAACCCTTTCAATGAAGAAATTTTTCTTAATATCCAATCTAAACCTCCCTGGCACAACTTGAGTCCATTTCCTCTCATCCTATCACTTGTTACTTGGCAGAAGAGACTAACCCCACCTCACTACAACCTCCTTTCAGGCAGTTGTAGAGAGTGATGAGGTTCCCTGTGAGGGACCTTTCTCCAGGTTAAACAACCCTAACTCCTTCAGTTGCTCCTCACAAGACTTTTTCTCCAGCACCTCAATGTCTTTCTTGTAGTGAGGGGCCCAGAACAGAGGATTTGAGGTACAACCTCACCAGTGTTGACTACAGCAGGACAATCACTGCCTTAATCCTGCTGACCACACTATTTCTGATACAGGCCAGAGTGTTATTATTTCAGAGTTATTCATGTGCCAACTGATAGTATTCTTTAGGCTATTTTTAAATGGATTGTCTCAAATACAAATACCCTCAAGCCTTTTTCAAGATTTTGTACCTTCTATTTGGATGAGTTCAAAAACTATTTGAATGTTAAGTTTACACTTCAGTTAGTGGAACAGCTGTTCAATATCTGGCCTGTCAAGGAACTTCTAGGTGCATAGGACTCAGGCAAGCTGATTTTATTACCCATTTTCCTTATCTGAGCTTTTTTTTCTTCCAACCATTCAATATGAGATAACTCTGCAGACCTGATTTTTGTAAAGAAAGTGCATGGATATGAATGTCTCCAAGCACTTTGGTAGTGAACACTTCAACAAAGATTTGCATTAATACCTCTTATATGTCCTTTTTTGTGATACTCCTACTCCTTGATCAACTCTCAGCTCTGCAGATCTTCCTAGTTTTTGTGGTCTAAAGTTTTATGAGTAACTTTTATACTTGACTTTAGCAAGTTGTTCTTCAAACCCTTTGTTTATATTTTTAAGCATAATTTGTTTGGGCTTATGATCTGTGCAAGCTCCCTTGTTTGCACATAGCTTCCACTTCTTGAAAAATGCCTTTCACCTTCAGATAAGACCTTTTCTATTTAGCTCTGTCATCTTATTTATCTAAGAATCTTTTTTTTTTTACAAGGAATATTAATTTATTCTGCACCTCTTAAGATGATGCTTTTAAGGAGAGTAAAATATCAGCTTTCTAAAGCCAGCTCTCTGGTAGAAAGGAGAGCATTCAGAAGCCTTTACTGGGGTAAGATTCTGCCTCCAGCTTAAAAGGTAGCCTCTGTCTCTGACACATCCAGTACTGTGGCTGCTCAGATCCTATGAAAACCCATCTCAGCAGAGCTCTATCCCCAGGGAAGAGCCATTGGCAGGAGGTTTGGTACATGGCCCATCCAGTGAGGTGGCCAACAGAGCCTGCAGCTCCCCACAGCTCCCCAGGGGTAGCCTCCTTCCTCTCCTGGTTGTATTGCCAGTGCCCACTGCAAGTGGGGGCACTGCACAGAGAGCAAAATAATTGTAAAAGTCTGCATTTTGCTTTTGTTCATTTTTACCTTATTTATATCCTGTTTATCTCTAAAATTTTAGATGCCAAGTGGAACATGGAACATGGTCACAAGACTAGCAAGGATCTGGGCCACTGCCTTAATTCCATATTCCATGTCTGCTAGGCATCACAGTAAAACACAATCTTCTTTCATAGATTTCTCAACTGGAATTCAAAAACAGTCATCTACAGTATTTCCGTCACTGCCTTGTTTCCTCGCATAGAAATCAGTTTCACTAGAAGCTTCTTTGGGATTTAATCTTGTGTTATTATCTATCTGAAACTTCAAACAATATGTACAATATAATATAAAGAAAGAGAGGCTGAACATGAGTATTATTAAAGTACACTAGGATTTTTTCCTAATCCTCCAGATATTTAAAAATATAGAAACTGCACAGAGTTACAACTTGAAAAGTTTCTCAGCAAAATTTACAAATACATAAAATCTCTTTTTCAAATGACATTGATTTTGCTACAAGGAAGGAAAAACTAAAATAAAGAAATAGCAATTTATGATAAAGAAAGGGAAGAGAAACACCATTGTAGCTCTAAGTGGGAAGCTCCACATTTCCGTCAAGGCATGCCCACAGCAGAAAATAAGTTGATCCCAGCTGCTTCAAAACAGCTTTCCACTACTGAACATCACTAAGGTAACTGATTCACTCCTCTGTAGGGAGGATTTTTCTCTCAGTGCCACAGTGGGAGTGTGCACATCCCTGAAGAACTTGTTGCCATGTAGTAGTCGTCTCACATATAGGCATGGGAGTTCTTCCAAGCATTTGTTTATATTTTTATATTTATATTTATATTGGCTCAATTCAGAGAAGGTGTCTGAAGTGCTCCCCTCCAAACCCCACACGTGAAATCCCACCTGTACATGGCAGATGCCAGCTGCATCAGGAAAGCTGACCAGCATCTCCTACTACCTCAGAAGTCCTACCCCTGCCTCAGCCTGAAGGAATATGCAGGTTGAATTTTCCCTCTGAAGACATACAGATGAGCTACAAAGATGTCAAGGCCTTCACATGTCACCAAGTTAAGTCCAGGACTGTATCTTGGCACTATTATCTGTAATGGTGATAGATATGGTGGTTGGGTGTATTCTCCTCACCTCGTGCATCCTCACACAAACAAAGCACCGTAGGTGATCAGCACACTAAATTTCAGTTTCTATTGGAAAAATGAGCCACTGAATGTAAATCTATAGTAGAAATTGTGGCTTCATGGGAGAATAACTGCAGGTTTATTTTTACTGATAAACCTTTCTTATAACCCGCAAAATGAAAGGCACCTGCCAATCTTTTTTGTCATTAAGCCAAAAATAGTAGTTATAAGGGGGGTTTTCGAGAAATCAAAACATCTGCCCAAATAATAAAATAAATTACAAAAAGACTAATTATCAAAGGAGGTACAGTATATTATATTCTAAGAAAAATATTTTAGAGGGAGTATTGGCAGAACTCCAAACTACAGCTCTTATACTTTAAGAGGACATTTGGGAACATCTAATAAAAATGTGAAATAATCAACCAATTCTAAGCCATCACCTGAGTTATTTGGAGTTTAAAGTTCCCGTTGTAAATTGGATTACTGTAACAACATGGCTTAAATAGTGTTAAAAATAGATCCTAAGTATTCTAGGTCATGCCAGAAAATTGTAAGAAGTAAAACCAAGGGATTTTAGGTTCAGGAAGGCCAACTTCATTTTCAAAATGAAATAAAATTCTAATCCTCTGACGCTCTTTATTTGTTATTATAAATAAATATAATAAAAAACCCTACATTTTTTTATAGTGTAAACACTGTAAAATCCAGGTAAGATACCCACCTTTAGCTGCATCTGTCCAGTTCTCAGAATACAAATGTAGAGTATCTGAGAGTATAAATGGAAAACCTCTGTGTAGGTTCCCTTGTCATTCGGCTCTGATTGGATCTAGAGAAGTGGCTGGATAAAAGCGTAGATATATATGGATTGGCTGTAGTGTGATTTTCAAAACAGTTTAAAGTGATTTCAAAATAGATAGTCTAGAGTCCCTTAGGTAAAATTTTAAAAAAAAAAAAAAGGAAAAAAACCCCAAAACTATGCTAAAAATCAATGCTTAAGCCACCTAGATCTTTTAAAAAGTTTTCAAAGCCAGTTTGGTATAATTTGGTCCTACACATCCAGCTTCAGGGAATGTACCAGTGCCTTGATATGCCAGATGCCAGATGTTAATTTTGTGTTTCTGCTGAAATGCAATAATTAAGACAGAGAACTTACAGTATTCTTCACAGGGTACCATTTTAAGATGAAAAGGGCAAAGACTGCTGATTTTAGGCCAAGGTTGGATTTTTCCAAACTCCTGCATAAGGCAAATCCCAGAGGTCAGCAGCCTTCTGACACCAACTGCAGCTGCACCACGGCCTCTACCTGTGCGGTGTAACAAAGCTTGTAGCCGAAAAGGGTCACATATGGCTACATCCAGGTGCCAAATTTTTATCAGACGCGAGCTGCTTGCGTCGGGCAGGAGCGGGAGGATGTCCTGTGTCATTTTGCTGGTTCAGTTTGAGGGACTGCAGCCAAAAAAAAGAGAAACGTAACAGGAAGAACTGTGACTAAAGTGAACAAGGCTCCGGGTAAGAGCTGTGTTTTTTCTCCGCTGTTTTTTGGTGACCGGGCACGGGGACCTGCTCTTCTCTGCGACAACAAATTGCCGGCGGACAGCTCTGTGCCCCTGTAAGGACTACGGGGGACAGGGACCCTCGGTGGGTACGTCCCTCTGCGCTTGATGGAGTGGAGGCGGGGGGTCCCAACCATGTCGGCAAAGGCAAGCTAAGCCACCCCACGCTCGCTATTTTGGGCAATAGTGCCCCACGCCCGCCCCCTCCAGGCCTGGCAGCCCCTCGGGCTCGGCCCCCCCGCGCCGCTCCCGCCGGGACGGGCGCGCCGGGGGGGCGGGCACAGCATCCCGCCGCCTCCCGGCACGGCCGCGCTCCCGGCGTAGAGCGGGTGAGTGCGGCGCCGGTGAGTGCGGGCGGTGCGGGCAGCGGGCTCTGGCCGGGCCGGGCGGGGGGCAAGCGGCGCTCCAGCCCGGCCGTGGCTGCGGGAAGTGGATCGGCCTCCCGGCCGGTCCGGCTGCCGACGGGGACGCCCCGCGGGAGCCGCGGTGGGGGCGTGGGAGGGGCCGCTCGCCCTGCGCTCGCAAAGCGGAGCGTTCCCGGCGGCGCGGAGCTTCCAGGTACCGTGCGAGTCCCTGCCGGCTCCCCGCTCCGCGACCCTGGCCCCGGGCACCCCTGTGGGCATCGAAGGGAAGGGGGAGAAGTTTGGAGCGGAGGGCGGGCAACTCCGGGCGAGTGGTGAAGCTGTTCCTGAGGTTGCTCCTGGGGACGTGATGTCCCGTGTCCCACCGTGTCCCAGGCGTTTTGCGTGACCGTGGATAGATCACGGATAATCTGTCCGTGCCTCCCTGCCCTGGATGCTTTCTCACTGACCAGGTTTAATGTTTATTAACGCCAGGTATTAAGCCTTTAGGGAAACCGCTAATCGGTGTCTACGTAGGCTGCCCCTCATCGGGAAGGAAACTGAAATGAGTTTTTCTCCCGGAGAAAAGCAATCAGAAGTGCGCCAGGTGCGACCTTTAACTGCATCTCCTTCGTGAAATTATGTTTGTATGGTCAAATTAATCAGTAGCGACAACACGAAGACTAGAGAGTAAAAATACAAGTTTTATTTACACAGCTGCACTGTTTAGGTATATTAAAATACATTTCTGAAACATAACCGTTTTGCATAAAGTCCATAATCTAAGTTGCACGGGCAGGATAATGAACAACTAACATGCAGTTTGTGGATGCAAAAGATGTTCCTAGAAAATCACTTAAAATACATCATTAACTTTCAGCTTTCTGTGCATGTAAGAAGTGTCCTTATACTTAGATCATGCGCAAGACAGGAAATTTTCTTTCTGATTGTCACAAAATGTTGGCAGTAACAAAATTGTTTCTTAGTCCAGTTAAAAATGGTGCTTCTCAGCATTTGATAATTTGTGGACTCTGAAGAGCAGGCAAGTGCTTTTAACGAAGGAAGAAGTAAAAGAGTATTCAAAATTCCTGAAGCAATAGATAAAATATTCCTTAAGCAGTATAATAGATAAAATTGTCTACATCGGGCTATTTGTCTGGTTGGTACAGATACATTCAATTCTTTAAGTTCTACATTTTGAAACGAAATTAGACTTTGGTCATTCCAAGAAAATCCTGGCCACCTCTCGGGTCATTGTGGTTAAGATTGGAGAGCGTGGAAATACATGAGGCATATCGACTTACCCAGCATAACTTCTTCACCTTTTGAAGCTAGAAAAAAACAGATTTTGATGAAATATTTGATCGGAACAGAGACCTTGAAAACAGCTGAAGGAAAGACCATGACACTTTGTTTACCTTTTCTCACTGAAGGAGTCATGGGGATGAGAATGGTTGTTGGGGTTTTTTGCTTCAATTGTTAATATTCTCTTTGAAATGTTGAACTTGAATGTTTGTGCTATGATGTTTTTGAGATATTACGTTGTGGTTGATAAAAATTACTTACACACAAGTAAAATAATTTGAAACTTAACTAGAAATACCTAAATAACTACTGAAAGCAACCACTTTACTGTTAGAGGGAAGGTTTAGTTATGTAAATTAGTTTTGAAATACAGCTTGTTGGAACAGAGACCAGTGTTGTCTTTCTTTTTTTTTTTTTTTGTATTAGTCATGTCATGATAGTGGAAAGTTTAAGCAAAACAGCATAACATACATCATTATGCTATAAAAATATACATGAACTTCAGAATCATGACAAATTTAAAAAATACTAATGCAAACGATGAAATACAGAGAGAAAGAAACTCAGTCAGGTCATGTTGTTAATCTGTCTGGAAGTGCAAAACTGTTCCCTTGTGTCCATTTTTTTATTATCCTGTACAAATAATATTTTCTATTAGTATATTGATGAGTGTTTTTAATGGGCCTTTCAGAATGTAACTGCTTCCTTCAACTTCTAAAACCTGGGATGGAAAATCTGTGAGGAATCATTTGTGCAGTTTTCTCATTCAGCTCAAGATCATATGTTCCCTGAACTCCTACTGGGCTCTTTGCTGGACTTCACTGATTTCTTCTCCTGGCAAAGATACCCCAGGACTGCACTCAGTTCTTTGGGCATGGCTCCCCCCTGGCTGGCTTTGGGGGCAAAGTGAGGGAAATCGGTGTGCTCTCTCCATATCTTGATGTCCAAAGAGCCTCCATTCACTGTGTCTCCCTAGGGTGGTCCTTGTTCTCTCGAACAGTTTCATGAGCAGCGCAACAGTGCAGGATTTCAGATTGGTGCCTTAATTTCTTCCACTCTGTGGCATCCAGACTGGCCACTCAGACCCATGGGATCACCTCCAGCACTGAAAGGGGAGAATTACAAAAGTAAATCCAAGTGATCTTGTCTGGTAGAAGTATTTAGGCAGTCAAACATCTGTGTTAGAATGGATTAAGATTCTAGTGTTTGCGTTTTTGCAAGGGGATCATCCAGATTTTCCTTGCAGCATCAGAGTATGGCTTAGCAGAAATCCTAGAAAGTCAGAAATGGTGATCTCTTTGTGAAAAGCTCCCAAATCTGGCTTTCCTCACGTGAAATAATGTCTTCTATACTTGACTTAATAATTTTGGGTTTAGAAGTTTTTCCCATTTTAGATTTGTGTTTGTTATTTCTTCCCTTCTGCCTTATCTATATTAATTTCAGCCTGGTTTCCTAAGGAGATGAAGCTAAAACAACAATAATGCTGTCTGACTGATAGCTCCTCTCATTGCCTTGGAGTAATGCTTTTACGCTTGGAGATTAATTTCAACCAGTATAAACAGAAGAGCAGAGATTTCAAAGTGATGAAATCTTACAAACCTCAAGACTTCTGGTATTGTGTGGGTGCTCCATAGGATGTTGAGTGTTACTGCTTCTGCTGCTCAAGGCTTGGTGATTATATTTTTCAATTTCTTTGCTCCTTGGGAGTGCACAGTCTTGGTAGTTTTGATCGTGCCTTTTCTTCTCCATAGTCCCCTCAAAATAAGCTCCACGTCTCCGAGATGTTTCTGGTAATTGATTATATATACAAATGCTGGGTTTTTTTAACTTCATAAACTGATGTATTGAATTCCTAGCCTGTAATATAATACTTCTTGATACAGGGTTGATAGCCAATGGTGCAATAATTTTCTTTTTTAGTCTTGACTCAGTGCAAACACTCGATTAATGTGGTCACAATAAAACCCAGTTTCTTCCACAATCAGTTTCTCTGAATTGCTTACAAGTTTTTGATTAGACTTTAATTTGCTTCCTACTGCCACTGCCGTTTCTTCTGGCTATGGTTGCATCCAAACATCCTCTTCTGCTTTCTCTGCACAGCAGGCTGCTGTAACACTCTCCCCGTGTCATGACAGGAGAATGATAGTGGAGGAGAAATATGAAAAGGTATTATGAGTTTATCTAGCAAGACCTTTATAAATACATGTTGCTTTTATTGACTTTTAAGTGGTGGTTATTGTTCTGATTATTTGTTCTGTTATATAGCTAAAGTTAAGAGATGTTTACGGGTAATTGCCCATTTTCTTCTCTTCTTTGTCTTGACAACTTTAATATCATATCATCACAATACTCGTCTGTCTTTTATCTTTCATTATCTCCTTATAAGATTGCTGTGAGTAGGTTTTTTGGGGGAAGGTGAGTTTGGTTGTTTGGTTTTTTTTTTGATTTTGTTTTTTAGAGAGCTGTAATAGTATATTAGGTTGATTTGCCAGTTTTTTCCCTGTTGTAGAAATCCTATCAACTGGCCTTGCTCTCTGGGAATGAATGTACATATATAAATGAAACTAATTTATTAAAGTGTTCAGTGGATAATGTTCACTTCTTTTAAAATACTTGTCTGCATTCAAGTTGCACTAAGCTCTCCTCTACATCTTTTATAATCATTTATATATTATTAAAGCCTTCATTCCCCACTGAGGACAGGAGCACTGTGCTTGTATAGCAATTACATTTTGATTTTATTCTCTTGTTTTATCTTAGCAAGAGGAAGGACAAAATGCACAATGATGTCTTTTTCTCTGGGAACAAGCACACATGCTCATGTAGCATCTTGCCCTGCCTCATCTTCTTGCACTTTGATGGAGCCAAACATCCTTCCCTGCCGCAAGGACCTGGCCTCCTGGCAGCCCCACATGGAATGTGTTCCGTGCAGCTGCCACTCTGCACCCTGGGCTGGGTGCCTCCCAGCTGGTGTAAAAGACAACTCCCACAGAGGTTTCTCACCCCCTACCCTTCACCAGCAGCTGTGTGGCTTCTGGAAATGTGGGATGTAGTGGCATATGCAGGTGATACCCAGTTTTTTTCAGTTCAAATGCATCCAAGGGATGGATCTCAAAACTATACCAGTGGAAGTGTTTAATTTGTGTTGTGGTGAAAGATTGGGTAGGGTGTGCAAACCCGTGCCATTACCTTGGCAGGTTGGAGAAGGGCAGTGACATCCTACAGAGAGGGAGCGTGGCTCTGCCCCAAGGCCAGGAGCGTGGGCTGGGCAAGACATCAGCAGGGCTGAGAGCAGGAGCCCTTCACCTGTGGTTGAGGCAGCAAATCTGACTATAGCCTGAAAAAACACTGTCAGCAAAGGGAGATGATCATTTTACCAGTTGGATCAGGTTTGCAGAGCACAAGCAAAGACGTGTACCCAGAGCAGCCTTTGAGTGTGGATCTGTGCCAGGTGCACTCAGGCTAAGGCATTTGGACAGGAGATGTTCAGCCTGCTTCCCGGAGTGCAGTATGGGCTGAATATATGCAGCAGAAGCTTGCTGCATGTGCTTGCTTTTGTATGTAGCACACTCCATGCTGACCCTGGAGTGGGAGCAGGTGTGTGCTAGGTTGTGCTGCAAGGACACAGCTCTTAATTAAAAACCTTGTATTTCCTGTGTCCTTAGGAAAATCTCAGAGAAAAAATTGCAGATCAGGGAGCACCTCTTCCTTTTTTCTTCTAACTGCTTCTTCTTCTTTTAATCTACAGATTAAACAGTATTTGCTGCATACATAACAATAGCAAAGCTATCTCTGTAGGACCATCCTGTCCACATATTCCATCCAACAGAGGAAGGTGAAGAGGGTTTGTAGTACACAGTAGTATTCAGATCTGAGCACCTGCTGATGCAGAACAGAGGGAATAATTTCTACTGCTTTCTAGGCCTCATGGGCAAATGGGCAGCCTTTTATTTTTGCCTTTTTCAATTACCTCTGCAACCAGTTTGCAAAATTCTGTGGGAAACTCAGAAATTTTCCCATAGGCTTCTGAGTAATCTGGAACTGTGATTAGTAATGCAGCTTCACAGTTGTTGAAATGACCTTGGAAGATATACAGCCTTCAACACTTCTTGGGCAGTAGGTACAGCTTCCTCCTCTGCAATGAAAACCCATCCCTCAGAGTCAGCACTGGATTAGATCAACATCCTGTAACTCATTTTGCATAAAGAGAATCTAGCAGATCCATTAAAACAAGTATTACAGTGATCCTCACTGGAGTACACAAGCTGTTTTTAGAAGACAAACACAGATGCCTTCACATCTCTGTGTTTGATCTTTCTTCCTGATAGAGCAGGCTGACTTGTTGAAGGGTGGTGTCACTAGCATATTCTTCATGGTATTTTGAATTAGTTGTGAATTCAAAACTGTTAGCACTACCTGTGTGATAGGCCTTAAAAGAAAAGGAAGCAACACCTTTTCAGACAGATGCAGAAGCACTGGCAGCTGTTAAATATTTCTTACTAACTAATGAAAGTGCTCTGTGGTATCACTGAGTGATGCCAAAGATTGTCATTGAGATGAGTGTATGCCCTCCCTCTGCCTCATAGAATCATAGAATCATAGAATAGATTGGGTTGGAAAAGGCCTCCAAGATCATCAAGTCCAACCCCTGATCCAACTCCAATTACTATATCATGGCACTAAGGGCCACGTCCAATCTCTTTGTAAAAACCTCCAGGGATGGTGAATCCACCACCTCTCTGGGTAGGCCGTTCCAATGCCTGATAACCCTCTCTGTAAAGAATTTCTTCCTAACATCTAACCTAAACCTTCCCTGGCAGAGCTTGAGCCCATGTCCCCTTGTCCTATTGTTGGTTGCCTGGGAGAAGAGACCAACCCCCACCTGGCTATAACCTCCCTTCAGGTAGTTGAAGAGAGTGATGAGGTCGCCTCTAAGCCTTCTCTCAAAGCCTTCTCATCAAAAATAGCTTTAATTCCTGGGCAATATGTGATATACTTTGTCCATAATCAATTTATATCCACAAAGGTGGATTTTATAGTCCTTAATTAAGGGAGTTTCCATTAAATAGCATTGATGAGATTTGTCCTGTGAATATTTACGTGGAGACCTTTATGTCTCTTCTGTCTGTTGTAGACAAGGTGTGGTTGGATAAGAGGACTAAAGGAAGCAGAAGACAGGAAGATGACACCTGGAAATTCTGTCTCTGAGTGGACAAGCAGTTCTGAAAGTAGCATGTGAAATGTTAACCAGAATTTCCCTTGTGGTTCCAAGTAGAATGATATGGTTTGCTAATACGTGAAGTATACAGGGCTTAGCCAGTTGTGAATAGTGTTGGCTTTGGCAGATGACACAACAAAGTGTTAAACAATCATATGGCACTTCATCTTACCTTAAATCTATGATACAGTGGGAGTGCAGGAATTTTGCTGCTCTTTGTATGAATAAAAATTTTGAGGATTGGCTTTATAGACTGTTCTGACAAAAAAGCCAGCCTGGAACTGAGGAGCAGGGCAGAGCTCTGCAATTCTGTTGTCACTTCTTCCAGATCATGGATGGGATGCTCTTACAGATAAAACTTGTAAGGGAAGACGAGACACCAGTTTAGCTGTAAGCCTGCCTGTAGCAGAGGTGGACTGGGGCACAGGCATGCACTTCCAGTCCTGGCACACGGAGTCAGATGATGCTCTGGAGTTGGCCAGGGCTGTCAGTGCAGTTCACCTTACCTGTTTCCTTATAAAATGGGATGCACTATCCTCTGGGGAAGGAGCCATTTTCTAGAGTATCAAAAGCATGATTGTCAGGAGTGGAGAAGTTGCCCTGTGAGTAGAGACTGAGGGATGGACTGCCTGAGGGGGCATGGCTCCAGCAGTGCTGACAGCAGCCCCTGGTACTGTAGGGAGGTGGTCAAGAAGAGACACAAAGGGCATCAGCTGGACCAAGTCAGAGAGGTTCAGATGGTGCACAAGCAAAAGGGGCCACGGAGGCAGAGGTGTGGGCTGCCCAGGGTGGCTGTGCCATTTCCATTCTGGGGGTGTTCCAGCCCCAAGTGGGGACAACCCTGATCAGCCCCATCTGACCTCGATGATGAGCTGGTCCAGGGACATCCTGAGCTCCTATCCAGCCTGAGCTGTCCCATGACTCTGTCATTCAAAGTTCAAAACCAAAGCTGAGACTCTGTAAAGTTACAAGTCCTTGTTAACCATCTATGCATGAAAAATGTAACAGGTAAGAGCAACATTATTTACCAGACTGAAAGAAGGTCAGTGACAGTATCTTTAATAAGAAATAACAAATAGTTGCTAACAACAGCATAGTGTTTTGCAGTCCCTGCCTTAAAATATCTTGCTAATATAGTCTACCTTAGATATAGTTAAATTCAATGTTGCAAAACAATTTCTAACTGTTCTGCATGTGATCTGTTTCATGCTTCAAGTCTACTTCAGCCTGCTATTGCTTTTGTTCACTTAAGAAAAGCTTTCTCCAAGGCACAATACAGCACAATAAAAACACAGGGATTTCTGTAAACATGTTTTGCTAACGCCTTAATGTGATAGTTGTGTTCTGTGTTCAGAAATGAAACACTGAACCTACTGCTTTCTTGGAAGTAGGCATCATGTGGAGTGATGTGATTTTGATCTTTAAAAGAAAGGTCCCTAAGTAAACATGGGGTTCTTCTAATGTATCTTGCTTGTTTTTCTTCTTGGGAAGGTCAGGTATTAGAAATTCGGTACTACCCTTTTGATGTTTTCTCTAAATGTCTTCTCAGAAGAGCTGGAGTGCAGTGAAACCTCTTGATAACAAAGTCTCCAGAGAAGACAGCCACTCACTAAAATGTTATTAAGACTGTGAGTTCCTTCTGTTTAACAAAAAAAAAAAAAAAAGGAGGGGGAAATTAAAAGCAATGTCTTCTACAATAGATAGAATCTCATTTAAACAAACAGCAAGCAAAAAGCTCCTCTCCATGTTGTCAAAGCTGTTTCATAAGCAGTGATTGAACATATGTTCCCTGAGTAACTTTATAAAAGAGTTTGCATTAAGAAGCCAGTGGTGCTTTCAACCACTTCCTCACTCTTCCCCATCATTATTCAGAAGCTGTCACTAAAAGTGCTTGGTGTTTACCTCAGAGAGCTTAAAAAAGCTTAAAAAGATGAGTGTGGGAGGATTGGGGGAATATTTGTTTTCTTTCTCCTTAAACTGGCATTTGTTTGCTGGAAAAGCTAGAATCGTGGAAGGAATTGAATAAAAATAAATCTCAGCCAATTCCTAATGGAAACAACCTATTATTGATGTGGTTGGAAGCTTTCCACTTGAATGTGGAAGGTATATAGCATGTTGCCTTTAGGAAAAAGGCTCATTGAAAAGGCAATGCTACCTTTTTCTGTTCTGAATTGGTAGTTTTATTACTTGCAATTTGAAGAGAGCGTACATGCTGTCCACGCAGTTCCTTTTATTAATGAGTAACTCACTTTTATGTGCCTTCTCTCCTTCGAGATTCTCATTACTTACAGGTAGCTGGAAGTAGTGCTTCAAAGTAAAACAGAATAAATGGGATGATGTGTTTCTCAAACAGATTTCTCAAGAGACTCAATGTATTACTTCTGTTCTAGCAAGTTTTGAAAAAGAAATGAAAAAAATAAATATTAAGTCATGACACTAATTTATTTACCTTTAATGAATATTAACATAATTCCAAATTGAAACCTATTGCTGTAATCACATTTAAGGAGAGTTTCTTGTTTTGCACAGTTTCTTGTTTTGCATGAACTATAACAATTCATGCATCTTAGCATGAATTCAAGCATTCTTAGCAGAAACTCAGCTATTTTAAAGGGATGTAATAAGACGTTTAATGCTATAATAGCTGTATTAATTGACTGGTTAACAGTCCAACTTTTGTAGAGAATTTAATTCACATAGAGGAAGAACAAACAAAATTGGAGACCTCTTTAGAAAGAAATAGCAATTGTTGGTCTGTGGAGCATAGGAGAAAACTGAACAAATTTATCCAGATGATCTATTTTGAACATCCACATGGTGCGATATCTGCCTCATGATTCTGACAACCAAAAAAAAATCAATTAAAACTTCACACCTTAATGATCTTAAAAGTTGCTGGTTCTTTGGATTTCTGTAAAACCTAGAACCTGAAGTTCTATTGCTTAAAATTAAATAAAGATTTATACTCTGGAAGAACTGAAAGATGAGATTCAGAGATGCACCTTTTTAAGAAAGGAAACTTTTAAATTATACTTAATGACTTGATTAGCCCTTACTATAAATATTTTAACTATGCAACTCTTCTAGGCATACATTTTGAAACGAAATGGTAAATATCTTTTTTTAATCTGTTTCTTGGTCTCATTTCTGTACCTTTTCAAAATTTAGGAAAAAGTGTGTAAGAGGTGAATCAAAGCAAATTAAGAAAATTTCAGTTTAAATTTGAATGGCTTGATACTTCCCAACTACCACACTCCGCTCTCCTCCCAGAGCTGTTCCATTTGATTAAAGTCACCAAAAAACTGGGATTTACAACCCAGACCTTTCTGTATGGCTGCCTTTCAGGGTAGGATTGAATGTATTTATTACTGCACTATTCCTGATAGAGAACTGGGGGACAGAGATAAGAGCTGTCAGTGCTGTCTCTGGAGCAAAGGATGTCTCCTGAAATCCCAGTTTCCTTGTTGAGAATTTCTGATGTCAGTATTTCGTATAGGAAGAGAAGCAAGGCTGACAGCTTGAGCTGCCATCTGACGGGAGTCACATTTGATGTGTAGATGGCAGTGGATCCGCTGGTTGTGTCTGTGACAAGTGAGGTGGTCCAGTGTTCAGGCTTAGAAAAGCAGGAGCCCATCAAAGGTGAGGCGTAATTACCATTTGAAATTAAGCTTTTAGCAAAATGGGGATATTTGTTCAGATGTCTTACCAGGAGCTGGCAGAGAGATCTGGCTCTGCTCTTCCTGTGCCGGTCTGAACTGCTCCAGCAAGACAGGGAGCCAGTCTATATATACAGCCCAACAAAATAGGTGCGGGTAAGACCTAGTTCTGACTTTCTAGTGTCTATGTTGACTTCCCCTATGTTTTGGGGCAAAGGCCTTGACAGCAGAATACTTTTGATGAAGAGCATGTCTTTTTAAGGCTTGATTTCCTAAGAGACAGTGTAGCATTCAAAAGCATGAGGATAGATGGCTCATCACAAAATGGGATGTGATGAGGGGGAAGATCTCAGCCTCAGGCAGCATGGGAGCTAAAAACAGCTCAGTGGTGTTGTGAGCTGTGTTTGCACAGTGCCAACACAGCCAGTACTGAACTTGGGAAAGGCTGGAGATGTTCTGGGAGTGTTCAGAGGACTGAATCCTTGGGAGGAAAAAACCCCTGAAACTAAGGAAGGAATATTATGGCATGTTCATGTCTGGTATCAGTAAGGGAGTTTCAAAATTGTTAAGAAAATAGGCATATGGACTGTATAAAAGACACATAGACTTATTTTGGGCGAGAAACATAGCAGACACTGTTCTCCTTACATCTCTTCAGAAAGTGTCTTAGCACATTTTTCTGTAGATTTGTGTCCCTGAATTTAGGAAGGGAGGGTGAGGGGGAAGGCAAGCTGAGAAAAGAGCTGGAATATGATAGGGCTTAGCACCAGTTTGTTTGCAAATGGAAGATGCAGAGGAGCTGCAGTGATGTGGTATCTTGTTAATTATGTTTCACTGGAAAAACTGCCACTCAGGAGAAAAAGGCATTTCCACTAACAGCTCTGGAGTTGTAACCCTATGGGAAATGCAACTCTGTGCAAAGGTGGTGCTCAGCATTTGTTGGTGAACTGTGACATCTGAAATGATACATCTCTAATTAAAAACGGAGTTTAACTATTCTAAACATTTAACAAACACATATTTCGACTCCAATTTGCATATTTAAACTGTGAACAAAGTACCAAGAAAACTCACCGCTAATTCTGTGGCATCTGCTTTATGGAGGAAATTGTGCCCTCATTTTCTAAATTAGAGGAACAAAAATAACAGTTAATTATTTTTTTTTCTCAGGTCATGCTGCATTTGGTAATAAATCACTGGAAAATATCTCATGACTTGTGTTTACTTCTTGTTTGGGGTGCTGAGTTTGCGGGATGTTCACTTGAACGCCTTGGGAAAGGCAGCCCACCAGTGGGAGAGCCGAGGTGGCAGAGCAGCAGGCAGCTTGGGAAACAAGGTCTGTGGCACAAGGAAAGAACTTGAGGACCCTCGCTCTTTGGCCTTGGGGCTGTGAACCAGGACTTTTACAATGGGCGTCAATGATATTCATAAGAGGAGTGAGATAAAAGGTCAGGATGGCTTTGTTTTATAACCAGAATGTGCAGGATGTCTGTTGAGGAGAATGCTGGATGACAAAATGAATGTGCTTTGTCGACAGCAGTTGTACCCAGGTGTCATCTCATGTTCTGGGAGCTGTGGCAGGGTGTTTGGATGTAGGTTATTTTTCTTCTTCAAGGTAGAGGACACTTTGAATACCATTTAAAATCTTGGATAGCCCCCTCCTCCATTAAAGAATGAATGGATGCTATAAAAATACCAAGGCTAGAACATTTCCTTTGGTCATAAATTTGCCATTAAAAGACTGCTCTTCAGCAGTTTAATGCTGGGGCTGATACTGATGCTTGGGTTTAATAGGGTTTATTAAAGTATCTTCACTATTCAGAAGAATAACGTTGTTCTGGTAGTTTTGTGCTATTTTGCACTGCATATGCAGCACTGTTTCGTTGTAAAGACTATCTTATTTTTGTCTCTACAATTCAGTAAGAGCTGTGATGTTATGGTGTACTAGTAGATCTGTATAACCAGAAAAGATACCGGTAATCAAACATGAATATCTGTAGGAAAGGTCATCTTAGTTATCAGATGCATGTCTTTTTCCCATCCACTGACTTGCTGTTTTAGTAGCTCTGGGGTGGCACAGATTTGTTACTAATCCTTGCTTTGAATCAGCAGTGCATACTGAGATAATGCAGGAATTGTATGGAGCTTTAGAGTGATAGACGGTTCAGATTAAAATAAAACAACAAAGAAACAAAAAACCCAAACATATCAAAACAGTATTTTTACCATGCAACCCTGATTTTTTGTCTGTGGGTTTTTTTTTTTCTCTGGGACTGAGTAGTGAGGGCAGCTATCCCAATTAATCCAGAATGAGCTTCGACAAAAATACTGATGTGCAGCATCACAGTACCTCCCAGCAATAGCAAGTACCTCCCTCTCCACATCCAATAGTGTGGGACATGGGGAAGGGGAGTAAGATCTGCAGCTGTTTTTCTGCTGCTTGTTGTATTGCATCTGTTGACCATTCACACCACTGGCTTTGGGCTCACACCCCCACCTTGGCTTGGTGGTTTCATGGCCATTTGTGGCCCCAATTCCTGCACAAGTTTTCAGCTTTTTCTCCATCTTGTTGATGAGCCACATCTGGCTGTCAGAGTTGATTAATGCTAGGGTCTGGGTTGTGGCATCTAAAAGATCCCTCCACATTGTGATTTGGTGATATGAATGTTATGGAGCATCCTCCATTGGAAGTGTTCTTCTGGGGCTGCAGGCCACATCCCCTTCAGATGGGGATCTGTGAGGTTAAGGATGGATTTTCTTGTCCCTGCTAAAATGGGAAAACATTACCTTCTGAGTCGTGAGATGAAGCCTTCAAAGCACAGAATAGACAACTGTGTCACCATGGAAGCTTCTTGAAAGAGTGAGGAGTTCATGTCCTCTAGTGAGGCAAAAGAGTGACATGCCCTGGATTCAGTTGTGCTTAGTGAGTGATAATAGAAATTCATTTTTTGTGAAAAGTTTATGATCCCAGAAATGTTTACTGACCTGTATGTAAAACATGTTGCACAAGGCAAGGGTTCTGCCATCACACAGACTGGGCACTGTTTTTTCACTCAGCTTGTTTTTCTCTACAGCCATTAAACTACTCCTGGTCCATTCAACTATTTCAGCTCACTCTGTAAGCAATTTGAAACCTCACTTTGCTAAATAGAGCTTTCCTGGATATGTAGGTTCAGCATATTTTCTTACTGCGTGAAATCTCAGAAAGGCTATTGGTATATCCTGACTTTGATTTTTCTTCTTATAGTGGTTCACAGTTCCTGATAAAATTAACACTTGCACTGGTAAAGGACTTAGTGTGAGCTTTCAGCTCATTCTCCTTTGAGTAGGTTATTTTGTCTGCATCAGTGTTTGGTATCTGGTACCCATTTTTCTGTAGCCGAAAGACCAGAATTCCAGGAGAGTAGTTTATTTGTTAATGTGGCTCCTTTTTTCTTCATATACATACAATTTTCATATATATATCTCTAGAGGATTTTGTCAGTCAGCTGATGTGTTCAAAACATGCATCTCTGAGAAATCAAGTATTAGCTCATGAAACTCAGTGACCACGAAAACTGAGAAGACTGTGTAGGCCAGGCTGACTGATGAATCCTAAGAACATATGGTAGGAAGGGCATTAGGCACAAACCCCTGACAGATGGTATTTGGGGCAGGGTAGCTTTTGTGCTTTTAACAGACATGATAGTTCTGCTAAATAACTGCTGTCTCCTCTCCTTCATGCGGCCCTGAGGATTCTTTGAAGAAGCAAAAAAATAACTAAGGACAAATAGAAAAAACTCAGAGCACTGTATGAGAAGTTGTCTGTAGAGCTTGAGCATCCTTCAGTGGGAATGGGTATGCTTGGATTGCTATGCATGAATATTTTTATGATGTTCAATAAAACTCTGAAAGGAACTTGGTTGACTATAGGGAATCTTGAGTCCTATGCCCATGTGTTGCTTCATTTCTGTGAGATGTATCCACCCTATTTCTATTTCAATTGGGGTTTTATGCATCTGTTTGGAAGCAGTGCATCCTTAGGAGATCTTTTTAGCAGCTCTTTCAAGAACAGTTTCCTCCCTCAGGGGGTGTTTTTAGCCAGCTTAGACCCACAACTCATCAAGGCTTGAGGAATGGACTGCCCAGGACTTGAAGGGTAGAGTCTTGTGTTGGTTCCTCTACTTTGTGGAGGCTGAGGGTAAACGAGAGTGAATTTGGCTTCTGGTATATATCAGAATATCTGTTACAAATCATGCCTGGCTACATTAGCCTCACAGATGCATCTCTGCAGCACAGTGGTACACTGGCCCTGCTTTTTTTGGGGGGGATGTCATCCATACCAAAGGCAATTAAAAAATCTATAGATCTGCCTGGTTGTTGCTGTAAAGCTGCATGGTTGATTGATGTGTAGCCTGACCATATCCTTGTGTAGAACACTGACATGTGAACTGTGTTCAGAATAAGTGCATTTGTTCTTTTCCTCAATATATAGGGTAAGGTAAAGCTGTCATTCCTGGAATGAACATAGAGTATGCTGTTCCTGTGCATACCTCAGAGAGAGATGGACCATGAATAATACCTGGTGAATTAACATCAGAATTATTTTCACTTGCAGATTGCTTAAAGCTGCACAAGTAGTGTTTCACAGTTTCAGTGGTATACATAGCAGAGAGAAGAGCAAGAACACCACCAGATTGCCTGAGGTCTGGTGTCACAGCACACTGAGTCCAGAGGTGACCTTCAGTTCTCAGCAATGTGATACCCACTGTGCTAAGACTTCCTTCCATTGTTTTATTTCAGGTTTGATCTCAGTGATACCAGACATGGAATATTATGTGGTCAGTCACAGCCTGTTAGGTCAAAAGAAACATTAGCAAATGCAGTTATAGAGCCTGCATGGTGGATAACCTTGTGCTAACAGACATGACTACTTATGAAGAGTTTAGGAATATAGTTAGGTCATGTAGAAAGAAAATTAGAAAGACAAAAGCACACTCTGAACTCAAACTAGCCACTTCTGTTAGGGATAACAAGAAGTGCTTCTACAAATATATCAATAGCAAAAGGAGGGGCAAGGAAAACCTCCATTCTTTGCTGGACATGGGGGGAACAGAGTCACCAAAGATGAGGAAAAGGCTGAGATACTTAACACCTTCTTTACCTCAGTTTTCAACAGTAAGACAGGTTGCCCTCAGGACAACTTGCTTCCAGAACTGGTAGACAGAGGCAGGAAGCTGAATAGCCCCCCCTGTAATCCAGGAGGAAACAGTGACCTGCTGAGCCACTTGGATCCTCACAAAGTCTATGAGACCAGATGGGATCCATCCTAGGGTGATAAGGGAGCTGGCATGAATAGTTTACCAAGCCGCTCTCCATCATTTACCAACAATCCTGGCTCACTGGGGAGATCCCAGATGATTGGAAGTTGGTAAATGTCACACCAATCTACAAAAAGGACTGCAAGGAGGACCTGGGAAACTACAGGCCCATCAGCCTGACCTCAGTGCTCAGGTTATGGAGCAGATCATCCTAAGTGCAATCACACAGCACCTACAGGATGGACAAGGGACCAGACCCAGCCAGCACAGGTTTAGGAAGGGCAGGTCCTGTCTGACCAACCTGATCTCCTTTTATGATCAGGTGACCCCCCTGGTAGATGAGGGGAAGGCTGTGGATGTGGTCTACCTGGACTTCAGCAAAGCCTTTGACACTGTCTCCCACAGCATACTCCTGGAAAAGCTGGCAGCCCATGGCTTGGACAGGGGCACTCTGTGCTGGGTCAGGAATTGGCTGGAGGGCCGGGCCCAGAGAGTGGTGGTGAATGGTGCTGCATCCAGTTGGCGGCAGGTCACTAGTGGTGTCCCCAGGGATCAGTGTTGGGCCCAGTTCTGTTTAATATCTTTATTGATGATCTGGATGAGGGGATTGAGTATACCATTAGCAAATGTGCAGATGACACCAAGTTGGGGGTGAGTGTTGATCTGCTGGAAGGCAGGAGGGTTCTGCAGAGGGACCTGGACAAGCTGGAGAGATGGTCTGATTCCAACGGGATGAGGTTCAACAAGGCCAAGTGACAGGTCCTGCACTTTGGCCACAACAACCCCATGCAGCACTACAGGCTGGGGACAGAGTGGCTGGAGAGCAGCCAGGCAGAAAAAGGGACCTGGGAGTTTGGATTGATAGGAAGCTGAACATGAGCCAGCAGTGTGCCCAGGTGGCCAAGAAGGCCAATGGCATCCTGGCCTGGATCAGGAACAGTGTTGGCCAGCAGGACCAGGGAAGTGATTCTTCCCCTGTACTCAGTGCTGGTGAGGCCACACCTGGAGTACTGTGTCCAGTTCTGGGTCCCTCAGTTCAGGAAGGACATTGAGGTGCTGGAGCAGGTCCAGAGGAGGGCAACTAGGCTGGTGAAGGGACTTGAGTACAAGTCCTATGAGAAGAGGCTGAGGGAGCTGGGGCTGTTCAGCCTGGAGAAGAGGAGGCTCAGAGGAGACCTCATCACTCTCTACAACTCCCTGAAAGGAGGTTGTAACCAGGTGGGGGTTGGTCTCTTCTCCCAGGCAACCAGCAGTAGGACAAGAGAGCATGGTCTTAAGCTGTGCCAGGGGAAGTTTAGGTTGGATATTAGGAAGAAATTTTTTACTGAGAGAGTAATCAGACATTGGAATGGGCTGCCCAAGGAGGCGGTGGATTCACTGTCCCTGGAGGGTTTTAAGATGAGACTGGATGTGGCACTTAGTGCCATGGTCTAGTTGTCAGGGTGGTGTAGGATCAAGGGTTGGACTTAATGATCTCGGAGGTCTTTTCCAACCTGGTTGATTCTATGATTCTGTGATTCTACGAGTCTTCTTTTGCAGGACAGTTTGCATGGGGGCAAGGGAGGAGTAGGCACAATGATAATGTGACATGAAATTAGGGAGGGGAAAATGAATGGTGGATCCAGCAGTGAATTTGAACATAAGGGAGTAGTGTTCAGACACACTTGCTTCTCTTCAGGCTAATCATCAAGGCTTCAGGCTTATCATCATTCTGCTACTAATATCAGTTTTGCATCTTCTTGTTATTATTTGCTACATGCAGATATAAGTACTGTATCTGGCCTACCCAGTGGAAAAACAAAGACTGAAGAAATCCCTTTTCTGCTTCTGCTGTCTCTCTGCATCTCTTTAGGGATCAAACATGATTCATTGTCTTCCCCGGGAGTGCTTTCCCCTCACCTCCAAACGCCATTCAGCCTTTGGAGAGTCCTGGTGTGAGAGCAGATTGCTTTAGCTGAACATTGGCAAGTGACTACAACATGCAGCTGGAGTCTGTCTGGGCTTCTGACCCCTTTTCCTTCTCATCATAGGTTTTAAAGAGGGATTTAGTTTTGGAACTGCTGACTTCAGGTCTCACATCTATGCTGATGGCTTTATTTATGGCAAAGACAGAACATAAATTGTCATCTTCTGCCTGCCCAATGTCAGAGATTTCTCTGTAGACAGGACAGCAATTGTTGATTCTTTGGGGCATTTGACTTTTAAATTTCCTCCTCATCACCTTGCTTTAAAGAACATTGCTTTGGTTGTTGGTTGCTCCTGTTGTCCTTTCAGAAGGGCACCCTGCAGCACTGCAGGGCTGCTTCTGCAGCCACCAGCAGAGACTTACTGGGCTTCAGGGGTGATCAGTATGGAAAAACCTACATGTTCATCTCTTTCTGCACTTTAAAACTTCCCATTTTACCATTTAGGCAGAGTTTAGCACAAGTGAAGGGGTAACACAGTTTCAATAGGAAGACAAAATTGATAATCTTATGTTCTTTTCTGACTGATCTCTTTCAATCTTTAGAGTACTCTTTCATTGTCTAGTTCTTTGAAATAAAAAAACTAAACTGAATGAACAGTTAAAGGGATCCTTTCCCATTTTCATCAGAAAGCTGATGTCTTAGCACAAAATACCCTTGTAATTTTCCACTTTCACATTCTGCTTTTTACCTCCAAAATCAGCAGACAAATTTGACTTCTTGCCATAGGAGGGACTAGTCCTGCCCCTCTGCAGGGGGTTGCTGTGGGCTTAGTTGAAGGTGATCTCTCACACCAGGTTCTGGAGGTTGAAATCAGAACTGAAAATGTTTTTATGTCATCCTCTCTTTGTTAGAAACATGATGGTCTGCCTTGTCACAGAAAGAAATGAGTTTACTTAAGTCGATGGTGACTCAATGACTTAGATTGCTCTTTGGTAAGGAAAGGGATGGAACTTTTCCCCTTTCTTTGAACTGACATAATGGGGATTTCATTTGTGGGGAGTTTGTTTTCATATTTTCCTCTAGAGCAGTTGAGGACAGTTGAGCTGGTTCTTATCAAATGGCAGTCTAGTGTATAGTGTGTTGTTGCTGAGAGAGGTAAAAAATAAGGAAAAACACCGTGAACACACAAAGGTGCATCCCCTTGTATATTGTCCGTGTGTCCAGTGCTCAGCAGCTCACTGGTTATTGGAGCCAGACACAGTATTTTTTAATTGCTGTTGATAGATTTTTGCTTGCTTCAGGTTTTCTATGACCTTCTCAACGTTATCAATTACCGCTTTGACCTCTCAATGATTTATTGAGATTGAACAGTTTTCAAATCCAGGGTAGATTTGCCACAGACATCCAGAAGTTGCTCCCTGAAGCCACCTGCATGACATCAGGCAAGTTCTGTCTTTGAAACAGTTGAAATTTGTTGCCTGTTAATTCTGTGAACATTTGCTAAGATCGTGTGTAATGGAAAGCAAACCATAAATCTGTGGAGGTGTGTGAATTTGCAGTGTTGGTTTCTAACAGAGATATTGGCCAAGGGACAGGACATCAGGAATGATAGCCACCATCTTCTCAAAGCCAGCCCTCACTGCTGCCATATTTCACCTCTCTTTTGGATTTAACTTCTTCCTTCTTATCAACCTCTGCCAACTGGTGTGATTTGCTCCTTGTCCCCTACCCCAGCTGTAGCCATTGCTTTCTTGTCCACTTCTAGTATATAGGGATGTTGCCATTGCCTTGCTAAGGCTAAGCAGTTTTGAAGACAAAAGCATTGCTCTTGTGCCTCTTAGCACACACAGAAATACTGAGGTGAGAAAGGAGGTGTGTGCAGTGAACACCCCTCAGATGATCTAGCTATTGATTATACTAAAGGTATACATTGAAATGTCCCAGAAAAAGAGAATGGAACAGGAACCTGTCACAATGCTGGAAGAAAAGGGACTCTCTCCTATTGACAAGAAGAGCAGAATTCCTTAATGTTGTGTTTGAAGATCTGAAGAAAATATATGTTAACAAATCATCTGAACTTGTGTAATTAAAACTAAAGGCTAATTACAGGAGATTATGTTTGCACTATATTGTTTCATTTAAATTCCTACAGATTCCACATGAGAAGTACATATTCAGCAGTTCTGCAAATTAGTAAGTAATTCAGTATGCGCTTTCAGCCAGGACTGTTAAGAGAAAGTTGCTTAATTAGGCCTCATTAATACAGACAGATTTGTTTTTGAAAAACTGTTTTTCTGCCACTGAAAACAAGCTTCCTTCATTGCTCATTCTTGAATGTTTAGAACAGATTTAGAGTTTTAAATGCTCATCAATAAATATTAATAACATGCCAGGTATGGAAAGGGGTTTTTTTCTCTCTGAATCTGTGAAATTTCTTATGAAAGTGGTAGAATGCCCTTATGCAAGTTACTGGTTGAGTAAAGAACTACAACTGTAAGCAGATGTGGCTTAAGCATAAGATAACCTACGAAGCAGCTATATACATATTTTTAACCTTGATAAAAGAAGGTTAAAATGAAATGTCATTTTTTTATATATTTCACTGCAGATGAGGCTTATGACTCAAGTTGTTTAGCTTAGTAGCTGCAACATGGGATCAGAAATTGAATTGACCTTCATTATCTGTTCAGACGTAGAGCCCACATATCTCTGTGTCTGGGAATGGTAAAAATATGCAAATTGATAAGCTTCATCCATTTTTAAAAGATAAACTCCTCAAATACAAGTTTACAATGTAGAAATCATTCCTGCCAATATCATTTATGTTCAGCATAGGCTGTGTGAGGAGGATTAAGCCATTGTGCATCCTCTCAGGGTTCGAAGGTGCTTCACAGAAGGCATAATTCCTTGCTGCTAGTCCAAACATATACCAAATCCCTCTCTTAGAGCCCTGTCCTGCATCTGAGATCCTGGAAATGCTCTCCCTGACTTCAGCATGAGTTGGATCAAGTGTTCAACCCACATTAACATCACATCTTTATTTCTTTAACATAGACACCTTTTTTTACTTCAAAACCTCCAGAGACTGGGCACCACACTGCAGTGGGGAAACAGTCCTCCAGATCAATACCATTATACTGGACCCAGGAGGAATTGCAATAAAGGATTTTTTCATTGGAGGGATCCTGTCTACACCTCTCTCAAAAAGAATCTCTAAAGTTGCTCTACATGGGCATTAAAGGTGTCCTGTAAAAGCACTGCAGTCTAAATTGATGCCATGTTTGCGTATTTCAGAAGAAAGAGCAAGTTTGCCTCTTACAGCCAATACGATGTCATAATGGCGGTCATGGGAGTAGGAAGCACGTGGAGAATGGTTTGTCTGTAGACCGAAGTTCAGTCCCTCCCCTTCTGTCAAGCTGTACTCAGACAGTAATCCTGTGCATCTCAACAGCTGGCATAAAATGCCTCTTAGCAGAGGTCAGCACTTAGGAGGCTGCTCCTAACACAGATGCAAACTCATCTGAAGGCAGAATGAGGCAAAGGGTAAAAACTGGGTAAAAACTGTTACCATGGATGCTCTCTTAGGAGATTGTTGCAAATGAATGGTTTAGGTCACTTAGAGAATCACTGTCCAAGGTACTGGCAAAAGCAGGTTTAATCTCAATTTGTGCAGATGCATCTTGACAAAGTTTGATGGCAAGGTTCATTCTATGACTTTCTATGTAGATAAAGCATACAAAGAAAAATCAGTTTAGAATCAATTTTAAATGATTTACATGGAGACCAGGTATGTAAGAGGGTAAGGATGTAAAAGGTAAGGAAAATATTCCCGTTGAGTCATGAGGTTCTAGGAGGACTCCCTTGCTTTCTAAACTCCTATTGGAGCCTAGGTATAGCTGAGTTCAATTTCAGTGCCAGGCTTGATCAATGGTTTATGTCTAAAGGGTTTTGTAGGGAAATTAAAGGAGTAAGGGAGACCCTCTTGTCTTGAAATGTTTTTGAGCCTTTCTAAGCAATTTCAGGCTGGCAAGGGGGTGAATTGGTGCCTTTCTTCCACAGTGTGTCAGAGGGATGTTGTTTTTGGCGTTTTCAAGTTAAAATTCAGTACAGCATCAGCTTCATTAATCACAGTGTGAAGATAAAACCTGTCAGAGAATCCAGCCTTTATCCTTGACTTTTACTCTTCTTTGGGGAGGAGAACAAAAGGTGTCAGATGTGTCTAGGTGATAGTACTGAGACTCAGAAATTAAAACTGGACTAGGGCAAAAAAATCTTAACCTTAGATGCCAGGGATGGAAGTCTGAATATGAAAGGAGAACTCAGAGAGCAGACTTTCTGACTTGCTTTGCTTGAGGGTTCTGCTGTTCTGATCCTGTTTTCTCTTTATGAATCAAATTTTTATCAAGCTGATTTTATTTCACAATTACACTAGTACAAAAGAAAAATATATTATCAAATCTAGGGGGTTGTGTTTGTATTTGTATAAATAACACTTTAGTAAGCTATTTTCTTAGTTATTTATACTACACAGCATCAGGGGATAAAAAAGAGTCACCGTGTAGATGTGCTTATATAAAGATTTTATTACTAAAAAAGCACTAAAAAATGAACCCCAGCCTAAATGCCACATGCCATATTCACAGTGTGGTATTTGGTGTTTGAAGTTCATACACATAAGGATAGTAGCAGCCTTAACAGAAAGCATCAGTTTAGCATACATATCAAAACTTGCAGTACTGACAGCTTCTACAGCTCTGATGAGTCAGCTGCATAGAGGTGAAAGATTTGTGATCTTCCTGTCAGCAAAAGCATATGAAGACCTGCTAGAGAAGGTAATGAAAATAGTTGTGGTGGTTTTGACCCTCACTGCTGTTTTTTTTTTATGACCCTTCATTTATAAATCTATATGGAAAACAAAGGAATCATAATTTTCTAGTGGCAAGTACAACGTTCGGCTTCCAGGCTGAACTGTGTGGTTAATTAGTTATTTATGACAATGCTCTTTCAGGGCGAGGGTGGACCCATTTTGTGTTTCATTGCAAGGATTACGCTGTTGTCTTTAAACTAAAGATTTGGGCAGGAGAGGTTCTGAGTAGTTTCTTACAGGCTGGTAAATCACAGGAAGCCACTGAGAGCTTTCTCAATTGCTGTGACAACTCACTTGCACTTTCCTGATATTCCCTTGCCACTTATCTTTGCAAAAGATATTGGTTGTAGTTGAAGTATGGTCTCCGATCCTGGCCAAAATCAATGGAATCAGTAGATCTCTTCTGCCATTGATTCCTCTGCAGCTTGAAAACCATAATTGGGCCCTGGCACACCTTAAAACCGAATAAGCTGCTACTGACTTCTTCATTTTGATTTTGGAGAATATTTCTATCATTGCAGTCTGTTGCGCTGTTGAACAGTAATGCCATTTACTGTGAGACATGCATCAGAACCGCTACTGAATAAATGTAACTTCCACACTATGAAAGCAGATTTAAAGCCAGGCTTCCTTATGTGTACCAGGACTGCATGACTGCTAGCACTGACTTGTAGAAAGTGCTGTCTTGTAGAGTGTTACAGACAGCACAAATACCTGGTACAGCTGCTCAGAGTTATTTCCATGACAACATGAGGGCAGAAAACAACTGCCACAAATGTTTACATACCACTAATTCCCTTTATTTTTCTAGCTTCAAAGTAACATGCATCTTAGTTCTCTCTGCTCCTCGCTTTTCTTCTGAAACATACCTCTAGGTAGAGGCCTGTATTATAGTAAAAATGGAGACAACTGGATTTTTTCCTACCTAAGCACAAAACAAGTACGATTTGACATTTCAGTTGTGATGCATGCAAAGTGATTTATACATACCATAATCATACAATTACTGCACTTCCTTTCTTACAAAATCTTGACAGCACCCTTCTTGAAGAGCAATAGTGAGATCTTTTCTAAGTGGCCATCTGATGATTTAAGTAGTTAGTTCCAAACTAACTACTAACTGAGTTGTGGAAGCATTTTCCTAATCAATTTTAATGTGCAGTCACCCAGATGAGCTCAATGTCTACTTCTGTTGGTTTTACACACATCTCTAGGATGCTGAAAGAATTTCTGTGCAAATTTGTTACTAGCTTTATGGGAGTTGGATATCCAAATTTTGTCAGTCAATGGCATTTACAGATTCAGTGGCTCTCCTGTTCTGAAATCACATGAAATAAGGAGAGGCACTGTCAGAATAGATGATTATAGCTGTGACTTCTTTGAAAAAGAAAATATATATGGAATGGAAGATGACAAAGATTGAAGCCATCTGAACAATCTTTTTCAAAGGAAAACTAAGAAGCAGAAGACTTTGAAATAATGGAAGTAGTGATAATTTGGGATAGAATAAAATAGGAAATAACAAGACTATGTTGGAAATACTGCTGAGGCTAGTGGAACTTTGTGCATGAGTTTTTTGCTGGGATTATTTTTATCAACCCATAGCAATGCTCTTGCTAGAGTAATAAGAGGCAGCAGACTGTTGAAACAGGCAGAGGATCAGTCACAGCACAGTAGGCTGTTAGGGTGGAACTGAGCTGTAAAAAAAAAAACAACGTGCCAAAAACCCTAGGGACTTCAGCAACTTCATCTGCTCTTTGGCTGCTGGATGTGTCTGGAGGGCTGGTGGCAGAATGCACTTCAGTACCAAGCAAAGTGCAAACATCACTTCCTTAAACATACTCTTCTTCTTATACCCACAGAGAGGAACACAATGCTAATCAACAAAATTGAATTTTAGACTTGGAAACCAAAAAAGGAGAAAGAAGCTGATGAAATTTCTGGGATTTTTTAGCATTTGAAGGAAATCTGGTGTCCTAGGAAGGTGGAGAGACACTTTAGTGAGCATGTTGATATTTTGTTTCAGCAACCAGAGCATGGCTGTATTCTCAGAAGCCACAGTTCATGGTCTGGGAAAAAATGCAAGGTATCATTTATGTGCCAGCTGTACTTTGTTATTTGTAACTATTCTCAGCACAGAAACATTGCCCTTGTTTATTTTCTATCACCTTTATAAACTGATAGAGAATGGGATTTTATGGAGGGAGAACCAGATGAGAAGACGATAAGGTAAAACTTTCAATTTTGAAAAGAGCATCTTCTTAGTCTTAGAAATATTCATCTGCAGTTTTCCAGGAGACTGTTTCTTTAAAAAGATTTTTTCAAGATTGATTGGTATCAGGTGTTCAGTGCCATGTGATGCAGGTGTTACTATGGTGACCACTCCACTCATTTAGGTAGGATGTCAGAAACTATATTTGTGCTTTAAAAGACCCGTGCACAGTACGATAACCTGCACAGAAATAAGCTGTAGCCTCATGCAGACCTAGGTCTGTCTGTGTGAATTTGCTGATTCCTGACTACAAGCTGTGGAAGATTGCATACTGATGTTTGGGGGAGATTTCTTTCCTCCCTTCCTTTTTGTGTAACAAACAGGCACAATGGGCTCTACAGTATAAAAGGACAGACTAAATCCTTTTGACCACTTTCCCTGCCTTCCCCTTTTGAGTCTATGGCTCCTTCTGGGTCTCAGACCAGCAGATAGGGCTGTTTGGAGCTCTGCTGATATCTACGTGGCTCTGCTTGTGTCCACCTTGTGCTAGGGCATGTGAAAAAAGGTGTTTTACTGACATACTGGCATCTGCATGGCTGTGCTGTGGACAGTGGCAAGCCTTAAAGGCCTTCTCTGCTTTCGGCAAATCTCTGACCGGTGATTAAAATTAAATTACCCTTCAAAACGCAGCCTGTTCACTCTTTGTGTTTCATGGGTCCTGCAACCACACATTTGCCTTTTTACAGTGCTGCTTCTGAAGGGTTATGAGCACAGGTTAATCTGCCTCTCTGTCTATATACTGCTTATGTCTCTGCAAAGATAGTATGACATTTTAGCTACCACAGTCTGTAGATTTCCTGGGTTTCTGCTTCAAGCCAAGTAATTTGTAGGTGACAGGAAAAAGTAATAAACTCATAAAGCTTATTACCTCAAATTCTGTATCAGTAAGATAGAAGGTAAAGAGAAAAATAGGTAACGAGTGAGGAAACTGTGAGATGAGTTGAAGGTCAAGAGGCAAATGCTGAAAAAGCAGTAGAATTAGAGGGTAATGTAATTCCTACCCTGATTCCTGTATCCCAGGTACTGCTGCTCAGCAGCAGCAGCAATGAGCCCCAGGCTCAGCCTCCTATGCATGCCCTTAGGCAGGATGGTATAAGCACCAAAGGGAATCCTGTTTTTATAATTTGCTGTATCTTTTCTCTGTTTGTCTGCTCAAATGCCTGGGTACAAGGCCACAGCAGCACAAAAGACCCACAAGAACGTGATCCCGTTACAGGAAATCAGACGTCAGGGAAAAATCTACTGTTAGATAAGATTTTCCCAATGAATGAAACCTTTCTGATGAGGTCTTGTGCATTCCTGTAATTTAATAGTGCTCAATCCTTTAAATTGCTAAATGACTTTATGTCTCCCCAGTACCTGTAGAAGTCAGCAATACTCAGTACTCTGCAGAGTTAAAAAGAGAAAGTTAAACATTTGGACCTGTTGTGTCCTGGTAGTCTCGCTTAAGCCTGCATCTGCTATTTTTAAAGAATAAATTAAAAAATAAGATAAAATAAGCATTTATGGCCCTAGTTTTACAGAGTGCTTAAGTATTTGTTTTTAAGGATGCAGCTATGAAAACTGGACATGCAGTCAACTTCTCCTGTGTACTGGAGCTATGCAGTACAATGGTGGGTAGTGCTACAACTTGGAGTTAAAAAGGCATTTCATTGTATATAGTGCTTCAGTTTATTGATTTTACATTATCTTCTCTTGTATTTGAGTTGTCTTTTGTTAGGTAATAAATGGACAATTAATACAACAAATAAATGGAACACCAACAAATAGTTAGAGGTGAATGTAGTTAGCAGTCCTTTAAGTCAACTTTGTCATGTCCCTGCTTTAGTAAGTATGTGCTCTTCAGCTGTGCTGAGCATCTTTTAGAAGCCAGAGCTACTCCAAAGATCACATTCTTAAACTGAAATTTCCCATTGACTTTTAATGAGATTCATGAATGAATGTGAGATCAATGAGCTGTAAGGAACATTTCCAAATATGGAAACAACGAAACCAGACCCTAATACAGTCATTGAACAGTTTTAAAAATTAAATATCAAAAGCAGACAGAGAACAAAAGAAATCAGACTTTGTATAGTATAGAGCACAAACACTGATATGAAGTTTGACTGAAATCTGAGGGAATGGTAAACAAGAGCTGTCCTTTAAAAGACCACATTTTTTAATAAAGAAATAACAAGCATTTTAATGGATTGCTTTGCATCTAACTATAAATAAGACTGTAGCCAGCCAAAGCTACTACAGACAGAAGAGTCAAACACTGAATTATTTGGCATAAAAGTGAGAGCTTCCATTGCTGGTTCCTTTCTGGAGAAAACTGACATGGGAAGTGATGTAATATTCTAATTATTGCCTTATTCTTCAGGTTTTTACTTCAGCTTCCCTGGTTCCTTACTTCTCTGTGGGGAAGGGCTTCCCTGTCTGATTTTGCTATGTTCCTCTAAGCAACAGAAACACACAACAGAAAACCATCTGGAAACCAGACTCAGCGCCAGTCCTGTTCAGAATAAAAAAGCTGATTTTTGATGCTTGATTTGGAGTACCACATGCTCTGCTCTATATGTCTCACAGCCGAACTGGAAATCTGTCACCATGCCCAGTTTCCAAGTGGTGGAGACTCTTAGAATACAAAATCTTGCTGGATCAGTGGATAGTTCCCCATCTTTTGCATACCTGTCAGGGTGAGCCACTCAACCTGAAAACTCTTGGTAACAGGACTTGTCATATTCTGCTTTGTGCAAACCAAACTTTACTCACCAAGGAAGGTGAGTAAACATCCTGGGCAGCACTCATTAGACTGTGTACAGGAGACTGTCCAGTTTTGCTCCTACCTTACCAAAAGAATGTTGATAAACTGGAGCAGGAGACCACCAAGTTGGTCAGGGAAGAGAAGAGGATGAGGAACTGGGGCTTTTTCAGCTTGGAGAAGACTTGGGGGGACCTATAACCAGCATTCCCATAGCTGTAAGATGTTACTGAGAGGATGGAGCCAGGCTCTTTGCAGAGTTACACAGCAGGAGAACAAGAGACTATGGTCATGAACTAGAACTAGATGTCAGGTAAGGAAGAGTCTTTTCTTCATGATGACAGTCAAACCCTGGCACGGAGAGGTTGTGGAGTCTCTATCCTTGAAAATATTCAATAGCTGAAAGGATGAATTCTCAAGGACTGTGATCTGAATTAATTATTGATTCTGCTTGGAATAGAAGGTTGGAGTAGATGACCTCCTGAGGTCACTTCCAGCCTGAATTACTCTATGATTTTATATCACCAAATTTTCAGCCTAACTTTGTCCTCTACTTCTACCTCTGTCCCAGACACCTCCTCCTGTCCCACTCTCAGACACCTACAAGGAATGAAGGAATGCTGTTCTCCACCAAGTGAACCATGACATGATGAAAAGTGTGCTGTTTTTGAGATGTGGACAAACTCCCATTTTGACAAAACCCCACCTTATCTTCATAAGGCAGTTGCCTAGCCAGGACTTACAGGCAACTGTCCCAACAGGAAAACATTTGCTTTCCTTTCATGCTGCCATATGTGGGGGGAGATGGCAGGCCCATGGAACCCCCGGCCCCCCTGGAAGTAGAAGAGCTAGAAGCATTAAAGGGAGTAAGGCCATTCCCGTGAGAGAAGTAAGAGATAACTGTGCATTCCCATGGAGACAGCCCTGAGAGTTGGACAGTGCAAGGTCGAGCTGTATAACAAACTGCAGGTGTTGCCTTCCTGGGTGTTTTGCAGGAAAATGTTTATAGTATGTATGTATGGGAAAAGGGGAACTTGGCACCTAATAAAAAGCTGCCTGCTCAGCGTAGCGGGCAGACATCTCTTTGTCTCGTTACCCTTGTGTGTGTTGTGTGTCATTCTTCCCCCCCCAGGACCGAGACCTTCGGGAGATACCCAGCGACAGCCATATATTTTATTTAGAATGATTCTTTGTTGTCTTTCACATTGCTGCTCATCTGGAAGCTAGTATTTGACTTTTCAAAATGATGGCTGGCAAGAAGCCATAGCAGTAATTAGCAGGAAGGCAGAATGGAATTCCAGCAAACATTTAGCTGAGGGAGTTTAGTATAACAAAAATGAAGTTTTCCTTCTGCTTCAGAAAATGAAGAAATAATACCATCTAGTGTTCCAGCATCAAGTAAGTTCAAAGAACTTGTATTCAGGTCCAAAATGAAGTGGAGCAATTTCTGGGAGCAGGACCAGGAAATGAGCCAAAGACACTGGATACATGTTCATTTAGGCAAAAAGACAGATGGAAAAAAATTAAACCCCATACAGCAAACCCGGGACTCATTGGCAAGAGACTGACTTCTTACATCAGAGAAGTGTAAAATATGTTTCACACCCAATCATCATCTTGACTGATTCTGTACCAGAGTTCAAACCTATGGCAGTCTGTCCCTTTGGCCTTGTAAATCTGCTTGGTGAAGATGACGGTTCTAACCACTGCTGGAAGTGACAGTTACTGATTTCTTCCTGACTACCTCATCCATTTACTCCCATCTGAACAGACGAACTTTGTTTCATTAACTTGTTTTCACTGTGAAAGAGATGACTGTTCTTTTTTTCAGGAGACAGACATTTTAGTCTATCCCAAAATTTATCTGTGTTGTTATTCTGAAGCAAGCATCAGTGGAATGTGGCCTCTAAGAAGCCACCACAATCTGCTTCCTCACAGACCTTCCTTCATGTCTCATGTACCCCATCTGTTCAGAAAGTATTCAGCAAAGTCAAGTAAGATTCCTTGCTTTGATTTAAATCATTTTTTTAGTTGTCCCAGAAGCGGTGACCCTAATTTATTTTCATACACAGAACTATTTTTTAGAAGACTAAAAAGCATAAAGTTGAACTAGTTTGTACTTTTTCTCATTTATATTATTTGTTCCTTTACCCTCCTCAGCTGACATTGAGAAAAACTCAGAAAGCTCGTGCTTTTCTTCAGCAGCAGAGTCAGAATCCATACAGAATGGGCAGATACAAAGACATCATCATGACACCATGAGTGGTCTGAAATAATAACTTTATAATAAAATGTGAAAGAAAGTTAGGAAAATGGCAGAATTTATTTTCTTTCCTAAAATTAAAGAGACTCAGTTTCCAATGTGTTAAAGTATATAACAAAAGTTATAACAAGAACACTTCTTTTTTGCTCTTACGCCACTGTTGAATGTTTGGTATTACATTTTTCCCCTAAAAATGTTACTTTGAAGAGGAAATTTGCTAGACTGGCTTACAATAAGGTGAGCAAAGTCTCTCCCAGAAAACACAGCTCCTTGTTGTCAGAGAGGTAGGATGGTCAGTTTGTGTCTAAAAAGTCACTTCATTTTATCCAGTTATTCTGCCTTGAGAACTGGTCATCACTGTTTTCTTAGCAGTTGCTAAGAGTTCACTAACTTCAAATTCAGTGATTATCTTGGTATGTGCCTGAGAACTTCTCTCCTAAAGAGCAGTGTGAGCAAGACACTTCAGAACCTGGGTAAATCAGCCTTCTATTTGGTGAGGGGAACAAAACAAGAGGCATTTTCTGATGTATGATGACGTGCAGATGTATGATTTATGATGAAGTGTTGGCATCATAGAGGCTTCACTATGTGATGATCCAGCTCTTGAACTTGGTACAGCTTTGTCAGTGTTTGGGAATTGAGGTGGCAGTAGAAGACACATGTGATGTAGGAATGATAAACACAAAAATTGATGCCTAGAGTTTCCAAAATAATTGCATAAATAACTTCTGCTTATTTTGGGCATTAGTGGTCTGTTTAGTGCTGTGTGTGTGTCTAACAGCTACACTGTTAGTAGGAATACTTTTAGTATTCCTCACAAACTAATGTATGCCATGTATTTAAACATCACCAAAGGCTGGCAAGAGGCATATTTTTTTCCCTGAGTGTAGTTGTATTAAAACTGTCTAAAATTCTTTCCAGAATAAATAATCCCTGTTTGAGTTTGGTACATGCAAATAATACATACAATTGAAAACTGACTCTTCAACTTTCTTTTAATCTTGTTCCTTTCCTTCTATATATGGTAACTCCTCACTAGCAGGGATAAATTCTATTAACCATTCCACCAGGGAGACAGGAAAAATCAAAATATTAGTTGTGGCGAGTTAACATAACAGAGGCAATTACAGCTGTGCAGCTCTGTGTTGTGAGTGATCTCATTCACTTTCAGTTGCAAGAAGCACATAAATGTCCTAAGATGTTTTGCAACTGTTTTCCCCAAGAGAACAGTGTCTTGTTGGGGTCCTCCTGAGTGCTTTCTTTAGCAGTATTTTTGTAATGTAATGTTGGCAATGCAAGGAAAATATTCTTTCATAGAAACACTCAGCATGTTCCATGCAGCATGGTCCATGCTTTTTAAGTGTAAACATACAGTGGTTTGGGTTGGTTTGATTTTGTTTTTGTTTTGCTCATGTTGGTTTAACCCTTTCTAAAAGCTCAGTGCTGCTGACAGGTTTTATTCAGCTAGTTGGGAGCTAATTAGAGAAAAGGACACATAAGAATTCATGGTTTGTGGGGACAAAACAAGCACAGTAATTATGGTGCTCAGCTGCAAATGTGGAAGTTGTGAATGTTGGCCTGACTCCAAGGCCTCTTTCTTCTTGTATAAAAAATAGTCACTGCATAAATTACAGAAGCAAGTTTCCTTAGGTGTAAAGCATAATATTTTTCCTCTGTGTTTCAGGTGGTGGCCTGACTAATGCCAGTCCTGACTCCCAACTTCAGTGGCATACATTTTTTCCCCCTCAAAGAAAGCATCGCATTAGAGGTTAAAGTGTAAAGAATAGGGCAAAATTTCAGTTGACATCAAAAGAGCAACATTTCAGTTAAAATACTTCTGCACAGTGTAAAGTGCTATTGCTCAACTTCATTTCTTCCCTGCTGATCAAAACATTCATGCAGGAGACCACAGCTCAAGGCAGTTTTTATTCAAATCACAAGGTATTCCTCTGGGCATGTTTTCAAAAGGAGGAATGAACTGTGCCTGGTGATTTGAAGGTGTCATTGCAGACGTGATGACTTCTTTGTTAGTTGAAGTGAGCGGTGGGTAGATGCAGATGCTGCCTGACAACCCAGAGCAAGGCAAAGTCTGTGATGAGTGGGATCCCTAGGCATGCCCTTCTCCCAGATATTACCTGTTGGTTAGTTCTGAGTGGTTGTCCTTTCATGTATGAAATTTGTAGGTTGAAGCAGTTTTCTGAAGCATCCAACTTGGGAGAGGAAACTTTGGCATCTAGTTCTTCGGTTTGGCCTCTGTATGCTTTGCAGGTCTGCTACCTCAAGCAAAGGTGTTGTGGCACTTGTCATACATGCACATGCTCTTGGCTGAAGAATGAAGAAAACCCACTCCCATACGCTATGAAGAATTGTTGTGTGTGAAACAAGAAAAAAGGCAAGAGGAGTTCCAGGGGCAGTAGTGGACCTTTATCATGACATCCCACAAAAAGTTAGACTTTGCAATTGGCTGCTTGCACTCTGCTTAACTCCACCTTTATTTGCTTTAGAGAAAAGTGTGGGTTTATCAGTCGTAGGGTGACCTCAAATATTTTCATATCCAATGAAACTCAGAGAACTTCTTTTCATCCCTAGTCTTCTCACCTTAATGGCTATAGCAAAAGCATTCAGAGAGAAAAGAAATTGGATAACGTATCTCCTCAGTGTAGGAGATGTGGAGCTGTCCATACCTAATAATACAAAATAAATGCACATTAAAAATAACCTGAAATGCCTTTGTATGCATCTTATAAACCCAAGAACCTTGTGGACATTGATCCAATAATATACCTCACGTTCTAATTTTGATTTCTTTAAAAATTAATACAAGATAACTTGGTCAGTCTATAAAAAGATTAACCTGAGTTTCTCAAGTGCACCAAATTCAAGTTCAGAATACTTTGTTCATATATTAAAAAATTAATAAATAGAACTTCTTATGGTAGAAAAAGTCAGTAAGTGTCTCAGCAGAATTATCTGGAAAATTAATTTCTTGAAATGCAGAAGTGGTTTACTAAATGATTACATGTCTGAATGGACTTTACACAATCCAAACATGTCTTTTGTGATACTCTGAATGCTCTCAATGCTGCAAGACCAACAAAGTTTGTCCAAGTTTACAGCAAGTAATCTGTCCTTGCATATGTAGTAGGCAAACTTTCATTAAAGCATATTAGGAAGCTCTTAGATCATTAATTTATCTGGCACCACGTCACTTGCCGAACTTTTAAGTGTAAAAATTTGGTTTCTGAGTCATGGTTTTGGAAGCTGCAGTAACAGCTCAGAAAAATCTATCCTTTAGGTAGTAGAAAACCTGGAGAGCTGCAAAGATGTATGATATATACGCTTTTAAACTTCAAAATAGGAAAGAGAGAACCCATCAACAGACCTTTTGTATGTGCATGTTGTTTTCTTCCTCTCCCGAGCACTTAGGTAACTATAAGGCAGCTAAAATCAACACACAAAATGTCAGGTTTGAAAGGACATGTGCAAAGAAACTATTTTGGACTAAGGATGTGGTTCAAAGCACTGACTGTACTAACAGTTTGTCCAGTAATGTATCAGCTGAAATAAAAGCATGGGGTTTGGTCTTCAGGTGAGCAACAGATTCAGAACAAGATGGCATTTTAACTTGAGATAACATTCACAATTTTATGCTTCTCTGCTGATATCAGGCATGATTTATTGGGGGGGGAGGGGAATAGAAGAGAAGAAAACATGTTGGAAAGGGGGCTAATGGTGCTGTAGACATTGCATTACCCTAACTGGGTTGTCTGCGAGCATCAGCATGGTGGCAGCCACATACTTTCTGTTACTGTAGAACAGGTAGAAATTGATAACATTTTCTATCTCCCTGTATTCACAGATACTGTGAATTCACTACTCCCTGTAGTCTCCTCAGATCCTGGCTCTTAATTAGAATCCCATTTTTGCTTTGCCCTGCCAGCTATACTAAAATAAATGAAGCATATCTTGTAACCAATGGTCAAAGACAGTTATGTAGGTGAAGTTCTTTTCAGATAGTGCTAATTAAGCAAAACAATAAAATGACCATAATCAATATGCACAAGAAGAAAACTAATTTTACAGAGTGCTAAAAGCTTCAGGGAAGATTGCGCTTTTTCTGTAAATTTATGCATTCTTCATTGTATCAGCTACTGTTGCAGAAATGTTACAGTTTATTTTGAAATCCAGTCATCTGTCTATGATGAACCCGCATCTACTTCACATTGCTGGTTTTTGTATTATTATTCTAATAACTTTCTGGAGCAGCATTTTTATAACTAATACCTGTGAAAAAGGCAAGGGTTCTCTGAGCTCTTTGCAAAGTTTGTACAGGGTTTCATGAAGTATTATCTCTCAGTATGAAAGTGAGAGGGAAGAATGTTCATCCAAGAGAGGATATGGGGAAGAAAAGGTTGTATTTGGCAAGTGCTGAATTGTTTAATAGATATGTGTAGACTTTAGTGTGGTTTAATTTCAGTGTGGTACCCAAATTAATACATTAATTGTTTGAAGGTTAGCTTAATAGAGCCATTTAAACAAAATTGTTTCCTTTTTTATCTTCTTTTCATGTCTAGGTTAAATACTTGAAATAGAGATGACACTGTATAGAAAAGGAATACGTATCTAGGCAAATTATTTTCTATTTCTGCTACCTGACTTTACGTTTCCACTGACATCCACTGAAATGTCCCATTTTTACTTTAGTAACCAAGTAATTCGCTGATATGAACAGTTTGTACTAAGATCCCTATCTCGATTGCCCTGGTGTACATCTAGAGGAACATAACTTCTGTGGGATTGCTCTAGATTTACAGCATCCAAGTTTTACCAGAATTGGTCCTCTGTGTTGAAGAAACCTATTTGATGGTAAATAAAATCCTCACCTTCCCTCCAATCCCTCACCTGTGGCTGACTGACCCTTGAAAAACATCAGTGGAGAATGTCTTGTCTTGGCACAGAATATTGAATCATTTCCTTAACTGAGAAGTTAATTTTTCTTCAGTGTTTCTTTCCTCTTTTTACCCTGCTGACATGTTCAGCACAAAAGAAGCTTTTTTTATTTGTATGGCTTCAAATTGTTTCAGCTTTCCTGATTTTTAAAAGCAGGGAGGCTTTTCCAACGGCAGTTTACTTCTCTGGTAGTTATGTGACAGCAGGTTATTTTTGAGGAGACAGTAGAAACCAGAGCTGCTGGCATAGCTCAAGCAGTGGCTTTCTCCCGTAGCTCATGCCTGGCCCCTCTTGAAGAAAGATCACGGTGTGGATGCTGAGGGCATACCTGAACCACAGACTTCAAGGTTTAGGGAAGGCAGAATTGGGCAGATTGCCAAATAGCCATACTAGATGACCCTCTTCTTGCAGGCTGGTTGGTTCTCCAGGCAAGTCAACAGACAGCTAATACAAAATTAAGCAGTATGGTTATTTCCAGGCAGCTTTCTTGTCTGCTGTGAAATCTGTGTGTAGATGCTGAAATTTTAACTGTTGTTTACCTTTGCTGAAAATGCATTGGGAAAGTATTATTTATCTTACAACAACGTGGAAGTAGTTTTTGTGCCAGTTACATGTTCTCTCTTTGGATAGCAGAATGCCGCTGGATAGCAGAATGCCATTGGACAGCCAAAGCTTGTTTGCTTACACTATGTCCAGGCAGCAGTTGCCACCTTTGGGGTGAATATAACAGCATTGCTGCTGCAGAAAGATTTACCCTCTGTTATGGGAGGATGTAGAATTCCTTTAATGACATGGTTGTAAGGACTTATTTTTGTACCAAAAATGCCCTGAATGGAAAGGCTGAAGTCCAGAAGTCCATCTATAAGGCATGTGCTTCTTTATGTGAATTTGTAATCAGTTCCTTTATTTTAAATGCGTGCAAGTTTATCTTCCCTCTTGGTAACAGTTCCGCTTTCCCTTGGTGTTTTGCTGTAGTCAGCTGAAAAGCCAGACATTGAGATCATGTTCCAGTTGTTTCTGGGCATCTCTGGTATTCATCAGCCCCTTTTTGCTGTCCTGTAAGTAACTTTTTTCTTATGCTCTCATTTTCCATATTGTATTATCTATCTCTTTTAAGTCTGCTTTTAAAACGTACTTTAGCAACATTTCATAAGCATCTACCATTCCTAAAGAAGTTTAGTTAAAAGAGCTGTGTTTGTTTCCTTACTGCCTTGAACAAACTAAGCAAACAGAGAAATTCCCCTTAATTTCAACTTGTAGCCTTGCCAATGTACTCCTGTTCACTGGGCGTTACACACTGTGGAAGTCACCTTTGTCTTTTTAGGCTCTCCTTCGAAATGCCAGAGCAAGCATCTATTGGTATAATAAATGTGGTTAGATTAAAAGCCAAAAAGACTCTAGATCATATGTTAAAATTTTGTTCTTTGGCTGTGCTTGTGTGTGCTTTAGGGAGTGCCCTGCTGAGAAGTACAGAAATGGGTTCAATTTCTCTGTTGGGGAGGGGAAGAGGGATTCATCAGGCAAAACCGTGTATGTGGCCCTTAAAATGCAGATTGTCAGGTCAGTCCTGTAGTGACGTATGCATCACAGCCAGGTTTCTGGAGCCCTTTGTGGCCATCAGGAGTCTGAGATGGAGTAGTGGACACAAGCAGCTCTGAAATGAGCAGGAATAGCTGCTTTTGCTTGGTCTTGGCCTTCACACAGTCATCATAAATTTGAGAGACTCTTTGCAGTTTAGGGAGGAGTGCTGAAACTTCTCAGGCAGGAACAAATCTTGCTCTTACTTTTTTCCATCTGTCATCATAAAAGAGTAGGGCTTTATGGAGGGGTATCTGCAGAGATTTATTTTCTGACAGTACTCTCCTTAACCTCCATGTCATTGAACAAATCTGTATTGGTTTAGTTGATGTTATAAGGAACAGAATGTGCCCCATGTTTTTAAAATGAGAAAAGCATACAGGTCTGTTCAGTGAAAGGTCGTGCCTATTCATCTGCAATCAAGAAAATGCAGAACTATTTCTGCACTTTTTAAAGAAAAACAAAAGTTATAAATAAAACAAACCTTTCAACTGCTCATTTTAAAGTGAGACATAAAAATGTAGAAGAAGGTTTCCTATCATGCCCGTAGTCTTTAGTAGCTCTTCAAGAACAAGAGGTTATCTGCAGAAAGACTCCCCTGAAGTCTCACCATATGCAGTTTTCCAGCCAGATTCATGCAAGACTCTAGGGATGAGGTGTAGGCTCTACTGAACTCCAGTGCTAAGTGGTGTTTAGAAAAAGAGAATCCACTATCTCTAAGGATATGCACTTATCAGGAGACCATGGCAAGCAACCTTCTTATTTTTGACCTTTTGAATATATAGGTCTTAATGCAGAAGTAAATGCCAGTACATAAAACAAGGAGTAAATGTTTTGAGTGCTACAACATCAGCATAATCCCTCAATGATCTGCATTTGTCAGTATCACTTCCAGGTTTTGGTTTGAAATGCTCAACTCATATTTCCACTAAAAAAAAAATAAAATCTCCTGGAGTTTCCAGTTAAACCTAGTGATTAAAGCACTCGCCATATCCATAGTAACTCAAACTGACTGTCCTCCCACACGGTGCCAGCCCCTAACTGTTGGCAAGCAACTCTTCAGGAGCTCTTCAGCAATCTCTCTCTTGACTAAACCTAGTAAAAAAGTTTCATTAAAATTGATGTGATTCAGGAATGGCATGGTTCCAACAGACCTCTGTGCAGTGGAAGTGCAGATTCTTCTATAGTGAAAAACAGTTTTCAAGATGAAAATCCTATCCAATTCAACTCCAAAAGGAAGTAACATTTGCTTAGACCTATCTTGCTTGTTGCTTTTGCTACTCCTAATGGAAGAATGGCTCTGATGGCTCTGCTCTAACATGTCAGAATTAAACCCACCTCTCACTCAGAATACAGTAGACTAAACATTAAACTAAAATTGAAAAGACCAGGAGAAAGTGAACTGATTAAACTTTTAAACCCAAAAGATTCAGTATGTGGAACTTCTACTTAAATATTGTTTGTATGACAAGTAGGAATAAGACTTGATTGCTTGTTTATGTTCTGGTGTCATTCCTCCACTTTTCCTTAAGCATCAATGGCCCATGAAGATTAATACAGTTGAATAAAAGTTCTGGGGCTCCTGACATCCCAGCTAAAATACCTTAAGGGTCTAGCCGTACTTAGAATCATAGACTCGTAGAATGTTTGGGGTTAGAAGGGATCCTTAGAGGTCATTTAGTCCAACCACCCTGCCAAGGGCAGGGACATCAGCAACTAGATCGGGTTTCTCAGAGCCCTATCCGAACTGACCTTGAATGTTTTGAGGGATGGGGCATCCACCACCTCTCTGGGCAACTTGTGCCAATGTTTTACCACTCTCTGTAAAAAACTTCTTCCTTATATCGAATCTAAATTGACCCTCCTTCAGTTTAGAACCATTACCCCTTGTCCTGTCACAACAGGCCCTGCTAAAAAGTTTGTCCCATCTTTCTTCTAGGCCCCTTTTAAGTACTCAAAGTCTGCAAGTACTTCATTCAAATAATTTATAAAAAGCACATTTTTCTCTCTGCTGTCGTCTCTTAAATCATCCTGTATATACTGATTGTTTCCCATAGCCTAATTGTCTTTTGGGATCTAAATACACCTTTTTTTGGTCCCTATTTGAAGCACTTTACCCAGGTGCTGTTTACTGAAACATCATTTACCAAAATGGAAAAGATTCTTTTAAAGTCATCTGCCTTAATCTGAGATAATTTTAATTGAATTATTTAAAATACATAAATTCAACTGTGTGCAAATTACCTGACTGCCAGCCTCATGCATGCCTTGGGAAGGTCTGTTTGGTGCTTGTTCTTGAACAACAGATCGGTTATAATATTTGGAGGTAGGGATTTGCTTTTAGGGCTTACTTTTTCTGAGAGACAATAATTTTCTTCAATTGCCAAGTAAGATCAGTGAGATTCTAAAATAATTTCCTAAGTATATTTTACTAGAATTTTGATTGAAATACATCTTTTTTTTTTTTACCAAACTAGTCTATAACTGTGAAGCCCTAAGATAAGAAGGTTGTTTTAATGTCCTAGGCTAAGGGTGTGGGAAAGTAATAGAGATGATTCATATTCTGATAAAATAGAAGTATATTGAAATGCTAAAGAAATTAAACATGTTTAGGCTTGTAACTAATATGAATTTTAGACCTGTTCTCCTAGGAAAAAGAGAGACTCTAAAATAGCATGAAAGTCAGCCAGGTTTATAAATTGCTGTGATCGATGGTATCCTTTCAGCAGAGTCACAGAGGAAACAAATGGAATCATCTAAAAATAGGAAGGCAAGAGCAAGTATAGTACTGCAGACAAACCCTTCACCTGAAGTGTAAAGTTAATCCAAAATAAATTGGATAATCATATAGCCTATTTGTTTCTATCATTAGTCCTCAGGAGACTGTGAGTTGTGGATTTTTTATTTATTTAATTTCTCTCATCGGTGATATTCAGTGGAGTAGTAGCTCATTCCCAGAAAATGTAAGAACAAGATGCTCTCAAATATTTGTGCCCCATATTCCTTGTTCTGTGAGAAAAGTTTTCCCCCAATCTCAGAATTTTCTAGAAGAGGAGTAAGTCTGAGGTTTGCATTGTTCTGATCCTTTGTGCCTGTGCGTGTAAATACTCTGCAGTCTCTGACCTTTATCTGTGCAGTCACAGATTTTTTGGTCTGCAGATAAGCAGGGACTGTATCATCAGGTGTCTGATCCTCTGGAGACAACTCCTATCACCAAATTTGAGTGGGACAAATCCAATTCATTGGTCTGCTCTTGAATGTCAAAGAGCTCATTCCTAGTACTGTCTCCTGTCTGTATTAGCAAATTTCAGTGGAAGCAACAGAAGCCTTGCAATTAGATGAAGCCAAGTACATGCAGAACTGCAGGATCAAATTGTAAACCTCTACTATCAGGATATGTTTCAGGGAATTGTAATTGATTGAAATTTTTTTTCTTGCATGTTAAAGTCTATTGTAAATATAATTGAGAAAGTCTTGTGAATCAAGGTCATTGTTTATATTATAAACCTAAAGGAAGACAGATTTCTTGAATCTCAGTCTATTTTCTTAGTGAGTCACCATGGGAGGGGGCAAATTTTTCTACCTGTAATTTCATTAAAATCAGAAAAATAGGATACTGGCAAGATTGAACAGGTAAACTCTAGAGGATATAATCTGAGTGGAATTGTATTAGAGTAAGCATGATGTATGCTGGAGAATGAAATGAAAATGAAAAATTAGTCATTTAATATTGAAGAAATACTGTTTCTGAGGCAAAAGTTTATGCTAAAGCATAAATAAAATATTAATTGAACATACAAAGCAGGAACTGAGGGTCTAGATTTAAAACTCAATTTTCAAAGACACTGCAGCAAAGTCATATAACTACTCAAAATGTAGCCATATGTCCTATTGATTTTTAATCTTTATGAATCTTAAAATCACTGACATGTTGAGCACAGCAGTAGGAAACTTCAGTGTCTCATTAAAGGCTTCTTCAGTGCACCAGGTTGACTTGCAGTTGGGAGTTAGCTCCATTTTGTTTGCTTTAGACTTCACTTGCCAAATGGCTGTTTGCTGCCTGCGCATACTTTAAAAGTCACCTGATTACTGTGAAAAGCACAGTGTTTTCCTCTTTGTTGGTTCATCTTCCCCTGAGGGCAAACTGAACCAAAATGATTTTGTAGAACTTTCCAGCACCACTGGTGGCCTAAGGACATGGTCAAGACAGAGTTCTTAGGGAAAGAAAATATTTTTTTATTAGTTAGAAAAATGTAATTGGAAAAGCTTTTGGGTATACCAGCAAAGATGTCTTTATAGGATTATTCTGCAATAGTTCACTTATATTTCCAAAATTAAAGAGTTTTTACTACCCTTGAAGTGAGTTAATAAAATAATATTTTATTACCTAATTAAAAATTTATTGAGTTGAGCAAACATGGTTTTCTTTCCAACATCCTATCCAGTGAAGAATGCCAAATTAAGTATTTTGGATTGGATTTCCAGAAGCATCCGTGGATGAGAAGAATAGTTCAACCCAGATCACTTATGGAGTACAAGAAGCAACTGAAGTGAGAAACATATGAATAATTATGGGGGAAATAGTTATGCAGAGCTTCATGATGAAAGGATGATGCTGAGACCCTGAGAACTGTGTTTGAGTGAAGTGCTGGAGTGATGTTTGCAAGATACCTTAGTGGCTCTCAGACTGATATTTGCTTTTTGTGAAGAGAGCGGTAGAGGCATCAACAGTCAACATTACCAAAGTAGATGAAGTCATCAACTGCTTTACCTGTCAGGCTGGTGCTTAAGGAAGCTACAGAATAAAAAAACTTGGAGGGTTAGATTTACTTGTCATGACAAAGACAAGCAGGCTTTGTTGCATCTTGCTGTGGTAAATAAAATAAAAATAGCCTTTATTAGTATGTTAGCACTTAGTCTGCTCAATAAAGAATAGAGAGTTAAGCTGACTTTGTATCTAGACCTCTGTGTAAGCAGCAATTTAATACTAAGTTTCACTTCATTTTTTGTTGGTTTGGTTTGTGTTGGGAGATTTTTTGTTTGGTTTTGTTTGTTTGTTCTATTTTGGGGTTTTGTTTGTTTGGTGTTTGTTTTGGGTTTTGTTTTGGGGTTTGTTTGTTTGTTTTTGTATTAGACTGCTATGAGTAGTTTTTGGTGTGGAAATGGTGGCTCCTCCTTGTATGTGCTTGGCCCTATGAAACCAGAATGCAGAAATAGTGAAGTTTTACTGCAACTTAAAAAGAAGAATGGTGCTTGGATTTGGTTAGAGTTTAACTTTTCCAAAGTGTCCACCAGACATAGACATATCATTACAAGACAGAGAGTATCCTCTCCTATCTTCAGGTGAAGAAATGCTAAGGAGTGTGACTACCAAACTGGCTAAACTGAAGTCATCATCATCATGGCCAGTCTTCATCAATAAGGTGCAACTGAGCTGCCCAGGGAAGAAGTCTGTGAAGAGGGTGGGATGGTCTGCTAGCCATAAAAAATACAGCTCATAGGTTTGAAGAAGAAAGAATCATACAAATAAAATACAGTTAATCTTTTAGCTACCTAGCTAGTTTGCTGCTAATCCATAGGTTCTCTATCATGCCCGTCTCTGTGCATCATCCTGCATTTCAGTCTCCTGAAATGTTCCTCAAACTTGAACAAGCCTCTCATCCTCCCTGTCGCCATCTTGCTTGTCTTCCAAGGAAACTCCTCATTACTGATTTAATTTCTCTTCCTCAGTAAGGTTCCAGAGCTCTCCTTTCTTCCTGTGCTCCTTTAGCTTGCTGTGTCATTTTTTTATCCCATGTAGATAAAGATCCCTCAGTTAATCTCTCTTCTCTACATACAGGCACAGTTACAGGCTCCCCATGCCTCTTCTCTGTCATCCTTGTGCTCCTAGCCCACATGTTCAACTTGTGCCCACATGTTGCTACCAGTCAACTTCGTGCTTTGCAACTCCTTCTCTTCTATAAGCACTTCCACAAGGATTTCCATTCCTGGGCCTGTACATACTCGTACCCTCAAATTCACTCTGAACCAGATAGATGCATTCCTCGTTCATGTCAGTAAGATCTCAAGGAGACTTGGGCCTTCTCCAGTGAGAGACTTTGAGTACACAACTGTGTTGGTTATGTGCATAGGATTGCCCCATTCTCATATATTTGCTAAACTGTAAATTCATCTTCTCTCAATTGCATTTGAGATTGCACAGTGCTGATTGCTTTACTTGAGTGCATTGTGTAAGTAGACTTCAGTATGCCTTAAGCGGTTTGCTACCTTAGCTTTTCCTGGTGGTTTTGTCAGAGTGGTTTTCTTCCGCAGAGTTGGCAAATCCCTTTCTGCTAATGAAGAATACAGTATTGACATATGTGTGCTGGCTTACATAGTTGTTGACTTGTCCTGTTGTTGCCCAGTCCATATCCATAAAAGATATGTTTAATATATTTATTGATGATCTGGACGAGGGAATTGAGTCCACCATCAGCAAATTTGCAGATGACACCAAGTTGGGGGGAGTGTCAATCTGCTGGAGAGTAGGAGGGCTCTGCAGAGGGACCTGGACAGGCTGGATAAATGGGCTGACTCCAATGGTATGATGTTTAACAAGACCAAGTGCTGCACTTTTGCCACAACAACCCCATGCAGCACTACAGGCTGGGCACAGAGTGGCTGGAGAGCAGCCAGGCAGAAAGGGACCTGTGGGTTCTAATCAACAGGAAGCTGAACATGAGCCAGCAGTGTGCCCAGGTGGCCAAGAAGGCCAGTGATATCCTGGCCTATATCAGGAACAGTGTGGCCAACAGGACCAGGGAAGTGATTCTTCTCCTGTACTCAGCACTAGTTAGGCTGCACCATGAGTACTGTGTCCAGTTCTGGGCCCCTCGTTTTAGTAGGGACACCGAGGTGCTGGAGAGTGTCCAAAGAACAGCAACAAGGCTGGTGAAGGGACTCAAGCACAGGCTCTATGAGGAGCAGCTGAGGGAGCTGGGGTTGTTTAGCCTGGAGGAGGCTCAGGGGAGACCATCACTCTTTACAACTACCTGAAAGAAGGTTGGAGCGAGATGGGAGTCGGTCTCTTCTCCCAGGCAACCAGCAGTAGGACAAGAGGGCATGGTCTTAAGCTGTGCCAGGGGAGTTTTAGGTTAGACATTAGAAAGAAATTCTTTACAGAGAGAGTGATCAGACATTGGAGTGGGCTGCCCTGGGAGGTGGTGGAGTCACCATCCCTGGAGGTTTTTAAGATGAGACTGGATGTGGCACTTAGTGCCATGGTCTAGTTGTCAGAGTGGGGTTGAGTCATGGGTTGGACTCAATGACCTCAGAGATCTTTTTCAACCTGGTTGATTCTGTGATTCTGTGATTCTAAATTACTCTTCATATATATTCCTGTAAGTGGGCAAAATTCTCTTGGATTTCAAGCCAGATACAGATCCTAAGGAAGGATTTAGAAGGTTGTAACTTTGTGGCTGAACTCAGAAAGTTATTTGGGGGTATGTGGGACAGTTGATACTTATACATATTGCAATAGGAAATGAAAACTCTGTGAGGATTAATGGCCAAAATATAAGAGGAAGAATTAAGTTGGTCACTGATTTGTTACCACTGAACTTTATTTCTTATTCTCTAGTAGAGGATGTGTTTGATTTCTTTCCAGTATAGTTGATGAGTTTGAATTGAATTGTGTTTCCCGTGAAGTCGACAAACATTTATGTTTGTCATTGCTCTTGGTCACTCACAGACATTTCGAAAGTGACGTGCTTGCTTGCCTGGTATTGACTGCCTTCAGCTAATGTCACTTCATTTATTACTTACTGCAGATAACTTCTGATTCAGTTGTCAGTATCATGACCCCTTCTCCTCTCTCCCTTATTTTCTTTCACAAAGGGAAAATTGTGCCATTACTTAGAACTGTTATTAGTTTTGTAATGTGTTCTCCTGTGCACTGGAGCACTGTGCATACTCAGGAATCAGACACAGTTCACAGTAAAGCTTTCTACTTTGCATGGGCTTGTAGAAGGTGAACTTCACAATTGGTATCTGCGCATTCTCCAGAAGCATGAAGGCAGCTTTTTTTCTCTTATCCCTCCCATGAGTATAATATTGGCTTTATGGAAGTGATCAGAATATTCAACTGTTAGTTTAGAAGTACCATTCTGAGGAAGAAAAAAGTCTTACAGGTTTGGCCAAGACTTTCAGATTATGTGTCCCAAAATGATGAGCATCTGAACAATAGGATCAAGATCTTGGACTTCCATTCAGTGCTTCTAAGAGTATCAAGGGAGGAAATGGAAGAATGATGTAATCATGATATCCCAGGCTGACCAACTTGGCATTAGGAAAAACAGAATCCACTTTTGCACATTATCAGTAAGAATGTTCTTCTGGTGCAAGAGTGTAGAGCAGATCATGTATCCAGAGCAGAAGGAACACACAAGACATTTGTGCTAAATGTCTGTCCAGCTGTGTACACTGTAAGCAACCAAAAGTGAAAACCTGTTATACAATACACCAGACTTTGAAATATCATCCCAAAAATGTCATGTGTTATTTGGGCTGTAACATCCAGACTGACACAGATGTAGAAGGACTCAGATATGCTTCTGCATTGTAGATTTACTGAGATGGGATATAATTTAGTTTCCCTGTAGGGAAAAACAGCTCATCAGTTTTTCAGAGAACATGGACTAGAGAGGCCAAATCTTTTTGTACAGGAAACCCAAATCATCCTTCTAACGTGAAATAATAAAAGGAACTCTTGTTTCAAGTTTAGTGATGTATTAAAAAACTGAAAGCTAACAAATTTACTTCTTTTTCCTTAATTAATCACTTCTAACATTCATACAGTCAGATGTATTGCTTCTGTATATTAAGAAATGTGTGGTCTCTTGTCTTAAGCCCCAAACAAAATCAAGACCCCTGTGTTTGGATATACTTATAGTAAAGAGCACTTGTTTATCTTCCTGTGTGCTTCCCAGCACTAGGGTTACCAGTGTGTTACAAATGTTCCTGATGTGAAAAAAACACATAGCAGAAATTTTTCTCACAAAATTTGTTATGCAAGTGCCCAAGTTACTGTTAGTCATCATCATAATCTCTGGGCTGTTTTCCTTAAAAGCACGGATGTTCCTAGGGGTTTTTTTCATTTTCTGTAATACAAAAATGCCTCATGATAAAGTATAAGGATTACATGAGCACATATACTGAGAATGTTCCTGTTCTGAGACCTTTGGTAAGAAGAGGCAAAGCCATCAGGATGCAGTTGCAGCAGAAGTGGATGTGAAAGTGTTGCAACTGCACAGGAAGGCGATGTGGTTTTCAACTCAGTTGCATGGTCGGAAGCATTTAATTCAATAAGTTTTCTGTTTTGTTCTCCTTACTTAGAAAGTTTTGAACCTACAGGTGCTTGGAGAACACTTATTACTTACAAGTAAATAAAAATGAACTAAACAACACTGAAAGGACTGAAATTCTTTCTGAATACAGTAAGATGCTGAAATGCATCTTACAGTAAGAGACTCTCAAGACATAGAATCAGTCAGTATGGCTCTGAAAGTACTACTTGGCTACTTATTTTTCATCTGTTTTTGAGAGGATTTCACACTTTCCAGTTTGTTCCTATTAAGGGGCATTCAAAAGGAACAGTGTTTGGTAAGTGTAGCTTTCTCTGCTACAGGCAGAGACTGTTCTTAAGACCTAAGACAAGAGTTTTTGACAGAATGCCTGAGTGGCAAGGAGTGATATGTTTGATCTTTCAGTCTCCTGTGGAGTGGATTTGCCACAATACCAATGTCAGGAACCTTTTGACATTTACTGAGGAACAGCTTGTCCTTCCAAGAAGAACAAAACCAGTATTTTGTCTGTGTGAGACAGTAGAAAGATCAGAAGAAAGAACAGCTTTCACAAATACTTAAGGTGGTGATTTATCTACTTCCTAGCAGATAAGAGTGAGGAAGAGATAGCACTGACATTTCATGTGGACTGCTACAGCTGAGTACCTTGAAGCATTATTTCTCTTGTTGCTGCACACAACTTGTTTCGTGAGACTTATTTGTTCTCTTCCTTTGTCATTTATTTAAAGAAATTCTTACCAGCTTCTGTGACTCATTTTCCTCCAAAGGGCTGGCTATGCTGCCAACAAAAGAGGATTCAAAGATTAACAAACTAGCTGTCTCTCAGAAAAAATGTCACTAGTAGTTTACCTGCCATTATTTTGTCTGAGAATGATTACTTGAATGTCTCATACATCAGTAATTGAGTTTTGCTTTTCATTGTAGCCAGTTTTCACAAGCAGAGCACTTCCTCTCCACTTGCACACCTGTTGTGACCCGCCCCTAGAAGAAGTGGAGGATAACCCAAGTTCTTATTAATTAATCCCTTGGGGTGGATTAGAGTGAAAATGACACTGAATAATCAGTGTTTGAAAACATATACATGTAGGGTTTATTTTAGACCAATTTTGTTTCAAAGGTAAACAGGTATGTTGCCATTTTGGGTGTTATCATCTATATTTATCATCTATAGCAATATATCAATCATTAGAGCATAAGGATAACACTTAAGGAAATGCATAAGGGAGAGAAAGGGAAAGAAAGGATAAAGGTGGAAAGATATATATAGTCACTGCCCACTGGATCCAGCGATGAAACTTGGTAGTTGCAGCTTCCATGTCTATTAGTTGAAGTGGTGGTCTTGGTCCATTGGGGGTGGGGAAGGGAAACCCACATGCTCAAAGAAGTTATGAGTTATTATATACTTCCAGCTCAGGTGCGAATGCCACGTACCTTTCAGGGGCGGGGAGTTTTACCATGTGTCACAGGCCGTGCCACGAGCCTCCAACATCTCCGACAACCCAGGCCAGACGTGCAGAGTTCACGTGAAGGGCATGGCAAAAACGGCTCATCCCGCCTTTCAGTCCTCAACCCATCAGCAGCACTCTTGGGAGGATAGGGCCGGCTGGGTGAGCAGCCGTCTCTTCCCAGCCTGCAAAAGTCCCCTAGCGGTCCCAGAATGTGTAAATCATTAACCATTTCAATCTCTGACAACACCTGAATGGTCTGATGTGCATTCTGTGTGGTCCTGCAGGGATTTCAGAGGCGCATATGAGAGGATTAACCTAGTACTCCCAAAAACCTGGCCCAGGAATGAGTTTCAAAGTTAGCCTGGTGCCATGGAGTACTGATGGGATGCCAGGCAAAGCCTTTGGTCTCTAACTTTAGTAGATGAGCTTTTCTGGGACATCCATCTGCTTTCCTACTATTGACCCTCCTGCAAACAGCCTGCATCCCTACCCAGCTCTTTGTTTCCACGCAGTCAGTCTCCTTATACTTTTGGGTAGCCTGGGTTTTTACTGTGGAAAAAAGGGAGCTGGGGAAGTACAGAAACAGAAGTTTCTGTTTTGCAAATCTGGCACTATTCTTTTAGAGCTGTGCTCTGTTAGTCTGGTGAGCAGTGACACAGGAGAAAAATGATAACAGTAATTTGGAAACTGAGAGAAGCAACTGCATGCAGGAGTTGGCAAGATATAAGTATCTTTATCTTGGATAAGGCTAGAGCAAAATGGGTTCAGTGAAGCTGAAGGAGATGTTGCCGGCAGGAGGAGGAGTGGAATTGAGAAAATAGGTGCTTTGCACATTGTGATTATTGTTTACTCTGTGAGTAAGGATGAATAATACTGTGCTTAACAGATGCAAGAAGATGCCAGAAAGGTAGACATTTCCTGATGGATATGTTTAAAAAATTAAAGGTAGAAACAGATGAAGAGGAGAAACTCTGCAAGAGGATCAGAATTAAATTGAAAATATTCCTTAGAACATTAAAGAACAAAATGCCATTTCTTTCAAGTACAGCAGCAAGCTGTTTTGAATAATGTCTGTCATATGTTTGGAGGTGAACTTAAGTTTTGATTTATATGGACCTAAATGGACTTAAGTTTTTTAATGTCAGTTCTAAGCCTGCTGGGATAGTCCCTCCTCTTTCAAATATACTTAAAGAACATCCTGTGCTAGCCATAGTGTAGCACAGAAAAAACAAAGGTGAAAACATACAACTGCTATGTATATAAAGGATGGTGTACTTTTATTATTTATACATAACTCCATTTGAATTATGGCCAGCAGACGTATTGATAATGATCATCTGATTTTCTGTCTGACAGATGTTCTAGATTTGTCTCTGCACACTTTTTTAATCAAGTGCATAAATCAAAATTCGCTTACACAAAGGTGTGTCAGACTGTGTCCTTCATCATCTTCCTGTGTTGTCTAGTATTGTGCAATGAAGGGAGATTATGTCATAGGAGAAAGAGGTGTGCTGGAGAGGAAAGGGAGGGATTCGAAACAAATACACAAGGTGGGTAAGTTGAAACTGTGCTGCAAAAGAGAGTAGTTTAATATAGCATGAGTTGTAGAGCAGATTTTCTCCATTTAAAAAGTAACCATTTAGGGACCAAAACATCCATGCAGGAGAGAAAAAATGGAAAAAATTCCACAAGGCAGGCTTGAGAAAGTCTTTAACACTAATGTCATTCTGTAGATCGTCATGTGAACAGCGGTCAACTCACAACAGTATTATTGTCTTCACTGTATAAATGGCTGAAATGAAATGGGTAGGAACTGCAGCAATACTGGTATTTTAGAACTGGGAACAAATTTTAACAGGTTTACTAAGCAAAAGAAGATCCCAAGTATTTTCTTGAAGTGCAATTCACAATGTCTGTACTTGCTCTGGTGAGCATGTGAAGAAAACATTTAGAACACCTACAGTTAAGTAAATATGGACACGCACAAAAAACCATGAGACTGTCTGTAAACATGGATTCTTTCTCCTTATTTTTATATTGCATGTCAAGTACTGAATCTTAACCATTTTAATTAATACATAGTATAATGCTATATCTGAGAATGTCAATGCATGTACTTTATGTATTTTCTCAAAAGTTGCATTCTTGAATATCCATGATTTTATATTCTTGCCACTTATGGAAGAGATTCATTTGGACTTGACCTGTTTTCATGCAGGACAGGAACCTTCTTCTAAATCTCCAAGTCAGAACTTTCACTTACTGACTCTGGTTAAAGAAAGTGGTTTACTTGCATGTTCAGGTCATCTTTCAGACTTGCAGATTTTACTTGTGCCTTCATTTCTCACCAAAAGTTATGCATTTCTTTTATTACAAAGTATTTAGAGATATAAAGAAGATGAAGAATATTTATTCTTGTTTCTGGAGCGGCACAGCTGAAAGGCACTTTGAGGGAGAAAATGTTTGTGGTGGAAATGCCAGGTCAGCATCAGTAATCAGATTTCTGCTCCTTCCTTCCTGCAGATCAGAGCAAGTCATGTTTGATCTCTATTTCTATATTTTTTTATTTCCATGAAATGAAAGCACTAATATTTGCCAACTTTAGAATTTTAGAAAGGGGATTATGATGCTTTGCTTCTTACACGAACGACACTATCAACACTAAAGTGATTGTGATTTTCCTTATCCAGTTCTTATCCTAAATACGGACAGTTGTCAAACAGAAACTGACAGCCTTCCATCGGATTGGTCTCCATTTCCATCTGTATCCCTTCCCACTCAAAGTACTGACCGTATTTACCCAAAGAGACAAAATTCCTGTTTCCATATTGTGCACAGAACTGCATTCATATAGGGCAAGTAACTATTGTTTTTGAGTAACAGATGCCTAATTATTAGAAATTACTCTGTTAATTACCAGCAATTATTGTGTAAATTCTGGTCTGATAGTCTTTTGTGACTGCTAATGGCAGTTTTCACACACTATCCCTGTGTGCCACTTGCAGCCAAGTATCGCCTCCTTCTGCTCAGTGTTCTCACTTAACCTGTTGCCCTAGGGTGTGATCCTGCAAACACCTCCGTGCCTGATCCAAAGCCCATTTTGGTCAGCAGTTTTCCTATTCAATTCAGTGGGCTTTGAGACAGGGAACAAGGGAGCAGAGCACTGTTGGCTCTGTTATTTCCAGGATTCAGTTACTTGTTAGATAAAAGTCACATTCCCAAGCGGAAGTTCAACCAGGGTAATAAGGAGTAGAGGAAAACAAGTGGTTTGGTAACTGCTGGATAAAGAAATTTTATGAAGAATTTCAGTTTGTTTTTTGAGAGGTCTTTTTTGTATAATTTGCTCCTCTGTGAAACGAGTTTGTTCTAACAAGATTGTAAATAAGAATCTGAGCAAGATTGATAATAAAGAAAACATGCTTTACTTCATACACACTATGACAACAGAGTTTCAGTTTCCTTCTAGGTAGCTGTATGGCAAAACCACTTAAAAAAAGGGAACAGGTCATGAAAAGACATACAGATGGCTGGTAGAAAGGGCCGCTGCTGACCCTGTTCACAGGTTTATTGTAAGTACGGAGTTGCTCATAGTGCTAATGTGATGTGCAAAGGAAATGGACAGACGTTCTTTTATCTTCAGCTGGGGCAGAAATAAAGCTTAAGCACTCAGTATTGAAATGTATGGGTTTTAATAACAAAAGAACCATTGGGCAAAGCCTATAGTTATTGTATTGTTGAGCAGGTGAGTAGCGTCCATCAGGCTGCTGTTTGCCTCTTCTGTTTGTTCTGTTTGCAGACGTTGCTATGACGAAAGGAGTCAGCAATGACTGATGTGGAGCCTGTGGTCACAGATTTTGCAGCATCAGGACGGGCAGGGCGCCGCAACGCCTTACCAGATATCCTGGGCTCTCCTGCTGGTGCTGGGACTTCAGACCTGCCACACAAACTGGCTGATCTCTCTGTTTCAGAAGGTAATGGCTGCACACGCAGACAGGAACATTTTTATGCAGTCGTCCTTTGCTTTCTCCTTAAGGCTTCTGCCACCACACAGTTTTGATGTCAATATTGTGATAAACAAAGTCTCGAGTTTCTATAAGTTTCGAATAATAGTTTATTATATGGTAAAAGCAAGCACCCGGCTGGGTGACAGAAATGGGACCAGTTTCCCAAATCTGCACACCTCTACTACAGGGTACATTTAGTATTTATCTTAGCTACTTCATGCATATTAATTATATCATATACATATACATTCTACAGGTTTTTGCTAAGTATTTAATATATGGGTTTTCTTACAGCTAAAGCTAAAAGGGTTCTCTCTACAACCAGTTCATGCATCCTTGGACGAACAGGCGCCTAAAGATTTAAAGTTCTACTATATTTTATTCTTAGGATAGTAAGGAGGGTTTAGGCCTCTTGACCTTGTGAGGAGGGTTTTACAATCAGTTTGTTTTATTTTGATATAATCACCCATTTGTTTCACGAATCACAATTATTTATTTATCACAATACTGACATTTATTTCTTAATTTATAAATGAGTTCAACCTTCCAACGCAGTTCTCTCTTGTATCTCCTGATAAGACAAGTTAACAGTAACCCAGACTAAGTCTGCCATATTCACCCACAGATTCAGTGTTCAGCAGCCTGGGGAAACAGTTCAGTGCTAGGAACTGAATTCCAGTTCCCCTTAGGAAGAGCAAACACATTTGCATTGATGGGCATCTTGGAAAACCCATCGCATCACCTATAAATTCAAATGTACTTCTACACTGAGATAACTTAGCACAAGACAGCAAGCTGTGCTGTTAATCCAATGACAGCTAACCTAACTCAGGCATATACATTAAGAGTAGGGTTTATAGTGATTTACTCTTGATAGTAGGCTTTCAACTTTGCTATCTGAGACCAGTGCCCAATTTTGCCATGTCCTTTAATTTGATAAGGTGCTCTGTTGATTTAGCACAGGTCTAATGAACACCAGCTTTGCATGTGAGCTTTTTACTTTCAGAGTGACTTCAGGGGGATTTTCATACTCAGAAAAATCTGGTTTCTAATGCATACGAAGTGAAAATTATAGGTTGACCTTAAACATGGTTTGCCCCTACTTTTTTAATCAGAATCTTTTCAGAAAACCTTTTCTTCTCATGCCCATCACTGTTGCTGCCATGACATATGCCACCACAACTGATGGTCCCACATCCAGGAGCAGTGATGGTATTGGGTGCAGCACAGGGAAAGGCAAGCCTGCACTGGGGTGTGGAGGGTCCATGAATCTGAACTGAAGTAGATTATAGGAGAGATGAGGATGCATGTCCTCATTTTACATTGCCTGAAGCAACTACAGGATGTTGAGTTTACAGCTTCCTAAAGTACCATAAAGGCTGGGGGGGAGGATTTATTTGATCACAAATTGTCATTGCTTTGGTGATTTAATTTATATTCATGTATTTGGGGTTCTGTAATCTAAACTAAACATGGGCCTAATCAAAGGACTGCTGGGCAGGTGGAAAGAACACTTCCAGGAGGTGTGACAGGGGATGAAATGACCTTACCCTGACTTGAACTGGGAAAAGAGAGGAAAATAAGAACCTGAATGGGTGCTGGAAGAAGACGTCACTTTTGAGAAAGGAAGGTGCAAGGATTTGTGAAGAAAATAGGGTGGAAATAAAGAAAAAATTGGGAAAGATGGCAAGTTTAGATACCCTCAGGCTGCAGGATAATAGTGAGGGGAACTGGGAGAATCTGGAAGAGCAGGTGGGATTCCTGTGACAGAGTACATTCAAAGTAAAGCTGGGAGTCCTGTGAGTCCGGTTAAAACTCCTTTGTCTCAAGGAGAGATTTTCTTCGCTATGAATATGAACATTATGTCCCTGCAGATTTTCTCCTTCTGGTGTGTGCAGCTGGAGCACCGGAAATCCATTCTGAAATACAAACAGTCACTTAACATTTAATGTTCTGGTTTTCAAATATTATGGGGTTTTTTGTTCCAAATAGCTCTTCTGCCTGGCATGGTCAGGCTTCAGCAGGAAAGAATTGTTTCCATTACCAAAGGGGAGGTAGATGGGAATTTATATTGTTATTATTGTCAGGAGCTGTGGAAGTGAAATGACAGGTTCAATCCACTGAAATATTCATTGCTATATTAGGGGTAACTAGCCTTTGTATTGTTTAGAGAAGTAAATCTTGAGGGAGTTGCACCATGTTAGACCACAAAAGAATACAACAGCTATAGATAAGTTTCTCATGTTTGTTTCACTTTAGCCTCTGGAAAGTTTAGTAGTTGGAAAGAATATACTTTCTAAAGCATAAAAATTTTCTCTATTCAGTCTCACCCCCACCCCCGCAGAAATAAACGGGAAAGAGGGAAAGTCTTGTTATAAGAAATGTTACAGCATAGTATAAAATAAGTATTTAGCCCTCCAGACAGAATAGTCTTCCTCTCCTGGTACCTTTCCAATGCATTAAGAGGAAGAAATAGCTATGTTAGTTTTAGCAAAATGTAGCGATGCTTTCTTACAAATACAGGTACCAGCACTGCCAGGATTTGAAGAACAATTAAGATCATGGAATTGTACTTTGTTTTTGTCATTGACATATAGCTGTGCCAGAGATTGCTGGAAAGGAGCAGATTCTGTTATCAGCAGTTTACAGCAGTGATAATAGGAAATGAATACAGGATGCAGTTAGGTTCACTGACTGTTGGGATGCTTTTCGGGGATGGCAATTCCGTAAGCATCAGATGGGAATTACAGCCTCGTGTTGTGAGTTAAACTTTTGATGAGGCAGCAAGCAAATTGAGAAGACTTCATCAAAATGGAAAGACAGTTTTGAAGATCAAATGCTGCAACAGGGAAAGAGTTTGTTTGCAAAACATTTGGAGCTCAAACAGGCATCTCTTTTTGCCTGTTTCAGGTTATAACAATGAATTGTTAAAAATTGAAAGTAATTTTCAGCTCAGAACAAAGAAGTTAGATAAATGAGAGAAGTGCAGAAGATGGAACATGTGGCTATATAAAGTATGCCCTATTTTGTTTCTGCTCTGAAATTCAGACAGTGAAGATTATGGGAAGTGGTAAAGAGGACTCTCTCCATCTTGTTTCAAATTTAGCTAATGCTCATTGTATCATACATTTCCTCTTTCTAAAATGCTTTCAGCTCCTGTCATAGAGAAAAATCAGGAACAGGATGTGCTAATACCTTTTGTCTGTCTTAGAAAAGAGATTTGCTTTATTTGTACAAGGATTGTAGCTGTGTGATATAGATGTCCATGTACTCTGCAAGCCACACCATATTAATGTTCTCATGAGATTAGAGGGAGAGATTCTGGCACCAGCTGTTTATCTTGGAGCCTAACTCTGAAATGAAGACCATCTGTATCCTGTCTGATTGTCCTCTTATGGTGCATAAGTTTTGGAGGGCAGAGACTTTCCACAGGTGATCTGGTGGGAGGTTGTACTGGAACCAAGTTAAACAGCTGATTGGTGTCACTGGTGATCCAAAGGTTGAAGAGGAGGCTGCAAGACACAAAGAGAGAGCAAAGAAGCTATACTGGTCTCCCACATTTGGTAATCTGGATTAGGGCACCATTCTGTCAATAACTTTTATTGTTTACTGATTTTTTCCTAGGTGACTGTGTATAACTATCTTGATACACTCAGCAGCCTAACACCTGTTTGCATGCCTAAGTGCTACCAACTGTGAGATTAGATTTCCTCTAACCGTTTTCCTCTACCCTGTTTGCAAGACTCCTCTATTATTAGACATCCAACCCTGTACAGAAACAGCCAATAGAAGATATTGCTTTGTCTTACCACAACAGTGCTGTGATACGTAATGTTGAAGGGTGTCAAATAACTCAGTTCTTTATTTACCAGTATAGACCTCCAAAGCCTCTAAATGTCCAACCAGACTTAAAACATAATCAGTTGCTGCCAAGAGCTTTAGCTGATGAATTGTGTACAGCATTATATATTTACTATGATATGTAGAGATCAAGACATGTAACTCTTTTGGGTGTTTGTGATATTTTATAGCAAGTCTCCAGGGCAAATAGCTGAAAATGTACTCCTTAGATTATGGCTGTTAAAGTAGAAGATGGTACAGCCAGATGTGCTGAGTAGACTTCTCCTTGTCCCCAAAAACTATGTGCTGCCATAGATTTGGGTGTTCTCTTACCTCTGGTACTGCCATGTGGAGTTTGAAGGTAATGTGAAAATTATTATGGTTATAAAGGAAATTGAGGGAAGAGAAGTTCCTGTTTCTTAGTGATTAAACTTGAGGATCAAAAGAAACAGTGTGGAACTCTTCATATAATGACCAGGCACACTGGGGAGCTTTTAGGTATATTAGTCATGTAAGAATTCAACTCTAATCTATAGAAGAGCAAACTTCCAAATCAGAGTAATAAAAAATCTCTCCTCTTGTGAAGACAGGGTGAATTCACATAGGTATTTCTTGGCAAAGAAGGTCAGACAGATAACTGGCATGTTCATAAACTGTAACATTATCTACCTGAAACCAAGCAGCGCTCAAAGGAATGCAATATTGTAACTTGTCTGTGGAAATGACCCAGTAAAAAAAGAATAACAATAATACAGAATTATTTCCAATTTGTTTCTTAAAGCCAAATATACATTGATCAGTATGTGCAAGGAACAGGCAAATCAACACCAATAGGCAATTGCTTTTGGAAGATACTCTGCAAGGTCTTTATCTTGCAAGTTAATTTCTGTTTCTAAAGCATCCAGGACTGTGGCAATAGAGCCAGTCCAAACAGAGATGAACTCAAATATTTGGCTGCATTAAAAAAAGCTGTGAGAATGTGTGTGGTATAAATATTTAATTCTGTCTATTTTTAGATGCAGGAGCAGAGGGTGGAGAAGTGCCATCATCCAAAGCCTTGCTGGAAAGTCAAGAGGCGGAACGAAAAAGCAATGATTCCTAATACCTAAGGACTGCTGGGTTAATGAAACCTATAAACAGACTTTCCAGCTTCCCTGTGTCACCCTTTCTGAAGTGTGGTAGCAACTTTAGGAGCATAGACATGGTTTTGCAAGACACTTGTATCTAGATGACATTAATGTGGATGACATACTGTTTTTAATACTGTCATCCTTCAAAACCAATGTTCTACACATCCAAATGGGAAGAGAACTAAAGAATGTATCTCTTGTTTGGGGTTTTGTCATGGTTATAGTATTCATCCTAACTAATCTTCTTTGACAGTTCCAACTAACATATTTAGCAGATGTTCCAGGAATGATTGTTTCAAAATAAAAATCCTGTATCTTAATTTCCTAAAACAGCTTTCTTCTCTCTGACACAGAGGTGGATTCACTCTCTCCACCATGATATTAAGTATATATTAGATTACAGACATTATCTGTATTTATCTCCTGAGATTTTTGTTCTCATTAGACATATATAGATGAGTGTGAGAAATTAAAAAAAAAATGTTTTCTTTCCTTCTCCTGTCTCCAAAAGGTTTTGTAAACTACTTAAACACCACTGTTTGTTTTCAAACTCTCCTTAGCTCTATTTGATTATGGCATATCATCTCAGTTCTCCCACTCTTACAGTCTTGCCACTTCTGTCATTTGTTTTCAGGCTGAATATTGTAGCTGTTCATGTGTATCTAAAATAAAGTAGCCATGTTTGTATATGATGAATATTGTTTAATCTCACTGTGGAAATTAATTATCTATAATCTTTTCTGTCTTGGGTTGATTCCTTGATGTTTCTCCTGTATGACAAAACCCTATAATACATGCTTCTTTTATTTTATCTAGAGTTTGTTTTATTGTTTGCTGACAATGAAGATGTTTCAATCATTGTGATTTTTACACAGATTTTAAGTAAAGCTTTTTGTCTATTGAAAGGAATTGTTTTGCTGTCGAGGTCATGCTCCTGAAAATACTTGGCATTCATTCCCTTATTGTAGGAGACCTAAGATTCAGGTACAGGCAAGCACCTTCACTATAGCCTGGGTAGCAGCCACTTACATACATCTTGAAACCTAACCAACACCTGCAATCGAGTGCTTTTCTTTGCCCACTGTTGCGTTGTAGCCAGACAGAGGAAGCATTTTTGATGGGTACATTCCACATTTGACTGGTATTCCATCTATAAAATATCTGTGTATTCTGCAGCTGGCAGAGAACTTGTAAGAGGCCTCTGTACAACTTCCATTCCTGCTGTGCGCTTACTCATGCCCTGCTGTTTGGGGACTATTCAATAAAGGATCCAGTTTCAACTGAACTGACATTTACTTCCCTTCTCTTTAACCTGTATTCATGTAACAAGTGCAACATCTCAGGAGTTTTTTCAGGTTTGAAAAGGTAAAATAACTTACTCCATTGGAGAAAAACAGGTGACGTAAGAGAGTCTGAGAGACTGAAGTAGCTGATGCGGGAGATCAGCGTTGAAAACCACAGCGGAGAGGGATTTGGAGACAACTATATTTGTGGCACACATTCTTGTTCTGGGTTGCAGTCTCATTCTCCTATACCAGCCTCCTTTATAGCATCACAGTACATAAAATTGGCAAATTATAAGAAGCTATAATGATCCCATGGAAATCAAGTAGCCAAGTATTACTGAAACAGAATTCCTTATATGCTTTAGGCGGAGCATATGCTAATGTGCTCTCCTGGGTCACAGCCTATATTGAATTCTGCACTTTTGCAGTTGCAGCACTGAATATATTTAGATCCTTCTCTGATAGAACACAGACACTGAAATTTGGGCTACAGGAATAGATACTTTTAGTACTTTGTTAGCCTAAGATGATTTGAAGTTTTTTACATAAATGGAGTTAACCGCTCACAAATGTAAGCACTCTGGTGCTTACAGTTCTTACATTGTACTTGAGCTGTATGAACCTGCCATTGAAAATACATTGTGTAGAAAGAAGAATTTTAACAGAAAATTTGAAAAAATACCTAAGTAGTAAAAACTAAGATTTAAAATGCAACTCAATTAAAAGTGGGATGAACATTTTTAAAATATCGATAATATGTTATACAGTGTTACACATGTATTACCTAGTTGCATATTAACCAAGCTACAGACACAGAAATGCTTCTTTGCCACGTGCATGTACTGTTTGTGTCTAAACAATTATTAGTCTAGACTGCATGAGAGAGCTCATTCAGAAATAGAAGAGGAATATTTAGTTATGCCTGGATTTTTTCAAATCTTTCAAATTCTGAGCCAGACGAATATTTTTGACCAGTATAAACTGAACCACAAACTGGTTGGTGTGGGAGACATTGTGCCATATAATCTTTGAACACGAGCAGAGTTTATTAGTTGTGCATTATGCTTGACTCAGGCAGATGGGAGCTAGCCCCTTTAGAGCTCTCTGGGGGGACTGTATTCCATGCTGTCCAGGAATCTGGGGTTTAGGTGGGGTTACTGTCTTAAGCACAGCCAAAGTTGGGAAAGCTCTGGTTCATGTTGTTGTTAGTATCTTGAAGATAGGTAATAGACCTACTAAATCTCAGCTGAGCCTGTAAAGAACAAATGAAGTGCTTCTGAATATACTTTTCATTGAGCCAGTTTATCCAGTTTTAACCATTATCCAGTCTGTACCACCTCCCATTAGCTTAACTAATGGGTTATTGAGGACAGTGCATTCTCTTAATTCACTGTGGCCAAAAAGTTATGGCCTTGAATCAGCAGGGTATTTTAAAATGTGCTTAACTTTAAATGCAGACTAGTCTCACAGGAGTCAACAGAACTACTTAGGTGCCTAAAATTAGGTACATACTTAATTACCTTGATAAATTACTGCAGCAAACTTCTATTAAGGCTAATCTGGTATTATAATGCATTAATCCCAATTTCCATTCCAGCAAGTGCAGCATAGGTAATAGTAACTTTTTCATCATCATACAGCACTATTCTGAGCTTTTATTAACAATTTCATTTTAGTACCAAGAAAAAAGTTAACTTTGTTGTTTCCAGATTTTAAAACTTAATGAAACAATTATCTATTCTTACCCACTCTGCATATTTAAAACAAAACAACAAAAACAAAACTACAAACAAAGAAACCCAACAAAACAAACAAAAAACCCCAGGAAATACCCTTGTAATTTTATTGTGCATATATAAACCAATGTAGGTATTTTGAATATACAGAAAATTAGCCATATTATTTGCCAGATGTCATTAAGAAGGTAATTTTCTTTGGGTCAGCCCTTCATCAGAAGCTTCCTCTAAGAGTTGGATGAATATATATTCTGAGGCACATCTTTTGTTACTATAGAACAGGAGAGTTCAATTTTTTATCTCAAAGGTAATAAAAGACTAAATAGGTTTGAAGTAGGGGACTGATTATTAGAATGTTAATTAGATAATTTGAAGTAATTAAGGATTTTTTAAAATGAAGTTTATTTGCTGATTCTTTATACAACTATGTACCTGTGCTATGTACCATCTTTTTGCTGCAGTACTGCATAGGCTGAACTTGCATGGATGAAATGAGTGGCAAAGCAGTTCACAAGGTAGTGTATTTTAAAAGAAATTTCCAAATCAGTGATAGTACAGCCATATGCAGGCCAAATTTAGTTATCGCTGAAGACAAAAATTGGTTCTATACTAGCTACACTGTGAGTTATATGTAGCTTTAGTTTTAAGTCATGAGTTACTAATCAAATAGAAAATATTTCCCAATTCAGAAAGTCCATAAACACAAATGCTTGGAGGCAAGGAAGTTAATCAGTGGAAATGTTTGCACTATCCAAGACATCTTACTTAGTTATATCCATCTGTGACCTGACCCACAGCAGCCACTTCTCTGTTTTGCAACTTTCATACAATGGTGATCATACAAAATTATAACTCCACTTGCATTACGTAAAAATTACAACAGAGCAGAGGCTAGAAGAGATTTAAACTACACTTTACCATCAGTAAGCCAAATATCCTTTATGTATCACACACACAAAGAGGAATTAGGATTAGTTCGTATTCCTCTCTTCGGTCTGATGGAGCTCTGTGTGTGATAAAGCCCGTGAAAAGGAATTGAGCAGAGATTTCTGCATGGATTTCTCCACCAGTTTGGCACAGCTTATAAACCCCACGGTCCAGACAGTACAGACCAGTGGGGCTGAGCCCGCTGGGGCACTTGCTCTTAAGTAGGAATAGCAAAGGCTTAAACGGTCCTGCCATCTAGTGGGGTCTTCAGCTTTCAGGTAGGTTGTGCAAGGAAGTGAAGGGAGACAGTTTAAGAGACCTCAAACCCAACTGCAAACTGGCCTGCTGAGAGGCCGACTGTCTCCAGCTCATCTGAGACGTTCACTCCAGGGGTTTTGCTAAGGGCCCAGAACCTTGGTGCCTCTGTATTGAGAAATGTGGGTGATGGCAAACAGGAGGCATCTCATGTTCCAACCCATAAATTCTGTAGTAAAACAGGTGCCTGAGCCTGACTTGGTACCCAGCTTTGAGTGCCCGCTCCGCAATTTGGGCTGGGGTGTCAATCCCGCCACAGCAGACTGGTTTTGACCTGTTGTTAGGGAGAACTCAGTTTCATCTTCCCAACCTGAAGTTGTTCTACTTTGACTAGTAATTAGCAATAAATGCTGAGAGCTGTTACTTTATGTTACTATTTTGGTTTATTTCCCTCGTCAGCTCAATGGGGCCAGTTAATATCCCAAGATGGCTGGGAGTGATAGGAAGCTTAAAGGGTGTCACTTCACCTTGTTCTTGCACCATAGCCTAATGCCAGATCTCTGGATTTTAGTGCAAGACTTAGATTTTATGGATTTTTTTTCTTTTTTTTTCCTGGGTGCCGTGGGCTTTTCTGTGTTAAACATGTATTAAACAATTACCTGCAATTTAAAGGGCCCTGATGTGAGGATCTGGACAACCCCTACCAGGGCTTTATTCCTGGCACACTGCTATGCAGGGATTGGTGGTGTAAACCCAGTGCTTACCATACAGTGTACGGAAAAGCTAATCTGTGGCTGGTTTAACCTTACTGTGTATTTTGTTTTGGGTGTTTGTTTGTTTGTTTTTGTTTTACAGACCTCTAGGGCATGTTTGCAAATTATACACCAGCAGGGTAAACACAAAAGGAAGGAGCACATGAACTGCTGTTAACCCTCAGCAGTATTCCAGATGCATATTTCTCATAACGCACCCACTTTCCTTAGGTTGCAGGAACACCTTTTCCCCAAGGACGGGCTCCGCAGCCGTCAGGCGGCACCTCCCGCTCAGCGGGCACAAGATGGCGCCCGAGCCTTGCCAGGGACACGGCCGAGCCCTCGCCTTCCTCAGCCCTCGCCTCTGTCCGCCCGCCGGCTCTCAGCGCCTCGGACACGGCAGAGTTCGCCTGTCCTTCAGGATGATCCATAACATGACAAAGAGCGGCGGCTGTACCGGCGCCTCGGCCGCGGGACGGATGACAGGGCTCCCCTCGGGCGCCGTGCGGTGCCGGCAGAGGGCGCTCCTGCCTTGGGCCGGTCTCGTCTCCCGCGGCCGCGTCCAGCCTCCGTGGGCTCGGCGGGTCAGCCCTACAGGGGCCCTGAGCGCCAGAACTCCCGAGGCTTCCAAAGCAGGGAGATTGGGCTGGAAACGTGCCTCCCTTATAGCTCCTGTCGGTGACCTGCCCTCAGAGGCGCCTTGCATGGGGACCGCACCGGCGTCCCTCTGCGCAGCTAAAACAGCAGCACTATATCATTACTTCTCTCTCTCCAGCAAAGCTGTGGCTCCTGCAAGCCCGCGGACCCCAGCGGCCCCCCCATGGCCCAGTAGCCCCCCGCACAGAGCTGCCCGGGGAGCCGAAATTTCTCCGGCAGCTATCCGGACAACCTCCAGCTTCCAACAGGCAGCCGGGGCTGAGGAAGACATCCAGGGCACTGTGAACGAAAAGGCCCTTTAAGTGAAAAACAGGAAAACTTCCATACATGCATTCATAGGAGAACAATACGTTTTCAACCTTCTTGTTCCTCCCACCAATTTTGTACCCATCTTCTATTTTAATTGCTCAAAAATCCCGTCATGTTCCTTCCTTCCCTCTTAATTTCTCATCTAACTCCATTCAAAGCTCACATCCATCTACTGCCTTTTTTTCAGTGCTCACCCTTCGCTTCACTCACACCTTCTTATGCCCAACATCAACTATTAGTGCTTTAAACGCCCAATACAAGAAACTAATCTCTTTAATTACCTCTGTGTTCACTAAAATGAGATGGTAAAAGGGCAACTCATTGCTGTTCCTCCCAGCAAGTTCTGGGTAAATCTTACATATCAGACAGACACATTAGAGACCCTTGAGCCAGTCCCTGAACAGCCCTTGTCTTGAACATGGAGAAAGATTCTGTAGAAAACAAATACCATGTGATTATGCAGAGATGGTGTTGCAATATAAGAAAGTGCTGAAATAAGTGCCTTCTTTCAGACAGCCTTTGAACTTTGTATCTTTTTTGTTTTTTTTTTAAACATGGCCTGTTGTGAGTCAGAACTTCTAGGTAAATTTATAAAGGATAAAATGAAATGTTGAAATGTAAGAAGGAATATATTTAAGGACAGGGGAGACAAAGCACAGTGAGATGGACTTAAATGCATGAAAGTTGTGCCATGTTTCTTCTCCATAGCCCTTCTTTTATAAGAACAGATGAGCCAGTCATGGTGCAAGCAAGTTAGCTGCCTGCTCCTGCACCCCGCACTGACTCTGGACTCTGGATGTTTTGAACTCCGGCTGCAAGGCTGATCAGCCACTCAAGAAAGTTTCAAAGGTCTGGAGGAAGATGCTATTAGAAGCTTTGTTTAAATGTTACACAATTAGTTATTCATTTTGGCCTTAGAAGATCTGGATTATGTTTACTACTGCCACATGGAGAGGGAAATATTTTGAAACATGTTTTGAAAAACATGACTATATAGAATTAAAGGAATAGTGGCTGTATCTATACTTCCTCTTTAGCACTTGCTGCAGTACAGTCCAGAAAGTGAGTCCCACGATTATCCAGGCAGGGACTGCATGCCTTTTTTCCTTTCTATGCATATCTCTATCTTTTCCCATGGTAGATTCTGAATTTGGCAAAGTGCAAACACACGCTTAGCAAGTGGGATGTGATTTTAAGTTTCCTGGTATAGACTTGCTTATTGCAACCATCTCAATGTGATTTCTTGCATAATCCAGGATATAGAACTTCTCTGAATTACTTCCTGCATGATATTCAATAGCTGTGGTTATTAGCATAGTTTACAACTTGCAGGAATAAAAAGTCTTGTAAGGCAGTTTGAAAGTTGGTCAAAGGGTTAAGTCTCCTGACAGCTAATATGCACATCATTTTTAATATAAATTTCTGTTGGCTTAACTTCCAGTGACTGGAGTTTTGTATACCAGATTGAAGAGACCACTGTTTCTCTGGGATTGTCTCCCAACAGCCAGTATGACCTAAATTTTCCTGAAGTTTGTCTTGATGGTAGTACCTATTTAAAGCTAGTAATGAGCTATCTTAACTCTACAATGGTTCAAGTTGCTTTAGAATTTTGTGTTCCAGGAAGTTTATGTATTTAGACTCATGAAAACTCAGAAATAACTCAACACTTGGTCACAAACCAATATGTAAAGCAGGGATATAGTTGCACTCTTGAATGAATCAGGTTAGGTGTGTAATTCCAGCTAGGTCACCCAGCATGAGGTTTCATTTCAAATGCCTGAACTGTGTCAGGCATTTATTCATCCATGACCATCCCATAAATTGGTAACATAATTAAATTATTTATCAAGACTGTGGAATTCAGACATTTCTTCAGTGTGTTAACACTGCATTTTAGAACTTCAGAGAAAATGGCTTCCTCCAGATGAGAGATTTTGATTTAGAGGACACAAACCCAGAGGAGTGAGGGATCACATCTGGCTCCAGCAGGCTGTGGCTGTGTCCTTGTGCTTTAACTTTGCATCTGTTTTTCAAATTCAGTAGCTGTTTTCTTAAACTTGAAATTTAGTTAAACAAACCTGATTTTACTTCTTATCTAAATCTTATCTGGTGTTGAGAGTGATTTCAGGATAATGCATAAAATGGAATGCCTCAGTATGGATAAACGGAATAAAGCTACATTGAGCTATTCCAAAAATTTCTTAAATTCAGCCCTGCAGACTACGCAGTCTTTTATTATGCTGAAAGGATTTAGCTTGACATTGATTACACTGAATTCCAAGTAGTCACACTTAGTATTTGACATGCTGTATACTAGGGCTACAGAAAGAGAATATGACATTAATGACATATGACAATTTAAACTTGTACCTTTAACACTGTAAAATTTATACTGATGATGATAAAAATCATTCCCTCCATTGCTATAATACAGAATCCTTGGACCTTAATACAGAGTGTGTTTCAGCTCCACTAATATTCTCACCGGTATGCCCTGAACACCAAATCCACACATGACTCAGAATCAGTTGTAACAAGCCAAATGCAAGTCATCCAATCTCCTTAAATCTATGTGCTATTTTTCTGTTTTTCCACATAAGGATTATTTTAATTTAATATGTTCCTCTTATTCATATGTTTTCTAAATTTCTCTGAGTTATTATTACCCCTGAAATAGTTGTTTTTCTTTCTTTCTTCCTCAGTGTACGACCTGACATTTGCCCATGCTGAAATTGTAAGTCTGAAAAGCTGATTTCTTGTACTGATTTTACAATAACTAGACTGCTATTGTGACACCCTGTATCAGATATTTCTGTTATATTTTGGAGGGTTTTAAATAGTTTTTCTACTCTTAAATACAAAAGAAAGCAAAGGCACATATTAAAATTAAAAAGGCGTAATGGCATGAAGTTAAAGTAATTGCATCTTCAATGAATTGAACCGGGAGCCAGGAAGGTAGCTGGCTTTAGTGCAGGCTAATTCTTTGAGGAGAACCTCTGACTTGAGTCCTCTAAATGAGTTGATACAGTAATATTAGATAACAGATAACAACCCCTTGAAAGCCTTTTAGATGCAGAGAAGACCCTGGAGATATTTCACAGCATTTGCTTACTTCTTTAAACCATTGTCGACCAGCTGTCCTCTCAGCTTAAACCAATCCTAATATATGTCTAATAGTTCATAATGAGGTATTAGTGGGTATTTACTTTCCAGGACTCTCCTAATCTCATGTCACACCAATTTGTAACATAAGAGAGAATCTTCATGAATGAAATGCAGGATCACAGACCACTTCATTTTCACTAATTAGCAATCAACACCAGAATTAGATCTTAACATGACTTGTGTCTAATGTTAGACTGTCCTGGCACTATTTTGGTTGAGCTTTTACAGTGGCAAGAAGCCTGCTGAACATGCTCCTAAGTTTTGCCTACAGTATGCCATGCTCTTAGAAGGGATATGCTATAAACATGTTTTCCCTGCTTCTGCCTGCATTACCTTGCACCCTGGCCTATCACGTGGTCCACAGCTCCAGCAAAGCCCTTCACGTGGGATTTATGCAGCACAAGATTGGATTCATACAGATGCTTTGTACCTGGGGCCATTCTGTGACCACTTCCTTGTGCAGCTGCATAATTGGGTGTCTTCTCCATAAGGCATTTGTTGAAATTGGGATTTCTAAAGAAAATAGAGTAAATAAACCTAGATATTTTCCGTGATTCACCAACAGCACTGAAATGGTTTATTTTTATTAAGGGGATTAGCAAATCTCTCAGGCAGCTAGAGAGCATATGAGATAATTTTAGTTAAGGACATACTACTGCCCTGTTTGACATTAGGTTTTTCTGCAACATCAAAAATCAAATCGCACTCAGCCCTGAAGTAACATCATCCCATCTGACACAATACCTACTAAAATCTGTTCATTTCTGTGTTGCACTGAGATCAAAACTGCACAGAGATTCACAGCAGGACTTCAAAAAAGCTTAAAACATGATAAGAATACCCTAGCTGGCTGTCCATAAAAGGGGGAAGCTTCTTCTTTCAGCTGCACATTTTCAATTTCCTTAATTCAGAAGTAGCCCCCTATATGTTTCACAATGCTAAGAGTTTAAAGAAACACCTAAGTAAGTTAGGACCCTGAATCATGTTGGTTTCAATTGGATTCAATACCTAAAAGGCCTCTGAGTGCCTACATCTGCTTTTATACCAGGGGAGTTAGGCCCTGGTAACACTGCTACCCTTTGTTGGATACATGGATACAAGATACTCTGCAGTTCCAGGGTCTTTACTGCCTCGAACACAAAAATATTTGAATAATGCAGTCATCACTAAAGTATCTGAAGATCTTATAACTTAGTATCCCCTTAACTACTGATCAAACTTTACAGAGTACTACGCAGTTCCTGGCTACTGTACTGAAAAGACAGTGAAATGATGGAGGTTTAACTGAATTGGTGTAGCAAGAGTGCCCTGCCTGCATTAGATCCACTGAGGTACAGAGCAGAAGGACAGATAAACCTGACTTCAAACACAAGCTGCACCAATTTCACTACATTTCTACAGCCAGACACTAAGCCTTTAGTGACTGGCTGTAGTGATTATATGCTCAGCAGCTCCTGACATTGATTGTGAGGAATCCACACATGATAGAATCTCATGGCCCCCCTTTTCTACCATAGGAGTCTGGTGTCCATAATGTGGTGCCCCCTTCCTCCTCTTTTTTCCTTTTTCCTGAACAAGTGAATTTTTTTCTTTCAAGTACAGAATGAAGGCTGAACGAGGCCGACAGCCTCATTCTCTGAATGTCCGAGAGCACGTGAAGCAGGGATATAAGAGGGGAAAGGTAGCTAAAAGCAGGGTTTGTGACCTGTATTTGAAGGCTGAAGGTTAGAGTAGCCTCATGTTCACCCTGAATGGCCTTTGGAAGCAAGGATTACTCATTACACAGGGATATGTTGCCACAGCATTTTCATCTTTCAAGCAGACCTTGCACAGAAAACACAAATGTGCCTACTTAGACTGCTCAGGTGGTGTAAAGAGTTTAGTGTAAAGGAGAATGAATCCCTTCGTGTTCAGAGAGAAATCTCCAGAGGTAGCTTTCGTCACACAGGCATTTTACAGGGGAGTACAGAGTCTGTTAAAACCATCAAACTGCTGACAGCAAAAACGAAACTCCAAGCTGGTCTCTTGTGCAGCAACCTAAAATGCACACCAGGTCAGTGTACTTCACACTGCAATCTCCATTCCAGCCATAGCAAAGCATTTATACAGATCAAGATGATATTGGTAAAATCATTTAGAATTTAATATCATAGAATCATAGAATGATTTGGGTTGGAAGGGATCATCTGGTTCCAACCCCCACCCCTCATGGTCAGGGACACCTTTTACTAGATCAGGTTGCTCAAAGCCCCATCCAGCATAGCCTGGAACAGTTCCAGGGATGGGGCATCCACAGCTCCTGTGGGCAACATGTTCCAGTGCCTCACTGACTTCACAAGTTTGGCTGAAAAATGATCATCCTCAGGAAGGGAACTAAAGGAAGGGAATAACTCAAAGCATGAGAAATGACACCTCAGGGGCTTCAAATTTGTTCCCTGTCAGTGCAGAGGAAGAAAACTGACCCAGACACTGCTGAGGTTGATAGGTCTTAAATTTAATCTGCTCTAAAGGCAAGATGTGACCATGTTCCTGTGCACTAGAAGAATTTATTGTTAATATCTAATCTAAACCTCTTCTCTTCCAGTTTAAAGCCATTTACCCTTTCTCCCATCACTGCATGCCCATGGAAAAAGTCCCTTTCCAGCTTTCTTGTAGTCCGCGTTAGGTACTGATGCATCTCAGGTGAAGTAAGTAAGTGATGAGGTCAGTTTGTATGTACTTGTGTGTCAGCTGCCTGGGTGCCAGCGATGAGGCTCTGTGAGACCACCACTGCAGTTTGGCTATGAGTGGTGGGCATTATTTACTTGATAATGTTATTGTATTGAGGAAACACAATCCCCAAACTGAACTGGAGCCAGGGATGACACAATACCAAACCCATGTGCCCTATGCCATGACAATGCCCATTACAAAGTGTAATTGGCACTCATTCATTACAGAGGGTTTGACTGACTACAGACATGAAGTTAGGGAATATCCATATGAGATGCACCACTAAGACTGATATTCTCTGCAAACTTTGGAGGCACAGCATTACTCAACTTTGACAAAAAAAAAAGGGGGACTTGATTCCTTTCAGTCTCATGAACAACTGGAGGTCTGTTATTTCAAGTGATGCTCCAGTCTCCCTGGCTTTCTGAGCACTGGCTGAAAAGCCTCAGAAGAGCTGGTCAGAAGAGGCAGTCAGACATAAACTGAGCAGCTGCAGGAGGACACTTTTTGCTTCAAAGTAAGTGAATGGAAAGTTAAAGAGAAATTGATGCACTAGTTCATAACGTTAGGTTATGAAGATTAATGAAAATTGTGTTGTGTGGTAAAAGGAATTAGGATTATACTCCTCGGATTAATTCAGAGAGGGTTTAATTCCTTATGAGGACGAGTGAGAAAATGGCAAATTTAATTAAAATCCCATCAGAAATCATCATTTGCCCTATGCTTAAAGAATGTGCCATACTACAAGAGCCTGAAAGAAATGCAAATGATGATCAGAAACTAATTTTAAAATATTGGGAAAATATTCATAATTATTTATATTTTGTATGGCTAAACAAGGTAAAAAATTGCTGAGGTTTTGTTCCTGAATCACACAAATTCACTTAGTCCCTGAGTTTTGTTACAAGAGCTGAAGTGCTAGATTCAGTATTCTGGAATCCATCCAAGTCATAGGTCTGGAAATGCTGACACTGTGGTGTGTCCCACAGAGACAGGCTACTTTCTGAAAAACATTTGAGAGACAAGATGACCACCTAGCATCTTAAAAGGATTTCAAAGAACAACTAGGAAGAAAACATTCCCTCTCTTGCAGGGAGAGGAGGGGGGGGATAAAAAGAAAGAAACAGTTTTAATCTCTTTTCCTTCTTTCTTCATTCTTAGTCTCCAAATGCTGCCAGTTGTGGGGGCAAGGTGCTGTTTCCAATCAGCAACGCCAAACGCCAAGTTCAGAAAGCATCCATATAGATGCTGTGAGGGGTAAAGGGATCTGCACTTGGCCAACACCAAACTGGGTTTGAAAATCTTCATGGGAAAACTCGGTAGCATTGTGATCCTCAGTGGAGTCTTTCACGTCGGGTGCCCGCTTCTGTTTTTTCCACCGTGTTACTTTACATTTAGGGATAGCAACGGGGACCGACGGGGGGTGCCCCCGGGGAGGCTCGGGTGAGGAGCGGTGCCTCGATCTTTCCTCTCCCTTCCCCTCTGCATCCCGCCTTGTGTCCCGGCTGGGTAACACCGCGCCTCTTCCCCGGGGCGGGGAGCCCCCTCCCCCGGCGTTGTGGGGCGTCTCTGCGGGGCCGTCGGGGGCGGACCGCGGCCGCCCCCCGCCCCCGGCCCCCCGCCGGGCGCCTGCTTTAAATGCGGGGCGGCGCGGAAGGACCGGCGTTTCTGCAACCCCCGGCACCGCACTCGGATCACGCAGCCGGCCGCCATGGTCGAGGCTTTCTGCGCCACCTGGAAGCTGGTGGACAGCCACAACTTCGACGAGTACATGAAGGCCCTGGGTAGGTACGGCCGGGCGGCGGCACCTTTAGGAGACCTCGGAATTTTGCACCATACTAAAAAAAAAAAAAAAAATAATAATTTAAAAGGACCCCCTCCCATTGCCAGAGATGTAGATGAGGCATAGGCAGCGCTGGTGCTGGTGAGGGGGGTTGTTTGAGACGGCTGTGCTTCTATCCCCAGAGCTACTTCGCTGCGGGTCATTCAGGCGGGGGGTGCGGGTGTGCTTGCGTGGGAGCCGTCCTGCGGGGAGAGGCTCCGGGCGATGGCCCCGGGCGAGGAGATGCGTGTGAAAGACGGGCACATGCTGCTTGCGGATAAGCAGGAAACAAACAAACACAAAAGAAATCATTATGCTGGAGTGATAAGGAACTGAAACTCAGAGCAGCAGAAGCGATCGAGGCCGTAGGGGTGACCGCGGACGGGGTGCGGTGGCGGCCAGGGGGGTACGGAGCTGCAGCGGGGGCGGGGGGGGCAGTACCGATGGATAATGTCCCTACCAGGGCACAAGCGAAGCAGAAAGCAGCATTGCACAGGGATAGCTTACAGTTCTAGAGCGGGAGGAGAGATTTCTGTACTTCGATGTGTGGCAAAAAGAAAAAATATATAAAAACTCGAAGGTCTGATGGATTTCTCTTTGTCCTTGAATGGTCTAGGAGTGGGGTTTGCAACACGGCAGGTGGGGAATGTGACTAAACCCACTGTGATTATCAGCAGCGAGGGGGACAAAGTAGTGATCAGGACTCAAAGCACTTTCAAAAACACAGAAATCAGCTTTAAACTTGGAGAGGAATTTGATGAAACTACCCCCGATGATAGAAACTGCAAAGTAAGTGAACTCTGGGGCTGCAGTGGCCTCTGTCTTTTTTCTCTTCTTCCTCCCCGCCCCCGAGGCTCTATCTTTGGTAGGGTCAAAGGGAAAAAAATGTAACTTCTGCTACTACTAGTTGTAGCACTGCGAAGGACGGGGGAAAAAGGCAAGATTGCATCTTGCTTGCCCAGCCCGCTTACCGTCTTGCCTGAATCAATGTGTACTTTCCCCAGCTCCCTGTCTGCCTTCCAGTGTCGATGAATTGTGTTTGCCCGCTTTTCTCTCAATCCAAATACAATTTGGTGAAACTTTTTTCCCGTCGAAATAGTCAAATTCCTTTTTTTTGTGCACCTTTGGGGGCTTAACATGAAACGTTATCCCAAAGCACATCTGAAGCAGGTTCTTGTGAGACTGGAACTCGAAGGAAACAACTTTTTCATCCTTTGACACAAACAAGAATTGTGTGGAATTCATGCTTAAAACAAGGATGATTCATAGCCTTGGCTTGAAAATGGCTGGGACTACTTTATAATTCTAGATCCACATCCATCTATTGAAGAGAATTCAATAGAATGCTGGATGTGTGAGCAGAATCCCAAATATCCCAAATAAATGAAGGTCTTTGTGTTTCTTGGTATCTCACAGTCAGTTGTGACCCTGGATGGAGACAAGCTAGTGCACGTACAGAAATGGGACGGCAAAGAGACAAACTTTGTGAGAGAAATAAAGGATGGCAAAATGGTAATGGTAAGTATAAAGCTCCCTGAGCATTCGAATGTACCACTAACACTTCTCACTTACCCTTATCTCAAGCTTTGTGAACAGATAGTGTTACTTAGACACAAATCCTTAAACTAATTAGCAGGGAAAGCTAGCAGGGATTTTTCAAATAGTTGTTTTGTTTTGTGTCTTGTCTTAGTGACAACTAAAAAATTGCTAGTGGTTTTAGGCAAGTCAGGCTATGGATTTCCAGAGTGTATATGTTCTTTCTAGACTTTTATGTAAATACCCAAGAAAAAAAGTTCTGGTAATGATACAAAGTTCTTGATTATATAGGAAATTATCTGTCGAAAACTTTATGCATGCACACATAAATAGTTAATTATACAAAACAAGCATTTCCCTGTGAAAATAATTACAATATTGCAGGAGGTAATGGTATATTCTTATTTAATAATAAAGGATTTAGTCCTCCTATCTTTTTATAAACTACAATAAACAGCTGTTGTATAGAGAAAAATCTGTTTAAATTCATGTTATTTTCCCAACTTTTCAGAAATTGGAGTATAGGGTGAATAAATGTTAAAGTTACTATAGCTAATGTCCAGGGTAGCACTTCTCATGCTTATTTTTGGCACAGAGATGTAGCTTTCAAAAAAAACGTCTTCAGCTATACTAATGTATCAGACTTGGTTGCTGGAGAAAACCAGTTAGTTTGTTTCCTGCATACTTCAGAGAGTATCTGCATGGATGGAGACTTGCAAATAATACAAACTTTAAAGCATACAGTCAAGGCAACACAATGTGGCAAGCGATTCAAGGGAAAACACATGCTTTGCTTTTTGAAATAGCTACACATGCAGAAAACCTTTTCCTTTGGAATTTGAACATTCTGAGGTGCCCTGTTCTACTTCAGGAAATACCTCCAGAATGCATACTGTAGTTAGTGTTCTACACAATTGCAGCAACTATAGTATCTGCTAGTTCTAGCTTCACAGGGCACAGAATGCATTTTTTAATGCAGGATTCTCCTTAAGTATATACCTATGCATAATAGTATAGAGGACTTCAAATTTTAAAATTTACATCTTGGTGTGATCAGCTTTGGGAAAACAAGTGTACTAAAACAATGCTATATTAAAACAGTTAAATTCTAACCTCACTCGTGCTGCCTTGTAAATGTGCATTATGTGCTTCTTGGGTGTGAAAGTAGCAAGGAGAAAGTTTCATTTCTTATGGAAACTAAAGTAAGGCTTTGCTTCTTCATTTAAAATGTCAAGCTAGACCAATTTATTTTTCTATAAATTACATAATGTAAACTGAACTTGTTGTAGCATGGCCTTCATAATATGTGTTATTACAGAAAATAGTCCAGCATCTAACATGTCTGTCTTTTCCTTGGACTTGCAGACTCTCACCTTTGGTGATGTGGTTGCTGTTCGCCACTATGAGAAAGCGTAGAGTTTACGTGACCTCTGTCCAGATGTTACTTCTGCTGGATGGATTAATGTCCTGTCCATAATCAAGCATAGCTAAAATGCACATTTCTGGCATGAAAGGTTAATAAAGAGTTTTGGAGAGTGTTTTTTATATAAAAACAACTTTATGCCATCAAATTGGCATGCTTGTGCTCTATAGTGAAACAGGTTAAAGGTTAAACTTGGCATTAAATTTCTGAAACACTTGCCTCTTTTTTTTTTTATTACAGTAAATGGAAAATATGTGAATTGTTTTGGAATGCAAATCAAAAAGAAATTAAAACATTTTTTAAACATGTGCTCCTTTGGCATTTAATCAGCTAATATTCTAGTGTTCTGGAGGGAGGTGTTCAAAGTTGCTTTTCTGAGTTTAAGGATGGAAAAGTATGCAGCACAATGATGCAGCAGCCTTTCTATGTGGTGTAGAGTATTTTGGGAAATGAAAAACAGACTTACTTCAATGGCTTCTTTTTGCTGGAGAAAGATAAAGCCCCTGTCTTTATGTAGACAAAGAAGTAAGATGCTCAAGCCAATTTCAGCTCCCCTCTTCACTGGGAATTTGTTTCCCAATGCAGGCTAAGGTCAGTAGACAGACTGATGTTGGGGTGATCATGGAGTTTTGGGTTTAGTAGTTAAGAGAGTTAATTTGTTTTGATAGGTTTGTTTTTTGGTTGTGTTTTTTTGTTGGATTGTTTTTGGGGTTTTTTTTTGCTAATATGCAAATATTGAAGTCTTTGACAGGGTCAGAGGAAAGCGTCAACATGATAAATAACTCTTTCATCAGTCTCCACAAGGATGGCAGGAAAACAGTACAAGACAAACCTGGTAAAATTCCCTTCCCTGAACTGGTTTTTTTTTTATAGCTAATATGTACAGGAGACATAACAGTTTGCACTGTGAGCAATTTAAAATAAAAATGCTGCTTAAAAACGATAAATTAAAACCTTATGCCTGACCAATATTTCCTTAAAATACCAGAGTAAGAAAGCTCACCTTACACCTCAGATTATTAGGAAAATTGGAATGGGTTGTTGGCAGCAGGGAGGAAATTGTTTAGAGAGTCCATGTTTTCTACACACTGAGTCAGTGAACCACATAGAGATGTAGGTACCTATAGCCTTGCAAGCAAAGGCACAGCTGAGCCCAACTCCCAGGCCTAATCCTGCACTATGTCATCCTTCAGGTCTCCTGTATGATATCATGGAAAGATGCTGTTGACTTCCCTGGATAGGTAGGATAATGTGGGTAGCCCATCTCACTCATCTGATAAAAGTTCAGACATAACAGGCACCTAACCCACATAACTATAAAATTTAATGTTATTAGCTTATTTTTTCACAAAGAAGCTGTCTGAAAGGAAGATTCAAGTCTGTTTTGTGGGGAACACTACACATCTAGAAGGGAGTCCTTAATTATGAACCATTAAAGATGTTTTATTTGGTGGCTATTGATAGTTTTTAAAATCTGGAGCAAACAATTTTCATCAGAGAAATGGAAAGTAGAACTTGCTCCAGTGGTATGGGGAGCTCTTCTGGGCTGCTTAGTTGCTACAGTGCAAGTTCTGTTTAAGGAGCATCTTCCGCCCTTCAGTTTTATTAGCTCATTTAATCCTCAGCTTCAGTATCTGATGCAGCTTTCATCTGCCTTCCCTCTGTTGCCTGTGGGTGCTCTTGCCACATGACTGTCCTTCCCAGCCACCCCTTCTGAGAAAGGTGGAAGCAGCTGCATTTCCTTCTTCACTGGAGAAAAACAGACTTGCCTCCCCAATATTGACATTCATCTTCACAACAAGTAATTTGTGGGGTCATTAATTAAAAAAAAAAAAAAAGGTTTTTATTAAACATGAGGAAAGGAATGCAGAGGCGTTGCATTTCAGAATAAACCTTGAACAGTAAATATTTTACATTACAGTTGCTTTTAAACAAGGGCTACTTTTCCCTACAGACATCAGTTCTATATGTAATATGAAACCATCGTGAAGCTTATTGGTAAAGTCTTTTGCTATTCTAAAGATAAATAATATTAATGTCAAATTAAGGAGAGAAAAGTGGAGAAGTAGTGCCTGTGACACTGCTCAGAGGAGTGAAAAAATGACACATGGGACTTCCAGCTGCTGCTAATAAAACAGCTTTGCAGAGCCCTGGAAAGCAGATCTGAACAGAATAGCATACAGAGCATTGTGACATTAGAGGGCAGCCACAGGATCCATGACACCGCTATTGTGATCTGCTCCTTAAACTGACAGCAAGTACTCTTCCTCTAGACAAAACTATTCTGACTTCAGCAATGAACGGCAGCTTTGCTACCATAAAGCCTTGGCAGCGAAGACTCGTATTTACAGTACTTCTCATCGCTTCCCTTAAGCTGTATTAAACGTGTACTTCATACCATATTTAATCAGTTTTTTGTTTTGTTTTGTTTCTTATTTTAAAGCATCTTAAGTAACCGGGATGCATCCTTCCAAGAGATGTTTGAGGTGTGGGGTGTCTTGAGCGCAGCCTTCCTTCAAGGCCGCCTCACATCAGCCGGTGCTCTGACTTGAGCCCTGCCCGCGGCCAGGCTTGGCTCCTGCGAGCTCCCCTCAAGGTCACCGCGGGCACGGCCGGCCGAGGCGACAGCACCTCGCCCTCTCAGGAGCGGCCGCCTGGCAGCGGGCGGGAGCCGCGGGCAGGGCCGGCTGCTGGCCCCGAGCGGGCGGGCGCGGCGCCGTGGTTTCCGGCGGCCCCGGCGAGGCCTCGGAGGGCCGGGGCTTGCACAAGCCGTTCGGGGCTCGCCCCTTTCCCGGGCAGTCACATGAGCAGAGCCGTCGGCGGGCCAGGCGCTCCCGCACGGCCAACATGGAGCTGCGAGTGGCCCTCGGGCTGGCGCTGCTCTGCGCCGCGCTGGAGGCGGCACCGGCCGGCCCGCAGCCCCGCTCCGCCGTGGGTGAGTCGGCGGGGGGCAGCGCCTCCGGAGGCCGGGGGAGGCGGGCGAGGGGCGGCCCGGCGGAGGCAGACCCGGCCGGGGGCACCGCCGGCCCGGCGGCGGGGGTGGCTGGGGTGCGCGCTCCCCGCTTGTGCCTCCTTTCCCCTCCCCTGGTGGCACTGCTGCCCGCGCTTAGCCCCCTGCCCTGGTATTCCCTGTCCCAAGTGGCTGCAGCTGCACGTGGCTATTAGATCAGTAAACACAGCGCTTTTCAGGTACGGGGGGTTAAGCGGGGTTTATTATCCAGTTACCCGGCGGGTGGGGTGAGGTGAGGTGAGCGCGGCCCTGCCTGTGGCGCGGTGTCCCGGGGCATGCACTGCAAACACCGCGTCGGGGCTCCGTGCTGTCAGCAAACACACACGCGCTCTGCCCGCCGTGGCCCCTGGTACGGCCGTGCACGCAGGTGAGTGCTCCCAAGTGGTTTCCCACAGAATTTTCATTCCATGTCGCTCACACTTGCCTCGGACCGAACACGCAGCACTATCCCGGCGTTTCTGAGAGTCCTAATCGTAGGAGTCACAGTTTTACAGATTTTGAAGAACGGTGCTGGTTTTTGCTTCCTGAAACAAAGCTCCACGGGGTAGAGTTGCGTGGTGCCTGCTCAGCCACAGAGTGGGCATGTGACCTTGGGAAAAATCAATTTATGTCCGTCCCTGTTTCACAATCACTGCCCCAGATACATGCCTGTCAAAGCCTTTACCAAGTGCTTTGAAACGGACAGAAAGAAATTACTCTTATTTTACATGAAACTTGAAGGCTTATAGGCTAATACAGACGTGATTCACCTTGTTCAGCATATTCCTATACTTCTCAGCTCCTTTATCCGTGCAGTGCTGTGTAGCCATGGCTGAGAACATGTCAGCCTGGAAAACAGTGGTAAGGCTGACACATTGCTCTATGGTGAGAAGCCCAGTCTCTGCTACTGTGGCTTCTGAGGAGAAGAGCTTTGAAATTTTTGCACACATGCTGTTTCTTGCCATTCTTTCTAGGCTCTGATCTTTTATAGTAGCTTCCAGCCAGGGGAGCTCTGGAAAAATAATAAAAATGCAACTCCCTCTCTTTTCAGGTGAAGTGGAGAAGTCCTTCTATTGCCTCCTCTACTCTGCAGTTTCCAGATTGCTATTAATGAAAAAGAGCTGATTTTTCAGTTCCTTCCAATCTCCGTTTTATTTCTGGTGAATAGTGTAAACCCATGCCTCTGCCTCTGTTTTCAGTTTTTCTAAGCAGGCTACATGAAGGACTCGACTCTTGTCAGGAATGCAGAACTTGCCCACAGTTATCAGACAGGCTGATCAACAATTTGTTAAATTTATTCTCCTTTTCAAGACTTTAAAGAGGAATAGCAGTAGACAACCTGGAGCAAACTTGGCATTACCCTGTACATCCAGTTCGGATGCAAATAATGCATTTTCTTTAATCTTTGTTTTCTGAAAACAGGGCAGTTCTGGCATGTATCCGATCTACATTTAGATCCGACTTATCACATTACCCCTGATCGCACCAAAGTTTGTTCTTCTTCCAAAGGAGCCAATGCCTCCAACCCAGGCCCATTTGGAGATTTTTTGTGTGATTCTCCTTATCAACTTATTTTGTCAGCATTTACATTCATGAAGGATTCAAAAGAGCAGGTTTCATTCATGATTTGGACAGGGTAAGTGTTCAAGTCATTGCAGTTAAAGCTGGATAGCCAGATAGTGTGGTAATTCACAAGTTTATATTTGCACCAACAGATCTGAGTTCAGTATCTCACAAACGCTAGTTGTCCCTTTAGTTGTCCAAATGGCTACTAGGTGGAAGACTGAGAATATAAGGCCTCAGGAGTAGACTTCGATCTCTGTATTAATTGTTGGACTGTTCATTGTGGTATTTACCACATGGCTGTGTTAGTGTAAGTTAATAGAAATGGTGTAAGGGGGGTGGAAAATGGAAAAAACAAAAAGAAAGGTCAGGGCAATAACTGACTGGAATTAATCATTACGGGAGGCATCTTCAGGTCTGCATCTGAAGTGCATCCTTTCTTAGAAAATACCCTGTAACTACATTGCATTTAGTTCTTTAAGGGGTAACTAGAATCAAGCAATACTATAGCTTATGCTTTTTTTTTTTTTTAAATTTATAAAGGTTACCATTCTGTTTTGGTACCTGTATGGATTCTAGATCAGCGGCTCTCAGAGGGAGGGTAACAGTGTCATAGTTGCTGCCTCTCTCTTCAGTACTGTCTATCATTATACTCTATTGAGTAAAAACATTTACCTTTCCTGTTCCAATCTTCCATATTAGAAAGTGAGCATAATAATACTCTCACAGAGGTGTTACCTGTGAAGCTTTGTGTGCCTTAGCAATGCGACTGGAGAAAGAAGTGTGAAAGGGAGGCATATGAGTAGCTTGATAGTACTATGCCCTGCTACTTTCTAGGTATTCATGAAAGATAGCATCGATGTACTCTTCTGCCATAGGAAAACTCTGAATTCTACCATCACATAGTTTTTTATGGTATAGCTCAACAGATAATTTATCAAAGAGATTAATAGTTTGGAGTGTTGCAAGAACTAGTTTCTTTATGTTGTGTCAATTTTGCTGGTGAAGGGTGTTAAAAAATACTAATATATGAAGATAAGTGATGAATTTGTTTCACTTACCTTATTGTAATTTTCAACAGGATGTTGTTAAAAGGAAAAAAAGAAACTTGCAAAGTTGTGCAGGTGATGAAAGACATATAACCCAAACTGCGCAGTAGCTCAAAATGATGGCATTGAATTAATTTAATTTCTAAGAAGTCTTCATTATGATATGAAACAACATTAGTCTACTCATTTTTAAAGCCTTTGCAGTGAGCCTTTCAAGCAATTCTGTTGTTTTAATTAAAAAGTATAGTAGCCTTACATGTTAGAATGTAGATGTGTTTGCAGAATTTTTTGCCATTCCTTATGTTGCTAACAAACCCTTGTTAATAAAGCCTTTTTCTTTTTCAGGGATAGCCCTCCTCATGTTCCTGTAAAAGAGCTCTCCACAAAGTTGGTCATTAGCATCATTGGCAATATGAGTTCTACAATTCGTAATTTCTTTCCAGATCTTCAGGTTTTCCCAGCCTTGGGCAATCATGACTACTGGCCACAGGTAAAACAAGTTAGCTATTTTTTTATACGTCATATTGAGTGTGTTCCTAACGCCTCAGAAATTATTCTGGAAACAGAATTCTACAGTTCTTCAGTAAGCATTTAAAATTATCAATAGTTCCGCTGTAGAACAGAAACTAAATCTCTCTCTTTGTGCTCTTACCCGAAGAAGGGTTGATGCCAGGTAAAATCTGTACGTGGCCTGAGATCATTTGAATTCACTGCTAATTGTTCCTCATGGCTCAGAACCACCATATGTCGAAATAGTTAATATATGCTTATTTTTTTATTGCTGTATGAGTCATGCATGTGTAATCTGTCAGAAATTACATCCTTAATGTAATGGATCTATGAGCCTGTGATAAGTTTCCAGGTGTACTGAAAGTCCTGCTGGAAATCTGTCTGCTGGCATCACTGGATTTATTTTTTTTACCAAACTAATGGCAGAATTTTTGTAATGTCCCTGTAGTTTTGCCACTATTATTAAAAATATGTCTATTTTTTCTTTCCTTATTCTTTCCATGTAGCCACTGAATCATCAATGTGAATATTTCTATGTGCAGCTGAGGACTTTTTTGCTTTGAGTGTACTGTGAATATTGTTCTTGGCATAGCTCAAAAGTAAACAGTTGCTTCATGTGTCCTTTAAAGCATGTTGTGGGTTGATCTGGCAGCACACAGGACTCAGAAGCAAATGCTGTCATTGGATCTGAGGGGATCAGAAGGGATGTGGAGCAGGTCAACTAAAATATTTTGTTTGAAATGCCTCATGGGAATTCAGTAACACCCTTTCACACCCCAAAGGATTTATTCCAGCTTTCTGTGTTATTCATTAGGCCTGTCAGGGTATATGTTGGTGTACTAGGTAATTATATAATTTCCCGTGTCATTGCTGGAGTTTGTGGTTTCCAGACTGAAGACTAACAGAGGTGCTGAGAGGGTGGGAAAAGGAAACATGCAAAACAAAAATAAGAGCTAGACATATATTGGAAATGTGAGCGTAGAAAACAAACTGGGACTTCAGTCTCTTGTGTTCTTACTGTGGTAGTCTTGTGTTGGTTTGTGAGGTGCACTGATGAGAACAGGTTGGTTCACTGGAAACCTCTGGTAAAGTATTTTGATAAATAACCCCCTAACTGAGGGCTGTTTTGTTTTCGTTTTGTTTTCATTTTGTTTTGTTTATAAAAATGTCTAAACAGATAATAGTTGTCATTCAGCAGTCTCCTTTGATATAGAAGAAAAAAACTAGATACAATAACTTTGTAGACAAAGAATGTAGGGACTTTTTCAAAAAATTTGAATTTTGCTTGTGAAATTAAATCTGAAAATAGAAAAAAAAGATGCTCAGGAGGGGCAGATGGGCAGCAAATAGGACTTTGAAGCAGGCAGGTGATTGGAATAACTGGTGATTGTTGTAGTTTTCTCTGCGCAAAGCCACACAGTTTGTTTGATACTTTGCTTTGAAACCACGTGCTTCACCAATGTGCAGAACTGGCATGCTTTTCAGTTACTGCTTGAAAAAGGCCATGGGATCAGAATATCCCCGCTATGGGGTCATTTCATCTGTTTTGATTGGTTTAACATTTGTTTTTTGCAGTTTATGACATTTTTCTTTTTCATATGGACATGCATGGCAAATGTCCTGTAGGCTGGAAGTGATGTGGAACAAGACACACACTGTGGGCTGCTCCAAAGCAAGTGTGAGAGCTGCGTGCTCACCATGCACTGAAGAATTTTATTGCTCTCAGTTGTGTTCTGAACTGTCTTAACACCTGAACAGTCTTGGGTGATTTTTCTTGCAGAACGTGTTCTAAACACTACTCAGTATAATCAAGCATTGGGATACCTTTCAGATCGTATATTGTGACCTAAGTCTTTCTGCATTGTCTTATTTGCTTCACACGCTTGCCCCTGCTTAAAACAAATTCCCAAACTGCTGTCTAGCAGTTCACAGAACACTGGCTTGCCTGAGTCCAAACCACCTTCAGTCCATAACATGATCTTTTATCTGAGATCAGGTTTTGCTGTGTGTCTCAGTGACTGTTAGGTCTGGCTCAAAACTGTCCTAATAACTGATGTCTGTGCACTGCAAGCAACAAATTTCTCAACAGACGTCTGATTGCACTGCTCCTAGACAGAGGCTTACTGCCTAAGCCTCTAACAACGTAGGTTTAGTTTCAAAGATCTTGGAAAGGTCAAATTTATGTTTAAGAAAACATGTACTGCAATGCCGTTCCTGTTTTTCCACCCTGTTAGGACAGGCTGGTATCTTTCTGTCAGGATTAGATCAGAGCATGGCTCTTAAGAGGCTGTGGCTCAGGCTGAAGAGTGCTAGAGTCCTAATTAAAGCCAGTGGGAGAAAACATTGACAAAACTTTTTCTTTTATATTTTAAATGCTTTGTTACTAGAACTACAGGACACCACAGCAACATTTGCCAGTTTCGTCTGAATGTGTCTGAGGGCCGTAGTGGAGTTTTAAGGAGCTGCTATGAACCCCAAGTTCTTGAAAAAATCACCTTCTTTAAGAGAAGCTTACCTTCAAGCTTTTCATCCAAGAGACTTTATTTTTAGACTTTGACTTGTCAGTTGATATGTTTATTAATTCTGCAGAATGTATGGTTTTCCATTCTGCTGTAGTCCTAAGGTTTCACGTATTTCTGGCATTAGTTTATCAGTGCATTAATAAGGCCATGCAGTCAGTTCTGACTAAGTTTAGGCATTTGAAGCTGATCAGCAATACTGGATGTTCAGAAGTTGGTTTTTTCCTTTCTTGAATTCCTCCTGGTGATGACTGGATACACTTATATGTTACGCAAGAGGCCGGGTAGGATAATTTAGTGGGGTTTTTTTTGTCTGTGTGTCTGAATGCTAAGATTTAGCCAGATTCTCCTCTCTCACAGGATCAGCTTCCTGTAACTACCAGTGAAGTTTACAATGCTGTTGCCGATTTCTGGAAACCTTGGCTAAATGATGAAGCAATCAATACCTTCAGAAAAGGTAAAGTATGGCAGTAATGCATTGTGAAGCTCAGGTTTAGGAAATTAATGTTTCTATGGATTAGCTGTTTGTTTAGCTAAGTCTCATAGGATGAATCAGAACAATGGATTATCTGTAATGCTTCTCCTGGAAGAAGTTACTTATCTTTTTCAATGGCAATGCCTATATTCAAAATACATGTATTCCTTTCTGATGCAATAATTATTGCTTCTTGTAGAGATGTACAGTGTTACTGACATTGTACCAATGCATGTGAAATACCTTTCTGACTTTAATACCTCTTAATACTTTTTAGATGAAGGTGTATGGATGCACAAGAAAACTTAGCTTTGGTTGTAAAAAACTGTTAAAATGATGTTTCTGTTTTAATGCTATATGTATTTCAGAGCATATTGAATGGGTACATTTTGGTTCAGGTTATGATAGCACATAGTCATGGTGATTATACTGTTGGACATTTGTGTCCAACTTACTACCTGGGAGAATATTGATATCCTAATTAGGATTGTTCTTTTTAGCAAAGGACTGAAAAGTTCAACCCAGTTTCCAATCCACTCAAACATTACGGATTTGGAAGTTTAATTTGTGAGTTTGTGTCCTGAATGAGAACAACCTCGGGATAAGAATGGAAGTGGAAACTTTAAGAAGGATAATAAAACTCAAAGGACAGACCATAAATTCACGTATATTATAATTCTGTTGCCGTAGCTCCACTGAACTATGAAGTTACACCCATTGAAGAAGCTCAGCATGCTGGGGAGAGTTTTGGGAGCTAGAATTGAAAAATGTGATCTTTACTTTTCATCATATTACCAGTCTGAAGTTAAACGACTTTCAAAGTATAAGGGTAGTAAACTCAAACAGTTCTTCCTGGAGGAGCCTGTACATTTGCGGTATTTCAAGAAATGTGGGCCTTTTAACAACTGTTGTATCTCAGTGTGGAAGAAACATTGGAGGGCACTTCTTGCATGTGATATTTGCATCTGAATACTGTCAAATAAACACAAAGACAATTACAGGCAAGAATTCATAAATAATTCTGTGTCAATTTATACTAAAATGTGGCTGAAAACGTTGTTAAGATGTTCTGTTGTGATATGGTGATATGTGGCTTGATTAAGCATCAGTAGTCTATTAGAAAGAGTAAGGCTGGGGATTTTGTCAGTGGCATACTTTGATTGTAAAGTTGTGCCTTGAAGCTTTTCATTTTTCATAGGATATTGGTCCTGTTTTCACAGGTGGCTTCTACACACAGCTGTTTGAATCCGACGATAGTTCTCAACCGCTCAGGATAATCAGTCTCAACACAAATTTATATTACAGCCCCAACAGCCTAACTGTGAATATCACTGACCCAGCCAACCAGTTTGCCTGGCTGGAGGCAATACTTGAAACCTCTTCACAAAACAAGGAAAAGGTAGGGGCCATGAACAGAACCCATCAGAAGAAGTAGAGACAATGAAAATATAAACATGCTTCTAGAAGAATATTAATGCTGCCAAAGATACTAAAAAATTAAAATTTATTTTTTAATAAGTCCTCTTTGGATAGGCACATTATACTGCAACAATGAATAAAATAGTTGAATGAAGTTTCTCAAATGAAGTTTCTCAAATTTTACAGTAAAATACTTTTTCTTTCCAACTATGTAAAATACTGCAGAAGCCAGTTTCTTAGCTTTTTTACACATAGTCTTTAATTTTAAAATCTACACTCTTGGCCTAAGACAAAAGCTAGCATGTTTGATTTACATTTCAATATAATTAAAAGTATCAAAAATAGAAATTAGAAAGGAGTTTGTCAACCACAAAACTTAGCCAAGCTGCGCAATTGCTATGATTTGAGTGTTATAGTAAATTGTCATATATTACTCAGGTTTTGAAGTGAAGCTATAAATTGTTGGCTCTTGATAGATTGATTGATTGATTGGTGCAGGGATTGGATCATCATCTGAGCAGAAGATGTGTTTAATTTGAAACATGTTTACATTTTGCTGCAGTGTTTTAATTTAAAAAATATTATAGTTCAGTCAGGAGAAAGGAGAGATTTCCCTTCCTCATGAAACTCTGCAGCATATTAGCTGGTGTGTGCAGTTGGCACTAAGCCTCTGCCTCAGACAGAGGGGTTTTAACTAGTTTTTCCATGTTTCTGGTGACTCTCTGACCATGCAGGCGCTGTAATACTTGAACATAAGTTTTTCCTTCTATCTTCTTGAGATGCCAAATTATAAGTCTTGCCATAGTAACTCATTTTTATCATTCAAAGTAATTGATAATATTTTCCTTAGACCTAAAATCACGCGTAGATTTATTGGAACTATTTTCCTCTAATAATATACTTAATTGATATTATGAATTTGAATATTCATACTGTTTGTATTTTATATAAAAAACCTGTCATGATTTACATCTTTCAGAATGACATTTCTGAGACAGCATTATTATGAAACTGTGGTAACCATTATTAGGTTACAGCTAAAAGTGTAAGTTTCAAATGAAGGTGCTAATCATGCTTTCTGTATTTAATTCCTTAGGTATATATCATAGGTCATGTACCGGTAGGATACTTGCCATATGCAAGGAATACTACAGCTATAAGGGAGTATTACAATGAGAGACTGGTAAAGATTTTTCGCAAATACAGTAGTGTTATTGCGGGCCAGTTTTTTGGACATACACATAGAGATAGTATCATGGTCCTCCTGGATGAAGAAGGTAATGATGCTTGCTGACTCCTGAATCTTTTTCTTCCTGATTAAAAGCAAATTAATACTTTCTTGCATGTTTTTCCCAGTCAGCTTCTGTTATAAATAATTGAAAAAAGGAAATTGGGAAATACTGCTATATATCTGCAAGAGTTCAAGTCCCACACACTGCCATTCTTTTTCCAAAGAGAATCTTGCAAGGCAGACTGTCTTTTTTTATTGAAGTCAGAAGAGACTCCTCTAGCTTCCTAATCTTTTTTTTTTTTTTTTAATGAATGCTTATGCCTAGACAGGAATTTCTAGTCTTTCCTCTCCACTCAGTGACATGGGCAAATTATACTAGCCAGTTGCTATTGTGTAATGTGTCAAAGGGAATGTTCTCAGGCCAGCTAGACATGCTCTATGTTCTTGTGTTTCCTGCATCATTACTGTGCCTCTCTGCTGAGTTCCCTGCTGCTTCAAAGTTAATTAAGATAAGGGTAAGCAGGAGGCAGAGGAAAGAAAGTCTCTGCCTGTTGCATCTCTTAGATCAGCTAATTTCCCTTCAAGAAAATCACCCACATTGAAATTTTTGTTTATTGCTTTGAAATCCCTTAGTTTGAAGCATGGCATGGCTATATGGAGCACTCTAACATCTCTAACAGAAGATATCTAACAAGTTGTGTCTGTAGCATAGAACAATGAGAGGTCCATTGCTTTGCTTTATGTAAAATACCCAAATGTTAATTGGCTCTTCATCTATGTTTTATATAAACTTATAAAAACTATGCCCGAAATGATGACTGGGGTAACACTATTCCAAATCTTTTACCTTTTTAAATGGTGTTATTATGGAGTTAATCTCCAGTAAAAAGAATCCAGACTAATGAAAGAACTGGCTTTTTGTATTTTTTTAATGGTGTTTAAGGCAGTCTCATACTTACATTTTTTGTACCTTGTCCCATTTATGCTTAAAATCATCACCTCTACTGCAAATTTCACTGGGGACAGACTGATCTTGGTGCTTGTCATTACAGTTCACATGTGCAACTGCTTCCAAATTATTTTAGTAATTTTGCATCTTTTGGCAAGATTTAAACAGTGAAGTTGCATGTAGCTACATACAGATTGTGTTTATCTGTACAGTTTTAGACTGTCTTCTATTTGTGACATTTTCCTCTTGACAGAATTCCAGAGAATTCAAGATAAATGCAATATTGCAGCCAACATCAGTGTAATGAGATAGAGCTCAGTTTTGTCTTCTCCAGAAGAATCTACTGATTTCCAAGCTTTCAAAGCTTCTGCTCATATGTGGAGACTGACCTTGTGATTTTATTGCTGTGACAGTGTCAGAGAAGGGAATAGTTAGGGTTTCTTTCTTCCACAGAGAACCTCTCAATGTGCTTATCTGCATATTCTGTCTCATTAAAACCATCTACATCCTCGCAGTTCAGTTGCTGTAAAGATCTGTGTTCATGTACTAGGTGCTGAGTTAGTGTAGCTGAGTGAAGTCAGGGTCAGGTTATGAGACTGGTGTTTCTAATAACATTATAAACACATAAAGTGACATGTAAAATACCGTATGGAAACAGCAGCTAAAGGTTTTGAATATGTCTTCAGTAGAAATATGCAAAATGCAGAGACTTCACATATAGGCAAGACACTTTGCACAGGTAGTTGAATTGGTTGGGAAGCCTCTAGTATAGACAAACTTAAGTGGTACACACTGGAGTGAGTACTGTTGTATTTGACACAAGTTTTGGTCTGTGTGTTGGAAGTATAGAAGGAGTTCACAGTGATATAGCTTATCCAGGGGGGAAAAAAGCTAATATCCTTAAGCCAGTCACTCTTATCCTTGCTGTGTTGGTTCTCTAAAAAAACATCTGTTTGAAAAAGAAATGATTGAAAGGAAACTGTCTCCTCACCTTCCTTTTTCCTGCAGAAAAGCCAGTCAATTCCTTGTTTGTGGCACCTGCTGTAACCCCAGTGAAGAATGTATGGCAAATGGAGTCCAATAACCCTGGTGTCAGGTTGTATCAGTATGATATCCTTGATTATACTTTGCTGGTAAGTAAATATTTTAAAGCATTGTTTAAGATTTTAAATAGTGTAATTGAAAATTACAGTGAGATATCAGCCTTTGTAGTATCATGGCTATTGGTGGAACTTTGGTGCTTACTCTTAATTTTTCTTCCTGGGCAAAGGAAAGGAAATCTGTCTTTCTGTGCCTGCTGGACTACCTTCTGTTCTCAATGGAATATTCTTATGACATAGAATCAAAGACAATCAGAATTTTTCTAGGTAAAATCCTAAAACTATTTGCAGGGAGCTCTGCAACTGTGAAAGAGGTTCACCCCAAATCCTAGGCTTGTTGTTTGCTGAAGATAGCCTGAGCTTTGGGATGCAGTCCATGAAAGGCTTCTAAAAGGTGTAGAAGGGCAGAGGAAGAAAAGCACTTTTAACCCCATGATGTCTTTTGTAATCATGCATCTTCCTATATAGAGTTTATACTTTTTATGGGAAATGGTAGATAAATTTAGAAGGAAAAAAAGTAAAATACTTTCACTCTGTAGTCTTGTGATTTTTGGAGATGAAGTGAATCCTGTATAATTATATTGGCTCTGAATGACTTGGACTTTCTTTCTATAATTCAGGATAAAATCTTCACTCCACTGACAATGCACTCTGCAGCTTGACTGGGAGTGGAGTTTCTCTCTGGAGACCTATGCTAATACAGGCTGCTCCTTTCTTGTGCAGATTTCACTCCTGCATCACATCCTGCATCCTTTCCCTTAAATTCTCCCTGGGCCGTTCTTTTTCTCTCCATTCTGCCCCTCAAGGAGTGCCTGCAGAAAGGAGACTTCTGGTTCTTATCCTTTTGCCCCGCTCCTAAGGCAGACGAGCATAGAGGAGTTTGGACAGGAAGGACCTCTAACACTGGCACTGCTGCCTTTTGTGTCTCCTTTTTCTTCTCCTCCCCATCCCCCCACCATTACCGCACTGCAAGTACCAGCTTTGGGTGTAAGCCCAGCTCTTGGGGTGGGACATGACCTTCTGTTCACTTGTGAATAATGAGGAGTGACAGCTTCCTAATCAATATATCACTCCAGAGACTTAATGAAGCAGGGAAGAAAGCAATACAGCCGTGACTATTTTTTCTTTCTTTATCTTTTTTTATTCTTTTTTTTTTAACTGTAGGATCTTTGGCAGTTTTACTTGGACCTCAGAGATGCCAACGAGAAAAATGAATCCAACTGGAAATTAGAATACATCCTGACTAAAACTTATGGCATTGAAGACTTGAAGCCAGAAAGCCTATATGAAATGGCCAAACAGTTGTCTATGCCACACAGCACACTCTTTAAGCAGTATTACAGTAACTTCATTGTGAGTTATGACAAAACCATTGTCTGCGAAGAGGGGTGCAAGACCTGCCAAATATGTGCAATCCAATATTTAGATCAGTCCTCATACACAGAGTGTATCCAGCGGGAGGCAACGTGAAGATGAAATCTCTGTGCAGTTAATGCAAATAGTGACTTTGCATTTAAAGAACCTCCTTGTTCTTTCGCTCAAGCACTGACTTACGGACAGGGAACCTGGGGAACTTCTCTGAATTTCAGGGGAGCAGTAAATCTCTCTAGATCTTTCTTCTTGCAAACATGTTGTCCTTTATCATCTAAATAAAAGCTTATTGACTATGTAATAGTGGCCAAATACTTCTCTGTGTTTTCAAGTGTCCTGTACCCTGCATAACAGGCATCACAGCATGTGGGAATAGAAGTTACTCACTTGGTTCTTTGTAAATCCAAGTCTTATTTCTCAGGGTGTGTAAACATAGGCAATACCATTTCAGGCATGGAATTTTTATGGGGGCGGGTTTCAACCATCTGCTGTCACAATTTGCAAACTGAATTCAGCAAAATCCACATTTGCTGAGACTTGAGTGCAGTTATGTTGTTGATGCGATGCTACTATCTCTTTGTGCCAAGTTTTCCTTCTTAATCCCTCAAACCTACCTCTGCTTAGGGGCATTTTCTAATGATGGCATAAAAGTGACTTAATGGAACACAAACCTCCATCCTGTAAATGCTTAATCTAATTTTTTCAGAATCTGTGTGTTTGCCCAGCATGAAGTGCTTTTTTTCTCATGATAGAGCTATGTGCATTGATACTGCTATCAAAGAGTCTCCTGGTATAAGATTTTGCAGCAGACTGTAAATCAGGTTTAAATTGTCAACATCAGTACTTGGACATAACAGATACATTCTCTGTGTGGCATAGGTCATGCACTTGTCATGGTGTTTCTTATGTTTCTTTTTTCACAGAACAGTCTAGTACTTAATATGAAGATTATCATATATGAATTTACAATTGCAGAATTGCTTCTTCCTCTTCTTGTGGTTAAATATGTGCACAAGATGATGCTATTAAGATGGCCCTTTATCTGGTGTGTGTATAACCAAGAAGGACCTTTACCCATTTTTCTGTCACCTCAAGAGCTACACCTTTAGAAGCTTTGGTCAGTATAATGCAACACAGACCCTACTCTAGATAATATTATCCCTGAGTAACTGGAGTTGTAGAAGTGGTTATGAGACAAATCCAATTATGGGGTTTTTTAATGAGATTAAAGCCTTTACTGTAGCCATTGAGGAACTTTCTGGGTTTGTTTCTACCCAAGCTTGAAGTATTTAACGGAAAATTTTCAGGTAAATTTTCTGAGTCTGTAGCATGCACAACTGTAGATGCAGATACCTCAGATTTGTCACACATTAATCATTCATAGAGGAAGTCGTTGGTTTGTTAAATTTGCATTCAAAAACAAATCCTCCAGTGGCGCTAATGTTTAGAAATGCCATTAATAATGCACAGTAGGCAGTCCTATGTTTTAAATTCAGTGCTTGGAGAAGGTATGGTGAGCATGTAAACTTTTTAATCTGTTCTGTCTGCTCTTTAATGTATCTGTGGATGTAAATAATCTGAATTAACGCGGGTACTGTACAGACTACGACTATGAGGAAGTGCCAAAAAGTTTCAGGACTGAAAGCTGATGATTCCATCTGTGTTGGATGTGTTCCTTGGTTGCATTTCTCATGGGTGTGTTCATTAAAAAACCGCCTCTTACCAGCACCAGTTTTCCAAGGGCAAGGAAGCAGAGTTGTGGATGGATAGCAGAAGAGAACTTGGAGCTGATAGAATAGCTGAGCTTCCTCCAGTTTGCCAGATGGGTTTTGTTCAGTTCAGTCTTGAGCTTTGAACTGTCTCTTTTCTCCTACTGGTTGGTTTCCGTGAGTTTTATGGCTTCTGTTTAATACCTACAAGACATCCTGGAAGCACTATAAAAGTTGTATTTTTCCATTATGGACTTCTTTGATGCTAAACTTCAGGCAGAGCTGGACCATGTGGTGATTTAGTAGCTACAGAATTCTAGGAAGAGAGGTATGCTGCTGATGGGGTGTTGGGCATCTTGCTTACTAGATTGCCTTTTTTTTTTTTTTTTTGGTGTATGTGTGTCAGTAGATGTTATTCACTGAATATGAACAAATAAATGCCTGCAAATGTCTAAACAGCAAGCTATGATCCAGGCATACTTTTTTATTAATTTGGACTTCAGTTGAAGCCAAGAGTTGGATGACACCAGCCAAGATGTTTTTTTGTTTTAGCCAGAGGGTTATATCCACCAGGGTTACATTTAGCCAGAGTATATCCTCCAAGATACATCCTGTTATGCAGGCTAGCATTCTCTCCTTCCCCTATATGTAACTGTAGCCATGCAAGTTCTAGCATAACTTGCCAAAAAAGATCCAGGAATATGTTTGACTGCATTATTTTGTAACTCGGGCATAAACCACGGAGAGAGCTTCTAGAAATGTTACACTTTAAAATACATGAGATAAACCACATGAACAGGCGTCATGCCTGAGTATAAGGGGAAATAGAGGGAGACCATGATGTTTTTGTTTTGGGTTCCTACTTTATTCCTTTGTGGATCTAGGACTGTTCTACAGAAAAGTTTTCCTGTCCTTATAGAAGCTTTTATAAGGAATCATAGAAAATGGCGAAGAGGCATGACCTGATAAAGTAGCTGACTCCTGTAGACCAAATTCCCATTTCACTTTTCAGATGGTATTTTATGGTCCCATCTTGAATGAAGGTTAGGGGGAATATTTGTAAAGCCACATTTTACAGAAAGACAAATTACACCACCTAGTGGAGTAAAAAGCTTTTCATTTATCTACAGTTTAAAACTAGAGGCATACAAACAAGGAGAGTAATTTTTCAAATATTGTAGGATTTAACTTCTCCCTTTTGAAGGTAAGTAAGTTTTGAAGGAAGTACTGCTACTTCTTTGTACTTCAGCAGTACTGTCCTATTGCACACTTTCTCTGAGTATTAAATGGTTGCTGGCTTCTAGAGGCCATGTCACTTGATGGATCCCAAACCCTGCGGTAGGTACAGGTCTCAGCCCACATCCAGGGGAGAACTGAATCTTATGGAAGATATCCTCGGAGTCCAGCTTAACTAGCCAGTAGAAAAGGGGTGCAGCAGAAACCAAAAATAGTCCCCAAGCAGGCTGATGTCTTCTTCTGGTTAGTTTCTGTGCTTTAATTCTGTGCTGGAGTTAACTGTCTGAGCTTATGTCTACCTTTACAGGTACTGCAGCATAACAGGAGTGCCTTCTTAAACAGGAGGGTTGGTGCTGAGGAGCTGGTCACTGCTGCACATTTCAGTAGCAGTTGAAGGACTTTAGATGTACCTTTGAAATGCAGCTGCCAAGTGCAGTTACATCTGAAAGAACTCTCTCCAAGAGCACTTTGCAACATGAATAAAAGCACAGTGAGGATGATCAGTAAACTGTTCAAAGATGTGCTTCAGATCCAAACCGAAGTGAAGGTTCACCCAGAGGCACATGTTAATTGTTTTAGACTGGGGCACTCATTAGTGTCTGGATGTGATCTCATAATTTCTATTGTTTTTCACTTGCCAGCCTGAAGAAATTGAAATGACTGTAGGAGACTGGCAATGAGTAACATATTGTTAGTAAAACTGATGAGCTTAAGTTGTCCAAAACCAGAAAGAAGAAACTTAAGTACGTGTATTCTATTGGGATGAAATCGACAAATGATGAACACATAGCATCTCCAAGGATAAATATCTAGTTTAACACTGTATCTAAGTTCCTTCTATGGAAACAACAATCTCAAGAAGGTGAACTGTCACAGTGGTCTAAGAATAAAATAAACCTCTTGGAAGTCCCTCTTATGCCCAGTCAAGAGGAACTATGAAAATGTCAATGAAGAAAGTAACTGTAACTGTCTAAACAAGATTAATTGCTTTCCTTTCTTATTTTCCAAAAGCTGAAAACTAGCTTCTAGCTGCTTACTACTACAGCTTTCAACTGTCAGTCCTAGCTTTCTTGTTCTGCTGGAGGAATGTGGTTTTCTGGTCTCCTTCTGCAACTGAACCACTTTCTAAACTAAAATTTTCACTGGTACCGCTATGTTTATATAAAAAAATCTGATAGTAACACAGCATTTTCCACTGAAACTGTTAAGCGATTCTCAAAACTTCTCCCGCGTGCTATAAAGTTTGACATCTTGCCTGTCCAACACAGTACATCCTGATGAATACACTGCAGCAGCTTTTTTAGTCCTGTATAGTCTAAGCTTTTTGATAGTTCATGTGGGCCAGATGGTCTGCTAGTAAAAACTGACTTCAGAGCACTGAAATTAGTGAAACGATGAATTAATAAAGTAATTATGAATCCTACTTGATATTCGGGAATGGGTTTTCCAATATACCTAAAAAGCATTTCTGTGTGACATAATGCAGTCCTGCCTGGAAATGAACAAGCAGTCTCGGGCAGCAGTAGCAGAGTATCTGTATCAGTATACTTCTTTTCCTGAAATAATTACTCCTGTAGCCCAGAATGATGTGATAACACAGCTATCCTTCTTTCCTTTCCAAGTTACCCTCAATGTTTGCCTGCGTAATGTTGATTTATGACATGTAAAGACATGCCAACAGACTTAAGCATACAAACCCACATGAATTGTTCTGGTTTGATGTTTGTTGACTATAGATGGAAACCCCTTATACAGTGTTTCTAGGGAGGTAGGGGACTCTGCATCTTGAGGATTTTGGAGTTTACAAGACAATTTAGGCATGCCTGAGGCTGCTAAAGGATAGCAGTTTCTCTACAATCTTGTACAAGCATTGAAGCCCAAATCTCCAGTATTCAGTCTATCCGGATCTTCCTTCAAGTGGGGAGTGTGATAAAAGCCTGTGGTTGTGTCACTCAAAATACATGCAGAAAGAATCTTTTTCCAGATGGGCAGAGTGCCTTAAAACTCTTTCATGCTGCTCTGGCCTTTTAATGTTTCATAAACTGGGAAGCACTCATTTTTAGAGACTTTGAAAAACATTTCCTGGCCAATTTTCATTCCTATTTTGTTGGATGTTTCAGGCAGAACCTATCTGATATATTAGAACATTTTACACCTATGAAAACTGCCATCTGTCACAGAACATTTTTTAAGCCAGCTGAAACTTGAGACTTTGGTAAAATATCATGCTAAAAGATTCTGAGTTTGTTCCAGCTGATTGCAATGAAGCATGCATTGTTACCTAGCCTTCCTTAATTGAGTCATTGCAAACTTAGTCTCTCACAGGAGGGGATATTTGATGTTGTTTTTACATCAACCTAGCTGAAACCTTCCAGCATTTCTAACAGACCCTGTTGACAGACAACAAGACATGTTTCAAGCTGTCTGTTCTCTAGCAAAGTCTCCTCATTTGTTGTGGTTTTGGTTAATGGTTTTTTGGGGGTTTTTTTGTTTTTTTTTTTTTTTTTTAGTGTTTTTATCTTAAGTCTAATTGTAAGTATTTATATAGAGCTTGAAATTCTAGACAGGCACAGGATTTTGCTCAGAATAATTGCCAGTGTACAATGGAGGACTTTTCTATAGTATTTTTCTTTATTTCTCCCCTTCTCCAATCCCCTGGCCAAAGTAAATTTCTGTTAAGCGGTGTCAAAAAACCATAGCAACTATCTTGTGACAGAGCTGAGGAGGTTTTGTTCTGCAGAGGACCCATTAATCACTTACATCACCCCCAGCCCACAATCTCATCCAATGCTATGCTGGGGATTTTCGGCTGACATATTTGTATGGGTGAAGCACTCCCCTCAGAGTGTGACCCACGGGGGAAGCAGAGTCTGTTACTGGTAGTGTGTGAGGCTTTAGGGACGGATGGAGGGGTTCCTGTTAGCAGGAGACAGGAGTTTTCACGAGGAGCAGGAGCAGGCAGTCTGCCAGAAGAGCGGGTCAGAGGCAGGCCATTGGGGCATCAGGTTAGAGCAAAAACATTCAGTGGGCTCCTCAGGTCCTATGTTCTGCAGTTCTCCGTTGGGTGCAAGTGCTGGAGCTGGAGGCCTGCTGGCTGCTCAGCAGATGCCATTTGCTCATGGCAGTAACTCAAGCTCCCTTCTCTCAGCAGCCAGCTAGGCAGCCACCACCCCTCTCCTCAGCCTGTCTCTCTGCTCAGGATTTTCAAGTCACCCCTCTAAGGCCCCATGTTTTCCCCTGTCATGGAATCATATAATGGTGTAGCTGGAAGGGACCTTAAAGGTCACCTATTTCCAATGCCTCTGCCATGGGCAGGGACAGCTTTCACTAGACCAGGTTGCTCAAAACCCCATCCAACCTGGCCTTGAACACTGCCAGGAATGAGGCATCCACAGCTTCTCTGGGCAATTGTGTCTGTCACCCAATCATTCTTCCTCTTTTATTTAATTGCTAAATGTCAGCTATTAATTGTTAGTATTTTGTATAATACCAGTTTAAGTTTTCAGTGGAGTCCATCCTTCAGAATATGCCTGCAATTAAGGTTTGATGCATTAAAACAGTCAAAAAAATTCCCATTCACTCACTTCATTTACTTGCTTAGCAAGTCCATAAGACCTTCCAGCTACAACAGAAATCCATCCCACTGGAGTTTGTATTCTTGAATAGATTAGCTGCATTGACACAAACAATGTCACAGTGCCTCAAATGACTTTGGGAACTTTGAATCCAGAAAGTCAGCAATTGGGAAATCTGAACATGGCTCTTCCTGTATCCCAGTCATCAGTATTTACCCCACATACACAAACAATCCATTCCTTACAACCTTATTCATATTTTCTACTTTCATACAATTATACAGAAATGCAATTGCAGTGTGAGCAAAAGAGCTGTGTGGATAGAGGCAAAAGTGGTTTGTACATGGAAGAGGAGTAGCCCTCAGCTCCCCACATCTTCTGGAGTGATCTTGGATGGAAAATAGGATCCTGTCTTCCCTAATGATTTATGTGAAAACATGTCAGTGCTTCTCAATGCCTCTGAGGGGATGTTTTCCCACAGAAATTTGCATATCTGCCTTAGTGCTCTCTTTTCACCAGGCCATGTTTTGCCACCACTTCTCTTCATTGAACAAAGATAGTTTTAACAGTTGGAGCCTCATGGTGTGCCATTTCCTCGCAGATATGTTGATTCCCTTTTGAGGCCCCTAGCTGCATTCAGGGTCTCTTTGCTTTGCTTTCCCTCCTGAAGGAGAGCTAAGGCCATTTGAGAGAGACATGCCCCTTTGCCTCTGAGTCAGGGTAAGTCATATCATGACCAGGGGAGGTGAAAATCTCTTACTTAGGCTGCAGTTGAACAACTGTTATTATACTTGGGTTAAACAAAGCCTCACAGTTGGGTTTTTTTGGCTCTGTCTCTGAAACCCCTTTTCTTAGGTTTGTTTTCAGGTGATAAATATTTCTCAACACTTTGTGTGTAGGTGGGGTAACAGACCAGTGTCCTATGCTTAAATTGCAAAGGGTTTAGTTCTGTATAGTGCATTGCATGTTCAGCTTGAAGAATAATCTCCACACATTTCCTTTATCTGAGTACAAGCCCCATCTCTCAGCTTATGCCAGCGTAAGGAGCGTTTAGTCTCTTTTTAGAAATCTAACTTTGGGAATTTTGGTTTGCTCACATATATGAACAATGAGAGTGTACTCTTAAAGACATAGTTCCTGTTAAAAAAAGCAAGGTGTGGTGAAAGATGTGAATTAACCAGTGCTAATTGACACCTAGGTTGGCATGCTTAGAATCTAGTGCAAATCCAGTGAGGTCAGGATGAAGTCTACATCTACATCATCTACATCATTTAACCCAGAATATGAGAAAGCAAATAATATGTAGACTGCAAACTATGTTTTCCATTTGTTTGGTGAAAAAAAGCCTTCAACATACATGCCAAATGCAGAACTAGAAATAGCAATTCTATTTTAAACTTTCCTGTTGTGTAACTAGATAGGTCCTTGACTTGTTAAATTCATTGCTTCATTCACTACCTTCAATTGTGTTTTTTAGTGTCTAGCCAACTTTATTTCAAGAATATCTTTTATTTTTGGCTTTCCAAATTTAGTGAGACCTTTTCACCTATTGGTATGCAAAACTATAAACCACTGACTTTAGTGGTTAGGGAATGGATTCTAACCTTTATGTATACTGTATGCAATGCACATAAAATCATGAAAAATTCCTTCTCTTTTCCAATGCAGGTCTCCGGGTGCACAGAATCAGTAATAATTTTGTTTTCCCTGTACAGCTGCTTCAAATTACCTGATATCAGAATTTTACTCTCACTCTCTCTATTCTGCCTTCATCTCTCCCAGTTATGAATTACTAGCATGATGAAGGAGGCACACTCTTTGTTTTGCTGAATGTTGTAAAATATTCACTAGAATCATATAAGAATTTGTCTTGCTGCTGGCAGAAAGCAGCTCTATAAACAATGTGCTTCTTTGTTTGCCCGAAGCATAGTAACAAATGGATTATGTGTAACAGCCATCTATAGGGCTTTTATTTAATCTCCATTCAGGCTCTGCGTGTTTTGCACTGCTTTTAATGAGGCTGCCTGAACTATGGTAACCCCACAGTACATTTGTAAGCAAGAGATATTAGATGAATCAGCCCCTTCCAGGACTGCATTATGAGGTAATCTGCTTTCATTACAGGATTTATTTTATAGGTGGTAGACCTCAGTGAGAGGATACTGAGGGTACAAGCAGCACTTATCTGCTCTGTAAGGCCAAGTTCAGGGTTTGCATGAATGTGGATCTGTTTTCCCACAGTCAAATCTCCTTTCGTTCCATGGCTTGAAACACAACCATTTTTGTGCATGACCTCTCCTTTGCTTCTCTTCTGCTTCAGACTCATACTGGAATGATTGATAGTCCTTTATAAAATACTCCATAAAGAACTATTTTACTTCCCCATTAGCATGAAACCTTGGGTCCCCATACACAAAACAAGTACAAAATCCAACATCTCACAGCAGAATGAAAAGCCTCTTCTTTCTGCCTTTCTAAAGTGTGAAGGTTTCCCTTCTGGAACTGAGAATGTTTATTTCCCACAATAGAGTTCACTGTTGTCAAAAACAACCAAACACACTCATATAAGTACAGATAGATACCTTCCTTTTTTTTCTGGAGGCCTATGTGGGTTTTACTTATGTTTTCTTTCTTTTGTTTTTTTTTTTTTTTTAAACATAGTTTACAAATTTTACCAAAGCAATACAGGATTCACAAGTGGCATAGTGACCTATTTATCTTTTGTGGTTTGTTTGAATGTTTTCATGACCTTCTGTCTGTTCTGCTGTTCTTCAGTCACCATCAGTATCAAAACTGGGTAGTTTTTGCCTGGGAAATATTGCTACAATACAGAAGAACAATTGTAACCATGATAACAAAGTAGATAAAAACAAAGCCACCTGCCAGCTCACATCTTCCTCTCTCTAGACACATTTTCTGTATGTTGCTCAAAGTGTTTCAATGTTAAAAATTATAGCTCAAGCAATTCTTGACTTTGCACAGAGGACCCAGAGAAAAACTGGGAGCGGTTGAAGAAATACAAGAGATCATAGAATCAAAGAATGGTTTGGGTTGGAAGGAATCTTGAAGGTCATCTAGTTCCACTCTCTTGCCACAGGCTGGGACAGCTTCCACTAGTCCAAGTTGCTCAAAGCCCCATCCGATCTGGCCTTGAACACTTCTAGGGATAGGGCATCCACAACTTCTACACAATCAGGTTGAACTATGAATTGCCAAGTTATAATGACAATTCTAAGAACAGGACTGCAAGTAACACCTTGTGTTAATTGTAATCTTTGCTAGCCAGCAGCAGTGAAGAGTAGAGCACGGACGGAGATTGAAAGTACCATGAAGAAAAAAGGAGAGGTCATATAACACAGGTTGTTATTACAGGAAGAGAAAAAGCCTAATGATGAAGACAAATTAATTAGCAGAGAAACCTGCTTGGAGGAACACTTTCAAATTTTCTAGGTTGTGAGTTGTTTTGTTTATTTTTCTTTCAGCAACAAATCAGCCCCAAACATTCTTCTCCCCAACTCTGTTTTGTGTGAAAACATAAATTGGCAGGCTCAGGAAATTCACCAGCTATTTTTAACTTTACTTTTTCATACATAAATCCTTTCCAGTTTCCAAGCACTTCTAATTTCTGATTTTACTAGTGCCACTCTACATAGTAGAGCATACATTTCCTGCTGTCCTGAAAATGTGTATGTGTGCATGTATGAGATACAGCAAGGTAGAGAGAGACAGACCCTGAATGTCCTGGTGGGTGCATGGGCTTGCTGTAATATCTCAGTTTAGGCTCCATCATTTTAATGTGTCAATCTCCAAATGCCAGTACCTGGAAATGAGAGACTGCAGACTGAACTGCCTGTGAGACAACTTCTGATCTCCTGAATGAAAATGTTCATTACACTTTATGTGCATACATTATATGTCATTGAGCTGCAGAAATAGGCAGCACCTGCATACTCTTGAGAAATGCACTGTAGTGGAAAGAAGACATCAAATGTATTGTGAAGCTCTTAAAAAGGCTGATGACAAACTTGAGGGGAGGGCTTTTTGTAATGAATATTTGTGTTGCTGGATGATAAACATGGCCTTACTGTTTGTGCTTTGACTCTGTGTTTTAACAAGTATAAAGCCATGCAGCTCAAGTATCTGGATACTTATTTTCATTTTAATTAACAATTAACGAATTACTTTACAACCTTTAATTAAACTAAATTTAAACAAAGCAAGTTTCAAACTCAAGGATTTGGAAGGCTTTTAAAAGGATGAAACTGCATGCTCTCAGACACCTCATGCAAGTTTAAATGATAGCACAATGTCTTGGAAATTTGCATCTGAAAAGTAAATTGGTTGGTACTTTCGAAGTTGATTCAATTTTAAGGTGAGAGATGTTTCAGACAGCAGGTAGTGCTTAATCTCTCCCCCTCATCCTCCTCCCCTTTCACTTAAGTCTAATATTTTTTCAGAAAAATCTGGTCACGTACTTTCAGTATCTTGCCTTTGAAAACAAGCTGCAAACTTCCACTGCTTTTCATCCCCCTGGATCTGTCAAGAGGCTGTATTATGAGCCACCAAAATGTTTGAATGTGTCACCCCAGGGGTCAGCAATCACCAAAGGACTAGCAAAGGATTTTTTTTTTCCCTTGAGAATAATGAATACTTTTTTAGGCAAAATGAAATTTCGTAAGATGATAAAAATCACAAACTGGTTTAAACCCAGTGTTTTAATGTTTCTGTTTAAATGCATGTTAGTAGACATTTAGCTTACTAATTGTCCAACAAGGAACTGTGCAACAGTTGTAGAGATAAACTGCCCTCGGTTATCTGACATCATGGACCAACTTCTGTGCTGATATGTCTTTGAATGTATCTCTGCTGGAGGCAACGAGGTTATGCTGATTTACATCAGTTGAGATCAGTGCAAGAAAAACAAATTTAGTTTTTCTCCTTCGTTGCTTACTTCCCCAGTCAGCCCCAATTTCAGAAAATCCCGTTCCACCAGCTAATAATAATCACCATCATCATCATATCCGCAGCCCCGGGTGTGAGCCAGGAAGCGTGCGAGCTCTGGGCAGGCATTCGGGTTAGGGCTGGGAGCCATCTGAGCGCGGAGGGGGAGATCCCCTTCAACTTCATGCTCGGCTGGCACTTTGTTTGCGGTTGAATGCTCCCTGCTCGGAGCCTTTGTGCAGCGGCGGGGCCGAGGTGTGAGGCGGCTGCCAGCGGAGGGCCGCGCCATGCCTGGACAGAGCATGACCAGTTTGGCCGCAGCCACTCACTGCCGGGCCCGCTGTTACATCATCATCAGCCCATGGCTTGGCGAGACGGAGCCAAACAGGGTCCTCGTTGTTTTTCCTCTTTTCACGGACAAGAAGAAAGCCTGGGAAAAGAGCAGGGAACCCAGACCTTCCTTGAGAACAGCCGAATATTGTCTGCATGATAATGAGGGAAACAAAACCACAAACACACACAGCTCTCTCCCCCTGCTAAGCCGGGACACACAAAAGCGGGGTGTGTAATCGGAAGGATTGGGTGAGGGCAGAACAGTGTGGGGAGGAAATAACCCACAGTAACCCCCAGCGCAGAGCCCGCTGCAGCTCCTGGGAAGGCCAAGCACTTCCCTTGATCCTGTTTTTCATGGCAACGTCCTTACAATTGATTTGGAGAGTCTGTGTCAGTATGGTAGCACAGCAGCCAGATCTCTTTCAAAAAAAATATTGTAACACATGGTGTGCATTTGTGATTCCAGTTTTCTGTTACACCCACAAAGTCAAGATGGGTACATATGCACAACTCGTTCTTGTTTTTGCAAGCTCCTGATATTATCATAAGAGAAAGTGATTCCTTCTGTGCTCTGTTTTGAAATGCAAAAGAAGCTTCATTTTTCTGTTTGTAATATGTTTTGGTTGCTGCTTCTTTCAAAGGTAGAAAAATGGATTGACTTTGTGTATGCTTTGAACACCGTGAGCACCCAAACCATTTTCCATCTGCTGGGGGCAGGCCCAGCTCCTGTGAAATTTTTGTTTCTCACAAAAATCCATCTCTTGGCAGCCAGGCGTAGTGTCCCTATGGAGAAACATGGTTGTCATGGGAAACTGCAATCATGGAGAGAAAAACAATTTTTGTAAGCTATTAGGGGACTTGTCTTTCTGTAGAAAGGGGCAGGCAGCAAGCTTGTACTCATCTGGTGTTGGACTCTTACACCACACCTCTGCATGGGTCAGGATCTTCTAGGACTCCCCAGGCAAGCATTGTCCTCCATGCCTCACTTTGTTCCCTGGTTCCATTTCTGCTGCATATGATATTCCTTCTAAAATGTCAAGAAGGAGGATGTCATCTGGGTGTCTAGGAGGAACCCCATGTACCCTGGAACATCTGTTGTTACTGTTAAGCAGTTGTGCAAGTGACAGTGACATGGTAAACATGTATTTGGGAACTGAGATCTCATGCTGCACATCTCTGAGAGTTATTAGAAGGTGCCTTTGGATTTGCAACCATGTTTTTGTTATCATCAGTCTTTTACCATATGTTTTTGCTAAGTTAAGTAACCTAAGTTACTTAGTTAGCCTAAGTTAGTGTGACCTTTTTCCAGTGTTTAGCTTTTATTTTATGTATAGGGGGCAATCATTCCTTCCCTGACTTCTCTTGAAGACATCCAAAATAAACTACCATGTAATGTGGTTTTTGTCTAGCCTACGCATGTGGGTTTCCTTTTAGAGAAAACTATGATGTAGAGTTGGATGTATATCAAGATCAAGTCTTAGAATGTGTTACATATGTGTTCATCACATACAAGAGATCCAGTAGCTCAAGTCTTTCAGTGCTCCTTGACAGTCATCTTGTGATCTGCTCCATTTTTATCTCATGTTTTTGACCAGGGTTGACCTAAACAGTGGACCTGAACTGTATCAGTGACCTGTAAAGTGGCATTCATACCTCTCCATCTCTGTAAGAGTTTCTTTTCCTCATGTGTGCTGCATACCATGTCCTTATAACTATCCTGAGACTGACCAACACACCCAGGTTTACTACTGCTTTATTATATGTTGTGTGGTATGAAAGACAGCATAAAAGGGCTCTAGAAAAACACAGAACTTGTACCTTTGTTGAACTATTGAAGGCTGTTCATAAAGCCTTCCTGAGCTCTGCAGTGATAAATCTGTCCACTAATGCATGAGATCTGATTATAGCCTTGCACCATTACAAATGTTACCACTGGTTACAGCATTATCCACTAATTAAAAAAAAGTTTCTATAATTAAAAGAGTCTTCATTCAGATGTGCTTTTATAAAGAAGGATCTCAGTTCATAATCTCAGTTGGTATAGTGCACTCTGACAGGCAGAAAATGGGAAGAATTGTCTCAGCTTAATACGCTGCTGTGAGCTTGATGGTAATTAATTATGTAAATAAATGTGTGTTGTTCATTTCTGTCGACAAAACACGCTCCGTTTGCACATGAAAATGAATCATTGCTTCCCATAGGAGCCAGATTCTGGAAAAGTGTAGCAAATTTTCAAATAACCTTGCAGCAGATTTCTTGGAAGTGCAATGATGGTTGCAGTCCATTGTCCAAACCTGTCATTTTTTAGTGGTATTAGCCCAGTTAGAACAAGGACCTTATGACCATATTTTTTAATCCTAAAATTTAATTTGACTGACTAGAGACAAAATAAAACTAATGCCTAAACACACTAGTCTGGTTCACACCATGTCTGTATTTCTCTCTGAGACCAACATGTTTTTAGAAAACTATTGATAAGGATGTATTTTTCCTTACTTGGCTGAGAGATGTTTAAACACAAAAGCAGGGCTTGGCTTCAGCAGCTTTTCCAAAAGATTAAGGACGTGGTCCAAGCAACTAAAATAGGCTGTATCAAAGCTTCATTTTCATTCAAGAAGTGTTCATGCTGAGCCTGAAATCATTGTGGAGCCAATTTACATGTTGGACAAAGCAGTGCTTCAGCTTTCAGATCCATGTGTAACTCTTTAGTGCCCTCCCATGTTCCAATTTGGAAATGCCTGAGTCTGATAGGGAAACTTTAAATATGGTTAAAAAATAATATTGTAACTTTAATACTAAAATTAAATATTACTGTTGCCTGTTTTCTCTTCAGAATCAATCTGTTTATCTTAAAAGTGGGGAAAGGGGCGTTTAATTTATTTAGAGAAAAAGAAATCAAAGTTCAGACAAAGGAGTGTGTGTGTACCATCTTTCTGTTTTACATTGTTTTCTAGGGGTCATAATGATAGTGACTTCTCAGTGGAGTATGTCAGAGAGGCAAGTGTAAAAAAAATAACTGAACAGTTAAACCTCACCACTCTCTAGGTCAGTCAGATATTATTTCATCTGGGTCATTTAGCATTGAACGTAGTTGCATTTCTCTTGCAGGAGAGAGAGGACATGTGTGCTATGTGTGCTATCTAAATCAACACAGTAATCAAAGAAAGAAGGAATGTAAGGGTGGTGGAGGCTGGAAATGATAATAAGCAAGTTTGCAGATGATACAAAACTCGGAGGAGCTGTTGACTCCCTCGAAGGCAGGAGGCCCTTCACAAATTAGAGGACTGGACAATCACTAACCATAGGAAATTGAACAAGGGGAAGTGCTGGATTCTGCACCTCAGATGGGGCAACCTCGGATGTATGTATAGACTGGGAAAGGAGATGCTGGAAAGCAGTGCCGTGGAAAGGGACCTGAGGGTCCTGGTCAATGGCCATTTGGACATGACTCAGCAGTGCCCTGGCAGCCAGGAGGGCCAACTGTGTCCTGGGGGGCATCAGGCAAAGCATCACCAGCCGGTCCAGGGAGGTGATTGTCCATCTCTGCTCTGCACTGGTGCTGCCTCACTTTGACTATTGTGTACAGTTTCAGGCACCACAATATAAGAAAGAAATTAAGCCAAAGGAGAACAACAAAGATGGGGAAGGGCCTTGAGGGAAAGCCATATGAGGAGCAGCTGAGGGCACTTGGTCTGTTCAGCCTGGAGAAGACGAGACTGAGGGGAGGCCTCATTGCAGTCTCCAACTTCCTTGTGAGGGGAAGAGGAGGGTCAGGCACTGATCTCTTCTCTGTGGTGACCAGTGACAGGATCTGAGGGAATGGCCTGAAGTTCTAACAGTGATGTTTAAGTTAGATATTAGGAAAAGATTCTTCACCCAAAGGGTGGTTGGGCACTGGAACAGGCTCCCTAGGGAACAGCACCAAGCCTGAAGGATTTCAAGAAGTGTTTGGACGACACTCTTGGTACATACTGTGACTCTTGGGGATCATCCTGTGCAGGGCTAAGGGTTAGACTCGATGATACATGTGAGTCCCCTTCAACTGGCATGTTCTGTGATTCTGTGAATATATAGAAGAATGAAGTAAAATGTCTTATTGTGTTTGCAGATGCAGGAGACTCACCTCATCCATATTATAAGATGGTTTTACTGCACTGTGGATAGCCAGGACAGCATCTCCACTACCTGTCTGCCCTGAGACCACATCCCTGCGGCCTCACTGTACACCACTACATACCAGTCCCATGAAATAGCAAGAAGTTTTTATGCACAGTCAAGAGACTCGGATTTCCTTAGACTTTTGGAAGATGTTATCTGAAGTAGTCCTTGCTTGCAAAAGGATTGTTGCTTCACATCCTTGGACCAGTGCTTCAATAATATTTCCTTACACAATGCCTATCTCATTTCCTTCCTTGTAAAGAAAAATTTCGCCATGTGTTACCCTCTGCTCTTCCTGTCACATCTTCACTGCAGGAACTGGAATTCGCTGATAAATTAAGCTGCCAGGCTCTAGTCTGTCCTATCTCCTTGATGATGTGTTAACTGTAGCTTTGATGAGCATTGTAACCAACACTGAAAAGAAAAGTTATCAGTACAGGCAGCATGAGGGTGTTTGTTTTGTGGGGGTTTTGTTTTTTTGTTTTGGTTTTTTTTTTTTGTGTTTTATTTGTATCTTATTTCATTATAATTCTGTGATGATAGTTTTCTGGGGTAGAGAGAAATTTAAATCCTGCTTGCCACTGGTTTCCTTCTGCCATGCAATGTGTGCTAAAATAAGAGCCTGTCCATCTGTCTTCCTTTGGTACACAGGTACTTTTGGCATGACTAAAATTGGATCCTATGTCCTGCAAGACATTTTTATGGGTTAGCTTGTCTTAATATGCTTTAAAGCCAAGTAAATGAAAGAAAGAAAGAGACAGTAACTAGAATATATAGGTCAAAGATTTCTTCATCCTTTAGCTAATCCAGTTATTTTAAAAAGTAGTAGAAAGTAATCCTTAAAGCTGAGCTTATCAAAATCAATTATAAATATTGCTTTGAAATCGCTCATGGATTTTATTTTATTTTTCAAAATATTTCGATAAATATTTTTGTAAATATTGCGTGCCCCGGTTAAAAAAGAAACCCAAGAAAAACTTGTTTGTTGGCAGTGTAAAGTTCACTTTAGGATCAAGGCTTCAAGACCTTCACATGCACTGCAGACATACTTATAGACATCTAGATGGGTGTCTGCCCATAGTGGTTCAAAACTAGAAGGAAAAGTGGGTTCCCTTCTCAAATAATGGTAATTAGGAAAAGGTTGGGGTTTTTTTAATTACAGAACAAAGAAAAGTATTATTCCAGAAATGCGGTATGAAAGAGAAGTAAGGTCACAGTTCAAGGTTTTGCTACACGTGAATCCATACTATTATTTGTTGTACATTTCACAGCATTCACCCACTGACAGGATTTCCAAAGGCAGCACTACTGTGAGCTCTCCCTCCTCTAGCACCCAGCTTGTCCCGTTGTGCTGTCCATCTGCAGCCACTCTGAGTTGACTCCTTTTCTGTGACTGCACCACTATGAAACTGAAACACTAAAACATATGAGAACTATTATTCTGCCATTTCCTTATCTCCAAAGACCAGGATAATTTATCTTTATCTATCTTTTGCTGAAGATAGATGCTGGGACACAAGGCTGTATATGGATGCGGTTCACAGCAATGAGAAATTTTGTAGCTGTTGCTAAGTGTTCAAAACCAGGATGTTGTTATAGCTGCCTAAATGTCACTAAATGCTTTTAGGTTTAACAATAGGTCTTTGTGAGGGGTAAAGGTAAGAAATGATTATGCTTCCGTAGGTATCCAGAGTGCTGAAACAAAAACAGTTTCCATCTAATAAACACACAGCATGAATGGGTTTTGCAAAATGACGTTTTTCAAATCTGTGGAATGCAGAATGACAGAAATAGCTGAGAGAAAAGCCTACAAAAGACAATTATAAACAGGCATGGTTTAAAACAGAGAGAGAATTTTTGGTCTAAGTGTTGTTCAAAAGGGACGTTGACCTGTGTGCTGAGAAACCTGCCCTTGTTTTTTATTTTCTCTTGCATTCAGGAAAGGTGACTTTGAACACTTTTTGTAATAAACTAGTTTGTATCTATGGTAAGCTGGACTCTGCCAGTTTCTCCTCCATTTTAAATAATTCACGAGACCCCAGATTCTTGGTTCTCTGCTCAGGCCAGAAAGAGGTAACATCATCTTTTCTTTGCTTACAATGCTACATTTATCATAAAATAATATGAAATCTGTAGTATTAAAGTGTTCCTTACCAAGCCGGAGTGAATTTCTATACTTCAGGATAAGTGGGTGGCAAGCAGCAAACTACTCCATTGCCTGTGCCTCACTAGAGACTCAGCACACAAATCAAAATCAAGGCTATTATCCTTTCCAATTCCAGCTGAAAGGGGGAAAGACTAACCAAAATCTCTCAGGTGATGACTACAATGCATTTCAAAGCAGTGTAGGTAATATTGTAGATTTCTAAGTGTGCAAATATCTTGCTGTTATGATTTAAAAATTAGAATCCTCAATTCTACCAGAACCGAGCATATTTCCACCTGTAGGATTCTTAGACAAGTTATCATGCTTCTACAATGTCTTTGAATTTTTAGCAAGAACAAGTTTTCAAATTGTAGTTGATTTATACTGGAAAAACGCAACTTTACTTTCTTTCCTGTCAAGAAGTACTTTTGACTTATTGAGCTGCACCCTGAAGCTAGGAAATTTCACACAGGAGCTTAAACAAAACTAATGTAACGATGTTCCAGCAGTGATTGTGAGATAGTTAGGCTCTATCAGTTGTAAATTTCTCTGCTTTACTCAGAATTTTGCTTTTCTAGAACAGAGATATTATTTTTGAACCATGTATTTGGGAAACCCCAATCTTGGTTTCACAAGACAGAAGACCCTAAAGGTCTTTGATGACATCCAGATCAAGACTTGCCCTCAAATTTGGTCTATTTCCCATTCATCACTTATTATTTGCATAGTTGCCATCAGCTGAAGCTGCCAGCTCTTTGGGATGCTAAGCTCCTCTTCCTCACAAAGGCATAGAGCCTAATGCCACTAACTTTGTTTCAGCCTTCTTTTTCTAGGAAAGAAAAGTCTTCAATTTTTCAGAAGGCACTGTTTCTTATCCTAGGTTATTGGCTAATGGTATATTCAACAACATAAACACAAATTAAAAAAGAGTTCAAGCAAACAGGTCTACATTGGAACCTTTGAAATGGAGTATATATTACTTGGTGAAATTAACAGAATTCACTCTATCCATTGTATTTATCATTAATTGTTTAAAGTCCCATACTAGGGGATTGCTTTTTTCTCAAAATTTAAGGGCTGGTTTTATACCTAGCATACTGTGAATGATGCAGTAATTCAACTTTTCAAGATGAAAATTACACATACTGCAAAAATAATTTACTGGCACTCAATATCAATCATATAATAAGAAAATACTTCTACAATGAGTCATCTAATTCACTGACTGGACAGTTTATAATAAATTGAATTTCACTTCAGATTGTGTATAAGCCAGTTACATGTTAGATTAAATATAATTGTGTTCTTGTTTTAGGACCACTAATTCTTCTAGTTTGAGAATTAACCTGAGCATATTTCTGTATTGTATGTTGCATTGCTGAAGCAAAAACAGCTGCACAACAGATAAAAGAATTCTTTCTCCTCAAACCTTCAAAAGTTAATGAAGGGTAACAATTTCTTGTGAAGAGATCTCTATTTATTTTATACATAAATCAGGTTATCTAGTAAAATTTAATTAACTATATTTGAAATTTATTTTAATTAGATATATGTAGCATATATTTCAAGTGTCCCCATTGAGGGACATCAGAATAGCAAGAACGTAGGCCAGGCTACCAGGAGTGATGGTGATTGGCATGTTCATTGAATGCAACAAGGTTAAAATGAAGCCATTCTAGGTCAATACAACACAGAACTCTTGCCAAATCTCAAAAAAAAAAAAATAATTGCAAGCTCTGTCTTTTGGACTCAAAAATAGCTGTAATCTTTCTTTAAGTCTTAAGAATATCTGCACTGTAAGAGGTATTTGAAGCCATCTAGTCATTGGCTTAGCTATTCGCTAGGTTTTTTTCTCTTTTTGACTCAGGCCATATGATGCTCTGAGTATTTTTTCTAACTTTTTCTCTGACAGATTCCAAACCTCTTAACACTAAATCAGTTTTCTGATCTCTTCTTCTGATTGTTTCTTCTATTTCATGTAGCTGACATTTTTAACCACCATCAGATTTTGTCTCTGAGAGCAGTGGTTTCTTTCAAACAATTTCCTGGATGTGTGCTACTTTCTGTTGGATAGTTTTGGCTAGAATTTCTGGGGCTTGCTGAATTTTCCTGTCAGTTATATTTAGCAAAATACTTATACACCTTCTTATCCTCGTTCTCTTTTACTCTAAGTTTGGCCATAAAATTTCATTTTTCTTCCTTTAGAGCTTTTTCTTTTGATTCCCTAATCCTTTCCTCCATCAACTGATTCAGGATGTCTTGAGATCTTTGAAGATTTTGTTCCACAGCAAATCTTTTGCTAAAGCTCATTAGCTTTGGCCTGGTGATTAACTCACTTCAGGTGCCTGTGTCTTTTCTTTCTGTGCTGGATCAACTTGTGTCTCTTCTTCTTCCCTTCAGTTTCTTTCAAAGACCTTTTCTCAAAAACCTGTGAAATCTTGAGCAGCTTACGGTTCAAGTTTGTGGTATCCTTCTCCATGATCTGCTTCTTTCTCAGATGTTTTTCATGAAAACGTTTCCTGTACTCGCCTTAGAGCTTTGATCTTTCAAGTTTTGCCTTGTGCTTGGTTTCTTTCTCCTGTACCAGTCTTTGCCATCTCATCTCTCGTAAGGCCATTTCTGTAGCCTGGCCTACATAAAGTCATTCCTTGTCCAGACTCCTTGTGCCCTTCCTTTTAGGCTACTGCTCTGGCCCGTCTGCCACCAGCTGCCACCTTTCTTCTCCACTCAGGATTTGAGTTTCTTATCCTGTCTTCTCCCTGTACCCCAAACCCTAGAGGCCTGCAGCTGCATCTGCGTGGGAAGGACCACAAGAGCCTCACCCAGAACCGGGGGCATAGTCAAGTGGGAAGATCCCCATGGCGGAAGAGTGCTGTAGCCCTTGCAGTGGTAGGCACAAGGGAACACTCCACTCTTCCCTCTGCCCCATCTTTTGAGGAGGCAGATACTGTCTGAGCTGGCCCCCAGCCCCATGGGATGCACCTCATGGTGGGAGGTGGGATGGCTGGATTGAGTCCCCTGAATGGTTTTTGCCACAGGTTGGCATTTCACTGTTGGCATTTCACAGGACTGCTGCTGTAAGATCCACAGTGTTTTACTAGTGCTACAGCCCATCTCCTGCCTTCCCTTTTTTAAAAAGAAAAGAGTGAGGTTGAAGAAAATAAGTTATTTAGGGTAGTAAGAGCTATCCTATACTAAGCATAGTTGAGATTAAGGACAACCTTAATACAGCACAAATGTTTCAGAAATGTTAGTTGAGGTGAGTTTTGTTTTACAGCAAACAATCCAAGGAGTCCATCTATAGTGTTACATGAGAATGTTCTTTGGGCTTTTGTAGGCTCAAACCTAGCTGTGAATGCAAGTGATGCTTAAGACCAATAACTTAAAGACCTAAGGGGAATTTTCAATCTGAAATCTCTTGTGAATATAGCCATAATTCTGCCAATGTGGTGAACAATGCTTCCAACAAGGACCTCTTGGATCATCTGCTAAGAAAGCTCAACACAGAAGGCTAATTGGCTTCTTTGTTTGCTTTGGAGTCATGCTATGGAGCAAAGTGCTAGTGGGTCATGTTCTTCATGGCTAGTACCATTAAAAGAGATTGCTGGGATTTACATAATCTGAAGCTCTTTTTAATCTCAGCATGTGCATTAAGCAGTACTATTAATGAGGACTATTAATCCACCCTGGATATTATGAAGATTACTGTGACTATGTCTTTAATCAAAAATCGAGAGGTATAGCCTTCTCAGAGACAGTTTTCTCTTAACCCCCCACTGAAATAAGATGTGTTCTTGTTAGTCCCATAGATGACTTTTAGGTGATTTTAGCAACAGGAAACACTTTATTTTAAATATTGTTGTCATATAGGAGTTTTACTCAGTTTTTAGTCCTCTGAAAATCAATGTATTTTATAAATTTTCCTCAATTTATTAACTTTATTTCCTTGGTTTTTCAACATAAGCTTTGTTTGGTGGCTGAGGAGTCTCCATTGGACATGTTCTTAAACTTGTCTTCAACATTAAATAAATACTGTATACTTTCTTGGAAGCTTTGGTCTGAGTTTTCTTAGGTAATACTCCATTCTTTAAAATTTGACTCAGAAATCTTGATTATTTCAGTACTCTGATACAGTTCCTTTGCACATGCAGTTTCTTTAAATGTGAAAATAACTCCCTAAAACCATGAGTGAACAATAATGCAAGCTCATCTCCCAGTTTTGTGTATATCTGTCACTCTCCTGGGACAGATAGAATGTTTCATAATAGAAAGAGTTCTTGTCCTCCTTACAAGTAATAGAAATAATTCAGTCTTGGGACTGTAGTATTTAGGCAGCTGCTAAACTTAACCTTAGAACAGAGAGTACACAGAGAATAATGCAAATGAAAGCAGACAGCCTTCTCAAACTATTTATCTCTGAATTCATAAAATTATGTGTCAAAATGCTATGTATGGAGATGAATTACAGAGGGACCAGTTGTGTCTTATGTAAAACTCATGCTGATGGAAACAAGGGCAAGAAAATACAATGCTGCTAATCAAAATGTCAGCATGTTGAAAATCAGAGCATCTTTATCCTGAAACAACAGCATTGCTTGTGAAAAAACAATTTCAATTAAAATACCCCCAAAAATCAGTCTATCAGAGATATTAATAGCAATGCTATTAATATTGTTTCTAAGGACCTCACACATCTCTGTAATGTGTAAAAAAAATACAGTCAACACAGTTTTAGAGATGAGGAACAGAAGAGGACAAATGAGAACGTGGCAAATCTCTGTTGAGTAAACAATTGAAGATGTCTTTTCTGACAGGTTACCACTGATGTGCTCTTCCTCTCCGATATACTGTCTAAATGTGTGTATTTGTAACATATTTTTTGACATATATTGACATAACTGCACTTGGAGTTACTTACCATAAAAAAACCTATTACATTATCAGTGATGGTGCTTATTCAGAATTCTACTCAGCCTCCGTTTCTTCATGTTGTGAATTGGGCTTAAGGATGACTTAAGATGTACATATTTTCTTTGCACAATATTTTTGTCTGAAATGTTGAAAGATCAGCATTTTGCTGAAGAAATACCTTTAACAAGATGGTGAGCATTAGCCTTTTGGCCCCTCTTAGAGGGGCATATCTTAGAGGACATAGCTTCAGAAGGGATGCTGGACTGACACACAGTGGCTTTTGGCCATTTGTGAGAAAGCACAAAAGCTCCTCTGCATCTCTTTCTTTAGCCATGACATATGCTTCACTGTTGTTGCCAGATATTTTGGCCAGACTTTGTGTGCTGTATCGTTTCAGTAAACTACATCAGTAAACTACAACAGTACATAAAATAGGTATTTTATTTGAAGGTGATATCATTAGTAGGAATAATGGAATTTACATAATAGTAGCACTTATTAAAGTGTCACTGTATTGCCTATTTAGTCTCTTAGACTATAGCAGGGAAATGGTCTTAGGCTAATAATCAAAACACACCCTTAAAAGTTCATCAAACCACTGTCTTTGTAGTCTTCTTTTCTGTGGGCATGGTGATAGATTTTTGAGATGCAGAATTGGTGTAGTCAGCCATAAAATCAATCTGTAGGTACTTGAATAGCAAAATAACTGTATGGATAAAGTAGCAGTATATATCAGAGCCAAAGCCAAATATTTTGTGATATTTCATTCCTTGTACCTAGGCTGGCTATGTGACAAGGGAGATGAGGCTTTCTTTTCACCTGCCTGTGAGTTGCAACTATTTTCAATACATTTATCACTAAACAGCGTAATAATAAATAGCTATGAGAGCTAAAGAGAAGTGATTTATTGTTTCCCACTGTCGTCGTTTGCTATTTCTGCAGTTTAGCTACAACCTTTGGATCTGAAATAGAGATGTGGGGTTCATCATTTGGGTTAAATTTGACTGGCTGTAAAGTTTCACTGCAAAACCGGGCCACAGATAGAATACACTTTTCATGATGCAGTCAGATACAGACGGTAGGGCTAAAGGAGATTAACAAATTAAAGACATTAAAATAATTTTTTTCTTTCTTTTCCTGAGGAAACAATTCAAGTATATGAAGCAATGGCTATCTGTTATGAGAAATGCTCAAGATGAAAAGTTTCCCACGTTCCGACCCAGACAGAAGTTCAGGGTGGATTACTTGTGTAACATGTAGTAAACAGCAGATGGCTGCAAGCATAGCAGAAGAAAACATGTATTTTACAACTTTATATTAAAACTAAATAAACCAGTTCTTCAGCTGGTATGGAAGGGTGTCTGTTTATTGATTCTGATAGAGATTTACTCTTTTACATGCGGCTTATCCAGAATATATGTTTCTTTGATTACACTGAGTGGTAGGAGATTTTACACACAGAGATGGAGCTGATCAATACAATAAATATTTAACCTTTCTCAGAATATTTGCAGCCTGGATGTTGGTTCAACTTGTGCCAGAGAAGAAGCTAGCTTTAACATTCAGATCCTTGTGTCTGAGGGGTTTGAATATGCTATTATAAAGGCAGTAACTTGAAAGCTGTCCTATGTCAGCCCATCTGCTGAAAGAGAAGCTGCCTACCAGAGCAAAATGAAACTTTTTGCACCTTGATGGTAAACAGGTATGAACTGTGATAGCAAATGCTCTTATTGATGATGCTTATATTTGTTTTGATTATCTCAACGTTTCAAAAAAAGATCTAAATATTGCAAGACAAAGCTGAAGGGTTTATGGAACAAGAATTCTTGTTTCCTAGTCTCAGCAGCTCAGCCCATGTGGGTTTTGCCACCATATTCACCTTTTTCCCTTAAAGCTGCCCGTGGAAGCAGGAGGCATTCTGGAGGGACTCCAGTAGGGAGCACTAGGAGGCTATTGCACGTGCAGCTGCTGGGGAATTGCACTGAGATCAAACGGCTTGAGGATTAATTTGGTTTTGCTGTTTTTCCTTTTAAAGGTGACTATATTAATCTGGAAAACAACAGTACCTTTTATGAATGATCAAAGCTGCCATGTAAGAAATTGCAGGAAACTTAACATATTCAAGTTATCACTGTGCTGGGTCAGACCGCTTTCCTAAAAGAGACACTTTAAATACAATTTCATTTTGAGAGCACCCTACGATTGCAGCAGAATCATTCATAACGTGATTGAGGTCAGAGATTTTACCTCAAAGTATGTCCCGCTAATGACTGGGTTTCATGTGTTATTGGTTGTGAGGAAGACGCTAATTACATTTCTACCCTGTGAAGGGACTGGTTAACACAAAGAAATCTCATCTCCTTTTGTGATATGCTCAGCCCAGCAGTTACTTTTGTTCTAAATTGGGCCTGGCAGCCTCTAGGGTGAATGATTGACATGTCAATGTGTAACAGAAGCCAGAACCAATTCTATTGTCTGACACCTCCTTTCCTCCTCCGAATATTAATGACAAGTGACCCAGCTGAATGAATGAAAAGTGCACACATCCCTTGTGGCTTTGTGCAGATGCTCAGAGATGACAGCAGGACTTGCCCAGGAGAGGACACAAGCCCGTAAAGCCATCTGGTATTATGTAGTGAGCTTAATGTGTTCATTGACTTGGCCAAATGTTTGGTAAATCAAAAGTTGACAGGAAAGGATTCATAATATTTATGCTTAAAATACAGTCAAAAATTATCACAGAGAAAAACAGGAATCCTAGATGAATTCCTAGAAAAACATAAAGAAGTACAGCTCAGATTTTGAGCTGGGAAGATGGACAAGAAAAATACAAAAATATTTTAGTTAAATAAGAGTCACAAAGCAGTGATTTGCTATAACAGTACCTTCAATTACCCTGTGATTGATTTCAGATAATACAAGTCACACCAGGCTTTTATAGTACCTCAGCACAATTTCCAAAAACATCCAAACAAGGCAGACTTGGGAGCCATTTTGCACTCATACTGTATTTATCAGTTCATAATTCTGATTTATGGTTGAATCAAATATCTACTCTTTCTTAGTCTGAACTATATAATATTTATTTTTATATTACAGACTGAGAATATTTAATGTATAATCAGACTGCTAAGACTAGGTGGTATAATGTATAACCAGAGGGCAGATTTCTTTATTTAATAATGTAGATTTTATTTATTCTTTCAAAAAAATAGATTCCCTTTGATAGTATACAAATAAAGATTTCCCACGTAAATGTTCTAGTATATCTAGTATCTCAATCAGCAATTCTGCCACAATAAGTAACCAGAAAAAAATCTATACTAACATGCCATAAACTATTTCTCATTGTGAAGTCTAGATCCGGTTCAAAGAAAAAAAAAATCTTTTCTCACTACATTTTGTATATCAGACCTTTCATCTCCAGTACAGTAAAAATACAATCTATTTTCACCTTCAATGCCATCCTTATCTTTTGAAGATATTGCAAACCTTTTGCCTAGCCACTTTCTCTATTTTCTTCTATACTGTATGACAACCCAGTCAGATTTACCTGGTTGCTGCAAAATCGTTTTGTCCTGCTCCTCAAATCCTTTTGTGTGACCCCACTTGATTGCCTAATAATGTTATTTCCCACTTTCCATATTCTTTCCTGTTACCCCAAAAGCCCTTTTCAGTTTACTTTCTGTTTATTTCTCAGCTGTTGATGTTGCTCCAATTTTTACTTTAAAAGCCATACATCTCACCTAACTTTGCTGTCTAAGAGCTCTACATTTAGTTTGAACCAGATGTTTCAGTTACCCTATAGTTAATTGAGATGAATTGCCCTCTGGTAATTCTTCCCATACACGGGGATTCTAGACAACCAGTTTGGTTAGTACCTTACAAGTAGGTAAAATGAATCCCAGCTTTTATCAGTTTGACCAGAGTTTTCCCAAGTGTCTTATTCCCTTCTGCCTCAGTACCTTCTCCTCCTGCCTAGTATCCTTTGATACCATTTTCTTTACTTAAGTGCTATTAAAATTTAAGTCTTCAAGAAAATATGTAAACTGTTACTGTAAACATCCACTTTAAAATAATTAATTTTATAATAATTTTGCTGTTGACTTCACAATGCTTCATACTCAACTTTTGTTTCTAGGGTATTGGGGTATCGCCATGTTTCTATGAGAGAGTGCATTTATGCTCTTTTTATACGTAGGTGCTATTAAGGGAAGGGTGTTCAAGCTTACAAATTAAACCAGCAATTTACAACAGAAAACTGAATAACACCTGTTACAACAGTCCCACAGAGATGAGGTACACCTGATTACCAGCACTGTTGCATCTTGACTGATGATTCAGACCTGAGGTGTCTATATTTAGATGCAGCATGGGAAATACATTTTTTTACTAAGTTATCTGTTTGAAAGAACCCTTTCACTACATTACAGTAGTAAAATCAATAATTAAAAAACCCTGTCTGTAACATTTGGTTTTATATTATTTTAGAAAGAAAAAATCTGACAAAATATTTTAAGTTAAAGAAATAGTATTTTCTTTCTTTACTCTTGCATCTTAAAAATAGCTAAGTAGTTAATTTCTAAACGTTTACAAGGAGAATTACTCTGGGATTAGATCTTTGAATGACAAAATTCAGCTGCAATAAGTTTTATTACATTTTTCTTTTTATATGTAAATAAAAAACTAAATAATAATTGTGCCACATGAAACAGTACATCCAAGGTTCATAAAGAAAGTAGAGCTGAACTTCACAGACTTATGACAACTCAATGATCAATCTCACCCAAAAGCAAGAAAGAACTTTTCATCTGCTGTTTGCTGTCATATGGACTGTGCCCTTCCCACTTAAGCAAGACAAGATGATGATCTGTTTAAATGACAAAATAATCAATAAATTCTTTTGATCCTATTAGTATAGGATCTTTTACCAGAATTAAAAATATATCATAATTAACTTATTTCAATGGAAAAAGGCATTAACTTGCTTCAGTAAAAATATTTGCTCTCTCTTGTGCAGACCAATTTCAGCTTTGAAACTCACAGAAAAAGCTTAATTTCATAGAATCACAGAATGATTTGGCTTGGAAGGGACTTTAGAGATCATCTGATTCCAACTCCCCTGCCATGGTCAGGGACACTTTGTATTAGACCAGATTGTTCAAAACCCCATACAACCTGGCCTCGAACACTTCCAGGGATGGGGCACCCACCACTTCTCTGGGCAACCTGTTCCAGTGCCTCACCACCCTCACAGTAAAGAATTTCTTCCTAATATCTAATCTAGACCCACCGTCTTTCAAGGCCATTGCCCTTTGTCCTGTCACTACATGCCCTTGTAAAAAGTCTCTCTCCAGCTCTCTTGTAGACCCCTTAGATACTGAAAGGCTGCACTAAGGTCTCCCTGGACAGTGAGAAAGTTCTCCTGTAGTCTCTTGGCTCAAAGTTCAGCCAAGATGTTGGAAACTGAAGAGAGATCACTGAATATTCTCACACTCATGTGGACAAATTCTGCCTATGAAAGAGTAAAGTGGGTGTATGTACATATCAATTCTTCTGGGTAAGCAACTCTCAAAAATGAAATGCAAACAAAAAACCTGGCAGGAGAACAAAGTTCAGTCTGGGAAAGCTTTTCTCACAACAGAAAGTCCAGGCCACTCCAACAAAGAGAGCTGGTATCAAATTAGTGCCAAATTACTGAAGACTCAGCTGCACTGTTCCCATATTGAATGCTAAGAGAATTTGTCTTGTTAGGATTAGATTTAGGGAGGTGGGAGCATGGGCAGGCCAAGTTTCTATCTGCCAGGGCCCAAGCAGAGAAACTGGGTGGGGAAGGTCTCAGCTGAGTGGTAGGGGACATACTGATTTGTGATGGATGCATTTACACCATGGGATGCAGTACACTTAACCTGTATCTCTGTTATGTTTAGGATAAGATGTTAGGTTATTTACTGTCCACTGCCAGGGAATAAAAAATACCTTTTTCAGTAGAGTGAGAGGGATGTCCCCCAGAATGGAATTAACACAGTTTTAAATGGTCTGAACCACCAGAGAATGGTTTCCTCTTCTACTATCATAATTTTAACTACTAAGTTTAGTGTACTAAATGTACCCCCCAAACATAAGACCGTGGTATCAGGAGGAGCAGTACAGGGTTGTAGCTTGGGCCATGGCTCTACATGTCTGCTCACAATGAACTTTGAGACTGTGAGAGGCTTTCCCATGCCACTAGTATACTCACTGCTCTCAGGAGAATGCCTACTCAGTGGCATCTACAGGGGAATAGGGGTCTGTATGTGCCATGCCTAAAGGAAAGGGAGTTATGACAAATCCATTCAAATATGGGTAAAGGACAGAGACACAGGAAAGGCAGAATGAACAAGTATAGATTATACAGGCTAGAGAGAAATGCTTCTTTCATACAATTTTCTGCTGCTTAGTAAATATTGCTTAAGTTTTGGTCTTGGGCCCTTTCAGGAGTCAAATGAATATATTAGTTACTGACAGCTATGAACAGACTATTTGGAGTTATAAATGATGAAAATAATTTATTTACTGACATGAGGAAGCCTGGAAACCTTTGATGAAAGAACAGTTAAAGGACACAGTACTAAAACCAGAAGAGGGAAGGAAAGAAGAAATATTAGTGAAAAGAAATGGTTTTTATCCCAGTTTTCCAAAGGAATAAACATGAATGATAAAAAATCCAGCATGGATTTAAGGTTAGGGATTGAAGGAAGATAAGGAGCTTACGCCTGTTGCATTGCACCAACTGGTGCTGCACATACGCTCCTGTGACATCTGATGTAGCTGAGCTTGTGTAACTGTGCAGTAGACACAGGCACTGGACAGGGAAAGGAAAGCAATCACTTTATCAGCTGGGTACACCACGGACTCTGACTTTCCAGTTTCTCCTACAGGTTAAGCAAAAATAATGAGAGCTTACCAATGCCTTGATTAGATACGAGGCCAAGCATCATCCTTTTCCGGCAAAATTAACCTTTCTACTGAGGAAGTGGTCCTGTCTTAGCTTACCTAAGTGGGTTGCTTTTATTTACAGCTAAAGTCAGTACAAGAACCACTGTGAACATTGTTACTCAGATGGAAAGCAGATTATTTCAAATATTTAATTTATGTTTATTTCTAATTAAAGAAATCATACTTCAACCAAAAAAACCCCTCAACTCCTACATAAGCACTGAACAAAAATTGCTTTAAAAAGCACATTTTTTTTTTTTTGTTTTGTTAAACTGGTGTAATTTTGGGAACAGACAGGGTCTCATTCAAGGGAGCAATGTCTCAATTTCTAGTGTCCTCATGCTACCAAAATTCTTAACAATAAATTCCTCAGAACAGGAGTTCTACTTGAATAATGTTTATAGGAGCAGGCTCTGGGTTTCTCTGCTGGCTGTGCTAACAAGAGTGTCAGCTGTGATTTTGCTTCTTGTGATATGGATTAGATCCAAGCTGAATTTGACTTTTTTCCAAGTCAATTATGAATTATCTGAGAACCAAAGCAGCCAAATGAAATTGCCCTAAACTTGAAAAAGAAATTAAAGTGCTTGTATGCTCAAGAAAGAAGAGAATCTTGCTATTTTTAAGAGGTAGGAAACAAATTTATTTTGTGGCTTGGGTTATTCATGAGAAGATGCTCAGATATCATGTTGAAGAAGGGTCAGTTAAATAAAGAGAAATGGAAGCAGAGAGGAAGAAAACATTTCAAACCATGTACTACAAGCATGTTTCTTTAGTCAAAAAAAGCCCTGACCCAAAACAATGAACCAGCAGTACTCTGAAAATGGTATCTTGGGGCAGTGATGTATGAAAGAGCTGTGAAGTTTGGGTTTACTGTAGAGGAGGAAACCAAATTCTGATTCCTTCCTAGCTCTGATTTGCTCTGTGGCACATGGCTTTCCTTCCTCAGGTTTTACCCTCAGTACAACTGGAATAAATAAAGTGTAAGACCTAATGTTAACAGATTTGAAACACATGCTTCTCTAGCTAAAATAATTTTAATCTCATATAGCTTTGTCGGCTGAATGAGATGATGAAACAACAATGGATATGTCATCCTACCCATAGTGCAACTTTCATTGTCTGCAGCTATGCCACTGCAAAACAGGTGAAGTATGATACAGTGCTTTCTATTCTGAACGTGGGCTAAATGACTGAAAACTGTTGAGAGATCTGTAGGTAAATTGTATTACGTCAACAATTTTTTTGCACCCACAAAGATAAAAGATCCAATTATAGCAAGACCTATGATGATGATCCATCCCAGCTGAAGGTAGTGATAAAACATCCTTAGACTTTAGTGGAGTAAAATTTTTACTTTAGAATATTTTTAATTAATTTGGTTTGATTTTGTTCTTTCAATGGAAAAAAAAATGTGAGGGAAACAAACAAATTATATTACATCTGAAGTTTCATCTATGAATCCATTGAATCTAGTTTACCATCATTTTATTTCCTTCACATGATAACTATAAACAGTTTTATTGATCTTGTTTTTATCATTCTTTCTGTATTTTCCAGGGAATAGATCTGCTTCTAAATCAGGCAGATATTGCAACTGTCATCAAATATTTAATGATTTTTCTAATCCATGTGTCTTGAAATAATTCTGAAAAAAAACATTTATGTCTCCATTAGTACATTATTGTTTGCTCAGTGGCAAATGAAATTTCAAATAATGCAAGTGAGGCAGAATATTGAGAGATTTTAAAAACTGTAATTTGTCACAAGTTGAATTACTAAATTTTTACTTTATAAAGCCATATTTATTAAAATTCCCTCCAACCGCCTGGTGTATTGTTCTATAAAACACATTTTCTCCTCCTTTGTTATGCACAAAATTTCATCAAAGTTTATTACTATTTAAATTTTGGTTTTATCATCAAGAAATTATTGTTTTCTTTCCTTTCTGGCCTTCATACAATCATCTTTTCTTCTTATCAGATGTAGTCATTATTAATGGGGAAATTTCCTAATATTGAAATAAACAGATTTTCAGCTATTGAGCAGTTTATGTTACATGAAATGACTAGAAAACACGTCTCAGGAATACTGCAATAAACTAAATCACCCCAGTCCACAGTATGGTTCCTACTAATAGATACTAATTTTCAAATTCATTCTGTGCATTAGAGAAGAGCTAATTATGCCAGTAATATCCAGGTAAAATTGCCAAGATTATGGCAGTGATCATACTGTTAAAAGAGAGGGAGGCAGTACAGACCAGTAGTGTTAGCAGCATTGATTTATGTGCAGATACCAGCTTTCTCTTCAGCATAGCATGTTGTGAAGGAAAGCTAGTTTTCACATCCCCAAAGCCAGTCAATTCTATCACTGAAATGCTTTTTATGTCTTGCTCATTCAAGACACCCTTTTGATTTCCTTGGAGAATAAAAGATTTAAGAATAAAATTTTCTTTCATTTTAGAATGCCAGAAATTTTGCTTATTCCAAAAGGATGAGAAATCTGTATGAGGTGGGATCAAATCCTTATTTCTATTCTGGGGGAGGTAAGCGAGTCCATAATTAAGGATGGATTCCTGTTGGGCCAAATTTTTCTATTTCATATATATATATTAAATGTCATCAGTTTCTCAGTGAGGGCATCTGAGAGACAGTAAAACACAGCATGAAGTCTTTTACATTCCTGTTCCATTTGGGGTTAATGAACATACCTTGTCAGTTGTTCTCTAGAGTCTCACAGTCCTAGTAATGTGATGATCAATTTATAGAAGCTGAGAAGACCCCACTCATAAGTTTGTGCTCTTTAGTCCTCATTCTGATGAGATGTTTGTGTAACAATTTTCAGCTGAAGTTGTTCAGTGAACAAGTTTTACACTCAGGTTGTAAGTCACATTGCACATGCTTCCCTCTTCCAAACCAAAAGGCAGATGGTAGCCAAAGAGGTCCACAGAAGAAGCAACCAAAGGCAGTGCCTGGCAATCTTGTCTAAGATTTATGGAGAATGAGATAAGTAATGTGATGACAGACCCCACAGTAATAATTGTTTGGCTCGTGGAGGGAGCCTTGAAAGGCATGTACGAACACCAACCAGTTACTGCCATGCAAGAGGAAGCCAAAGGACACTGTGAGGACTCACAGTAGCTCTTGTTTCTTGCCCCCTGGTCTGCACACAAGAAATCCTGAACAGACAGCTTGGATACAAGCCTCTTGCTTCTTGTGAGTGTTTCAGCTTGAGAAGATGAGCAAGTGGCATCTGTGACAGACTTCTTTCATAAGGTCTAACCCCGAGTCTTCTTACATTAACTGTTGAGAGAACTATGAACATAACCTAGGCAAAGAGTCCATGGAAAGGCAAACATGAGGAGGTCTTGCTTCAAACACAAGGAATTTCTTCAGAGCAATTTTATGCCATTTCCTTAATTCAATTTGGAACTAAATAGGGTGAGGTTTTTTTACTTAAGTTTCATAAAAGCAGCCCTCAAGCACAGAATTACTAAGAACAAGAATATGGAAGAGTAAAGCTTGGGAAAGTCAGAACCAACTGACTTTCATTAATTCTTCAAAAATGACTAGTCACACTACTGGGCAGTGACAAATACTTGCTAGTTCATTTGCATGTCTTTGGCCACTCATAATTTTTGGCAGCATAGTGATAAACAAGAGACTGTACGGGATAACCCTTATGACTGACTAGACTGTACATGTCCACTAAATTAACATTAAACTGAATATCCCAACTATACTTTTGGTTAGATAAAAGTCAAAATCAAAGTTGGTAACAGGATGCTAGGAACCAGAACAGAAAGATGGATGGATGGATGGATGGATGGATGGATGGATGCTTTTTCATAGTCCACCATGAAAGAAGAAAATGCATCATAATCCTGCCTTTTGCTCTTAGACTTTTCAATGGTCTTTCCTATCCAGTGACCAGTTTTTTTCCAAACGTGGTCAATCCTTTTTGCTTCATTGTTTCCCCCCGTAAGTATTCAAGTTTATCCAAACAAAAGTAGTACAAGGGATGTAGAGAATTTCTGCATCTCTTGTTGCAGGAGTTGCTGTCTGAAGCCCTGTTTCTAAATCCAAGATTCACTTTCATTCTCTGTCAGACAGTGTTGATTACCGAGTTAGAGAAATTGATTCATGAGGAAAGGTTAAGGAGCTAAATACAAATAGCTTGGCTGTACGACGCCTAAGACAGATGGGAACATCATAATAGGCTGAAGAGTACTATTGCACTGAGAAGGAAGGGCCTCTGGGAAAGGCATAAAATATAATCTGGCTCATTTTGAGTCTTCCAATTGTCACCAGAACCATCATGGTGAAAAGGGAAGCAGGTGGCTGCTTTACATACTGTTTTGAATTTAAACAAGTCTCAGCAGAAGCACTTAGTCAGTTATGGGTTTTCACAAGAGTGCAATATTTGCCCTGCTCCTTTACATCAAAACTCTATTCAGCTGCAAATCCTGCCTCCTGCAATTCCATGAAACAGATGCTCTGGAGCTGAGCAAATGTGCAGTGTTCCTTCCCTTCATCTTTGCCTGGTTCCAGCAGTTTGTAGCATAGAGTTCTCTTGAGGTTTTATTAAGACTGTTACATTTAACAACTACAAGTTAACCCTCCCTCCGTTATTGATCTAATTTTAAGCCCATTATTAATTTTGACATCAGGAGTGATTTTCTCAGTTTTGGCTTTATTTCACCTTCCTCTTTTCTAGGCTGTATGATCATGGTCTATGTGGTCTCTTCTCTTAAATTCTTCCCCTAAATAGCTATTCCACATTTCCCATTACATTTGCTGCCTTTTTTTAGGATACCCCTTTTCAAATCAACTACGTATTTTCATGATATTATACAATAAATCTGGGGTGCACCCAGTACTCAAGATATGAGGCTGTCATAAACCATGATCCTTTTGTTTGTTGGTTTTTTGACTGCTGCTGAGCAGGGATGACATCCACAGTGCTATACTGTGACCCAGCATCTCTTTCCTACATGGTGGTAATAAATCATATTGTGTTTGTGTCAGCATGTTGTTTTGTCCCAGGTGTCTTACTTTGAAGCACTGGATGTTGAAAATGGGTTATTTTCTCTCCCAGTCTAATATTTGTAGATGTGCAGCAGGGAGAGATAACTCTTTTACTTCTCTGACACCAAATACAACAAAAAAGATTTTTCTTTCCTCCTCCAAAGTTAAGCTTACATGGAGATGGTGGGTTTCAAAAGGGTAATTCTTGCATTGATCCAAGAGCCAGAGCCATGGGATTACTGGACAGGCAAGAATTCTTATTTTCAATGTGCCTTCTCTCAGTGCAACAGCTTGCTGGATTCAGGAGCAGTTGTAATGTGAGAAAGATGAAGAGTGGAGGATTTGTATGGGTGGAAAAGAGGGAGAAAAGGAGTAAAGAGGAAGATGACAACAGAGAAAAGGCAAGTCAGTTCACTGCAGCAATGCTTTTGGCAAAATACCCATGGGTTATTTTAGATCGTGTAGGATATACAGGGCATTGATAGGGTTAGAAGCTATTCAGCACAGATATAAAAGCAAAGTTCAATTACACCCATGTACAAGTTGCCTGAGTTTGAAAAGAGCTTTGTCAATAAGTGCACAAACCTTTATCTTGTAATAAATATAACTTAAACCTAATAAGTATTATATGATTTCTAAAATCTCTCTGATAAAACCTTTTTGAAGCTGAAAGGACTCCAAGTTCCATTTACATCAGTACCTGGGTAAAAGAACATGTTCTTGCTAAAAATAGTTTCTGTTCAAAGATATTCACAAGATTAGAAGAATACAGGAATCTGAGAAAAAGTGCATTAGTATACATACACCATTTGTGCTATTCAGTAGCTGTCATACTATATGTAAAAACTGATGTTCAAGCAATTAACATATTAATGCTAACATCTCAAACTATAATTTAACTGAAGCTTTGTGGCTGAGACACAATAAAAATAAGAAAATGTCAAGCACTCACTGTTCCTTAAGAAATGCAAAAAGAGAATGCAACTTGAATATGTCACAGTACTCATTTCACTTTATAATCTTCCAGAGGCTTTCCAGAAAAAAAACTCAAATACCTGTATTTTGATACTTATGTATGTAAAATAATATCTCCCATTGTTATCATTGTGAGCTGAAAAGCCATATCTGGGTAAAAACCATTTCCCTAAGTAAAAAAAAAACCACTGCCTAGTGTAATAGTATGTAAAATTGTTCCTGAAAAGCTCATTTCAAATGAAATCCTAGTGATAAATTATGATTTTCAGCAAAATCATGATGACTATAAACACACAGTCAAAATAATGCACTTACATCAATAGTACTACGGTGGACATTTTCAAAATGTTACTCCGGGTAATTTTTTGTAAAAACTAATAGAAGTGCACCTTGAAATACATTATGAATATGGATTTTATCTAAACATTTTGGCATCTATTTTTAATGACACTCTCCCCCAGTGTAAAACAGACATTTATAACCTAAAACAAATCAACCTACCAAATGTTTAATTGCAGTGTATCACCGGCCACTTATAACCAACTGCTTTCTCTAAGTCTCTTGTTTTCCTGTAATCAAATTACAGATGGAAGCCATATTTTTTTCATAATATGTCATTGGATTCAGAGAGAGCCACTGTAATTTGATATACTCTTAATTTCAGTGCTTTCTTCCGCTAACTAGCCTGGCAAGGAAAAAGAGAAGGGTAACACCATTTTCAAATTTATTCTTTATTTTAGAAGGAAGTTTATCTCTACAGACCTGGATGTCTTTAGTATTATGATTTTGATTTGGAATAGTGAAGCTGCCTTCTACTTAATGTTTTTCATGTTACTGAAACTACAAGAAATGTTGAAATACAAGTGATATTGGTATAGATTTGTGTATGCCATATCCAAGAATTGCTTAACTTTTTAACTTTTCTGGGTTTGTTTAATGTTCTTGCAAATTCTTTTCTGCATCACAGAATATCAACCAATAAATGAGGTCGAAGGAATCAATTCTCCACTGTATTACTGCAGTATTTTATGTATTGAATTTTTGCTCTAAACAAAATCATGCACGGTACTACTTTTCTTGCGCATCAACTTTATGTTACTCATCTTTATAGCTGCTCATTTAAAAGTGCAACCTATTTGTCATCTCTCATTTGCACCGATCATATAAAAACCTGCTTGTGCTAACCCCACAGTTATAACCTCCATTAACCTGTATTTTAAATTTACTGACAAGTGTCTTACGCTGCGCTCTTCCTTGGAATAATACAATTTTGGGGTATTTAGAATATATTAGAATTTTTAAAATTATTTTTTCCAGATCTGTGTGCAAAAGCAACTTCATTGTTCTTTTTCAGTCTCTCTTGTGCGAAGTGGCAACTACCAAAGCCTACAAAAATATTTAGGCCACTGTCAGTTTGAGGGTCCAGCTTTTTACATTGACCTTTGCATGGAAATGCCGAATATCTCGGTGGAGCTCAAAACTTCAGCCTGACTGACGACTGCAAACAAAAATCAGAATCAGAGCAAAGTGACTCTCTTTCTTTATGAATGAAACACAAAATTGCACTACAAACAAGTGCTGGTGAATGTATTGGATCAGACTGAAAGAGCCCAGGGGTAGCACTTCGGGCCTTTGCTTTTAAGGCCATGTTGTTGGGTGTGTTAAGTTTTCAGTGAAATCTGGGGAATTCAAAGGAGAACATCCTGCTAGCATACTGACCTGCAGGCTGGTTGAGCCAAAACACCCTCAAGCTCACAGGGTCTCATTTAATAACTTACAGGACTAACAAGCACTATCTGGGACAAAAAACACGTCTCTAATAAAAGGGGTTTGTTCTTTCCAGGACCTTCTTTCTCATGCTTAAAGACAAGCACTTAAAGACTGAGCACTGTTTTTAGTGTCAAGCTTTAACCCAAGCAAGGTTGGACAGATTCACTTTGGCTCAGAGAACAGTAATTAGTTTTTCTGCCTTAAAAGCAGCTCATTCAGCTCCTTTTTTCCGAGATACAGAGATGCAGTTTTTCTCAAGTAAAGGGAACTTACTTGTCCATATGTAAGTACACAACAATTTTTTATGAAGTTTCTTTTCAAAGAAGCACTTGCTACAAAGAAAAATCATTAGTGTTCACAATATCTAAAAAAATTAGTAAGGATTTGGATTTTGAATATGTTTGTCTGACTGCTGTTGAAAAAGAGTGCAATGTTCATAACTTGGAGTGAAAAGTTTTGGTAGCCACGGAAAACCAAGGACACAAAGTGAACTGGGATGGATACACAATGGTGGGGTTCAGAATCTGAGACTGGTGTTCTTAGGGCATCTGAGTAATGAATAGAACTACGAGTGTAGTTTCAGAGTCAGTGGCCTCTTTTCCACTGACTCTGATGGAAATCCCAGTCAGTCTCTGGGAGGAATCCCATGTAAAAACCTGTTAACATTTGGCCTTCATATTGTATTTACATGCACAATGACTGTCACACGGAATAATGTGAAAACCCCAGGAAGGATGAGACTTCGTGTAGAAAAGATTAATTTCACCTAATGCTAGCTAATATAGAAGATCAACATCTCACCTAAGATCATTGTCTGGTCTCCTTCTTATCAGCAGGAAAGGCAGCAAGAGAGAACGTTCTCCAGAAGGTGATCTGTCCTCCATACCTTAGCCATCTGTCTCAGGATGCAGTAGGTAAGTTGGCCGGAGCTGCCTCCCTTTTTTTCCCAGTGATTAGATTGCTATTCTAGGCAAGATGTTTAATTTCTGATTGGCTAAAATTAGGTAAATTGAATCCCATGCTATTAATCTAAACAGCAGTACATATTTTGCTGTTTTCTAGTTATGCATGCATAACAACTTCTTGTACCATGTACATGTACAACTTCTCGTATCATTCACTCTCTACAGCTACTTGAAAGGAGCTACTAGGAAGGTGAGGGCCAGCCACAAAACTCCAGTAACAAACAATGGGATGAGAGGAAATAGTCTCAAGTTCTGCTAGGGAGGGTTTAGTTGGATATTAGGAAAAATTTCTTCACAGAAAGGGTTGTCAAGCATTGGAACAGGCTACCCAGGGAAGTGGTTGAGTCACCAGCTCTGGAGGTATTTAAAAGTTGCATAGATGTAATGCTTAGGGACATGGTTTAGTCCCTAAAGCCCTTGGCAGAGCTCCGTTAATGGTTGGATTTGAATATCTTAGAGGTATTTTCCAACCTAAATGATTCTATGATTTTGGTTCTATTATTGCTTATACAATATTTAAAAAACACTCTTGCACTTTGTTCAATTAAAATGATAGGAAATAATATATTGACAGTTAACTTTTTCAAAATCTTCTTAGCTGGATTATGTAGTGTGTTTTCATGCAGATAAAGGCTTAACAGGAAGGAAGAAATATTGTGATATGTGGAACCAAGCAAATTATACTTGCAGGTGTCAAAAGATACAGAAGATTTATTTATAAAAGTAAAGAAAACATTGCTTTTTCTAAGCAACACATAAATATATCCTGTCATCTACTCTAATAATTGCAAGATCTCTGGAAGCCTTCAGGCATTTTGCAAGCAATACAAAGGATACAAAGCATTACAGCAATAGTGTTCCCATTTTTTTTTTTCCCTCAACAAAGCCCATCTGTTTCTTTTTTAAATAGGTGTAATCCTCCCTTAGGCTGAATGTGTTGTACTCAGAGTGGCTTTTGCCATTAACTACAATAAGACACAGTGTTTTGTTGCGGGCAGCCCAATGTGGGAGGCAACATTGTGAAATCAAATTTACTTTCCACTGTCATGTGCTGGCACACACAGTCAGGTAAAGAGGCAAGTGATGCATAGCTGGATTCAGAAGTGGGAGAGAAGAAAGTGTGCTATAAAGCTGTTAGATGATGGGGTCATGGTTGGGAATGATCACCAGCAATTGGTAAGGCAAATGAATAAAGAAGCAATAAAAACTAAAGACTGAGGGAGACTCTTCAAGGCCTGATTAAACTTTTGTGGGTTTTATGCCTTCTAAAGAGTCCAGGTGTAAGCAGGCAGTCTGCCACGGAGTAGATATTTGGGGAGTGAATAAGCTATGGCTGGACTCCAACAAGATGGTACGGGCATTTGGCTGGGTTTCCCAGCTCTCAGAGGCCACAGGGGAAGTGTCTGTCCAGAGAGGCCACAGCCAGGCACTATGATTGATCCACTAAGGAGTGCTGTCCCGGGCCACCTGTGTCTCTGGATGTCTTGACAGCAATGTGGTAAAGGGTTGAGTTGATGCTCAACCCTACCATATCACATCATACAATTGATTAAATATTTTATAGATCAGTAGCTTAATCCAGTGATTGATACTTCAAAGAGCACCTCTGACTTCAGTAGTGCCATAGCCATGGTACAGATTTGAAAAGGGAAGTGGTGAGGTAGAATCTACACCTGAACTGGGGGCATCTATGCTCCATAGAAATCTGTGTAGTCCTGGACTTCTGAAGGTCCAGGCTGAGGGCCATAACCACTGCATGCTATTGTTCTCCAGTCTTGTGAGCTCTCTCAGATGTCACTAAAGTATCCAACTTATCGAAGAATCCATGTTCCACTAACTTTGAAGTGCCTGGAGTACCTGTCTGTACCTTTTACTTGACAGCAGGAAGACTGGGGAGAAAAGGGTCAGCAGCGGTGCCTCTGCTTTTATTTTATTTGTCTTTGAAACAGTAGCTATGACTCTCAGAGGGCAAGAGTGATTACATTCTTGGAATGTTTAAGTAATAAAAAAACTGTTGTGATCAGTTTAAAAATGTATAAAAACCCCACACGCCTTCAGGAAAGTAATGCTCAAGTTTCATTTCCTCTAGAGACAAATATCAATTCAGAGAAGCAGGACAAGTTAGAATGGAATGAACTAGGTAACTGTAAGAACGTGGAGTCATCAACTTGTGATTCTAGACATTGTTGCAAAAGTTGGAATATTAAATCTCACTGTGTGGAGAGATGGATGCAGACCAAGGGCAACCTAGAGGGAAATAAGATTGAGTTAATGAAAGTTTGCTCTCTCAGTAGTATGTAAAGAATGTCTCCAATATTGTGCTCACTAAAATAGTGTCTCTGGGCAATGTGAGCATAACCATAGGTAGAAATTACACTTCCCTCCTAAAATCACATGAAGAAGAATAAAAATTGTGTCTGAGAGAACATGACCTGCAGATTTCAGCAAGCTATCTCACTCTTAATAACATTTGATGATCTTCTGAGATTTCCTAACATAGTGAGATTTTTGACTAGCTTAGAGGATATCTTTATTTCCTTGAATTCTGTGGAACTGCTGATTACTGTCTGATTTTCTTCCCTGTTTATATTTGGTTTTGTGGAGGTTCTGTATTGAAGTTGTTAGGACAATATATTTATTTGACTACATCTCTTTTGACAGAGCTGTGACATACACTTTCTTTGAAAAATTTAACTAAAGTTTACTCAGGTAAAATAACCCCTGAGGATTATCTCTTCAATTTTCAAGACAAGACTGGAACAGTAAATGTTATGATTCTCTTTAGGAAGGAGAATTCGTGGGAATTAATATTATCCTAAGGCAAAGATCACAGAATCACAGAATAACTGAGATTGGAAGGGACCTCTGGGATATCATCTGCCCTAGCCTCTTGTCTCAGAACAGGGCCAGCCAGACCACATTGTTCAGGGCCCCTTCATAAATACATGCTGACTATGCTCAGTCACCTTCTTGTCCTCAATATGTTTAAAAAAGGATTAGTTGCTCCAGCACCTTCCCAGGGGTTGAGGAGATGCTGAAAAGCCTTCAGTTCCCATAATCCTCCTTCTTGCTCTACTTGAAGACAGAAGTGACATTTGCTTTCTTCCAGTTCTCAGGAAGCCTCTCCCAGTTGGTATGAGTTTCAGAGTGGCTTCTTGGTGACAACTGCCAGCTCCCTCAGTGCTCACGGGAGCACCAGTCCCATGGATTTGTGCATGTTCAGTTTGTTTGAATGTTCCCTAACTCAATCCTCTTCCATCAAGAGTAATTCTGCCTTGCTCTAGACTTTCCCACTGTTCTCATGAACCTGGGATCCTGAAGGTCTTCCTTGTAAAGATCAAGGCAAAGAATGTCTTGGGAATCTCCATCTTTTTCATATCCTTTATCACCCTATTTCCTGCATCATTCAACAGTGGGCCCATATTTTCCCTACTCTTACTTTTGCTAATGATATACCTGTAGAAGCCCTTCTTTTTGCCCTTCACATCTTCCTGTTGGCTATACTGCTGTACTATGCTGTTGACTGAAAAAACACACCTCAACCCCTCTTGAAAAAACTTTCAATATTATCTTTGTCAGATCTGTTTTATATACTTACTCATTGCACTTTAACTTTCCTGACTCTATTACCATTTATTTCCATAATGCATAGGTGAATTACAGTGCTCCATTTCTTTTTACAGATCATAAGGCACCTTGGTAGCTGCCCTCTCATGTCTGCCAGACCCCTGTTCTGGCAAATACAGTAAAACTCTCCCAAACAGAAGTTCTTGTTTCCTGGAAATGACAAGTGTTTTAATATAAAGTTAGCTGCATAATATGTGTGATCTCATAATGTGATGTAACATTTCCTACCCTTTCTGGAGGAAGAGACAGCTAATGGCCTGTGTACACCTCTTTTCCTACCCAGTCACAGGCATTTGAAATGGGAATGTAGACAGAGACATTGTTTACTAATTCATTTCTAGTAAAATGTCAATATATTTCCTTCTTCTTGTCCTACAGTGGTATTTCAGAGACACCAGTATCCTGATGTTGGCAAACTGACCCATATTGGCAAGAAGTAAGTAAGACCAGACCTCAAGACTCTACCACCAGAAGGTTTTGATTCCAGATGAAATGATAATGTGTCCTGATAAAAAAACCCACCTGTATGTCCTTGCATACAAGTTATTTTCCCGATGTTCTTGAACTGCATTGCAGTCTAGTGTGGTATCCTTGAGTCACTTTGAGCATATAAAATGTAAAATATTATGGTACAAACCCTCAGGTATTACAAGCACAAATGGATAAATATGTCCTAGATTGATCAAAATCATAGAATGTGTTCCAAATATAATCTGTAAAAGGATGAAGTAAATCCAATTTAAAGCTTCATTGACTACTTTGAGGCAAAAACTCTGGAAGAACATGGGGAAGCATTGCTACAGTCACTTCTACACTCTGCGTTCATCCTCCTCTGGTTACATGAGAGCTTATTGTCTCCCATTTACCTTAAGTACAGAGTGAAGAATCTTGATTATGGACTGTGTCAGCCCCTGGCCCTTGCAAGAGGTACTGCCTTTAACACAGTGCATGCTGAGAAAATCCCAAGAATCACCTCAAATAAAGGATGTAACAGTTGCTTCCTGCTGAATGTTCTGGAGCTTGAGATAACCTACACAGCTTGCCTACTGGGACTTGTAAAGCAATTACCTGTACCAATTCTAAGAGAGAAAGATTTCAAGCATATTATGGAATGTAAGCCAGATAGATAATCTAGAAGTATAGAAGTACTAAAAAACCCCCCTCCTAACTAGCCTATATCCTTTTGGAGAGGATTTTCCAAGGAAAGTTAATTTCTCTGCACAGAGGAAGAGCTCAGCTCGTCAATGTGCCCAAAAAATTCTCTTCCCTCAGTTTTCCATCTACTTCTGTAATCTAGCTGTGCTAAAGGACACCTACAAGAGTCAAGTGTCAGCTAAAGACCAGCTAGCAGAGAAAACATCGAAATGGAAAACTGCAGTTTCACAATTAAACGCAAGTCTCTCTTTTCATGTTGTCTCCTTCATTTCTCTTTCTATAATTCTGCTTGTATTATTCTGACAAGGACTTCTGTATACTCCCAAGATGCCAACCTGAAGCTGACAAGAATGGTGGCAAAAATACCTAAAGCACAAATTCTTTTGACAGCCTAACAGGAGTCTGTTGTCTGCCGGAATCACCTTTCATTTTCCCTGTGTGCATTTCTTCTGCTTTGTCCTCTGCAGACACCTCAGCGACAGCCTGAGGGTGTCAGGCATAATTCTGCAAAGACACGGAGAAGGAGAAGAAAGTTCCAAGTGTCAAGTCTATCCCATGACCTCCCACTACTATATAAAAACTGAAAACAGAAATCGCAGGAAAGTGGCCTGTTAGCTCCTTAAGCCTTTTCAAGTGTTTTCATAGCTATACTGGAGAGATATGTGTGTTTAGGATACAATGCAGTACCCACTGAAATCAATTAGACTCTTTATACTGACTTCAGTGGGCTGAAGGTTGACTGGTTTCCACCATGAGAGTTCTGTATAAAACAACCTCTGAGGCATGTTTTTAAAGGATCGATATAAAAACCCTCATTCCACTAGCACATAAAAACAGAGGCAACAAGGGACATTCTGAAGTTTTGCATTAGAAACACAAGCTCAGTAGAAGCATAAGAGCTCATATGTATTCTCATGTAACAATAAAAGAAACTTTTTTTGTAGTTACTGATGATGTAATTTCTATTGTTACTCATCCAAGGGCTTTATGTTATTCTTCTGAACAAAATGTTCACTGTCATCACTAACCCTGATCATTAATTCCAATTAAGTCCAATTGTAATGCTCAAAGGAAATATAAATAAGCACACTGTGAAAAAGGGTAACTATGCAAAGATAAACCACTGTGATAAAACTAAATCAAATCCAGGCATTTAGTTAACATATCCCTTTGAATTTTTGTCATTCTGAGTGTTTTTTATTTTAAAACAGGAACTGTTCACTTCAGAACAGGAAAGCTGACATTCTGCATTTGTGTCCACTCCGTCTGATGTTCCTATCATGGCTACTTACCTTCACTGCCATTTATCACAAATGTTGATGTGGATATGTCAGCTGCCTATGCAGATATGTCATAGAGAAAAAAACAACTGAAATAATGGTAGATGTCAATAAAAAAACTACGATGTTTCTGTAAGTGTTGTGTTAAATTAGTTGATGTTATCTCTGCTTACACATCATCACTAGCTGAAGCTTACATGGCAAGGAGTTGTAGTATGAAGTAAGATGTTCCACAGGTTTGAAAGGTCAAGTTTAACTTTCCACGCATCTGGAAATTTATTTTCAACACTTCAATGGCAAATCAAATTCACTTGAACAAACTTGTCATATAAATAACTCACAGTACTGAAGACATAAATTCAGAGTAAAATTGGGGAAATCATAGTCCTTACTGGTTAAAAAAAGCTAGCATACCATGGAAGTCAGAAGCAGCTGGCTTGAGTGGCCACAGCATTCTTAAATGGGAGCTTTTCTAAGTACCCAAGAGCAGGCACATATTTTTAGTGGGAATAATGCTATTTATTCAGCCTAATGTTATTCAGTAGTTTAATATTTAGTACCTAATAGCATTTGTGCAGGGAACTGCACAAGGGAGGAAAGAGTGCAGGGAATCAGATTCCATGCAAAAATGTTGGTATGGGATCTCACTAAGTAACTGATTACTTTAGAAAGGAGAGGTTTGGAGCACTAGGCTTTTGTGAAGTCTGAATGCAAATGGTGCAAACCACTCAGGATGATGATCAGGAACTCTGGGAGACTTCCTTGTGGCTGCTGATGTCAGTAGAGCCATCGCAGTCATGACAATTGTTATAAGCTGGCAGTCCTCTTATGTGGTGTAGTGGGTTCAGTGTGGGATGTGCTGCTAAGAAGGGAATGGGGCCCGTAGCCTAGCCAGCAGCAGTGAATGACAGGTCTGCTCTGTTTTCCTAACTCAACATTTACTGCCTTTTGGAGTTCATAGTTATGATACTTATTATAGTGATATACAGAGCAAAGAAACTGGAGTTAAGGGACTTTTGAAAATACAGCTGACTAATCTTTCCAGGAGAATAGGCATTCTTTTTAAGCAGATATATTTTCCCCAGCTTAACTTACACTATAATATTGACTCATTGCATGCATGCATTATCTTTTGCCTTCTTTTCAATTTTCCTTTTCTCATTGTTTTCATTTTCCTTCACTTTCATTCCTTCTTTTCCAGTGCAAGCCACCAGTCTAAGGGGCAAAATAGAAAAGGGATAAATGGGTGAGAGTTAGGGACACAGAAAAGAAAGAAGTATGGGATAAAATTATAGGAAAGAATAAGAGAAAATATTAAACAAGAAAGCAGTATATTTCAAAATCAACACTCTTCAATAAAAGGTACAAGAGAAACTATTACAAATAAATTTAAAACTTGCCTGATTTTACATCAACAGAATGCAAATTAAAAGAATTAAAAAAATTTTCTTTTTGAAGTTCTTAATCTCCATCATTAGTACAAAGTTATTTGAGAACACACTCTGCTTTTTATCAAGGGAATTTGTTTCAGTATCCAAATTTTAACAAAAGAATATCTAAGAATGCTAGTGGATAGAACAAGATTTCTTACACTCGTGATTTGTCTCGCTAACAAAGGAATAATTTTCAGCACTGTCCACCATTTATAACCTTAGACCTTCAGTTCATGCAGTTCATCTTCCTTTGTGCCAGTTTTCAACAAGAACGAGTGCTTATTTGTCTTTAATCTGTATTTATATCCAAACAAAACATATCAGGTTTTCTTACATTCAGTTTGAAATAGTGCCATGATAGATGGGACAAATATCTAACTCAAAGAAGAAATCTTTGCCTGGATTCTTATCTCTTGCTACTATAACTCATGGATAATTCCTCTAAGGTTAATGTTGTTACATGAATGTAAATCCAGATAACAGAAGGAAGTGTTTGCACCCCTTAAGTTTTCTAAGCAAGGCTTTGGTACTATAATCAGAAGTAGTGATAAATCCTTAACAAATACCTGTTGTTCACAGTCAAATGGCCTTTTAGGTCAGTTGTTGAATTACCATGACTTACTAAGCAGTGGTATCTCTTCCATTCAGCGCCTGGTCTTGAGTGGTATGTTCCCGATAAGCAGAAGAAAATCCAATTATCTACTTTTCTTTCTTGCTTCTTCAGAAACTGTTACCATTTTAAAATAATACAGCATGTGGCCATGTAATACAGATGTTGGCAGGGTGCCTTTAAGAAAATTATATTTTTGTAACTCTTTTTCATAACAGTTGTGAAAGACAGAATCAATCCTTCAGCTGTCTGAAGAAAACAACATTAAATCTGCCTGGACAGACTCTGTGAGATAATGTTGTGAGAAAGTCATAGAAAAGATGCTATTGCATTTCTTGTCCCAATCCTTTTGGACCAGACAACTCATCTTAGGAGGGTGGTTGTGAATTGATTGACATCAAATGGGAGCTGCCTGTCATAAAATAATTGTTTCTCTGAAGAGGAAACTATTAAATGCCTTTCACAACTCTTCTAAAGCCAATTGTCAAAAATCCTTTAGAACCAGGTAGATGGCCATAGAGTTTCAAATTATAGGACACATTCAGATCCTGAGAGCAGAGAGGCTTGTGTGTCACTCTTTTCTCTACAAGTCTACCTCGCTGTTTTTGAGGATAAAACAGTCTTTTTCATAAAACTGCATCCAAAAATCTCAAACTCACTTGGTGCTCACATTAGCTTTATTATTTTGCTTATAGGTATGTAACAGCATTAGGGTGTACATGAGGTTCTAGACTTTTTTTTGCTGGTGTTGCCATTGCTTCATGGTAGAAACAAACCTGGCAGGTAGAAACTTGTTCAAAACCACATGGAATCAACCAGGTTGGAAAAGACCTCTGAGATCATTAAGTCCAACCCTTGACCCAACACTGCTGTGGTTACTAGACCATGCCACTAAGTGCCACATCCAGTCTCATCTTAAAACCCTCCAGGGACAGTGAATCCACCAACTCCTTGGGCAGCCCATTCTAATGTCTGATCACTCTCTCAGTAAAAAATTTCTTCCTAATATCCAACTTAAACTTCCCCTGGCACGGTTTAAGACCATGCCCTCTTGTCCTACTGCTGGTTGCCTGGGAGAAGAGACCAACCCCCACTGGGCTACAACCTCCTTTCAGGTAGTTGTAGAGAGTGATGAGGTCTCCCCTGAGCCTCCTCTTTTCCAGGCTGAACAACCCTAGCTCCCTCAGCATATCCTCATAGGACTTGTGTTCGAGTCCCTTCACCAGCCTCGTTGCTCTCCTCTGGACTTGCTCCAGGACCTCAATATCCTTCCTGAACTGAGGTGCCCAGAACTGGACACAGTACTCCAGGTGTGGCCTCACCAGTGCCGAGTACAGGGGAAGAATCACTTCCCTGGTCCTGCTGGTCACACTGTTCCTGATCCAGGCCAGGATGCCACTGGCCTTCTTGGCCAGCTTCCTGTCAATCCAAACTCCCAGGTCCCTTTCTGCCTGGCTGCTCTCCAGCCACTCTGTCCCCAGCCTGTAGTGCTGCATGGGGTTGTTGTGGCCAAAGTGCAGGACTCGGCACTTGGCCTTGTTCAACCTCATCCCATTGGAATCAGACCATCTCTCCAGCTTGTCCAGGTCCCTCTGCAGAGCTCTCCTGCCTTCCAGCAGATCAACACTCACCCCCAACTTGGTGTCATCATACCATTAGCACGTTTGCTAATGGTATACTCAATCCTCTCATCTAGATCATCAATAAAGATATTAAACAGAACTGGGCCCAACACTGATCCCTGGGGATACCACTAGTGACCGGCTGCCAACTGGATGCAGCACCGTTCACCACCACTCTCTGGGCCCAGCCCTCCAGCCAGTTCCTGACACAGCACAGAGTGCCCCTGTCCAAGCCATGGGCTGCCAGCTTTTCCAGGAGTATGCTGTGGGAGACAGTGTCAAAGGTTTTGCTGAAGTCCAGATAGACCACATCCACAGCCCTCCCCTCATCCACCAGGCGGGTCACCTGATCATAAAAGGAGATCAGGTTGGTTAGACAGGACCTGCCCTTCCTAAACCCGTGCTGGCTGGGTCTGATCCCTTGTCCATCCTGTAGGTGCTGTGTGATTGCACTTAGGATGATCTGCTCCATAACCTTGCCAGGCACTGAGGTCAGGCTGACGGGCCTGTAGTTTCCCAGGTCCTCCTTGCAGCCCTTTTTGTGGATTGGCCTGACATTTGTCAACTTCCAATCATCTGGACCTCCCCAATGAGCCAGGACTGTTGGTAAATGATGGAGAGCGGCTTGGCGAGCTCTTCCACCAGCTCCCTTATCACCCTAGGATGAATCCCATCTGGTCCCATAGACTTTGTGAGGATCCAAGTGGCTCAGCAGGTCACTGTTTCCTCCTGGATTACAGGGGGGGCTATTCAGCTTCCTGTCTCTGTCCACCAGTTCCAGAAGCCAGTTGTCCTGAGGACAACCTGTCTTACTGTTGAAAACTGAGGTAAAGAAGGTGTTAAGTACCTCAGCCTTTTCCTCATCTTTGGTGACTATGTTCCCCCTATGTCCAACAAAGAATGGAGGTTTTCCTTGCCTCTCCTTTTGCTATTGATGTATTTGTAGAAGCACTTCTTGTTATCCCTAACAGAAGTGGCTAGTTTGAGTTCAGAGTGTGCTTTTGTCTCTCTAATTTTTTTTCTACATGACCTAACTATATTCCTAAATTCTTCATGAGTAGTCAGCTCTTTTTTCCATAGTTGGTAAGCTCTCCTTTTTCCCCTAATTTCCTTTAAAATCTCCCTGTTCAGTCAGGCTGGATGTCTTCCCTGCCAGCTCCTTTTGGTACTCTGGGACAGCCTGCTCCTATGCATGCAAGACTTGCTTCTTGAAGCATGTCTATCCACATGTGTACCTCACCCAAATTTGGAAGCTTAGAAATACTTCTGAATCACTCACTTTTTATACAGTGTCAGTTTGCTTTGTGGTTATTTCCAGAGTAGAGTGCAGGAGAATCTGGCTGGATTTTTGCTATTTTAACAGCCAGTGTAGTTTTCTGTTCTTTATAAATCATTATAATTGCAACTGGGAGGCCTTTTGAGTCTCAACAACTTGATTTTCTGTGGTAGAATAAACAGTGCCCTGGGAATAAATTTCATTGTCTTCAAATGCCACGGAAAGCCTCTGACCTTTAAATGTAAACTTTCCAATTTGCGGGAAGAGGTTTAGCCAAAAGATTCTCATTAACATTTGTGGCAGTTAAGAAGCTGATACCTTTTCTGATAAACTGAATTTTACCTCTATGCCACAGACTATGAAACCGTATGATGGAAGTCAGAGGAGCTGCTAATGTCAAATGTCCTTTCAGAACTCACTTCGGAAAGTTTTTTTACAACAGGCATAGCGATATCCTGGATTTATTACATGTGCTCCTGATAGTTTAAAACCTGATGGCATTTTGACTTGATATTTTCAAAGATTTACTTAACCCTTCTATGGTGCTGGAATATCAAATGCCTTTTGTCCAATAAATAAAATGCCTTGAAAGGCAAAGAACCTGTGGACATACACACGCTGCTTCATCAGTAGCATTTTCTGTTCATTCAGCTGCATTTTCTATAAACTTCTGACAATTTTTTCAGACTTTGGGAACACATTATATAATCTGATGATTCAGGTTCTGCCCTTCTCTGAATTTTACCAATTCCTTGGCAGTAGGTTTCTTAGTCAGCACTGTGGTATGCAATTGATTCTTTTTATTTCACTATTAACAGTAAGGCCATTAACATTTTCATGAAAATTATGCTTTATCAAACCATATATTTTTAAGATTGGGAGGACTGCTGTGTTAGTCTTAGGTGACTACTTGTGTTGCAAGTATTCTTACACAAGTTTGAGAACTGGGTGAATTCCCCAGCTTCTCAAGGGCAGTATGAAAAGTCCCTCTGACTTTGTAGATCAAAACTTCATGTCTGCATGACATTTTCCTTGCACTGATGTGTGAAAACAAGTACATAAATTCCAGGTTTGTTGCTATCACCTCACTAAGATAATTCACTAAAACAAGCTGAGAGCTAAAGGTAAGAAAAGAATTCCTGTGTTTAAAAGAACTTACAGAGGTGGAAAAGGGTTTGAGGTCAGTTTTTGGCTATACAAGAGACTGGTAAAATGCAGATCATATTTTATTTTTATTTACAGGACCTACTGGGTTAGGGTTCAGGTTCTTTCTAGGTTCTTAGGTACACTTGGTGAAGGTGAAAGAGAAGATAGCAAGGTACCTTGCCTCCACTATTGCTAGTGTAAAAAGGCTTGGTGAGAGCAAACCCTGCTGAGCCCTGGCCACACCATGGTGTTACTTCTTGATTCCATTTATCTTCCTACAGTTCCAACCTGGTGACAGACAAATGAGCTCACAATTTCTTCTCTTTAGTCCAGAACATGCTCAGGCCTCTGATAATCTCAGCTGTTTGAAGAACAGCTTTTTGCCCAGTGGGCTCTCAGTCATCAAGAACAACTGTAGAAGATGTTGGGGTTTCTCACTGAGTTGTCTAAGTTCAACAAAAAGGGTTCCCTTTGTTGCTGCACACATGCCTGTGTGCATCAGTGTGTGCCTCAGCTCTGTGCAGCTGAAGAGAAAAAAGGTTACCTGTGCAAACTGATTCTTCCATGGTTGTTCAGCCTCTTGTGTGAATCAAACAGTGCCTGGAAAGATCTCAGGAGTTTATGAAAAGTGTTCAGCAGCCATCTTATTTTGCACTTTTCCTTCTTTGAGTTTCTCAGTGATAAAGGGACCTAAGACTTAGGCAAAATGAAAAGCAGTTCCTTGCCTCTCTAGTTAACGGATCAGGTGTAGGTGTCCTTTCCATCTCCAACCATTCCATGGTACCGCCACAAACTAAGAGCCAAAAGATAGCTAAATGTTCAAGCTGAACTGCAAGTAAATATGTCATCCTACACTGTTGCTATTTAATAGGACTTTATTTGCTTTTCAAAAGGCAGGTGTCCAGAACCAAGTGAGATTCCCTGAGATACAGGTGACACCTGCATAGGGCTGGCAAGTGGAACATAAGAGCTCCAGGTGACCCATGCCTTCCAGAGCAGCAGCTCTGGTGCCATTATGGAAGGCATCTCAAAAGACTTTAAATGCTTGTGGTTTGGCAACTGAATTGAATCCTAAGTGACATTTTTAAGGTACTGAAATCAAATCACCTGCAACAGTGGCAGAATGAACTTCATTTCCAAACCCAAATGTTTCTACATTTGTTAGCATTGAGCTGTTTCCATCACTGTTTTCAAAGAAAACTGAATTTCTGTTGCCTGATACCATTACTGTCTGTAAAATACCATGACAACAAGCTCTCCATATGTGTAAGTTTAGAAAAATAAGGCCACCTTTCTGCCCATTCCAGTTTAATGACTTTCAATGGCTCCATTTATTTTGAAACAAGTTACAGCATAAGGCAATTTTGCTACTCAATAGCTTTTGGGTGCAATTTGTTTTTGACTTAGCAAATAGAGGAAGCTCTCAGACAGACTGATTTCTTTAACTAAAAAAAAAAAGGCAGAGACAAATGTAACAGGCAGCAAGCTTCTTCAGGCTTCATATTATTTTCCAAAAAGAAAATAGAAAATCACAAAATATATGGATGATGTGCCAAGTTTTCAAAGAAAGGAAAAAACTGAAAAATCCTAATGAAATTATAACACTAAACAGAGCCCATGGTAGTTACATTATCTTGCCACTGAAGTATTTGTGCTGTGATGGAGTGCAAGTACATTTTGCTGAACAAGCTGAAAATGCTGCCACAGGAGAACAGGCTGACTTCAGCTTTATTCGATTGTTTTGTTTTCAAGTAGTTTCTGATATTTCAAAGTAACTGACAGAATCAAGCCAAATTCACAAACTCAGTCATTCAAAAGGGTATAAATTATGACCTTCAAGATCAGAATGGATGTTCCTATCCATATTGTATAGTTATGGTAGATGAAAATGATCAATTTCTACAGAAAGCAGGTGTTTTAAGGCTGCTGTGTGTGAAAGGTGACATGAATGTTCCTAAGAGTTCACCTGCAGGTTGTATCAAGTAATATGATCAGTGGTGGTAACCAAGTCATCAATGACAGATTTGTTATTATGTCTAGATGTGGGGATCAAACACTGCCAGAAATGGTGTGGTGACCATCATCATCATCGCTGGGCTTTGCGAACGAGTATTTGGAAAGGGCTCTACCCACGTTTGTTGCAAGCGCGTTGGTGGCTGAAAAGGCCAATACGAGACAGGCATGTCTGGTTGCAAAAGGCACAGCAGAAAGATTCCTTAGGTGGTATATTCTGCAAGGCACAGTTCTTTCTGCGTTGTCTTTTCTCCTCAAGGGTGATCCTGGGTGCGTTCTCAAAGGCATCAGCAGTGTTATAGATGGTGTGTCTCCAGGCCTCCCGATTGGAGGCCAGAGTAGACCAGTTATGTTGATCAATATGGCCAAGGCTGAGATGTTGTTTTAGGGAGTCCTTGTATCTCCTCTTCGGGGCTCCTCTCTTGTGGTAGCCAGTGGCAAGTTCACCATAAAGGAGGTGTGGTGATACTGTAGGATTAATATCAGACACTGCATCCAACTTGCAATGGGCAGAGTCATATTTATCATTATCATAGTGGATATGACTTGAATGAAGCTTGCCCAGAGAACACTAAGAACAATACTGTACCAAAAATTACCTATGAAACTGTTTATGAAGTCAGATATCATGGGAAAAGTATCCTTCAGGAGATGGTATGTTAAAGAGGAAAAAATTCCAGTACGTCTTATCAAGAAATATGATCTGGTACAAAGCACCACAAAATTGTGTGATGTGTGTGCCAGCAGGTATCCTTGTCACACAGCAAGTAAAACAGACTTCCAGTGAAGAAATATGGAGTTACCTAACCATGTGGACAAAGTATTAAAAAAAAATTATGAAGAAATATCAGGAAATGAGAGCTTGAAGACAGGATATAATAGTTCAAAAAGGAAATGCTTACTTGCTTGGTACAAAATGAGCTCTAAACATGACAAATAGTTAGAAGGATACACAGATAAGTTAAGGAGAGTAATAAGTCACTAAAAACTTTTCAAAGGCTGGATTTTCAACAGAATACTCTTCTTTATGAAAAAAAGCAATACAGTCTTTCCAGTCAGATGAAAGATGCAACTTATTTTTAAAGCAAATCCACCAAGAGATTGGTGATACTGGAGATACTGAGGTTTCCCATAACTACACTTAAAAAGATGAAAACACGTCCCCAGATTTGGCAAAGGAGTTTTCTAATACCTTCACAGCACTGAGTCCATCCTACAGTATCTCTTCCATCAGGATTTGAAGGAAATAGCTGATACTAGCTTGGAAGGTACTCAGATTCCTGAGCTGTAAACTAAACAAGGCTTATGGAAATCACAAGCACCCTTACTTTGTGCAGCCAAACCAGATGTTCCCTGGTTTCCAACGCCATGAAGCTTGCAGTTATTCTGGCATAGGTAATGCCAGTACCATGAAAGAGCTAAGATTTGTCATTCTACATTGCATCCAAATATGGTTTTCATCCGTCTGATGCATGTGCTTGTATGTGTTCAAGGACAAAACTGATCACCTTCTACTTTGGTATGCAAGTCTGGATACTCACTTAAAGGAATCCAAGGCACAGCTCATCACTGAGAGCTTTTCAGACTTATATGTCATTCTCATACCTGCATTAAAAAATGATTTAATGAATAATTTTGTTCCATGACTGCATTCATCCATTTTTAATAAAATGAGCATTTAGTCCAAACTTAGTATTCTTCAGCATTCTGTATTAATTATGTACTGAAACTATGGAATGTTTAGTGTCCTAACTCATCATTTGACTAAGCTTACTGAGACTATTGGTTCAGTTATGAATTATCTTTTATTTTTTACATATCTCTGACGTGCAAATTTCTATAGCTGTGAAACATCTGACTGCTTTGCTCTCAGTTAATGTAATATTAATATAACAATGAAGCTCATTACATTTCCAGATACCTTTTTTACCACACTAAATTAATGTTTGAACTTGCTTGATACGCAACCTGCAGTTACCTAAGTTTGGGTTTATTTTTTTTTCCAAATTGATACAGCTGTTAAGATATTTGTGTTGGCAATAATGCCAGGTGAAACTTCTACTTTTATGTATCATCTGTTTGTGAGATGCTGGATTTTCTAAATCATAGATTAATTATTTCTACTTACAATTTCACCTCTGGAAGACTATCTGCTCCAACAGTAAGAATTGCATGTAAGGACCTCATATAAATAGGCCATCAAAATGCTGTTCCCATGATGTTAATGCTCTGCTGACACCCATCCCTTCACACTGTACATTTGAAGTGTTTTAAATGCCAGAACAGAGGCTGTGCAGCTAAAAAAAAGGAGAATGGAGATTTTACCTTAGATTTTATACCATTCTCCAAATAAAGAAATAAATTATTCTGTCAGTCTACAGTAGATAAGATTAAAAAAAAGGGGGCTAAATTGCAGCAAGTGATAGATAGGCCCGACATTGGGAAAAATGCACTCAATAGATAGTGAAGCTCTGGGACAGACTGTCTAGAGAAGCTGTAGAGTATCTGCTGCTGGAGGTTTTAAATACCATTCAGACAAACATCCATCAGGATATGGGATAGATAAACTAGGTAATCTCTTAAAATACCTTTCAGTTTTATTTTTTTTTTATGATTCTGTGAGTAGGCTTCTCCTACTGAAATATTTCTCTGATTAGAGTGATGCTATGCCTTGTCTGCTGTAAAGCCATTTATCCTTATGTTGTTAGAGACCTCTGATGATAAATAAAAGACAGATGCCTAGTTTGCTATCAGAAGCTGGTTTTTCAGCTAGTTGGCATCTGAAGTTGCAGATTTCCAACAGAGTTCAGTTCTAGAAGTTCCTTTGTTTCAGACATAATGGGACTTTCTAGGTCAAGCATCCTGACATTTTCTACAAATATGCTTAAGTAAAGATCCCCATCATTCTCAGGCATAGGACTGCATTCCTGTAACTCACCTAGTTACAGATCTGAGGCTAATCCTCAATCTCACGTGGCTTCCACCGAGATTTAAACCAAGAAGTTTTATTAGTCGCCTTCAGTGAGACAAGATCACGCAGGAGATCATTAAAGTTCTGAGGAGACCTTATAGCAGCTTTCCAGTACCTAAAGGGGGCCTACAAGAGAGCTGGAGAGGGACTTTATACAAGGATTAAGGATCACTTTTTACAAGTGATTGAACAGTGGGTAATGGCTTTACACTGAAAGAGGGTAGGTTTAGATTAGATATTATGAAGAAATTATCTCTTGTGAGGATGGTAAGACACTGGAACAGATTGACCAGAGAAGTTGTGGATGCCCCATCCGTGGAAGTGTTCAAAAGTAATAGTAATGGGGCCCTGACCAACCTAATCTAATGGGTGGCATTCCTGTCCATGGCAGGGCAGTTGGAACTAGACGATCTTTAAGATCTCTTCTGACTCAAGCCACTCTATGATTCTATGATCAGTTGCTAAGTTTCAGTTATCATATGGGAACTTGTTAAGTCACGGCACTGTGGTTAATTAATTACTTGAAAGATTAACTTACATTGAAGAAAATATTTCAGGAGTCAGGGAGCCTAACACTAGCTGATACTGTTCCTTAGGCTTCCACATTAAGCCACTCTAGAGGCATACTAAGAACCGACAAAGATGCTTGTTCTGACCACCTATAGTTGTGTTTCTACTCTTAAAATGTTTGAATGAAGTTTCTAAATTGATTCTGAAATTGGGACCTAGACTTTAAATTTAGCTGTTTCTGATTTAGTTGTCGTTAAGGTGCTTTTGATGAAGGTGTATTTAGCACTTTTCAAAAGCTTGAAGGACACACTTAGCTACATGTAACAACAAAAACACTGCTGAAGAGGAAAGGATATACATTCCTAGTTACATGCACTTTCAAATCTATTTCTCAGCTCTTTAGCTATATCACAGCTACATAAGACAAACTGTCTTGGAAATTTGATCCTCTATGTACAACTGTCCTGAGGGAATAGCCAGAGCAGGATGCTGAGGACAATTTAACTAAGTCAAAGACAATAGCAAGAGCTGTCGAGAGTCTTAAACCTCTTCAGAGAAAGTGAGGTACCAACACAGTTATTTTCTTATCCACCAACAGTATTTTTAAATTGTATTTTGTATTCTGTATTTCTACTGTATTTCTGTATTCTATTTTTATTCCTGAATAGACTGGTCTGTTGCTGATTATAAACAATTTTGAATGTGAATTAAGATCTCTGATACCAAACACTTACAGAAACACCTTTGTGCCTCACTTGTGCTTTACTTTTATTTCAAATCAGCTGCCTAATTGTAGTGCTTACAGAATTGTAGGGCACTTGGATTTTAATTGTATCAAGTTCAGGCAAAAATGACTATAAAAGCATCAAAGAAAAATAATAGTTTCTAAGTGCAAGTGAAAAGATGCTGAGATTTACATAATGGATTTAGTCAGACACCCCTACTGTTTTATAGAGGGAAAAGTGCATGTGCACAATAAATAAATTACACTGTGCCATCAGTATGTTGCATCTAACTGCATTAGTGGCTCCATTTTCCCCCTCATGACTTAGGTGGGGTAACATATTGGAAAGCATATATTTCTTCATTATACTATTTAGATGGTTTGATAAATCTGCTTATAGATGACAGAAAGAGTTTTTTATTGCTCCTACTAAGTTATTTATATTTAAACCAAATTCTTCATGTGTCTACATGCAAGATATAAAAATATTGAAAGAAATATTATTATTGTCATAATAAGACCCATCTGTGACTCAGGTAGAACAAGACCAATATCTTGTTTTTTCACCTACTCTGCCTTCAGGTTGCCTTGCCATGTGCACTTTTCATAGTGTCCACCTTCTAAATCTACTCAGTTCAGGAAAGAGCTGTGCAAACCATCTCCATCCACCTCCACACTGCCCTCCATGAGGGTGTTCTGATCTATCTTTCAAGAATTCATTGCTGAAATTATTTTCTTCAAATGCTGTTCACATTTGGTGAATCTCATTTTAATGTGTCAAAGTACTGGTCAGAAATAGTTCAATTATTAAATCCATTTTTATGGAGACTGAACCTTGTTTAAAACGGAAGTTTATAGAACTAGAATGTTTTTGATGAAGTTAAGTAATATATTTAGCTTTCAGATTTTTTTATCCTCTTCCTCCATACTTTCCCCTGTGTTTTTCTGTGCTTTTTTTCATTTGAAAAAGGATAAGAAGAATGGTTTAAATATGGTCAAAAATGGGGAAAACCAAAAAATGGAACAATAATGAAAATTTTCAGATAATTTCCATGTATTTTCTTAATTTTTTTAAATATTAAGAATCTCTAGAAACAGCCTTTTCTGTCAAAATTGTTAATTATTTTTAGCCAGCTTTCTTCTTTTCTCTGTTCAGGGCATGTACACTGGAATAAATGAGAAAATCTAATATATGTGTCATGTTTCCATTTGCAAAAGAAAAATAAAGCAAATTAAGGCTTTTGTTACTAGAGGTCATAGACAGGATATATTATGGACTTGACTTTGCAAGACACTGAATGCCTGCGGCTCGCTTTGCACCAGGTGAATTTAAGGGAGTTGTCACATGACCTACTCTTTCATTAGCTTAGTTGCAATGGAAAAGGCAGAGCAGTTGCATCAGAAGTGGAAAACGATGGCAGGAAAAGTCTGGCAGTTTGTTCCACAGGGGTGATGGAAACAGCTATTCTCAAAGGATCTCTGCTGAGGAACATAGAAGTAATGTAGAGGAAGATAGCAAGAGCAAAAAAAATTAAGATTTCAGAATAATAGAAAATAAAAATAATAAAGCGCAAACTATTTCTAGAGCAATAACTGCTCTAAAAAAAAGGTATCAAGCCAGATGAATCATATCTATATAAGGGCACTAATTTAAAGGCATTTTATCAGACAAAGAGAAATAAGCATTTCTAGAGAATGATTCAGTCTTTAGGTAGACAGCATATCTTTCTCTCGAGAGACTTCTCAAACCACATTGTGAAATTCAGATGGAATAGAGCTGGGACATGATGACTGGGCACCATTAGACTGGTCTTTCCTACAGTTTCTGCCTTAAGCTAGGCCACTGGAAGTCTGGTCCCAGCTCCAGAAGGGCTGGGGTTTCTCTTTGTCATTCCAGCCACCCACACTACAGACATTTTGAGATCAGGCACCTATGAAGAAATACGTAAAACCTGACCCTTAACTGGCACAAAGACAGGATCCAATGAGGAGCTGCAAAACCCTAGAAAACCCAGTAAACCCCCAAAACCTCTCTTTTGCCCTCAGAAAAAGGACAATTTTGCCGCCTAAGTACTGCTCACTGCATAGACTTGTGCTCAGAAGTTGCTCATTGCAGAAGGTTCCCTCCTGCTGTCAAGGTCATCTGTTTCCTCTGGTGATGGCCTGCAGAAAATGGAGGGTATGGTTTAACTGTTTCTACAAGTACCGTTATTTGTCTGAGAACCCACACTATACTTCATGCTGGTGTATTCCCCATACATACTCCCTATATGGATCAGTTATCTCAGTGCCTTTTAAACAATTCAGGCTGTGTGCTCTGGCTATGTCATCTTGGGAAAGGAGCAGTACCAAAGAGCTGTGCTTCTCACAGGAAGGAGGAGGAGGTACATGTTACAAGGCTTTCCCATGTTTGCCATATCTTTTGTGTAAGCTTGATTTTCACAAGTGTATTTGCATTGGGAAGGTCCAGTTCCACAAAGGTCAAATGCTCTTCAGTGGAAACTTTTCCTGAAAGCAGACTGCAGCATCAAACTTTCCTGCATGAAAGAAGACATCTTTCCTCACTGGCATATTCAATACACAGAAGCAAAATATTTTTGCCCTTTGCAATATAATGCAACTTAAGACATGCTGCCTCCCACATAAGGCCACAAAAAAGGGCTTCTTTTTTTTTTATTCCCAGGTTTTTAACGTTTCATGTTAGGAAATTCAGCCAAAAAAGGGGATTGCTCTGAAAGCCACCGCTTGACGAACACCACCTCGCTACTGTCACGACAACGAGACCTATACTGACGCCTGGTCTGACTCCCACGGGATGCTCTGGGGGGCTCACGCGTGGCCCCACTGACCCCACAGCCTCCCGGCCACCGCCCTGCGCCAGGCACCCACCATCTTCCTCCGCGCACCCCCGGAGCCGGCAGCGCAGGGACCTCTCCTCGGCCGCGGAGCCCCCCCCCCACCCCTGGGGCGCTGCGCTGCGCGGGGCCGAGCGAGGCGCAGCCGCCCCCTCCCTTTCCCTTCCCGGCTCCTCTGCGGCGCAGGGCCGGGGCGCGGCCGCGGGGCAGGTGTCGGGGCGCGCCGCGGCGGGTGCGCGCCTGTGCGTGAGCGGGTGCGCGCGTGTGTGTGCGCGCACAAGGCGGGGCCGCGCAGCAGGCAGCCCTGTGCCGGCTGGTGCCGTCTGGGAGCCGGGGCGTGGAGCGGAGGAGGGCGCGGAAGGGAGGGTGGTGGGGGGGACGAGCATCCTCCAGGCCGAGGCTCCGTTTGTTTCTCCGGGCTCCGCGCCGGCGAGCGGGAGGCGCTTCGGCACCGGTACCGGCGAAGTACCTGCGGATCGGCTTTCCTCCTCCTCGCTGGCTTTTTCCAGTTTTGTGGTGGTGGTAGTTTTTTTTTTTTGTGTGTGTGTGTGTGTGTGTTTTTTTTTCTTAGCCCTCCCTCAAATCCAGGGAGACGCTTCTGAAGCGGGGTGAGCGCCGACCTTACGTAAATGGTGCTGCTCCGGGGAGGGCATCCCCCCTGCGAGCCCCGGGCCGGGGGAGCGTCCCCGGGCGCCGCTCGCCCTGCCTAGCGGCCGGGCTCCTCGCCGCCGTCGCCGCAGCCCCGCCTGCGATCCGCACCGGCACCGGCGGGGGCGGGCGGTGAGCAGCAGCCGGCAGCCCGCAGCCCCGTCCTCGGCGGGTTTCGCCGCCTCCGCGGACCGGCTGCGGGGATGATGCGGCGCGTCGGACCCCGCGGCGGGGAGGGCGCTATGTCAGAGAGATAACGCGCCTCCGCCAGCAGCCCGGGGGCAGTGTCGGTGCCAGGTCCCCCCGGGACCCGGCTGCCTGAGAGCCGCTCGCAGCTCAGCGGCCGGACTGGCAGCGGCGGCGGGGCCGGGGAGCGACGGGGCGAGGCCCGGCGGGGCGGGCGAGCGGCGGCCGGCCGTGCCGGGGCACCCCGCCTCCGGGGGGCAAGCGCCCGGGAGGCTGAGGAGCGCAGGCATCACAGCCAGGGAGGAGGAGGAGGAGGGCAGCGCCATGACTCATTTGCAGGCAGGTCTCTCCCCGGAGACTCTGGAGAAAGCCCGGCTGGAGCTGAACGAGAACCCCGACACCCTGCACCAGGACATCCAGGAGGTGCGGGACATGGTCATCACCCGGCCGGACATCGGCTTCCTGCGCACCGACGATGCCTTCATCCTGCGGTTCCTGCGGGCCAGGAAGTTTCAGCACTTCGAGGCATTTCGGCTCCTGGCCCAGTACTTTGAATATCGCCAGCAGAACCTGGACATGTTCAAGAGCTTCAAGGCCACAGACCCGGGCATCAAGCAGGCACTGAAGGATGGTTTCCCCGGTGGGCTGGCCAACCTGGACCACTACGGCAGGAAGATCCTCGTCCTTTTTGCAGCCAACTGGGACCAGAGCAGGTAAAAGCAGAGCCACCCGCCTGCCATCTTCCGCCGGGAAATGCATGGGAAAGCCGTGCCAGAGCACAGGGAGAGAGAGTGGGCAGCAGGGATACACCCGGCGCTGCCCACATTAGGGTGGGGAGCAGCCTGGAAGGCAGAGAGAGAGGAGAAAGGAGAAATGTGTTTTGTGGCTTAGGGCCTTTTCAACCAGGTCATCCTTTGGGGTGTAAATTTTGGGAGGGAAGTAGAAACTGCTTGGATGCTCTTCTCAGCTGTTTGATAGGAGATTTACATCCTTCTGCCTCCCCTTAGCTGAAGTGAGCTGGCACGGTAGATGGTGTGCTTATCCTCCAGACAAAGGCTAGTTGCACTCTCTGGGTTGGTCTTTCTGTTTCATCACTCACAGAGTTGCTCAGGAGCCATAGGAGAAAGTGGGTGATGCTGGTTGTGTGTAAAACAGGAGCATCCATCATGAGCTGAAAAGTTTGCCTGTGCAGGAAGCTGAGGCTCCAAATCCTTACCCTCAGCTAAAGAAAGCTCTTCCTGAGCCTCCTGGAAATGCCAGGATGGAAGTTGCTGTAACTACTTCATTTCCCACTCATGCTGCTCCAAGTGTCAATTCCCTGCATAATAAGATCCAAGCCCACAAAGCTTTGGTAGCAAATTCAAAGCGACTAGTGGAGTCCCTAGAACACTTTCTGATCCTTTTTGGGACTACTGTAGCCTGAAGATGACTTAGTAGGCTGACCCAAGAGCTGATTCCCATCAAGGCCCTTTTAAGCTGTCAGCTTGATACTATGTGACACTATTTGTTTATTCTAAATTCCTAATTGGGTGTCATGCTCAGTTTCTCCTGCGGTCTAAAATTATATTCACAAAACCTTCTTGATTTCAGTACATGTAAATGAAGGAATCCACTAAGAATGAGCTCTCTAAAACCTGCTCCTGTGAGCACTGCATTGTTTCCCTCAGCTCCCAACCCGAGGGCAACTTTAGAATCTGAAGCGTTTCTTCGTGGAAAAAATTAAAATCTTGCTAGTTGCCATCTTTTGTATGGTCAACACAGTGATGGTATCCTAAGCTCAGCTACTTTGAAACGTGGGGAGGACACAAGCAGCTAGAAGAGTGGATAGAAAGAACAAAATTTGGGGGATAGGCATGCCTAAGCTTGTCCTTTAGGTGTTTGTTTAGCTGTCCTCTTGCAGGCTGCATGGAGAGCCATTGCAGGGAGCATTCCCACAGCTCTCTGCGCCAGTTGGTGTTACAGTTAGGGACGGGTCTCTGCCCAGAGGGCTGCTGGCTCACCTTGCCTTTCCTGCTCTCCAAATGTGGCATTCACATCCACACTGCGTATGGGGGGTTTCCTGGCCCTTGCTCCCATGAATCAAGTCGAGGGACTAGGAGAAAGCTGTTTGGCACAAATCAAAACTGCCCACAGCTAGGCTAACAACTAGAAAAGGTGGATGAACATATGCAGAGCTGAGGCCTGCATCTTTTTTCTACTTTGGTTTTCTAGCAGATGGAGCAAAAAAGCTGAGTGAGGAGCAGTGGTGATGAGGCTAAGGACTTGCTGAGCAGTCTCCGTTTCCCGCATAAGGATCAGGTCAACTCTTAATATTAAAAGCAACTCCACAAACTCTTAAAAATCCTTGAAGGAAGAATTAGTAAAGAAACGGATTGGTTAGGACTTTTATGAAGTTATATGTCTGTGATGAAGAAGTTCCCTTCTTAAAGGTAGTGTTGTTTCTTGTTAATGAAAAAAAATCCTAAAGCTTTATGTGGCACCTGTCATATCGTCACTTGACTTGATCCTAGTCAAAAGAACACCAAGAATTCAAGTGCAGAGATTAAGTAGCATTTGAAATAATAATTGTCATTTGAAAAGATATTTAAAGTACATGAGATCAGCTGATATTTAAAGTACTTGAGATCAGCTGACAGAGCAATAAATTTATTGTGATTTTTTCATGAAGTCTTAGTGGTACAATTAATATTCTTTATGCTATGACAGTGAAGTGGCTGGGGCACACCAGAGTATGTAATGGCCATGTTTGCAACTGGGTGCCTATTGCTTTTCAGCACTGCTTGCCCATGGCATGCCTCTCCTCCAGAATAAGGGATTTGTTTTCAGATAGACCACTCAGACAAAGCAGGGAGAGCTGAAGCCCAGCTGCGGGGAGTGGCTTGCTTCAAGGCACATGACAAGTCAGTGACACATCTGGGAATGGAGCTAGGTCATTTTCTTTTCTAATTAATTTAGTGTCTTCCATTATGTGATGTTCAGTGGCTGAACTGGGGGAGCACTGTGTATGGAACTTATACTGGGGCTGATATGCAGTATGTCTCATGCTTATGCCTTAACTGACTTGAGATCTTACAGTACATAACCCAGTGTTCTTCTTACAGGAACAATGGGAGGATTACTTATTGAATAGATCACAGCACGTTTATCATGTGTGCAGCTTATTATGGTCAGGATGTGACAATTAGAAATAAAAAGTTCCAATTTGTTATTTAAATGAATAGCAGACGTACTATAGATGATTTATATAGCACTGGCAGCCTATGGTTTATATAGTTCCAATTAGAAAGAAAAGCTTGGGAGGCAAAAAATTCCTGTGGTAAAACAAGCCTGTGTACTAGATGTTAAATCATTAAATTAAAGCAGGGCCTGAAAACTGTACCAGATGTCCTACCACCTGAACAACCAAATCTGACATGTATTTAAAACAAAAAAAAAAACCAAAAAAAGGAAGGTAAAAGATAATGAACTGAGTAGCCCAGTAGCTTTGCAGCAGGACCCAGCCTAACTCTACACCCTGTCTGTACTATGGGGAAAATGAAGATGGGTGGCATTCCTGCCAGGAAGCTAGCTAGCACTCTCGGAGGGATCAGCTTTCCCTGTTAGCTTCCAGGTTGTTGATTCATAACTACATTTGGCTTGTAGGTGTCTACATGCGTTTGAAGACTCCCCTTTTCTTAATGCATCCAGCTGGTGAAGTTTTTTTGAGTTAATGCTGTAATTAACTTCAACCCTCAGCTACAAGGGATCCGTTTTCATGCATGGTCTTCTGTATGTTTCGTGGCACCTGTACACCCATTCCCCAGGAAAAGCAGTCTACTTCGATGCTATGTATTTGTAATCTTTCCGGCATGAATTATCTCAGTATTTTTCCTAGAAAGTGCATTAGAAGAGTGCAATGATACCTAGTTCCTGACAGTGTCACAGTGACCCAGTCAGCTCACACCATCCTCAGTGAATATGGAAATCCTCCACACCCATTACCATGGGCTCTGCTCTTGCATCAGATGATTTACAGCAGGGCAAAGACGGAGTCCACTGGTTTGCTTTTAAAACTATGTTTTCATAGTTCATAGAAGTGCTAGAAACTTTTCTTTTTCTCCCGTTAAATGAAAATTTAAGTTCTGTACGTATTAGAAGGCCAGTCTGCTCCTCAGCTCACAATAAACCGGAGGTGAATTGGCAAGGTATTTTTCAAGCTCTGACAGAGGCATATGACAAAATAAATAGCAATGCTAACAATAGTAACGTATTAACAGTAGCAAAATAGCTGTTTACCACAGTCAGTTTTTGTTTGGAACTTACATCTTTAAAATGATAATTACTAACTAGTGCAAGCACTGTCATTTTTTCTACAGTTGCTCCTGCTGACTGATGCTGTCTTATTGTTTCCTAGTTTTCCCCCAGGTATCTGTATCTGCCTATTATCACTTGTATTTAGGCTGTAGGTGTTTTGGCTGGGGATCTTTTCGATCAATGCTAATGTAAAATTTAGATCACCTGAATCTTCATCTGTGGCTGTGACTGTTAGACACTTGGCTGACATAAGGCATAGTGAATGGTATTAAATCTGAATCTAAAAGCTAATTTGGTAAAATATTTGAAAAAAATTCTATTTCTCTATGCATTTTTGTAACACTGGTGATGCTTTTTGTTTTTAAAATAAGGGCTCCCAGGGCATGCTACCACTATTTAAGCAGAATAGCTGTAAGAGAACTTTCAATCCCCCATCTCTTTTCAGCATTCAGTGTGGATCCAGACTGACAAACCCAGGAGATGTGAGGCATCATTTTTAGGTACTCCTTTGTGTATTTTGAGGGCTCTTGTTTTGATGAAATGCTAAAAATATTAAGCCAGAGCAGTAGGTTAGAAATGAGATGATGGCTCAGAGACTTGACCAGCTTTCTCTTTTAAATCACAGTGGCACAAGAGCTCATTTGACAGAAACTTCTTTTCCAAATGGTGATGAGCTTAAAATACAGAATGTGTATTCTTTATATGTTTGGGACCTTCAAGAGACACATGACTTAAATTTAACTGAAGAAGACTTACTATCTATCTCTCTTCTAGTTAACAGTTCACATCCTGAGAAGCAAATTCATGTCATTCAGTTTTAATTCCCAAAATAACTTAAAAATTTCCTTCTGTCATGGAGAAGATGACAAACAGCAAAAGAGACAATAGGCGTCTCTGCTAAATCAGATTATCTGTTATTCAGTGCAAAAGTGAACTGACTGGAACCAGAATCTGGTTAAACAGATGATATGGTTGATGCCACTCATCATCAAGAACATAAAGTTTTGAAAACAGCTGACATAGCTGAATTTGACATGAGACATCTGTACCCTGCATTCTGCCTGTCTCTTCTTTTTATGTTGGCCTGGTGGAGACCACAGTGAATGCTTGGAAGAGGATGCATAGATCACATAACTGAAAGGTAAAGGTGAAAGATCATAGTGAAGTACTACCAAGAGTTGATAGCAGCATCTGCCAGACTGTTTCCCCCAGAAATCCTTGGAAGCATTTTGTTCATGTCCCACAAAAAATTCTCAAATAACTTTTCTTTTCTGTAAAGGGGAAATTACCACCACTGGTAAATTATGAGAAAATGGGATACTCAGTTAATTGTTTGAGCTCTTCTGTTCTTGACAAATGACCCCAGTGAGGCATTTCCTTAGGAAGCTCTGTCGCCGTTTTGGTAGAAATGGTAGCCATCCCAAAGCATTTGAAAGTCATTGTCAGTATCGCTATTAACTTGTCAGCCTTCCAAGGTTCCATTGCTTTAAAGTCAATCTGAATGAAAAATTTCAAGAAGTAGCACACCACTCCCTACTTCACTTGAACTCGAGCTGGGACTCACATAAAAAAGGAACTTTAAGAGTGCATTATATATGTGATAACATATTTCCAGCATTTTTAATTCACATTAATAACTGGGCTAAAAAATATGTTTAAGTTCCCCATCAAATTAAGCATGGTTTTATAAATAGACGGAATGAAATACATTTAAATTAACTATGAGTTCCTGATTATCATAGGAATTAGTAATACCTTGCTAACTACAATATGTCCCATAAAAGTCTGTTTAAACAAGTGAATGCAAATAGATTTAGCCATAAATAAATAAGGATTTATTTCTTCACTGTCTAACTTCAGGCTACTACAGAGCATATACTGCAGCCTATCCGGCCCAGCACACCCTACATACCTGACAGCACTGGAGCAGTCGTTGTAAAACTGAGGCCAGGGTAAAATGAGTGGCTAACTGTTCCCTTGCTGTTATTTAACACGGATTAGTAAGAATAAAACAATACCATCTTCCCGTCAGACTGTGCGCTATAGTTTCTTCATAGTTAAGACTAATAGGTTGATTTTTTTTTTCTTTTTTTTCTTCGAAGTAGAAAGGCAGTCAGAGATATCTTGGACCAAATTTACTTCACACTCACTAGCTTATCCTGTTTTCATCACATTTCTATATCTGAAAGTAATTTCAGTGTGGAATAAAAGTTTCGGCAACACGATCCGAAGTAATTTTTCCCAATATCTCTTTACGTAGGATTTTAATTTCCCGAAAGTCCAGCCAAAGGTGGAGTGTATTTTATGGCAAAGCCTATGCATTCTAGTGCTGACATGAACAGTAGTAGCAGTGAAGTGAAATGCTGGACAACGTAGGAATGGAGTGGATTAAAGATGTGCCTGTATGCTAATAACTCTGTGCTGTGTGAAAGCTTCCATGCAGTTTCTTCAATCATGTTTTGTTTGCTTGGGATGTTCAACTGATATTTTCAATACTCTGCTTGCCATTTGCACCTAAGATTTCATCTATCACACCAGGTTTACATTTCTGGCTTGTCTCAGCATGTGTCCACAGTAAAACCTGCTTTAAATACCCACTAATGGCTTTGTCTGTCTTTCTGGTGTTCTGTACTGTACTTACGTAAGGTATTGAAACCAGTACAAGATACCCATTATAGAATGAAGAATAGCTCCAATCTTCAACTACTTGCCCTGAAGGGTATTTAAGGTGGGAAGCTAGATTGTTAGTGACATGTCCCTGTATACTCCTGATGTGGCTTTTTAGACTTAAAGAGTACTTTAGATACCTCCCTCTGGCAGGAAGCATTCTTACTTGCTTTTAGCTAGACCTGTTTTCTTCAGAACTAATGTCAGTTTTCAGTGAGTAAACACAAATATTGTCGTTGTTGTGAACTGTATTTTTTACACTATACAAACCTGCAATAGGAGTTACAGTGATGGTGAATATGCCATAGATTTGTGGAGACCCAGCCCTGTGACTGTTATTTACTCTCTGTGGTGGCTGAAATCCTGGTCCCATTGATGCCTGACAGTTTTCCCATTGTCTTGAATTAATTCAAGACATAATTAGGTATGGTTTTGTTTACATGTATACATCTGTGTATTTATTTCTTATGTACACATAAGAAAAGCATTTTTATGACCAGTCTTAGAGACCTGATTGGCTTCATAAACAAAGAATCATTATGTCTGATGCACCAGATTTCTAGCAGCCTTGTGCCACTAGGAAGCCATTAATCCAGGGTATGTGATGTCTTCTTGAACTTCTTAGAGAAAACATTAGAGACATACATCAGGACCTTGGGACCCTTCTTCCTGGACTGAATGTAGGGCTCTTGTAGCAGCCTTCTGCTTTGCAGAGCTCTTCTCCTGGAGAATGAGATTTTTTGAATGAGGCAACATAAATGTCAAGTAGGGTTGAGGCTAATTTTAGGATTTGAACATTTCTAATGTCTGTTTCTTGTCTGAGTTCTCACTGGAGATCTTCCTTGAATTGAGGCATTAGCTGCTCTCTCGGTGTTTCACTCACTGTAATTTCCTTCTCAGTTCAGCATTTCCTCTAGGAAGGCCTCTTACATGCTGTAACTCTTTCTAATTTCGTGAAGCATTAAAAAAAAAAAAATTTCTGAGACTTACACCACCTGGTGGAAGTAGCCAGGAGTTTAAAGGCAGTTTGCCACACGGAACCCAGCTCCAACCCCGAACATGACTCTGTAAACCTCCTTCCTTCAGGCTGTGTGTTTTAATCCTGATGCTGGCAGTTGTACAAAGTGCATGTCACAGAGGGAATTTTTAGTACCCACGTCGATTAGGTGCCCTCCACTGTCCGTTCACCAGTGTTGTACTGGATAGGTAAACTGGTCTACAGATGCACTAGGCAAGCTAAGGGCTTTTAGTGCCACTACAGCTATCTGTAGTTTTTCATGTTGCCAAACACTCCCTACATGTCCTGTTATACGTGTGCACAGTAGTTTGGGAAAGAGTCCATAAGAATTATTTCAGGTTGCTGTTCGCACTGTGTAACTGGGGGCGTTTGTTGGCTTATTCAGAGGCCTTTGCAGTGATGGTGGCATTTTCCCCAGCAGCTGGGCTTGGGGGGAGCTTCTCTGCCTGGGGAGAAGGGGAACATCAGCAATGCCATACCTGAATTGTTGTCCCTCCCACGCCAGCCCCCGTGCCCTTGTGCAGGTTTGCCCAGGGCTGGCAGAGCGCTCTGGGCATGTGGCACTGTGCCTGCTGCAAAAACTGACCCAGCAGTTCCTTGATGATCAAATTGCACTAACAGTGTTAAAGATTGAAAGTTTTAAAAATTTCTTTGAAACTGGTTGTAAGGCATGTCCTTTTTTCTCCTTGGATAAAATTTCATTTGCAGATATGGTCTTTATTTTTTTTCTTTTTTCCTTCTTTATTTTTCCCCCTGCTAAAAGGAAATAGAGAATTTTAGCATTTTGATGATTTCTATAGGGAAATTACAGATAATTTTTTTGTGCTGTTTCTTCTCTTAGTTGAAAAAAAACCTGAACAAAAAAGAGGGAGAATGCCAAACTTCCTCTAAACCTTAGATCTCAGAAAAGTAAAGCATTAGAAAAAAGTTAAATCTCAAAATAGTATGAAGGAGAGGAGTGATTATGAAAAATTCCATCCCAGTTAATTAAACCAAATTCAAAACAAAATAAGGGTCTCCAAAATGAAGAGAAGAATTTTTTAAAACAGTGCTACCGCTAATGATTTCTGGGGAAAACACACTTTCTTGTGTTCTGACATTAGGGAGTCCTTTTTTAGTTCCTTTCCTGTGAATGCATAGTTGAGAAGTGCACTGAGCTTTAGTTGGCTAAAAAAAACAAAGATGGAAAGATACGAGGAGTCAGCTACAACAAATTAATTTCATTTGTATTATTTCCTTTTTGCAGATACTTTCAAAATACAGCTATGCCCACAGCAGAACAGAGTACTAATTGTATTAAAGCAAGCAGAATTCAGTATAATTTAATGTAATTTCTAAGTAGGCATACATACTCTTTGCTACCTATGCAGTATAATGAAGAATTCTCTGGGGACTCACAATTTTGAAAACCCTGTTTGATGCCATCATGAGAGACATTGAAATGGCCTTGTTTAAAATATCTTCACAAATGCTGAAGATTTCACTCTTTTGTTTATGGAGTATTTGTTTATCTGATATTTTTCTGGTTTAAATTTCTTATGCCTCATTTGATACTGTGTTGGAACTGGAAAATTTATGTCTGTTTCAGTAACTATTTATAAAATCTGAGAATTTTAGAATGGTTTGGGTTGGAAGGACCTTAAAGATTATCAAGTTCCAACCCCCATGCAACGGGCAGGGGCACCTTTCACTAGACCAGGTTGCTCAAAGCCCCATCCAACCTGGCCTCGAATACTGCCAGGAGTGGGGCATCCACAGCTTCTCTGGGCAACTGTTCCATGGTCTCACCACTTTCACAGTAAAGAATTTCTTTCTAATATCAGGTCTAAACATGGATTTTTCCGCTTAAAACCATTCTCCCTTGTTTTATTACTACATGACCTTGTAAAAAATGTTAATTAAAAAAATATTGACGTGTAAAACATAGTTAGCCCAGGAAAAAAAAAATCAGAAGTCAAACTACAACTTTAATATATCTTTAAAAAGCCCAGACAATTCTGGTGTTTTGCCTTATTTTAAAAAAATACAATAAGCTAAACTATCAGTTGATTAATAACTCTATTATACGGCAGTCTAAAGATGACATTGCTTGCATATATTTAAGCTATTCAGCAACTCTGTTAGGTGGCTTAGCTTCCAAAAAGAAAGATATCACTCAGCAGAGCTTAGCAATATATAGTTATATCTTCTTTTATAAAGTCATTGGTCTAAGAAAAGTTTATGTATGTAAAAGTTTATATATGTAAAACATACTGTAGGGGCCATCTTTTAAACCCAAGTTTAATACAGACAATGCTGGAACTGACGAATACCATGTTCCAAACTTTCTTCTGTAACCACAAAATTTGGGTGTACAAAGTACTTAGTACTCTGGAAGCAGTTAAGTGACTCTTAAAAGGTTGCTGTTGCCCTTACCCAGAAACACCTCAAAGCCCTACTGTGTTACTTTCTGCTTTCAAGATCTTTGAGAAATTAGCCTTCTGAAGTTGTGGATTTAAGATAAAACGTTACACAGAGAGAGGGATAAGGGGAACATGTGGAAATCCGTTTTTTAGCTGATAATTTTGTAGGCGCTGTTATTCACTTGGAAAAATATAGGAGGAATCTTTGGGTCTAGGCTTCTGGTATTAGAATCAGGTTTTGGTATCATTATGATTTTACAAAAATGCAGTTTGCATAGAAATGCTTGTACAGGTGTAATAAAATGTAAATATACTAAAGCAGCTTAGGAGACTACAGAAAAGTTCAAATTTGCTTTTGATGTGTTATATTCTTGTAGTTTGTTCTGGGTGGCTGATGGTCTAGATGTACATAATCCTGCTCCAGAAGATGAGCTCAACTAATTAAGCTTTTGAGGCTTTCTGAGCTTTATGTACCGATGACTTCTGAGGATACATTTGCTCTCCTTTGATTTAAACTTTTGAGAAGGGGAGAATGCTCAGAACTTCTCCACCTCTGTGGTTGTTGCTCCTTTCCTAACAGAATCTCCCCTTCACATTCTCAGGTACACGCTGGTGGATATTTTGCGCGCCATACTTCTTTCTTTAGAAGCCATGATAGAAGACCCCGAGCTTCAAGTGAATGGATTTGTTTTGATTATAGACTGGAGCAACTTCACCTTCAAGCAGGCCTCCAAACTCACACCAAGCATGCTTAGATTAGCCATAGAGGGCCTTCAGGTAACATTATTCTTTTCTTTTCATAATTCTCCTTCATTTTGCAGTTCATTACAAATCTAGGTGGCTAAAAACCCCAAAAATCCAAGAACTGAATAACAAGGCTATTAACACCTTAAGGTATGGGTGAACAGGCAAGCTACTGTGGCACAAGGTAAAGAATGAACTCAGTCAGCTAACTGCAGTAACTCCTGATGTGTAGATTCCCTCTTTCCTATACATAAGAGGAAACTTTTTGATCTTTATTCCAAAGTGACTGGCTTCCCGTAAATTCAGACAGTACCCTCTGCAGCGGCAAGTTAGAAGTAATCAGTTTATCTTGTAATTATGCACAGCACTAATGAAATATGGGTTGCTGCTGCCACGCCAGGTTGTTTTTATTTCATTGATTCCTTTGGAGACAGGCGCTACATAATTTGTCAAGAAAAGTGTGGGGCCTTGTGATCAGACAGTTAGGTGGGACTGTTTATTTACTCAAAGTTGAGCATGTGCTTGACTCTTTTACTGGGTCAAAATTAATCTGTGAAGCAGCTTCTGGAACTGAGTATACAGTGATTTAAATTTCTTTCAGCTCTTTGCAAATGCACTTTACATAGCGCAGGCGCATTGGTGGAAAGGATACTACATAACTCTCATCTGTCTCCTAAGATATTTTATGCTTATTAAAATGAAAAACTAAAATTGTCAAGGTGGTAGTTTTCTGCGCAAGCTTGAGTTACTGTGTTAAAAATACCTGTAAATCCCTCCCGTGGCAGTGTGCCTCACTTCTACAAGGACAAATATTCCTTTTCTATGATTTTTCTATCATTTATATGCTTTTATTACTCACAAAGCAAAATAATAGCCTTGTTTTTGAACTTTACTTTTTGAAGAAACTTGCATAGCAGTAGTGTGGAGTTTTGATCTAACTGATGAAATGGCTTAACCAGTATTCAGCCTGCTGTTGCACCAGAAGGGTAGTGACAGCCATGAGACAAAGATGTCAATTTTCATTTTGTTGTGTTTTCTTATGTAAGAGTATTGTCTTGACAACTACATTAGAAGGCAGCAGTGAGATCTGTGTTCTAGTACTGCTGCATTTCCTTTTTTTGCTTTCAAAATTGTTTTCTTTTTTGTGCTTTTTTTTTCAAAGTTAGTAATTGTTTTCTGGTTTAGAACATGAATAAATGCTTTAGGAGTCTTTGTTTTCAAATGGTGGTGTTTATTCTTGGGCATTACTCAGAGATGGTTATTTTGTGGAGAGTTGCAGTGGATAACTGCATGTGAAAATATGACGGATGATCTACCAAACTTCAGGTGGGCTCTGTGACTCTGCATTCTCTTACTGTTGATTGGTTCATGACTGAACTGGGAAGGAGTCCATTGGCTTACTTAGTTTACCCATGCCCCCAGCTCTGTATGTTCAAGTATCCCAAGTCTGATGGTGGCCAGCACCCACAGCAACAGTTTGTCCCCACTGTCTTCAGTTCTTTTGACTCCGGAGATGTAAAAGTGGGCATGAAATACTCCAGAAGAGAGAAGGAAAAGGCATTGAAATGGCAAATGAGAATTAAACTGTTCTAGTGCTCGAGGAATCTATCTTAATCTATGACAAGTGTTGTTACCTGTCATAGATTAGGACATGTACTTCTACAAAGTAAAAGTACTTTTACAGGGCCTTTTGCAACAAGTATTTTGAAGAAATCGATTAGTTGGGCTCTCATAATGCAGTGATCAATTTTCTGTGGAGAACCACTGGAGGAATGAGGGCTACCGTTCTTATGGTATCAAAATTGATTGACTCTCTAGTGATCCTTTCCCAGTAGTTATACTACTGGGTTGTTTATATTTAGGTTCCTATCCTCCCCTCCCCTCCCTTCCCCTCTCCTCCCCTTTCCTTCCCCCTTCTTTCCTTTCCCTTTCCTTTTTCTTTTCTTTTCTCTTACTTCCACATTTTTCTGTGTAAAGATGTATTAGAATCAATGGGAAGGCCTAAAGACAATTGTACTGAGCATCTTGGAGGGAGAACCACACTTCAAAAAAAACTGTGATCAGGAAGGAATTAAGAGGAAAGCATGGTGAAAAGGTGGTACAGAGAGACCCTGGGCAAGGTATGGATCTGTTTGCACATTCTTGCAAGTTTCCTTGCCTCAAATGTTATATTCCTTTACTTTCAACAGGGACTGCCTTTTCTTTTATTTCAGAGAAAAATGCGTAACAGAAAACATCATTCTGAATGATGTCAAAGTAAAAAGTGCTTAATCAGGCAGTATGAAAAAATATAAGAACAACTCACACACACTATTTATTTATGACCTTCGTAAAGACTCTCTGTTTAATCAAAGAAATAAAATTTACTTTGGCTTATAAGATTTAACAGGGCTTAAGATGCTGAACTTTACCATTTGGAGAATTTAAATATTCGTGTTGCTTGGGTGAAAAGGGACAGTGAAAGTGGGATTAGTGACGGCTGAATTTGATGTTAATCAAATCCATTTGCCTCCTGAATGAAATCTACTAAATTTGGATTCTATTTGTTTAGCTTCCGTGGTGAGGAGAATACTCAATATATTATGTACCAAAGACATTACAAGCTATGGCATTTTTGGACTTTTCACTATGGCATATTGTTTAGGAGATTGCTTTTGAAATTAAGATAAGTAAATATATAAAGTTTTCTATTGAAGATGAGTTCTGCTATATGCTTTATCTGCATATGTATGTTAAATGGGAGTATGAGAAGAATCATACCCAAAACTTATTCATAAATTAGAAAAACTCTTCTTACATAGTTGTCTTCAGGAAAAAGAGACTTTTGGCCATGGAATTTTTTATGTTAAAGGACAGTGATTATCTGTAATCTGGTGTGAATTTACAGCATATCCATCACAATGTTGTTGTACCAAATAATTGGTTCAGTGTAGGTCAGTGCTGATTTTTAGATGAAATGGTTTTGCTAGCCAAGGAGAAAAAACTTGATGTGGAGGTTGAGGCACTTGGCTGGGACTCTTGATCCTCCAATTCTAGCTCATACGCTGGCTGTGCGCTTTGGGAAAAAAGAAACAATACTCTTCCCTGCAGACGCTTGTGGCTACAGCATTTATGTTGCTTCTGATCAGCGAGAAGGAGGATTTGCACTTAGAGCTCCTACACCTTCCCTAGTGAAGAATAAGAAACAAGTGCAATGTGTAATACTCTCTATATTCTGAGAAGGATCTGTCTACATTAGGTGCCTAGGAGTATCTAATTGCTTAGAGCTGTGAACCCTGAGCAGAAGGAAAAGTTTTTGAGAGCTGAGACTGAAACCCATGCCTTGACTTTAGCACTTTGTGTTGGCTCTCCCCAGCATGCTCAGTGTGTAGATGTTTGTGAATTCCAGTCTTTAGGTGCCCACTTCTCCCCATTCATTGGTTTCTGTAGCCAAGTACTAATGTCGGGCTTGTGAAGAAGCTCATGTTGCTCAGCAAATGGGTTCTGAAAGCAGGGAGTGTTACAACATTGTGTGTTTCAATACCCAAGTGCCCTGAATATGTGCCTTTCAAAAACTTAACAAAATTTTGCCTCTTTAACCAGCAAGAGGTTGCAATCTCTGTGCTTCAGCTACATTTCCCACAGAAAGTGAACTCTTGAGACCTCAGAAGAAAACCAGTCCTAACTTTCCATAGACGGTGATGAACTCTGAGCTCGTACCACACAAAATTGACAACTTGATGTTATGGTCTGATAAATAGCTGTATAAAAATATCATCTCAATACAGGATGTTGTTCAAAAAAGCAGATCAAATGTAAAGAATTGTAAGGAATTGAATAGAGAGCAGGGAACACAGTGAAGTCGCTACAAAAATCGATGCCATCGCTTCCATCTTGAATGTTGGGGCGGCTTCTATTTTTATGTCTCAGAAAGACTATTGTAGAAATGAAGAAGGACAAAAACTCCCCAAAAAGTGTGGGCTGGTTTCTGTATGAGGAACAAATAAGTTGGCTGGGATTCATCTAGGTGGAAGAAGAAAAACTGTAGAGGGAAAGTACAGGAATCTATAAAGCAAACCATAGAGTCACAGGATAATTCAGGTTGGAGAAGACCTCAGGAGATCAGCAAATCCTACTTCCTGCTTAAAGCAGGGTCCCTAATGAGGTGAGATCAGGATACAAACAAGATCATGGGTGGCTGGAGAGAGTGGACTGTAGATGTTATTTGTTATCTCCATTTTAAGACATGGGCATCATCAGGACATACTAGGAAGAGGACTGTTTCTTTCTAAGACATGGTAATTCTTTGTACAATATCTGGGTAATTTGTGGTACTCTGTGCTTTGGGAAATTCTGGGTGCTTAAAGTTTAGTCATGTTTAGAGAAAATGTTTAAGTTTGTGAAAGAGAAATGAACTGAGGACTACTAAATATGTAAAAACAGCATCAAAGTTCAGAATTCCTTGGGCTGCACATAGCTGGAAATGAGATGAATGCTGAGTGGAAATAATCACATATACTATCTAAGTTGTAGCTACTCTAGGCTTCTTATTTTTGGCCTCTGTTAAGGGCTAGGAGGACTTTTAGTGTGACATAATTAAATCAAGAGTATCTTTCACCCCTTCTCCCTTTTTAAAACCTGCATTTTACTGCTCCTTGCACTCCCATGGCCCTTTCTGCCAAATCACCAAGCTGAGAACACTTGGGCAGAAGGAGGGAAGAGGTTGTGGCTATGATTATTTTCTTTCTGATAATATTTTTTTTTTTTAATATAAGCCTTATCTGGGCTTCTCCCCGCCACCCCCGCCTGCCCAATAATCAGGACAAGTGTTGTTTTCAGAAAGCAGGTAAAAACAGTTTCAAAGACTGAAAATTCAGTTTGAAATGATATTGAAAGTTGGGGTCATTATTAACTCTGACAGACAACCTTGGGGTAATCATAAGTGAGTTTTGCAAAATGGGGCATTGTGGGTATTCATGAGGCACTTCAACTGATTCGCTAATATTTAGTATTTTAAAACCTGGACCACTAACTGCTTCTTAAAGACTTGATTTCTATTAGTGCATAATAGTAGTTGCAGGCATGACAGATTTTTTTTTTTTCAGTTTGTCACTCGGGCAGGCTGTACCTCAAAATGCTTTGCAAAAGTGCGTATTTATTGGTAGCTGAATGTGAATGCTTTTCTTCTAGTTAAAAAGCTGGTGAAAAAGAGTTGATACACATTTAAACTGGCAGCTGAACATATGTGGATAGTCAGCATTGTTGCAGAAGACAGAAGACTTTTTCTTCTGGGGTGAGGGTGTTTACAGGAGGAAACAGCGATAGTATTGTGGGGGACAAGACAGGTCTTTGACTGTGTCTTTTTGTTTTGTAACAGAGGAAGGCTTCATAGGCTAAAACAAACTCACTACTGCAAACATGAAAGGAAACCAGAAAGTAAACGAAGACAGCATGCTTGCAACTACTATTACTGTCAAAAACATCTTTTACAAAGCCGTTAGTATGAGTATCCCCAACCAGATTTGCTGCAGCAGTGTAAAGTGGAAGTACCAACCACCAGACCATGCCCAGTCTGGTGATGAAAGTGACAGGACATCCTACTCCCTTTTTCTCTAAGCATGAACTCCATCAATATCTTACTGAGAATCTTGCCTGAACATCAGGGTTAGTTAAACAAGTACAGAGAGTGCTTAAATTTTGCCACTTAGTTCTGGACTACATCTATGCAACCAGCAGGTTGCAGTGTCAAGATCCTAAGACAGGAATGTCTAGAACTAAGGATACTTCTGAAAATGGTATTTTGACTTCATATAATTGCATGTTCACATGCTCTGTGCTGTGCATGATTGTTAATAATAAGCTTAAGGAACAGTTGGTGCTAGCAATGAGCATCTGTGAGCAACAAGTCACAAAACAGAACTTTGGATGTTTTTACATCCAAACTTTAAACCATAAAACCCACTCATTCAGTGCTTGAGTTTTCCACCAGTTTTTGAGAACAGAGTCCTGACATTTCACACAGTGCTTGGGAGAATATTAAAAAGTAGCAGACTCAAGCCTTTGATGGGAGTATCTTCTGCTTTCAGGAGGTCTAGTAAATCATGTAGCTGCTTTCATTCATTTTTTTTTCATTAAAGAATTAAGTTGTTTGTAAATACTAGAGTCCGCTGAGCCCAGGACCTCCCGGAGAACAGAAGGATGTGCTTGTAAACAGCACAATTTCATACCAGTGCAACTCGTGTTCTGTAGCAACAGCAGCAGAATGGGATATTTTTCCTAGGAACTTGTTAGTTTGCAAGAGTTTGCTTACATTTGGTCTTCTCTACTTGTAAAATGGCCATCAAAAAGGTTTACCATCAATTTACTGTAGAAACAGGGTGAACTGGAAGTGATTGTTATTTCTAACTTCTCACCTGCTGTCTGGATTGGCTTAACCTGCTGGGTAAGAAAGAACTTGATGACCATAGCTCAAATTCAGCTCTAAACAGGCATGTTTGTACAGACATAACCATTAGTCACTGTGGTCCCAGCTATTAACCTGTTACCTGAAGACAGAAGAATCAGTTTCCTTGCTAGATAAAAAAAAAAGTTGAATGCCTTTGGAATGTTAATATATTTATTCTCACAAACACATTTTTAAGACGAGAGGATACCATCCTTTTTTTTCTTTTTCTTTTTTTTTTTTCCCCTCAACTGAGAGCTATTCCACTGAAAGATTACTGTTAAAAATGTCTTCTAACTTGGGGTGCCCACTGTGACAGATCACGGTCTGATTTTCAGTCACTTTTTATACATTTAGAGTCCAGCTGCCATTAATTTTTGATTAGGAGGATTCAAGACTTTAGAAGTCTCATCCTGAGCCCCCAAGCCAGGAGTCTGAATTCTAGCATGGCTAAATTAGGAGTTTTTCATTAAATGCTCTTTGAATGTAGATAATACCATGTGGGCTGCTGCGTCTCAAACAAATGATAAAAAGCAGTAAACCGAACTCTTCTTTTATCCTCAGAAATTCTGCTTAGTACAAACTGCAAGGAAGCTTAATGGAGTTAAATATCCACCCTCCGAACACTGCCACTGGAGCTAGCGGAGTATCTGCCTGCAGTAGGTTGTCATCCTCCATATGAACCCACACAAGAAAGACAGAGGGCACTTTGCCAGTGTTTTGCAGATATTTGCTGTAAGCAAGGTATGATTAGTTGTGGGGAGCTTGGCTTTTGATCAGGCACTTTGATCTAACTGGCACAGGCTCTTCTGCTGGTTCCTCCTCCCGTTTTTGCTCTGAGCAGCCTTTACCACTGTCCTACTGCTTCCCCAGTTCCTCATTCCACTCCTGCTAACATTGCCTTACTTTGTACTAGTCTTCACTGATGTGGGTTTTTTTGTCTCACTGTTCTGATGGCATCTCCGAAACCTCAATCACCATAGATGACTGCATGGCATGTTAAGTTCATCTTAGGCTCCTTAGGAGATCTCAGCCTTTTTTGGTCTCACTGGCCAAGTGCTCTCCACGTCTGGCATCTAATCAGCTTCAAATCTCCTTTTAACCAGTGGTCCCATTACTCTTTGTATCATTCAGGAAAGCAGCATTGGAGAGTGCGGCCTGATCTATTCACATACAGAGTGAGTCCTATAGCCATGAGGCTGTTAAGGAAACTGTCCTTTTAGTTCCTTGGACTGGAGCTGGTCTAGTTGTCATACATGACTCGGTGCTCATGGAGCCAGGTAGGAGAAATTGGGAGCTTCCAAGGATGTAGTAGAATTACATGGCATGATCTGGAAAAATAAGATTTTTTTTGTATCTGAAGTTTTCTTCTACTCAGCAAAGTAGACATGCTTAGTGTAGGAAACAATGAAAATGCTCATAGTTGACATTTTCCATTGGTTCTGTCAACAGTGAAAAACATCCAAATGAAATTATTGCATCTTAAGAGAAAGAAGACAGAGAAGATTCTTCTTGTGTGTGCAGGCTACTTCTTTCTTGAGCTTTTGCCAAATGCTAACCACTTTTCTGTTTTATTTCTTTTTATCAGGAAACTGAATCTATCTGTATTAAATAAAGATAGTGACTAAATTGCTCTGATTAAGCTGAAGAACTAAAATGATACTAAGGTGGCACCAACATGAGAAAAGATGTTGGACTTGTAGCACAAACTCAGTATAGGCAATTAACTCACTGTGATTGACTTCCTGTTGTCTCTGGTAGGCCACAGTTCAACAACTATAAGGTTATGACCATTCCTCAGCTTCAAAATATCTATTTATTTTTGGAAGTGATTTTTCTCAGCCAAGATCTAAATATTCCTTCAGTATTTTAAGGTCGCGAAGGGAATAAATACTAGTCTTCCTTGTAAGGTCACTCAGAAATAAAGCTAATTTGTTGTAAATTGTAATGCTTGAGACAGAAGACATGTTTTAAGATCGTAGTTCACCTTCCTGCTAATGCAAGATTATCCTGTGCATTACATTTTCTAGAGCTTCACACAGTTTAATTTAAAAGCTTGAAGGCAGGCCTGGCACATTCTTCAGAAACCTTTCTACAACTTCTTGCTCTTCAGATTTCTTGGCATTAATCCTAATTTTTCTGTTTCAAAATGTCAACTCCTATAAAACCCTTTGCTATTTCACCGTGTGCTGTTGGGTCCAAAGCAGGAATTGTTGTGTAACTCTCAGTAACCCATAGAAAGGAATTGTTTGATGGAGTACTTTCTGCAACAGCAGTGGTTTGGAATCAGGACCTAGAGATGTTGTTCTTCTTGTGTTTGGCACTGGCAATGGTGAGATGTGAAAATCGGTGGGATCCTCTTTATTTGGAGAGCCTAAATTTAGTTTTTTTTAATAGCGTCCAAATTACCTGTGTTGTCAATCCATTTTGTGTATACATCTTTCAGGTTTCCCTCGTAAGGATACGTTGGATCATTTTTCAAATGATTTCTTGAAATCAGTCTAACCTTTGTTTTCCATGATGCTGTTAAATCCTCCATGATCTTATTAGGCTGTGCACAGTTGGCTTTATATTGGTGTCTTTAGCACATACTGCCCGTGCACGTAATGCCTGTGATACCAGCTAAGCCTTCTGTGCTCATTTCCCAAAACAATACAGTGTCATCTTTTTTTTTCTTATGTGTTTTAGTAGGCGTAACTGTTTAAATAAGTGCTGCATGGCTGGTGATTTAAAGTAGTTCAGGAACTGAAAGTTCAGATTTGTAACAAATAAAGAAAATTATATTTCTTAAGAAAAAATTAATTATGAACTCTTTCTAAATCATCATACTCCAATGTGGATAGCATATTAAAAAAAAAACCCAGCACCTCTCAAAAAGCATTTCTGCAGTCATTACCTTCCTATTTTGCAAAGATCAGAATGAGTTCTTAAAAAACATCTCTTCTTATTATGTGGAATATGAAAATAGTGCTTGTAATCTTTTCCAGTGTCTTCTGTAATAAAAAGGATTGAGCACTAATGTTTTGTTTACACATAGTGAATATCCAAACATGAATATGGACTGAAATCTGAGGTGGCTAAACATATTGTCCTATTTGTGAAAAATTGGATTTCCATTCAATCAAAAGAAATTAATATCACTCCAGCACCTGACACTGAGTAAGTCTCATGTTAGCATCTCCCCCAGAACAGTTCTGGCTATGAAGAGGTGCTTGCTTGTTTTTGTGGGTTACCTTTTATGTTGTCCCTCACAGATTAGGCTTCAGCTATAAAATATGTATTCAGCTCCCTTATTTTATAGGACTAACTCCAATAACACACAGTGCCATTGGAAAATGCAATCTTTAACCAGTGATTAAAGATTGTGTTTTCAAATGTGTTTGTTATTTTCTCGCTCTTTTTAGTTTGTTCTTAACGATCTGATATAGCTATTAGAATCTTTTGGGGTAGGGCTTTCTTTCTGAGAAGAGCTGGTTTTCAGCCCTTTGCCACTTCCACCATTGTAAACATTTTCTGAAAGGAGAAAGTGGTTCTGCTGTGATTCAGGAGAGGGCATCCATAAAGATATATTTAAACTGCAGTTTTCATTAATTCTTACCTGATATTGCACTGAATGTACCTTATTACCAGTAAAAACTTCTGAGTTTGTTGGGACATACCCACATCTCAAGCTAATCTGACTGAAAGTATAATTTAGAGCACTGCGTCTTCTGGCTGAAAGCCACCATGCAAAGTAAAGGATCCAGGGCAAATTATCAAATACTGGTAGTCCTCCAGCAGTCTTTTCAGAAGGTCTTTGCAAGGTACAGCCGGTCCTATGAAGTCTGCAATGAATCTTTCAGATCTTCATACAAAACCCCCATAGATTATTCTCCAGACACCAGTGAGTCCATGTAGTAACACTGGATATGTTCAGTAATTCAAGTGCAGTAGTTATAAACTCAGCTTTTGCAGCAGGGATTTTCAACCTGCAGAAGAATCTATGGTGAAAATGTAGCTTCATTTTGGGAGGAAGACAGAAAAGGTTTTGAAGGATACTGCTTAACAGAGGAGAAAAGAGGACCTAAAAGTTGCCCTTTGCATTGGATTTTGAAACTTTTCAAGATAGATAATTCCATTTCCTGTTTTATGGCTGTTATCAATCTAATTGAGTAAAATATCATCTCTAAAACAAATTTTTTAAAAGCTATACTGGCATACCATTAGAAAATAAAGATTAACATTTTTAATATCATAGCTGTCACATGTCTGCAATAATTAACCCGTATGATAGCACCAGATTTTATCATTGCCCTCTAGTTTTAGTCAGTGAGCACACTACCATTACATGGTGTCTTTGACAGGCACCAGGTATACCTTGGGACTGTGTTCTTCACTTTCCAGAAGAACTATGTGGGTTAGCTGCATACCTCCTGCAACGATTCCTTTTCGGGGGATGCAGTAGAATAGTTATGATTGATGAGGGCTTATGTATTAGTGAGGAGCTGGCTGAGCCTCTTAACCACATATTTTCTCACCCTTTATCTTTTGGGGTTTTAGAGATGCAGAATTACAAGCAAGGTTTTACATATGTTTTGGGCATTAGTTGAGATCCATTGAGTCATGCTTTTCAAAGCATTTTGTTAGGAATATTGAGCAATTGATTTTCCCTGGAAAACTTGAGGACATCTTCATACTATTTCCATCAGTATGATCCAGTTCTGTTCTCCACAGAAATTCAGCAGGAGTCCAATTTAATGAGACCAGTGAAAGGAATCTGACTGCTCTATTTATAGCACGCTAATTGATGAGGGTAGCCACAATAGGAGGAAACCAGAGAAAATCAATGCAGTATCAAATGAAAGAAGCACATAAGCCTTTAAAGAGAGCTGCCTGAAAGCCAGTTATGAATGAATCCATTTGAAAATCCACGGTTACATGTTGGACCATGTGTGTTCTTACTTTAAGTTGTAGGAATGAAATCAAACTAAGCAGCATTCCAAAATGCAAGGAAAGCCTTACTATATTTTTTCTTCTTCATCCTGTTGTTATTCTGTCTCATTATATCTTCTTGATGAATTGTTTTCCTTTCGTATGGTGACTGTAAACATCTTCTTTTAGACAACGTTACCCTTTTTCTGTAATGATCCCTGATGCCCCTCCCTGAGGATGGCAGCCACACTCTGCAGAGCCCCTTGGCTGTGTGTCCAGGACTCAGGCACAGTTCCAGGTCTCACGGCTTTCACTTAAATGCAGGGAGAAAATGGTCTATCTACCTCCATTCTCATTCCTGTCGTCCAAATACTTGTAATCTTAGTAGATACATAAGCATAACTATGCGTACTCATTGCAAGTGTTTCTTAAAGCTGTGTAATGGACCTTTGTTTCTTCCTCTAATTGCATTTTTTCCTCATGAAATCTGCTAAAGTCCTGAACAACCCCCCATTTTCTATCCCTGAGTGTTATGGTTTTGTGGCAGATATTCTCTTTAATGGAGGTATCTCCGTGCTATGGGTTGACTACCCACCAGTACACTGCTTTTGGGTTGCAACAAACTACCATAAAGGCATTTTAGCAGTAATTTGCCTCAGAAAAAGCTGAAAGGAGAACAGACATGTACACGAAGTGTACACTTTGGTGACTTTGAATATGCTTTTTGTTCTTGTGTTTGTACATACACAAAGGTTTTACTTACCTCTTCTCAAAAGGATGGCAAACATGCCAAGGGTTACAGGCAAAGCTGTCCAAGGTGGTAATGTGTGTCTCCTTTCCTTCAGTGCTTAAATGTGCTTGCAATTGAATAAAAATCTTGCTTCATTTTACAGCATGCGAAATGCAGCACTTAGGTTTACTTTCTGGGGAAGAATGTATGTACTTTTTTCAGTAGGATAATTAAAGGCATGGCATCATGAAGTAGATGCTGCTGAATGGAAAAGGAGTAAATCTGAACTGTTAGTTTCTGTGGGCTAAATTTATGTAACACCAATAGCTAAGCATATTAATGGTGCTACATTTTTTGTTCATTCAGTTTTGAGCATATGTAGTGGCATGGAGTTGTGGCTTAATTAGCTAGATGACTAATGTCAGAAATATTGTCAATTATCAATATGGTCTTCATCTTTCTTTAAACCCCAACTGGGAATCCGGTTCCCAGTGACATCAGCAGTTGCCGTGGTGAACTTTCATAAACTAGTCTTTAATCTTTCATTAAATCACAGGCTAGGAAAGCAGACATGGGGACTTAGATGAAAAAACGTGCATCTGCCGCACTGATGTCTTCCCTGAAAAATAGAAAAGGCATGCATCCGTGTTTTTTGAAAAAAAAAAAAGATAATTTGGTGCATTGGTGAGCACATTCTCAACCACTTGTATTGTCTAAGCAACACCATGGAAAAAGAATTTGCAGAATGTAAACAGAGATGAGATGTGTTGGGCTTAAGAGCAGCTGAAATCGAATATAACACTAGGGCCTAAATATGATGAATGAGTCAGCTCTGTTATCCATAGGGTTTGAGGATGGAGGTAAGGGTAGCAAGTTTAGCATCTCATCTTCTAGCCACACTGGGCTTTAGCTGGTCATTTTTCAGAGCAACAGGCTGCAATTTTAAGTTGTACAGGAGGGCACTGGAGAAAACTCCATGTAAGCTACCAGCACAGAGCTGATGTTTAAACTCACACTCAGGCTAACCTATGGGGACAAAAAGAATGGGAGAGAGGGTAGAGTACTTTGGGGCCCATGTGAAGCAGGGTGGGTGTTCTGAGAAACAACTCGGGGTTGGAAAGGCAAATAGAAACTGACTGACAAGCTCTCAAGTGTTTGGTGTACTGGGCTGAGATTGGAGAAGTAGAAGTATCTGTGTCACTATTAAGGGACATACAGGTAGAATATAAAACTTTAATTGTTGAACAACTCCTCAAAATAGCAGTTTGGGTCAATATGTAACTGTCTCATTCTGTGCTATTTTGTCTAATAAGAGAAAATGCTTCTTCCTCAAGAAGCTTAACGTGCTTACGTCATGACATCACTGTATCTCTAAGAATCATCATAGTAGCTGTTGTTGGCACACACCTTCTCAGCAGTTTGTTTCTGCTCAAGTCTTGGTCTACCAATGCAAAGCTCTTTCCCCTCTTTGTCCTAAATCAGTCCTGGCCGCTATATGGGGAGCCAGTGCTTCTCTGTGTTTGTTCACTCAATGGCTGTTTTGGGGAAAAGAAGTACAATTGCAATTTAATATTTTTTTCCCTAGAGTAGAAATGGGAAATCAGAATTTTACGCTTCGGAAATGGAAAAAAAATTAAACAGGCAGTAGAGAACAGAATTAGAACTGCTTTGTTCTGTTTTGCATTAATTGAAAAAATGGAAAAGCAGAATCTGGGGGATCTGATTTGTTGGGGGTTTTTTTACAGATTTTAAGGTTGGGATTGATTTCCTTTAAAGTTATGAAGTCTTACTCATAAATCTTTTATGCTTTCCCTGAGGCTTTTTATTCCTGGAAAGGTTTTTGACAATTTTAAGTTAGCCAGAAGAAGTACACTAAGCTGTAATTTATGTTGCCAAGCATTATTTCCCAAGGCCCTGCCTTCTCACACAGAGGAGCACACTGGTGAAACTGCAGAATAGAATTATCTTTGCTCAGGTCGCAAAAAGAGAAGTTATCTGTGAAAGCACCCTGTCATGTTTTCCTACGGGCACCAAGTTCACACTTATGCCCTTGAAAAGTACCATTTGTGTGGATGACAGACTGTCACAAGGCTGGGACATAGGTTAGTGCTGTGAGATGAAAGCCTTTTGGCGTTCTTCTGAGTCACTGGCACCATCTGTCCCTCTTCCTGAGGTAAGGCCGGATGGAGTGAGTGGAGCCCTGGCATGCTGTTCAGCACTTTTATTTGGCATTCCTGAACTTGCATCAGTCGTGTTCTGATGGGAAGGTTGGTGTAGGATAACTTGTTTTGTTCCATGTTCTGCAGTGAACCCCAGGCATAATCTGCTTTGATTCACATTGTATATTGCAGGAGACATATTTTGCTGCAAAGCAGATGGTTTCAAAATGAATGTTTTTGCTATTAGTGCACTGTTTTGGGCCAGGTGCTGCTTGCTTCTCACTCCTCCTTGTTCAGAACTTTGATTTTCTTTTCAACACACAATAAAAACTTAGAAGGAATTCAGTCAGGATTCACATAGAGCACAATTCTGGTCACCCAAATAGTGTCAGTCTGGTTTCCTTCTCTCTGCTTTTATTTGGTGGACAACATGCTCCTGTCCTTTCTCTTTTGGGTTTCGTCCTTTCAATATGGACTGAAATTCATAGCCCTGGGCTTATCAAACCCATATTGATTAAAAGACCCCAAACCCTTAGATAAAATAACTTTTAGGCAACACAAAGCATGACAGTAGGCTATTAAAATAAAGGGGTCAGGTTCCCCACAACATTGTATGTAGAAAGACATGGTAAGTGTTGATCTTGCAGTGGAAGCCATGGCATTAGAGGAGAACAGGACTTTACAGATAAACCCAAGGCTGTGAGTTTATTAGCTGAGTGCTTTGTGAGGATCACTGCAACACTATAGAAAATAAAAACTGAGTATATTTTTTAGTGCTGTTAGTGAGCTTTCAGACAAGTAGTAATGTTGGGTGAAGCTTGGCAGTGGATGACACAAGTTGAAGTTATGTGCATTTTGCCTCAGGAATGACACTAAAATGCACATATGAAAAGGGAGTTCTTGAGGGTTGATGTTCAGTATGAAGTGAGCAAGGAGTAAGAGCTGAAGTCTGTGGGATGGTGAAAGGTGACCCATAGTGTTGGAACCTGGAGAGGACAGTTTGCATGGAACAGCAAGACTAGAGAAGGCAGAGAAGATGGTTAATGCAGTAACTGAGGGCATTCTGTTTCTTCTGTATTAACTGTAAAATAGAGGTGGGATGAACAGCAAGTTATTTTAGAGTGAAATGTACTGTAATGCATTTATATGCTAAAGAAAAGGAGCAGGAAGGGTGAAAATAGGATCTGTCACTGCAAGAAAATGTCATCAGGAATATAATTAGAGGAGTTTGTGCTGGAAGTCAAATTTCCATGTTGTTTCCCAGGTAACAAGTGAGTCTGTTGGTGGGAGAGGTCCAGGCTGTGGAGTTGGACTTGGCAGTAGTGGTTCATGTTTGTGTGTACCATTTGTTTTGTCCTCATTTTCAGAGTCCTAAAATAGATGTAATTTCCCTTAATGTTACATAACAATGAGTCAAACCCAGCTTTTAAACATCTTTAATTAGGTTTAACAACCAGATTTCTAGTTAAGACGTTTAAGGTAGTGAACACCGCCCTCTATCCTTGCAGAAAATGTTCAGAGGTTGCCTGCAGTGAGTGTGCAGGTGACTTTCATCAAAACTGATCCAAACCACATTTCCTCTTGAGCTACACAGGATGCTCCAGTGCAGGAGGTTCAAACTTTCCCAGCCTTATGCCCGTCTGCAGGCTCCTGCAAGCTCTAGTGCAGCCTCCTGCGCTTCCAGAGCCCTGCAGCTTTGGAGAGCTGGCAGCGGTCGCCTGCCCGTGGAGATCATCAGAGTTGGTGTCAATTTAATGTGGATTTAAACAAAGCTAGGCCTGCCAGGTTGGACAGAGAGTTACTTGCTTGAATTTCAAAATTTTGACTTCTGGTTTGATTCTTGCTTCAGGCATTATTTCAGATCTCTCATTTGAAGAGAAAATATCATCTCTACCTGGCTGGGAGCCATGTCCAGGGCAATGCAGTATAGTTCTCGCTGGGAATACTTTTCATCTGCAGCAGTGGTAGATAATGCACCTAGTTGTGCACATGCTCTGATACTAAATAGTATCTGTACTTATTATTGCTTTGTACGTGTGCTGAAAAACACATGGCAGTAGTATGATAGATATGGATCAGGGAAGAACCATGTCTTGTGTGGACTGTATAAAACTATATACAGCCTACTAATCATGTAACAGTGCTTCTATTTTATAAACTTCATGCTCTAATGGAATGCACATTGCAAGGTTTTTGCACTGATGCTGGGTTATGTTAATCTGTGAACTTGTTTAACAATAGCGTTGTAGAAAAGATAATTTATTTTTGTGTGAACTCATCTACATCTGTATTTACTTTATTGTCAAAAAAACCCAACACAATGAGGAAGAACTTTATTCCAAAGGTATAAAATACTTGCAAATTGATTTTTTTTTTCTGTGACATGCAAAACCATGCTAAGGTCTTGATCACATTATTTATTTACTATGAATTCAGCTTCTCTGTTAGCCTAGCTCCTATTCCCATTGGGGCTGTGCTGTTTACGCTGCTGATGATAGGGAATAAGTTATTTTTATTATATTCTTATGAAGCCTCTTTCACAAAAAAGCATTCAGTAGACAGTAGTAGAGAACTGTTTCCAGACAGGTACATTGTTTGAAAATGGAATATCTCATAGCCCAGATGCGTTACTCTGTAAAACCATCAGAAGTAGCTATTATCATCAACATTTACAACCCCATATGTGGATTATTATTTACTTTGGATTTATTAGTTGTGTACTCGAAGTGGGCTTGATTCTCATCTGATGCAGAGTCCAATTCCTCAGAGGCAGTGAGTTAAGTTACTGTAGCTGAGGTTCTCCAAAACCCCTGCGTGCTGTCTCCCAGTCTCCTGGTCAGTGAGCGCTGGTGTCCATCACTTGTGAGTGATATTCAGATCTGGGCTCTTCTCCCTCACTTTTCCCATGTACCAAGGTTGTTATTGATCCCAGTCTTTTAAGGTTTAAACCCTTGAGTTACCTGCTGAGTAATAGGTATGGGAATATGGCAGAACTTAATTACATAACAGTTACCTTAAAAACAAATGATGGTACATTGCTCAGTGCCATTGAAAAGGAACTGTGATGCTGAAGACCTGATGGCTAAGAAAGTAATAATTACACATATTTTACTTGGAGAATTATTTATATCTTGCAGCCATTTCTAGTCACCATTTCAAACTGTACGGAATATGGATAACAGAAGTTTCAACAGATAGGATATGAACAGAAACATTTGTGTGACACTAATTTTTGTAAAATAGGCTACTCTGCAGAAGTCACTGCAGTGGATGAAAACAACTCTCAAGACTCCTTAATATGTATTTACACAACAGACCTCATAGTGCTTGAGTAGCCACTCTGTTTAATTAATGGTATTTAAAAGGTTTATTCTGTGTAAAGCCTACATTTGAAACGGAATATATTTCTTTTTATGAGGCATAATAATTTAAAATTGCTTCATGTTTTCCTGAGTTTCTTGCTGTTTTACAATGGGAAACTGCCAGTGGAGAACTCTCTAAGAGAGTATAACTATTTACTAATAAAATAGACATGCCCAGGGCTGCTCCCTCCTGGTGTAGTGGCTATGTCCTGACTATTAATATTTTTGTTAACCTAAACAGATTGCTACCTCCAAAGAGCATCTTGGAAACAATGCTTAACTTGTGTTTGCCTTCATAATGGTTTGGGAGAGGGATAGGTGGCTATGACTTACTCTGACAGTTTCACAGTATAGATAATTGAGTTTCTCTTCCATAGATGTTTCTGGGTGCTGATTTCTGGGTTTCTAATTGTGCAGTATAGATACTGCTTGGGATTTTGTAGAATATTATTTTGTGTATCTTGGTGTTTTTAATGGTGTGTTTTACTTGGGAAAGGCCTGTCCCTGTAGTCAGAGATGATGGAGTATAACTGATACGATAACATAGTGCAAGTCCACAGTGAGTCCAAGTGAGTGAACTGTACGTGAAGAACATTGCTTTGGAGATCTTTGCACTCACCCTTGTGGGCTGGTGTTGCAGGACTGGAATGTCACGGAGTTAGCTGAGCTCATCAGACCCACTTGCTATTAACTCTTATTTATCTTCTCAGTGTTAAACATTTGTAGTATTGACACAATCATATCTTGCAGCAGATAAGCGGTCGTGTTTTTCAGTTCTTGGTGACGCTTTGAGGCAGTTGAATGCTGCTGTAAAAATGCTTACGTCAGCTGAAAGTATATACAGAATCTAGATAGGCAGAATGAGATTCTTCGAGTTGTTGTTTGACTAAGACATTGAGGTTAATGCATCTACTTCTACAATGGCACCATGGGACTTTATACAACAGAAGTGGTCAGGACTCTTAGTTGATTTTTTCTGCTGAAAGCTGGCAGCTTCAGTGAGCACACCAGCTGTTCAGTTGTGCTGGAACTGAGGGGCAGAGTTGAGCCAGAGGAGAGGAACCAATTACTGAAGTACCAACAGCCACTGGACAGCTCTGTGGTGTCCACCAGAAGGTTAAACCTGCATGGCCTCATTTTGCGGGTGAGGTCTGTCACAGTCACAGGATTGGGCGATGAAGTATGCAGCACTGTGGCAGCTCAGAATAACAAAGCAATCTGTTTGAATGCTGAGGGTGTCTTTGGACACACAAGATAGTGCTTGTCTGTTATTTATTTCATTACATAACTCTTCATATCAGATCTGCATGAAATTCAATTTCTGATCCTGTTGTGAGCTTGCATTTTGTATGATCACAGCAAATAACGGAATGGAATCCGTTAGTATAGGTTCAAGATGCTGCATTCCTATGTGCAAAAACAAGGCCACTGTAGTTCTTTTAAAAATTTAAACAGAAACATTATAACCTTTTGACTCTACAGCCTTTCTAGGAAGAATCACAGATTTTCCATAAAGACTAAATTAAAATATTTATGTAAAATGTCTGCTCTTTAGATTTTTTTTTTTTATTTCCATAGAAAAGTATCAAATGAGTTAAAACTGAAATGTTTCATTTTGGCAAAGCTGCCAATATTGAGTGGAGCATTCAGACACTTTACGTCCCCATTTACCTCTAGGCTGTATCTGTTCCTATCTCCAGGAAAGACTAGTGTGCACTGTAGGAAAAAATATTTCAACCAAATAACATTGTCTTTGTAAGGAAATGAAACCTTAGAGCACTCAAGCTACAGCTTCTAGGTCAGTAGCAATAGCTAGCAAGCATTTTGAGATAATTTCCCCCCTCCTCCCCCAGAAGGTAGATACCTTCTTCCCCTCCATCCAGTGAACTTAAATTCTAAGGTGTAGCCTTTGCATTTTGTATACTGGCAGATTTAGCTGTTGCATTCTTGTCACAGAACACTTAAATATTCATGCTGCTTTTAATTTTAGTGCTGAAAGACTGTAGTGGATATGATGATGCAGGAATTTGGGTTCAGAAAATGGAAGACTTTTTAATGTTTCGGCTACGTGTCAAGATTTATCAGCCAGACTCCAAAATGAGCAAAGCTGACTGAAGTACTGCTTTAAATGATTTATTTCAGTAAATACACAGCCAGGATCTTTGAATGGCTAAGCGTGCAGCTGGTTTCTGATATCTAGAATGGGGCTTGAAGTGTTGTTTATTCAGAATGAGAACAGGTATTCTAGATATAGAGTACTGCATTTGACACATATATACACATCAGCAGATTTCTTTGCCTGATTTGCCAAAAATTAGAGTAACAAAGAAACATGTTAAAAATGATATCATGGTTATTCCAGGTGGGATTTATTACATTTAAGGGAATTTAAATGAATCATCTGTGTATTTCTTATTTCCCTATGTGCTGGCAGTAGGCAGCCCCTCTCTCCATTGCCAGCATCTGACACACTAATTGGTCCCTTGCTTGATCTGTTTTCCTTTTTGTTTATGTATAGCTAATTCTAGTGCTCTCCCTTTTTAATATGGTAACATCAAATTTGCTCAAGGTCTGTGAACTAATGTGGATTAAAAGTGAAGCAGCAGCAGCTCTAATACATAATTGATCTACCAGTAGAGCACAAAGAACTGATTCTGGTTCCTAGATAGAAAATACCTTCCTTTTTTTTTTGTCCTATGCTGATAGTCTGAGCTTTTAAATCTGTTTTAATTTAAAGTAAATAGGCTACTGGAAACTAACAAATTATCCATGTTAATAAATTATTTAAGAGATGAATTTGATGTTAGAGGCATAATAATTTTTAGACACAGACACACATACGCTCTATTTGACATGTTCCTTTTAGATTTCGATGCAGTTCTGTTCGTGGGCAATTGAAAATATCCTATGTCTAGCAAATGTATTTTTTGGGTCTGTATATGTCTCTTTCTGTGACCCAGCATCTGTTAGTACTTAACAGAAGATTTTGGTTGCTTAAACTATTTCTACGGGTGCAAGAGCTTTGAGACATTGCCTCCAGATACCCTCAACAACAGCATCCCTTTGTGAATGGACAGGCTGTAAAAAACCATGTCTGCTTACATTAACATTGGCACTGATTTTGCTTCAGCTCGTCATATGTCGCTTTTCTTAGTTACTGAGGAATGACTCTTGACTGTTCAGTTAAGCAGAAGTAGAAGGGTTTAAGGTTTAAGGTTTAATGATATTCTTACTGAAGTGAGGAGTTTCGTATTTTCAGGCTCCTTTTGAGGTACACATGGTGGTCACAGCAGAGGTGTTTACAGCTGTAGCATGAATGACAGGTGGATGACAGTTTCACAGTTGTGAGACTAATAGCATGTATGTGCTGGATGGCATGGCACAATGCATTGTATGGTGCTAATGGATGGGAAGTAAGAGGCAGCCAACAGGGTGTCTCTGCCTTCCATTAAGTCCGTTCATGCATACCATATGTCATCATTCCTCCACTGGAGATTTAATTCTCTGGTTAGTGCCAACCACTAGCGCTGCAGTGACAATAATATAGGAAAGCAGAAAATTTAAGCCATGCTGTAGAAGAGGGCTGCAAATCAGAATGTGGCCAAATCAGCAAAGTAGAATGGAAGGAGATGGAAGAAGGATCTTTTTGAGCACATACTTATGCTGTCTGTAAAAAATAGGTTACATTGTTTTAGTATATTGCATTGGACTTAAGACGCTACAATTTGAATAATGTTTTAAGAGTAGAGTAATAAACATTTTACAACCTCTAGTTACAAACATCTGAAGATGGTACATATGCAAAAGCAGTATCTTTTGTTAATAATGCTCTATTTGGAAAAAGACATGCTTTCAGATGCAACTGCCCTTTATAAGGTTGATAGGGATAAGAACATAGCAGTAAATTGTCAGTTTGAACATGGAAATTGAACTTCGTTCTTCTTTCTTAGAGGTTTCGTTAATGAGTGAAGTTAATATGAGCGTTGCTGAGTTTTCCTGATCTGTGAGATACCTGTATTGTCCTCTGATATCACTGAAAATCTGGGCTCACGGGTGTGTGTTGAGCTAGAAATGGAAGAACAGCTCATTCCCAGCCTTTGTAAACTGGACCTGTTCATTGCTGTGCAGACAACTTGGCAATGGCTAAGTTTTGTAAATCTTGGTTCAGAGAGTGTGATGCATGAAGTGTCAGGGTTTTCAGGAAAGGCAAACCTTTGTTTAGGTGGAGTAAGCCATGCACATTTTTGTAAGCCACTTGTGATGAGAAGATGAATGACCTCAGGCAAGCCAAGAAGCTTTAGTACATTACATAGGGTAAATATTAACATCTATCTGCAAATCAGTTTTTTATTTACCTAGAGAAGTCTGTCATCACCCTGGTTACTTTGGCTGGTGATGAGCTTCAAAAATAGCACAACTTTGGGAAATGAAGTTATTTGGAAAATACCAGCTAAAAAGACCCCATTTAACCTCAGTGATTTTATATTTTTCATCAGTGTCTGACTTTTTCAGAACTATGTGGTCTTACGTGGTTTTCTTATGTCAAGAAAGACCTTCTGTGTTTGAGTTTGTTCCCCTGACCTTTGGTCCTATCACTGAGCACCACTGAAAAGAGCCTGGCTCCGTCTTCTTACATCTGCCCTTCAGGTGTTTATATACATTGCTGAGATTCCCCTCAGCAGGAGAGTTTTCTCTCCTCCATGCTGGACATTCCCAGCTCTCTCAGTCTCTGCCCATATGAGAGATGCTCCAATTCTTTAGTCATCTTTGTGGCCTTTTGCTGGACTCTCTCCGGTATGTTGCTGTCTGTTTTGTCCTGGGGGGCCCAGCACTGGACACAGCATTCTGGACAGTTTCAGAGTTCAGTTCTTTCCTCTGTGGGTATGCATGTAATGTGAACTGAGGCTACTATTAATTTGTCTTACTGAGAAGAGATTCACTTGGGTTTTCCACTTTTATCTTAGCAAGAAGAGATCTGCATTTCTGTTTTGAGCTTCCAACTCCTTGGATATGAATTTTCAGGAGTTTCAAAAGTGTGATTTTAGGAGAGAGCCTGCCATCACATTTCTTCTTTACTGGCATATCCTGATAGCACAGTAATCATATTAGCCTTTTCCTAGATATTCATGATAAACCATGTAACTATTGATTTGTCCAGTTGTTGTGAATCTCTGTTTTTACTAACGGAATTTCCTCTGTAGCAGCTAACACAGAGACAGCCATGTTTGTATGGCTTTACAAAGACAAGGGGTTAATGTCTGAAGTTAGACTTGAACAACAGTGATTTATGGTCCTCTAGAGTACTAACTTGAATGACAGTCCTCCCTCAAACGATATTGAAATTCCCCAGACTCCCAGGTGCATTTTACGTGTGTGTACCACTAACAGTGGTTCAGGAGTGCAGAAGAGGGAAGCTGAAGTGGAGTTAGCATGTAGGAAGCACCTTTCAAGCACCTTTGTAAAGATAAAGTGTAGCTGAGCAGTTCAGACTGAGGCTTTCTTGAAGCTGAAAGGCTGAAATAAATCTTCATTCTATACTATGATAAAGACATTTGAACACTTTTTGGAACTGGAAATACTTTTGTACTATGGGGAACTGACCTCTTGAAACTATGTATGCTGCATAGTTCATGATACCTCTGCTTTTAATAAAATATAATACTTATTAATGGATCTCAAGTCAGTTATTCAATTTTCCCAGTAATTTAAAGCTTAATTATGCTGCATTCTGGATCTCAGTGGCTATCCTCAGCTGATTTTTCTTAAATCACTATCCTCCAATTTTACGGTTCAGTTCAATTCTCAGGACTCTCATTTGCATGGAGTGACTGATTAAAATTGGATGGCTAAAATGATTACTGCTCTTAGTGCCTACTACAGTGATGGAGATTGATTCCTCCTAGTATGAGGAAACATATGGCTCATGAAATAACTCTTGAAACACTAGTTTTCAGTTTATTGTATTATTGTAAATTGAAATTTATAAAAGGGTGGTCCCATTTTCATGCATCCTGTCTGCATTTTTGGAGGAGCCTTGGAAAATAAAATTGTAGGCACCAGTTTAGAATTTCTCCATTTCCAGGGGAAAAAAGTGAATATTCTGGTAGAAGAATTGGTATCTTTTAAGTCAATAACTTGTTTGCAATGCAAAGCTATGCAATGTTATTTGAAAATGTACATTTTTGCCTCCATGCAGTATTTCTGTTCACCCTATCCATCTGCAGACCTGTGCACCCCATTGTCGTGACAGGTTCAGATACAGCTTCTTGCAAATTTTGACGGAAGCCAGTCCTGAATTGAAGATCCTTAGGCTGGCTCTGGTTCTTCTGGGAGATTGTCACTTGGGATGATATACTCAAATTACATGGAAGGCATAAGATTTGGTATTTATTTACCCTATTTGAGTTTAGATCTGCAAAATCTATCTTGACATGTGACTGTAAAACCTGAGCCCTCCATGTAGGAATACTTTATAGTTCTCTTTCTTTGCCCTCCTGTGCAAATTTTGAAGAGGGACTAGAGAAGGAACAAGATGTTTATGTTTTTCCCATATGCATCATAGTAATTTCTTGATATCTCTCCCTGAATTACTTTTTAATTTAATCTCTACTGCTCCTCACTTTTATTTCTGTGGTTTCTGCCTTGTCACTGTTTCCTTCAGTCCTTGTCTTTACCCTATCCTAGAGTTTCCCTTTCTTCCTTCTGCTATGGAGAAAATGTGAGGTAACACAAGAGATCACATTTAGGTTGAATAAAACAGAACAAATAACTGTAGCTTCCCTAAGGCAATTCTAGATAAGTTACTGTTTAGCCTCCTCACATTTGCAAGTGGTCAGGCACAAGGAGGAGGGGTGGTATCTGATAACTACTGATGTTCCTCTTTGAAACGACCTGAGGCCCATGGGGGGCTTTCTGTGCCATGGAAGGCATTATGACAGTAATCCTGTGGTCAGCAGTTGCGGCAGAGACCAAGGGCTGTTTGGGCATCAGGACAGTCTCACTGACTAAAAGAGGGTGACTTCAGTATGAGGGTGGTATAAGCTGAGATGCTAGTGTGGCATTTCAGCTCCTGCTATACTGTCCCTGGCCAAAGACTTCTGCCTTGAGGAATTTGAGTATGTAATCCTTTATAAACAGTAATTTTCCACATTAATTTTATTCCACCAGTTTATGAAAGTATTTATGCACAGCAGTTAGCAGTATAGTGTTTTTTTCAAATTGTCTGTAATCTTAAACTAATAAAACATTCACAAACTACCTGGAAAACAAACTCCTTTTTTTTTTTTCCCTATGGGCATTTCTGTAGAAGAAATCACCTTCTGTTAATTGCCTATTGTAAAGAATGATTTTCATCACAGGATAGAAAACAGTATAGACGAATCTACTTCTGCCATCTTTCTTACTGTTTTTATGGCTTTGCTGATTTGGAAAATAGCATCAAGCTGTGCAAAGTTTTTGGGTTTTTCCCCCTTTTTAATACTTCACATTCCAAATTAAGTGTTACTTAGAATTAGAAAGAGACAGTGTTGATAGCTGAAAACAGAATTGTCCTTGGAAAACAGCATTTTAGATTTTCTCTTCAAAATTAAAGCCTTCATTTTTCAATGTTCAAACTAAACAAATGAGCCAAGGACCAATGCCCAAAACTCCAAGTCCTTTTCAAAATGAGCAAAAATTGCTAAAATAATTTCACAGTTTCTGATTAAACCTTTAAAAAAAATCAGATCAAAATCTATTGAAGTTAATTTGCAAAGTGATAAAATAATTTCAAATTAAAATGAGAGGTTTTATGCAAAATATTTTCTTTATCAAGCCCATCTAATTAAAAAATTGAGAGTGATATCAGCCCTTTAATCAAATAGTGGAAGCACAAAATCTCCATAGATTTTAAATTTTATTATATTTATATATAAATATGCAGACACATATGGTCAGATGGCTTTTAAATCCCACCTAATTAATTTAAACAATGTATGATTTTTATGGGTAGCATATTGAAATGAAAGATGGAAGATTGTTTGAAATTAAAACAGATACTTTAGTAAAAAGAGCAATATCCTCACTGGATGGATATCATCCTTCTTCTCATCCCATTTAATTTAACATATTTCTATATGAGCTGTAAGAGAAAATGACTAACAGAAATGAAGAGGACTGCCAAAAGTCAAATTGCTTCACTGAAAGCTTCTTAGTAAAATGACAACATCCAGTTCTAGATAATTACATCTTATTTTGTAGGAATGTCAGTGAATGATGTTAATTTGCCTTTAGGTAGTGCACTTTTGGTTGAACACAGTAACAAAAATTTGCTTGGACACTTTTTGTTTGTCTTAGAAATGGTTCAATATTGTCTAATAAAAATGAAAAGCTCAGACTAGGAGAGAACAACATCATAGTCTTATAGATGGAAATCACTAGTGCAGCTGTTCCAGGGATCAAGCGGAATTTCACCACCTTCGAAACCTTAGATTTCTCTTTGGATCTGAACCTTAAAGAGCCTTAGCAGAGACGGACAGAGGAAAAGTTTTCTGTTGTTAGACAACCTGAAGCTTAGATTCCTCATAATTTACTCAAAATGAGTTAAGGTTACTTATTGATCCCCAGCCAGGCTTGTTGAATGTTTGATAATTCAAAGCTGTCTACCACTTTCCAGTCTAGCTGTGTTCATGGTGAGCTTTCTGTCAGTTGTGTGGGTGTCAACATTGTCCTTTATTTTGAAAGGGTCTTTCCTCACCTGTTATTTATTCTCCCTAGTGTGTTTATAGATAGCATCTGTCTTCCAGAGTTTGTTTTCATAAGTAAAACAATCCAAATTCTTTTAAACTCCACAGATTCACTTTCCAGTCTCTTAATAATCCTATCCTCACCACTGGATAGGGTCCCAGTGATGTCTTGGGCACAGGTGATCAGTCTTGACACACAAGTTATATTATTTTAAGACATTGCAATTACCCATGTCATGGATGGATGCTGACAGGAAGTTTAGTATTAGGAATGCCTTGTTCTTTCATATGTGCAGTGAAAGTTACAACTTGGGAGCAAGACAGGTGTCCTTTCCTGATGTGGACAGCAGTGACTCTTGATTCCTCTTAGTACTCTTGGAATACTAACGAAGTGAAATACTCCTTCTAATCAGTGCCTTTTCTTTCCGTGCTTTTCCGTATTAACGTGTTAAAAACTAAGTTTAGTCATGCTGCATTTTGCAGCAGACATAATGCTTCAGTTTCTTTCTAATGGATCTTTCTATTATAAAGATACTATTTTATTTCATCATAATGACTTTTTTTTCCTCCATGAAGTGCTTGACTTTTTGGAATAGATGAAGGAGAAGTAATGTAGTATCTTAAGGAATAACTTTTAAGTCACATTTAAGATATTTGTACTTGCATTTTTTGTTATGAGGATACGGTTTCTGCAGTTTTGACTTTGCAACCCGTTGTCATCTACAGGTGCTGGGGCCTGAATTTGTCACAGCACTCAAGTGTAGCCTTAAGTAGAGTGTGTGAGTGTGTTCATTATATTTGTTTAGACTGTCCTTTGAAAGATGTCTCTAGGCTGTCAGCCAACCTCAAAAATAACCCCAGAGCATATATACCCAGGCACTCTTGCAATGTTAGTAAGTGGCAAGGTGGTTCCAGATGGTCTGTTTGGAGGGGATATGCAGCATTCTTGTAAGGCTCTGATGTGGTTGGGCTCCCAAGGCACAGCAGTCCCAGCAGTTTCTGAGACTACACTTCTGAGAGCTGTGCAAACAAATTTGACTACAATACTGACTTCAGCTAGGAGGGCTGCTTCATTGAAAGTAGACTTCAGAAATTTAAATGTAGACATGATACTCAAGGAGTGGAGAATGCTGTGGGCTTTAAGAAGTAATTTAATTTTTTGCATTTGGTAAAGATGAAAAAGGTGGGTCATGTTTATTATCCCTATGATAACAGTTCTGAGACCACTAAGAAGACCTACAGTGGTTTTGGGTTGGAATTTGGCACTTTCATCTCTTAGGTGCTGTTGAAAATGTCATATACTGGTTTTGCTGTTACTACATGTGCTGTAAGAGTTTCTGCTGGCCACAGTGGAGTATGGGACCCTCTGTGAAACCCTGAGAGCTGGCTCAGGTGATGGCCAAGCCTAGCGCAGGATGCAATGTGGTGCCTGGCAAGTAGGAACCTGGCTTCTTAGTACGTGCCAAGGCTGGTAGCAAGCAACAGCAGCTGGGTCCTTGGAGGGGAAGCAGGTTGTATAAATGGTTTGGCAGAGAGATAAAACTGCTGTGCTGTGAGTCTGTAGAATCATATCATAAGAGATGGAAACCTGGTGAGGCAGTTTCCTTGGAATTGTTCTCCAGTGGTGGCCATGCACTGGTAGTCACCCGGTCATGCAGACAGTAGTCGGGGGGTCTGCTTCTTTCTTGGCAGCTGTTAATTGTCACTTGTAAGCCTCATATCCCAAGAGCTGCGGTCCCTAATAGGAGCTACTTGCTTGCCTGTGTCCATGGCATGGCCATGTCCCGAACTGTGCTCATCAGAGACAAGGAAAGTTGTGTTCTGCTGCTTAAACAGAGGTTACAGTGAACACTAAGAAAAATCCACTCACTGTGTATATATAATTAGTTCTTTTTAGTGGATTGGTAATACCCCATCAGATTTATTACTTTTCTAGTCAGAAGCACAGCTTACTTCATGGCTGATCTCCATTTCTTACTGTTTTCTGGCAAGGGATTCCTTTTATTTAGAATTCATGTGATTCATGGGTTACAGGCTCTTCTGTTGAAATACAGTATGTCTGCAGAGGCAGTTGTGACTGCCACCATGCTTGTAACCTAGTCTACATAAAATCCCACAAGAATCAATGATTTGAAAGAAATTCCTACCTGCTGTTGGTGTAGGATGGCCATCTGTCTGGCAAATCCCCATGTGGAAGTCGGATGCATCTGAGAAGAAACCGAAAACCTTCTGACACCTGTTTCTTCAGCAGATGTAGTTGCTTACTGTGCTTTTTTTATTTTCTCACCAGGTGCTTTTGAGATTGACCTTTAGATCTACTTTCAACAGCTTTTGCATTCTAGTCCCAGCACAGTGTACAATGGAGGATCATTCTGACGAAATCACCCTTTCTTTTTTTTGGCACAAGTTTTGGGGGTACCTAATCACACTTTAGGAAGTGCTCCTGAATCTGGGCACCTCAGTTCAGTCACGGGAGCTGATAAATACCCAACTTCTTTAGTTCCAGGAAATACCTTAAGAATTTCTGAAAAACACTCAAACTGGCTTTTAAAATCAAGTGACAGGTTCTATTTGAGGATCATTCCACATATATTCATGATCCCCCATGTAAATGGTTTCCAAGATGCAGGAAAAAAAAGTAGAAGTGTCAAAGTGGTCCTTTCTAAAGATAGTCCTTTTGTCTACTGGAAATTTTATATCTTTATAAAGTTGCAGAGCATTCTGAGCCCACATTACAAATACAAATATCTTTGGCATTCTACTCTGAATCTGTGTATGTACATGTCTACCTACTGAGATCTTCTTATTCATAAATTATCCTCAGTTTCTTTGTGACTCTCAGCTCTACTGAGACTTCTGTACCTCTAGTGTGTGCTCTTTTGTGCATGGTACACAGCATGGAGCAACAGACTTCCTTGCTGGAGCAGAAGCCATGATAATCCAAATAAACACAACCTTCTGTAGATGAATTGTATCTCCTGTAACTAAAGGTTAAGGTGTCATCTAGTGATTTATCCTTAATGAATTTGTTGGATCACTGTGATAGGTACATAATTTACTACCTTTTGTACATCATAGGTTGTGTTCTCAAAATGGTATTTACAATACTGAACAGGATGAATTACGTGTCCAATTATCAACCATCCTGTTTGACAGTCACTGCTGACAGGAATTGGGCATTTAGCAAAATGAGGCTTCTACAGCAATCTTTCAATAGGATTATTTCAAGGCTGTTGTTAATCAAACATTTCTGGAGAAAAACTGCAACATAGACTGTTGATTGCATTGACTGTTGTGCTATGACCAGCCAGATGTGAGTGGTGTGTGTTATAGTTGTTATCCTCCCTGTAAATTATTGTCAAGACATTGCCTCCTTGATGGAAAATCCAGCAAGTTATTGCAATTTGAAGGCAAGTGGCATCCTGATATAAAGAGCCTCTGGCTTAGGTGTCCCTGTCAGTATGTGAAAGGAACCTTTGAGAGCAGTAAGTGACCTCTTCAGATTTCATTATTCCCACAGGTCTGAACACATTTGCAGAAGTAAAGAGGTTCTGCTAGTGTGCAGGCATGTGTACTTTTTCAAAGTATATTCTTATCTAGAAACATTTCATGAAAGATTTCCTGTTGGAATCTGAAACTCGGATATCAGCAGAAAAGGATTATGTAGCAGGCTGTGGACGGCAGGAGCTTGGAGAAACTCCTTACTCTGAGGAGCCTCATTACAAGACTCGTTTGATTGTCCTGCCTCTTCAGCAAGATATGGAAAGACTTTGTGATGGTGTTGTCAGACCATGTAGAAACCCCTTTGTTCTCTTCCCCCCATGTGGTCCTAGCTAAGGGAAAATGTTAACTACTTGTGTAACTGTAGCAGAAAATTTGTAATCCTCTAGTTAGCATAATCTATCCCCTAGTTAGCATAACCCATCCTCCTCATTAACATATCCTGCCCCCAAGACCCTTAAATTGTGAAACGCATGTTCAATAAATATTCCAGTTTTTACCTCCAAATTGGGATCGATTAGTTATTGACCCCCACGATTTCCTTTCTACAGGTTCTACCTTCTTTATCTGACAGTTCTTGATTGGCTCTTTAGCTTGTAATATTTTTCTTGGCCATATTGTTGGTGTGTGCTGTTATGATCCTAAAACGGTATGCTTCAAATGGTGTTTTGCGGTTTGTATCTTGGCTGCTGGAGGCTTCTGTATGGCCTACTGTCTTGTCTCCAGAGAAGGCAAAATAGGTCTATTGGCACAAAGGGCCTCGTCTGACCATTTGATTGCCTCCTTTTGAGCCTCTGATCCCACTGACCTGAAGCTGCCCTTACTGCATCCACACAGGAGGAGGAGCAGGAAGAGGTGTGGCTGGGAAGCATGTCCTTTTTTGTACCTGTATTGTTAAATGGGAATTGCTGCTGCTGTGAGGAACCTGGTTTTGATCTAAGTGACTACCATGGCTGCCTATAGTGGGCCACCTGTTGAATTAGGGTTCAAATGAAAGCCATTAATTTAGTAAGTCTGTATACCTAAGAGAAGGTTCCTCACTGAGAAGGTTCTGACATAGCCCATGAAAAGGAGACATGCATCAGCTTCTCCTGTTTACACTTCTTTTCTCCTTCTTCAGTGGTGTAGCTCCAGGCAACATAGGAGACGGCAGCAGCTTATTGCATTGTTTGTGCATATGATCAAGCAGGCAAAGACAAAATGAGGACACACGATGAATTTGGCAATAGTATTCCAGGACAGAGTGGCTGGCCTTCTTAAACTGCCAAACCTTCTCTGGCATATTCTCTTGACTTAGAAATTGAAAATGCATATCAGGGAGTTATCTGTTCCTTGTGATTTTCTGCAAGAAAAAAGAAAAATCATTGCTTCAATACAGATATGCTATCCTTACATTTAAGTTCCCAGAAGGCCCCTGACTATGTGACAAGAATTACTGTCATGGATATTGCATAACGTTTTATGCATAATGTTTAATGCAGCCTCAGTTTTATGAAATATGGATAATATTGGAGCCATTTTGGATAGTAGCTTAGATTTACACTTTCTTTTAAGGTGGAAACAAGGGACATTTTTAGTGCTTTTCAATGACATAGAAGAGTTGAGATTGTTACTATTAAAAATTAATAAAACCCATAGAAGTGGAAAAGAGAAAAATATATTGCATAGATGGATTATGGGCAAATCATAAATGTTAAAGCATTTCTGGAGGTTAGAAATGCTATACCTTTATTCGAATACCATAACTATCTCAACACACTTCCTCACTACTCTGTCCAGGGTGTTTTGCTTCTTGGCTGGAAGGCTGGAGCTCAGTTTAGAGGATATAATTTTGAATAATCCTTCTTCTTGTTAAAGTGTTATTATTAAAATGAAAACATTTAGAAAAAAACAAAAAGATACTTGATGTCGATGCATGTGCAACATATGTTAAGAGTCAGCTGACTTGTATGTATTTGTTTTGTGATTTACAGGACAGCTTTCCAGCTCGATTTGGAGGAATACATTTCGTCAATCAGCCATGGTATATCCATGCCCTCTACACAGTTATACGACCTTTTCTAAAGGAGAAGACACGAAAAAGGGTATTCCTCTGTTTAATTGTCCATTTCCTGGCAGTTGTCATCAGCAGACACATCATACTCTTAACAGTGTAGATATACAGGAGATATCAGCTTGCTATTCTGTGTTGTAAAGAGTACCTTCAGCTGTTTTAGAAACTTATACAGCATTATCCTTTAAGGACACAGTCACACAGTGCACTTAAACATATTTTAAAATGCAAGCACATGCTTTCTCCTGGGTGTTATATAAAATTATTGCCAACATTAGAGATTCTATTAAGATTGTATTCAATTCCATTATATTTAATTTCTGTTAAAATTATTTGTGTCTTTCTTTTAAAAACAGTGACTAGAGAATCCTTTCCTTGTGTGATTTCCTTGACATTAGCATGAGCTAAAATACCCAGCTGGTATATAGTAGCTTGCAAATACTAATTTGGATGAAAGCAATAAAAGGAAATTTGTGTGCATGCGTCTGTGCATAAGCATGAGCAGTCTCTGAGACGTTGCTGAATTTGCAGCATTTGCATCAGTGCAATTAAATTAGAGTTGGTGGTGATAGCATATGATATTATTTCTGTAACAGGAAATTTGTCATTCAGAAAAAACATAATCAACATCATGTACAAAGCTACTACAAAGAATATGATGTTTTTGGGTTTTTTTATGGAATCAGCTCTCTAAGCAGCTCTGTATTTTCTGTCCTCAAACACAATCTACAAGGCCACAATCATCCTTAGTGTTTAGCTGTTTCTTATTAACAGATTATGCTTGAGAGGCCTCTGGTGTTCACAGGTTTTGAACTATAGATCACAAAGCCTTTTATGTAATATCTGTTATAAATATGCAAATGAAACCCCATTTTGAAGGATTCAGTTGCACTCTGTTGACTACAGCTTCAGCAAAGAACACTGTAGTGCCAGATATGTTTGAAGCCTTTTTAACTCAAGTGCTATGTATACATAACTAGGGAGTAAAGTGCAGCTTTTTGGGTGTGTTACAACATTAATATTAAGTGACAAGGCAGTTGGACATGGGTGCTTATCAGTTAGCATCTATATTTTTATTTAGACACCTGAATCAATGGCATATATTTTCAGAAGCGCTGATTTTTTACCACTGTTTTTTGTCAATACTGAATACCTATAAAAAGTAGTCAGATGATTAGATATTGATTTACAGTTCAAAATTTAGTGTCAAAATGTGAAAGTTATGACCAGCACATAAAATTTAAAATCAGCTTTAAAAAAAAATATTATTAGATCCAGAACAAATGATTGTGAAAAAAAAAACAAGCCCAAGAGAACTGTCTTTAGATTTTTAAAATCAGGCTCATTATTTATCTGTTGTCTTTATCTTGAATTATTTTGTATTTTCTTAACATCTGGTAGATTGGCAACTGATAGCTATATTCAGATAAATGCTGTACTAGGCATGTATAAAAATAATTGCTAAGAGACGAAGCATTCAGCTGAAAAGACACCATAAAATAAATTACTTTCACCATTCATATATGTTCTTTCACAGAAAGATTAAATTCCTTTCTGAGATGGGAGAAAATTACTCGGTTTGCATGGTCATATTAATTTTCCTGTGTCCACAGCTGACTGGAAGATGGGCTGCGCTAAGCAATGCAAGACAAACATATATTTGGTCTTTGACTTTCTGCCTTTTGAATTTAACTCTTGATAAATTGTGCTAAGGATATAGCTGTCCAGAGAAGTGCCTGCAAGGTGAAGTGAAATGTGAATTGGTAGCGGTTGATGTCTTGTGTGCACATCCCTGCCTGCCCAGTGGGGACCAAGAGGCAGGAGACAGCTGTTAGGAGGCAACATCCTACTTTCCCTTCTTGGCTGCTTCTGTTAGTCATTTAAAAAGGGTCCAGCACTGCCTTTCCTGCTGTTCAGTTTTATGAACACTTTCTGGCAGGGCACTGATGAGTGCCAGCTGGGACTTTCTTAGGCATTGTCCAGGAAAAATTTGGGGATGGCATGGACCAGTGAGCAGAACAAATGAGGTGAGCTTATTCTGGACATGAAAGGAATTCAGCCATATGGATGTGAGCTGTGCCATGGCACTTGCTCTTAGTCCCAAAGGGTGAATCTTGGTCTGACTTACGCATTAGTCCTGAAATAGTTGCTGTGAGCTGTCTGTGTAGCCGTACCGAAAAGCAGGCATTTCTTCCCAGTGGAAAGTCTACAGGTTTCTAGTGTCTGTGGCAGAAGGCTGCTCAAATCCAGAAATACTCTGTTGCTAGTGCTCGTAGGTCACACATTCCAGATCTCTGAGGAGAAACAATAAACATAAACATAAGTATTCATATACATATATTTCATATTGATATGCAGATATATAAATGTAAAGTACATATGAATATCAGTCTACCAAAACATTGATGGAAAATATCAAATAATCCATCAACTATTCCCTCATTGTTGTCACAGGAATTATTTTACTGTTATTACTTCATGTTTCGCAAGTATAAATGACAGTTACTAGTATGACTAAATTAAGGAAGAAAATCTTTCCAGTAGTGTTATCATTACACTGCATGCTTTATCATATTTATAGAACTCATGGCTGGATGCTGAAAGTCAATATATATTCCTTGATGTATATGGTGAATATTGTTTTTATTAATTATTTATGTTCTTAACTATTCACTTGAATTAATTCACAGAATTAGGGAGAGCAAATTACAAGAGATAGGCAGTCTATCTATCTAATCTGTCCGTCTAGCTACTAGACATCAGTTCTTACCCTCCTTAAGTCCCTTGCCCTGCAAACGTTTTAAGTCATTTATGCTTTAATCACTTTGAAGATTTATGAACATAGTATGGCCAGAGATGATATGTGCCTTCCTCCCCCACCTCTGTTGGCCCAATACAACCAGAATATTGAAACCGTACAGTATCCTCTAATAATGATGATGTCATTTGGGCTTGGATGATTTTTTGTGATACCCCTTTGTTTTTACCTGCATGTATACATACAGATATTCCTACATGGTAATAACCTCAACAGCCTGCATCAGCTAATACACCCTGAGATCCTGCCTTCAGAGTTTGGAGGAATGTTGCCCCCCTATGACATGGGGACATGGGCAAGAACACTGCTTGACCATGAATACGATGATGACAGTGAATGCAATGCAGACTCCTACAACACTCCTGCAAAGGATACAGAAAAGGACCTCTCTCCTAAATCCATGAAAAGGTGAGTTAAAGGTACTGTGGTCTTCTAGTTTTGCTATAAGATTAACATTTGCCTTCCTCCTCTTTTGTGAAGCTGCATGTTGTTCCCTCAGGCTATTATATACGAGGTCTGTTCTTTTTTTTTCACTTTTTTAAGAAGATCAGTGTTGATTAGAGACCATGACCTTGATTATTACCCATGTGAGTTGTGAACTCAGTGCAGCTGATTATTTTGTGCTGCCATATAGGTCGTATATGCAGTACTGAGTTTAGAATAAGCTCAGCCCCCTGTCCCAGCCTACAGTACTTATTAGAGAAACAGTGCTAGGTGGAGTGAGCCTTGGTGCAGAGGGTAAATTGGGGCCTATTATCCATCTGGGTGGTGAAAATAGCTCTTATCTTCCTCCATCTCATAGCCCAGTGCCTTGTATCCACCAACCTGTAGGTGCCAGGACATTTACAGCATCTTAACTGTCAATCACAGTGACTGCACACAACATGAGAAAATGTACTGAGGAGAACCAGGACAAAAATCAGTGCCAGTTGTTATACTCAAGTCTGGTAAACATTCTGGTGTTCTGATATTCTTCTCTTTGAGAAGGTACAGTATAATTGCTTGCTGCGTTTTACCATTCAAGATAAAGTATAGGAAGAGGTTAGTTACCTCTCCAGTAACTATGGAAACAGTGAGGTTATTCACTTTAGAGGGGTGAACCTGATCCAACCTTGCCAGAGGAGTAGAAGAGAAAAGGTGATATTACAATTGTGATAGAAAAGGTTGAGCAGGGAAGCAAAAGTCAGAGTGCAACTCATAAGGAGTAGGCCTAGCAATGGATCAGAAGAGAGCAAACAGGGCAGAAAACAATATAGAAAGTCATTAAGTCAGAATATGCTACGCTGGGAACCCAGTTTTAGGAGATGGCATGTGATGCAAAAGGGAAAGAAGTTCTGGAAGCAGATCAAACAGGATAAAACATTTTGAAATTCCTCAGCCAGGAAGATAATTTTGGATGGAAAATGTTGCATAGACTGAGAAGAACAGTGTGGTTTTAAAGGGGGATATTTTTGTGGAAACAGAGAGGAGATAACATGAGATTGCCATAGGAATAAAAAAAAGAAAAAAAACCAGTGAAGTTTAAGGATTTTGTGTGGAAAAAACCTACGGTGCATTGAAAGTGGGAAGTAGCAAGAAACTGATAGGAATGAGCTAGGATAAGGAGAAGTTAAGAAAGGTTCTGAAGCTGTATGACAAAGATGTAATTAACACAGTTAATGGAGAAAATGGGACAAGGGAAAAGAGCCAGGGGAAGGGGAAAGGTGAACAATACACTTGAATATGATTTGCTTGTAATACAAGAATTATGAGACAATAGAGAAGCTGTCTTTGACAGAAGAGTGGAATTAAAGAACTGAAATGCAGAAGTTTTACTGTTGTAAAATGAAGTCACAAGAGTAAATAACTTCATCCAAGGGTGCAACAAAAAAAAGAATATGAGAAGGTCTGTCACAAGTTCCTTTGGAGAAGACCCCTTGGAGCAGTTTTTCAGGTTATTCTGGGCAAGCACATTGCTAAACAGAAAATCAGTGAGTTGACCAGATTCTTCATTCTTTCTGAAATAATTTTTATTCTCATTTAACTTGTGCTTGAAAAACCTTTCATACAGAATTACACTTCAGTGTAACCTTCAAATTGACATTCTTTCAGTCTGGATGAGCTGACACAGTAGGTTACCTACTGCAGAAAAATAAGCATGTTGAAATCTGTGTCTACATAATATTAAGCTGAAATTTCTTCGCCTTCTTTGCATTCTTTCTCAGTTAGCATGCCTCCAGCACCTGCTGCGTTGCATATAAAAAATACTAAGTAGACTTACTGTGCTAGTGCCAAGTAGTAAGATGGACAGAAAGTCCTAGAACTTTGGTATATTAAATGCACAAATTGTGTAAAATACTAATAGAAAAATTAAGATAAAATAGATAAACTATTTCATTAAAATTAAATTTAACTTGAGTTCGGCACCTGATGTGTTTTCTCTCTCAGTTTGAAACCACAGTCAGTATGGTATGTTAGTGCAGAATAAGATTTTTAACATATAAAAACCATGACAGTAAGTCAGTGAAAAGTGCTGAACTTAGAGCAAATTTCATAAGTGTCTGGCAGATCTCCAACAATCACCTTCTTTAATTTGGCTTGCCATTTTAAAATTAGTTTACTACTCTGAAACAATGTTCTTCTTAAACCAAAATCCTACTGAGAATTCATTTCTTTCTTACTCATTTTTACCCCATAATATATTTTTTACCCCACTAACATTACTCCAGATCTTCTTGAAGTTTTGGTGAATTGGATGACCTCACCTTGAAAGGAAAGTTGATTGTGGGGAGTGTCACTGAAAACCAGAAAAAAAGCTCTCCAACCAATTTTCTAGATTAGAAAGCTGACATTACTTTATAAACAGTGCTGGGTACGTGGGGATTGCTCCTCAAAGCATGCATCTGCAGCAACCTAATAGACATGGGTATATTCATGCAACTAATATATATTAGTCACATTTTTATTGCACATTCATTACATTTCCTGAATAAATGCATATATGCTAATTATTTCTGTGGACTTATTTGGCTATGGTTTCAGATCTTCTAGTGAATCTTTTCTCCTTGAGAGTATCTCAAATATGTGACCAGGTCATAATGTACTTCTCTTATCATTCTTTGCTCTAACACACAATCCTTGTTCTCAAAACTAAGACATCTGCTAGTATATATTAACCAATGATATAGGTAAATAAGGAAGCAATAGCTGGCATAAGACTATTAGTCACAGATGTAGAGATCAAACACTGTTTACTAAAGTTAAAAGGATTTTCCAACATCTTCCCCCACTGCTGCATAGACTCCTTTCTTAAAAAATATAACTTGTTTGGTAACAGGAGGGTGGTAGAGATAAGGAGGAATGAATCCCATCTGTAGCACAGACCTCTGGGGAGAACATGTTGATATCAAGTGGCACCATTACAGCTGTTTCAGCAGTCAGGTTTAGCTTGTGGCTGTGCTCGCCTATGGCTGTCATGGCTGATGCACCCAGCTGGAAACTGCATCCTCTTCTCACCTAACCCTACAAGGCAAATGTCTCTGTTGATAAACTGCAGAGTATCTGTGGTTTGATTCCTCACCTCTGCAATGGGACTTTGTAGTACAACTCTGCCCTGCTTTGTTTTCCTAGAATTTATTCAGTAATGTTTTTAAAGTTATTTGGGAGCTATAGATAGAATAGGGGTACTATAGACTTACACAAATTTTTTTTTCCTTTTACATACATTCATTTGTGAATTACTGTGGAATGGAATGAAACTTCAGTAAGTTTCTATTTAAAACTGAATGAAAACTATTTCTTCTTCAAGGCATTTAGGCACCTGAGCTTACAAACCATAGATCAGGGTTTGTGTAGTTCAATTTTCACACCTGCCGTGGCATTGGGGATTTTGGAGTCCCTGGGAATTTATGGCCAAAGCTCCCTTACTGGGAATTTGAGACCAGGTTTGCAACCATTCCAGTTCCCCTTCAGTTCTCCGGATGGGAAGTGGAAACCCTGGCTGCTCAGTCATTGGCAGTTGAGGAAAAGGCTCAGTTTTATTACTTATATTCAGTTGGCAATCCTTTGAAATTAATATGCTTCCACAGCAATTTTTATCATGATGAACTGGATTTTCCATGAGTGCAGCTTCCCACCAGCAAATTTTCAATCAGCTTTGCATCGGCACGGTACATTGTGAAGATTTTAAAAAAGCATTTTGAATTCAGTGGTTTCGTTTTCTGCCTGAGGAAGTCACTAGTGTTCAGGATGAGTGTTATTGTACAGTTTTAATTAAAATTTTTTAAATTACGCTTATCACAAGAGAGACTGTCATATTTTAAAACTAATTTTCTTGATTTTAGCATTAGTAGGAGAATGTGATAAATATTATTAGAAAATATCCTTGTTTTTAAACCTAGGCTTTAGATATTTTTTTTTAGATTTTTTTTCTTGTGTTTTTGTAAGCTTTCTTCAGGGTCTTTGAGAAAGTCAGATTGTCTCCTGCTATCAGCCTCATTTGTTGGTTTAATTGATGATGCCAGTTTATAAGAGTGGAGGATTGACTCCGTATGTTTATCTTAGGAGAGTTTAGAATTGATAAAGGTTTTTCTCTGCACTGTAGCTCTCCAAATGGGCAAATTTGTAGCAATGCTGCAGGCGCAGTGTGCTTCCACTGATCTAAAATAGATGCCTGCATTGTAGAGCTGTATACATGCTCTTTAGCCATCTCAAATCTTCTTTACAGAAAGGAAGAGAAATGGGAATTTCCTGCATGAGATTCATCTCACTGAAGGAAACATTTGACAAGAGTTGCTTTTACTGTACCCCGGAAGTGATTCTGATTTTTGACAAACTGAGACATAGCTGATGTGAGACCCCATCTTAACACTTCAGACTTTGTTTCTAATGGAGCATTTTGACTTTGCTGGAGGCTGGGTTTTCTTCTTTGTCTGTCACGTATGGCTGTTGCAGGGTACCAGCTATGCTTCTATGCTGGACCTAGAGAAATTTTACAATCATCACTGAATTTGCCCTTATCATCCTTCCCTGCCCTGTTTAGTTGAGTGGGTGAGTTTGACAAATTTGTCCACCGCTCCAGAAATACTGCTAGCCATGGCAGTATTCCCTAGAGTTGACTTAGTATCTTGCACTGTTGAATTTAAGTGCTATTCAGAAAAGGAGCAACTTGTGCTTCCAGCTAACACATCCCACTAGCTGCAGTGTACCATTACCCAGCTGGGTGGCTTCTTTACCAGTCCGGTGCCATATACCTTCTGGAGAGAGGCTCAGTACTTAAGTCAGTACAAAGAATAGCTTAGTTTGCTCTTCTGTGCTGAGGATTCACCCTGCTTCACAATTTCACTGAAGAAGACAAGATCCGCTTTATTCCACCTTTTGCTTCTATATTCACAAATCAGCACAGAGCCCTTTAAATCCATGTTATCCCTCCATGAGCGTATTTCCTGACCATTTGCAGTGATTAGGTGCTTGGGTAATGCTATACCATTATTTTTAAGCCCTGACAGACATTAAAATAAACAAAAGAAAGCTGAGGTTTACCCTCATTTGTTGTGATCCAGAAATGTCAAATAAACATGTTGTCCCTCTGCAGGTCTCAGTCAGTTGTGGATCCTGGGGTGCTGAAACGCATGGATAAGAATGAGGAAGAAAACATGCAGCCTTTGCTTTCACTTGACTAACAGTTTTTGAGCATTGGACATGAACTGAGGTGGAAGGCACTGCCTCTCAGCAACAAGCAAACCACTGGGAGTGTAACAGCTGGAATCCTATTTACTTATGTTAATGTAGCATAATGGCAACAGGTTTTACTATTCTGCCTGAATTCTGGATGCCCTTGGGTGAAACAGAAGAGGAGAAAAAAAGAAAATAAAAGGAAATGAAAAAAAAAAAGAGGAAACAATAATTTATTCTGTAAGTGCCAACTTGTTTGTAAATACAATATAATCCTCAAATTTGACTCTGTAAGTTATGGCAAACAAGTGCTATGGAAATGAGTGACTATTAAATATGTCAGTGAAGTGCACCATAAAAAGAGAAGAAAACATGTGTTCTCTCTTACACACACACACACACAGAGAATACATACTGGACAAAGAAAAATATCAAAGCCAATTAAATGTTGTCCTTCTAATAGGAAGCCAATGAGCACATTGACTACTGTTTTTTTTTTCTGCCATGCTCGTGTAACTGTGCAAAGATAAAGAGGGAATATAAGAACTTGGGAGATTCTGATGAATGTTTCCTAACTCTAGGAATTGGTTTCCCAAATAATGTTGTGATTTAGGATTGTGATACAGCAAAAACCATGTAACATCGTGAAAAAGATAACAGATGAACTAGAACCAACACTTTGATAGCTTTGTTGTTTAGCTATGTTGTATGGACCTCTGAGGTTTCTTCCTTAACTTTTCATTTACGCAAGTAACCTGGTTTGTTACCGTAATCTGGGTGTTGTAATTTGGGACACATTGGAGTTACTTCTCTTGCATTTTGGGTGCATGTCAACAATTTTTCCAGAACTCTGTTCTGCCTTAGAACGAGACATTAGTCCTCCAAATACAGTGTGATAACCAGTATCTGAAAGTAAAGCCTGGCAGCAGAGGTTAAAAGTCAATAACTGAATCCTGTGTACTGGGAGACTGGATACATATATATATTTTTACCAATCTCTGACAAGCATACAAGGTGACATTGTTAGATAAGTATATTTCATTGAAGGTTTATACAAGAAATACCTATTCAATGTACTTAGATATATTATATTGTATATTGAGACAATGTCATTATTAATATAGTAAAACTTACCGTAGAACAACAGCATCCCACTCCAAGCAAGGATTAATATGAATAAGTTGTAGTCAAACATCTCAGCCTATGTGTTTAGGACACCTTTGTTTTTGTTGTAGTGTAACTGTATATATTGAACATGTGCCATAATAGAGAAATACATTTTACCTCAAAAGGGCAACAGGTTTCACTAGGGATTGGGTAAATCAGCTGAAATGCATGGACTGTGTCATCTTTGTGTGCTGGTTAATGTGTATGCAGCCCATGGTAAGCTGAGGCAAGAATGTAGTTTCTTATTAGGACTTTACAGTCAGAGTGGGAAGACACACAGGATGCCCAGCAAGGCATCTGAATAGTTAGAGGTATTATAAGAGCATGTTCAGGCAGTGCAAGGATTAGTTAAGGAAACACTGACAGTGGAGGTGGTAGCTCACAGCAACCCTGCCTCCCAAGCACCGGAGTTTAAAGAATTTCTTCAATTACTTCAGTGATTACTGAAGTTTCAAAGTCACTGGTTGTAGGTTACCTCTCCTTGCCCAGCATGATTAAAAAACTGTAAGATTTAGTAGGCTGATATGAGTTAAGAACAGACAGTGAAATCTTGACAGGGTGTCATCTAGAGTTTAGCTGTAACTCCTGTGGTGGCAACTTTGCATTTCTCAGGGCTTGAGACAGCCCTGACTCTTCCAGCATCACCCTTGATTAGCCCAGACAACACACAGATAAAGCTTTCCTACTTTGCAGTTCGTTAGCAACGCTGATAAATAGTGTATGCCCTAACATGCCATCACATTGCAGGAACTTGTCTGAACAAGTTATTGCCTTTCTGCTCTCCTAATTCTATTTTCATGATACGTGTTATGAAATGCAAAGAGAAAAGATACGGAGCCTGAATGTCTTATCAGTCTGTCCTACAAGTTGTCAGTACTAGAAAGTGTTGTAATACTACTTCTATGGTTTGAGAGACTTGAAAAAATGATCAATCCTTATATACTATTTTGTTCAGTCCTGTTTTTCTCATTCCTTGTAACATCATGCTGGATAAGTGAGATGTGCATCCAGGATTTGCAAAAGTGCCATATTTGAATGTATGCTGTATATGCCCACACTTCTGGTTAGTAGAATAGCATATTGTCATTGATCTGATTTTTAAATCCTTATCAGATAAAACTATAACATCAGTAGAAGTTTTATCCTTTTAAGGGCTTCAGGATTTAGTCAGTATTCCACATGTATGCAAACTGTGACTCAGTGGTGATCAATATCTTCATGAATCCTTTTAGAAACATGGGCTAGACTTTGGTGTGAGACAGCAGAATGCTGGTTTCAGAGTACAGCAGCTGTTTGGTCAGAAATTGCAATTCTGCTCCACTGTATGGAGCTTAAAATTTGGTTTGAAGCTTATAAATTTGTTTTCTTTGTGAATCCTTTATTTATGCACTTAAATGTAATTTATGTAATATTTTCTCATGCCTGATTTCAACTTCAAGTTAATGAGTATTATTACGTTCTTTCCAGAAAATACAAGTAGGATATATTATAATTTTGTGTAACTGGGACCTCATCTTTCACCGTGAACAAAATTCCTTTTCCAATGAGGTTCTCTCTGTTAAAGAGTTGGGCTACAGGTCTTCTTGGCCGCAGCTTTTATTTCACTGAAGCAAATTCTGACAGTGGTAATTGCAGTTGTGACTTTGGATAAAATATGAAAATGGGTAAGAAAAATAAATATACTTTACGCATTGTCAGTATTCTTTGAAGGCATTTCTCTTTTACACATCAGGGTACATAAAGGGTAGATTTTCTTGTAGAAAATCTTTATAGGTAGGTCAATTTTTATTAGATTAAATTTGGACTGAAAACTTTTTCCAATGTTTGTTATCATAGAAATTGCTGTCTAATTTTTATAGCAGAATTGAAGTGCTAAAAATAGAATTCAAATGCTTGGGAGTATTCCTCTTAATTTCTTACCTTTGTTGTGTATTGGGTAGAATAAAACCTTTTTGTAATTATGCATGCTGATATGCATATAAAAAAATATCCTGCAATATGAGGAACTTAGTGGGAAAACTGGATACACTTGTCCAAGTAACTATGCCAAAAAAAAAAAAAAAAGAGGAGAAAAAAAAGTGTAAAAATTTATAGTTTTGGGCCTTTGATAAGATCTAAAAGTATTGCCTTACATGATGTCTTTTCCAGGAAATAAATGTTAAAAAATATATGGAAAAGTTATGGAAACTTCCATGCCCAAAACTTTCCTCTTGTAAAGAGATGTCAATAGTCTGTTGGCTTTATAGAGACAGGTAATCAGACCCACTAAGCTCCAACAACTACACAGAATCCCAATAGCTATTCACTGTAAAATAGTTTGAGATGTCTTTACAGAAATGTAAATTTACTGTATAGCGTATTTAAAAAGATGTTTTGCACTCTACAAACATGCTATGCCTAGTCACAAAAGATATTTGTAGAGGCATATGTAAATTGAACACATAATTAAAGAAAATAGGCATAAAAGGGACCTCAAGAGGTCATTGATCTGTGGAGGAGTAGATTCACTTTAATGTCACTCTCAAAGAATTGTTTTAACTCAGTACCTTGCATGGAATGCTCTTTGTATTATTTAATCACAGTCACAGCAAAGCCTAAGCACATCACCTGACAAAACTGTAACCTGACAGTATTCACACCTTTTATTATTTTCCTGTTCTGTTTTGGAAATTAAAGTTTGTCAAACATCATAAGAACTACCATTTAGAATTACTTGGAAAACACTTTGGAATAAGCTTTGATCATATCCCTGTTATTATATTGTTTCTGTTATTATTGATGTATGTATTTGTCAAGCTTTTTGATAAAGTTATATTTGAAAGAGGATACAAGAGAGGAAAAAAAATCAATCAGGCTTCAGGATTTTGTTTAGAATATTAAAATGTGATTTTGGGGGGATGTTAATATTGGTTTTGATAATTTTTAATTGCCTATGGAGAAAGTTCTGCTGAGCTATCAACAGCATTGGGTACCAGGACAAATTTGGAAGATAAATATCATTGTGAAAGACAAGAGCAAAGGAGCTGTACTGAAAGAACAATCAAATGACTGGCTGTATCAGGTCCTTCTAAAGGAAGGTATTTTGCAAGTAGCTTACAAGCATGGTGCTGAGAATAGTACTTTTGTCAACAAACGTAAAAGCACACTAAGAAATTGAGAAAATAACAGTTATCGCACTTTCTCAGGTAGCAAAACAGAAACACAGCAAGTTAGAGACATTTCTCAATGAAAGACGTTCCCATTGTTTTTCTATACGGCAAAGATGTAATCTCTCAGTCTGGTTTTAACTGCAGGAGAGAAAATAATGTGTCCCTATTTTGTGTAAGAATGTCTGGTTGTTGATTCATTCATGCTTACATCGTTTAGAATGCTTTACCATGAGACCTTTGCAAACTGGGGATGATCTTTCCTGTGGCTTTAAATCTGAATTAACATTTTGCTGAGGAAATGGCAAAAAGGGAGCATGTCCCCCACATGAAATGCCTTTCTTCTCTTTTTAATTGTTGGGGGGGAAAGTAATTTAGTCTGAAGACTACCCAAAGGAAATCGTGGCTCCTCGGTAAAGAATTCTGAACTTGGCCAGGGATGAAACAGGATACTTGTTTCTCATTAACTATACAGGGAACATCAGCATTTTATTTAGAGGCATGCTCAAGTGACCACAAATGAAAGTACAAGCCAGGTAGATAGGAATCCCACATCCTGTATTGCCTTGTAACTCGGAATGATCTTGTGTCAAGGGTCTCTATTTTGTAGATTGACTTGGACATTCCCTTCAGTCTCCATTTCAGCTTTCAGTTGTGTGGGAATTTTTTTCCTATCAGCTTTTGGGATCTTAATTTGTTTCCTTCATGTGGGTCTGTTGGCACAAAATGGTATTGACCCCTGTTGGATTGCACAATTTGCAAAGTGATTTTGTTGTTAAGAAATAACAAGTTGTGCAATGCTGGGCAGTGGTGAAGTTCAAACATGGGTCACAAGCTCCCAGTACTTTGTCACTCCTTCTCCAGTGTTTTGTGTGTGTGTAAACTGCTCTGATTGATGTGTGTTAGCTCTTGCATTATGTTAATTTAAAAAGAGAGAAAACAGAGAAGTTTCTGCAGTGAGTTCAAAATCTGAATTGGTGGTATCACTGTGGAATCCAGAAGGAGGAGGAGCATTGCACATAGGCAAAATGAAGAGCTCTCCAAGGAAAAATGCTGGTAATTCCTTATGGTACACATGTTTTGTTAAAACATGGCCAAAGGATTTTGTCTACAAGGGTCGGTAGTCAACCAGAACTGTTCTTTCTGCATCAGTTAGCATCAGTCATTTACAGTGAATCTTCTCTATTGTAGGTGTGACAAAGCTTCCTTTTGGTGTTAGCAGAGAATTCACTTCCAGAGAATTGACATATCTGACAATTTGAAGCAGACAAATGGCAGGGGTTAATTAGGATTTGTGTTTGATATGGAAATGCTGCTGTGATTCCTTAAAGAGGCTGTCACATCATCAACAACACACAGCAGTACCTAAAGGCAGGCATCTCAAATCAGATCCCTTGGTTAATAAAGATTTAAGGGGAGAAAAAAGCAAGGGAAGAGACAATAGAGGATGATAAAACACAATCATTAAAATAAAAAAACAGAAGCAGGCCAGCAGTGAAAAGGTGTATGAATGGGAAAGATAGTGTGATAGAACTTGTATTAACACTTCCAAGAAATGAATCAGTAGCCTATTGTGTGTCCACCCTCTACATTATGAACAGAGTTTCCGTTTCTTACATGGTCCACCATGTATGGCCATGATGGAGTTCCCTGAATCTTTAAAAAATGTTTGAGTTACTGTGTGAAATGGCAGGTGCTATAGCTGAGCTTATGAACATGGTTTAATGAATCAGTGCACACCACCAGAGCCTCACTTGGAGATGGGCCCCAGAAGTATATGAAATGCTGTATCCTGCTTGGCTGAAAAAATCGTGGAGGGAGAGAAGGAAAGGAACCCCATGGCTGTAAGGAAAGGTGGCAGGCCTATGGAGAAAACAACACTGTGAAGTTGGAGTGAACTGATTGACCATTTTAATGGTAAGGGAGGCTTTCACTTGCTCGGTAATATAAGAGAGGACTTAGAAACCCCATGACACATCTGTCAGCAGAAAGGAGAGATAACATATTTCTCTCCCACAGAAGCCCAGTTACGATATTTTTAAACCTGGTGCATATGGTAGACCTGAACTGCCTCTGCTGCTGCCGATTCCACAGTGACTGCCAGGATATGGGTATCATGTAGCATGCAGGAGCTGGAAAGCTAGTGTTCACCAACCTGTCCATAGGAACAGAAGGGAGGAATATATTCTTCAAGTCCCTGCTGCAGAGAAAATTTTGTGGGAGAATTCAGCACTTGCTTGCATTAAAGCCTGTCTTGCCTTGACATCAGTATCAGCGCCTACTCTGTGTGGAAAGCTGTAAGTGGTGTGGGAATCTCCCCCACAGACCTCGGTGTCTCGTGCTAATTATGCAGCCTTCAAGCTATAGCTGGTGATCTGTGTCCTGTGTCTTTAAACAGTGCTGATGGTGATGTTAATTGTAGCCATTAGTCACTCAGAGTGAAGATGATTTAAAGGAAACTGACAACTTTAAGCATTACACTTAATGCCTAAGAATATTAAATTGGTGATTGTTACAAATAATGCCTAAGATTATGATAACTTCAAGGGTTTCAGGGTTTGGTTCAGATTTAGTGTATAATCACTCTTCCTTAAATATGATTTTCCCTGATGTTTATGTGCATCTTTGATGCATCAATAGCAGAATGAATTAAATAGTAGAAAATGTGATTCTAAAACTACAAATATATTCAGAGGGGCACATATAGAATACCTGACATTATTTAAAAAATTGTTTGCAGTTAACTAGTGTTCAACTTGAGAATAATGGCTCTTCTAAATCATTTGATTCTCTAGCTCTTTCACCCTGTGGACTGTTGTGTGAAATGTGTTCTACAAAACATTTCCAGCTCTTCATCCCTTCTCCTACCCTCAACAACATGCTGTCTGCTGTATGTACTTTATTCTAGGAATAACTGAAGAAAACTATAAAAAAAACCCCCAACACATTTATAATCTGCAGACTAGATCTTGAGGACCAGTATTTTAAATATTTCCCTTGTTCAAATCTCTGGTAACAGCATGAAATGGAAAATGAGAGCAAAGGCCGATTTCATCATAGAGGAATATAAAGAGTCTGGTTAGGGATCTGCACATGTGTAGATAGAAAGTCCTCTGAGATAGCTCTTGTGATGTAAGATGTTACCTTTCCTGGACTGTTGTCACTCTTCAGGTAGATCCTACTGCCCCAAAATTTAAGCAATAGCAGATTATAGAAGTATGCCTGTCCCAATGAAGGCTGTGCACAAATCATGCTAACTGTTGATTCTACACTCATGCAAGTGCAAAAGCACTCACATAGTCTATTAATACAACTCTGTTATGAGAATAATGATTAATAGATAGTCATGGCGACATTTAAAATTGCTAAATTGGCAGTCTGTGCCTTAAGGCTCTTGTGATCTGTCGTACTTGCATAAAAGTAATGACTGAATAATTTTTTGGGTTGGTTTGTTTGTTTTGCATGCAACAATCTACTCTGGAGCCTTATGGAAAATACTATAGCACCAAATCAAAATTCAAAACTAAATAACAGGAATAGTTTGCAAACAGTGCTTGTATCCTCAGGATAAAATTCGTTTGTTTGGTTCTCAGTTTAGTACTGTTAGGACTCAGGGGGTCTGAGATTTGTAAAGCCAGGACAAGTTTATTAATCATGTTCTTTCTCTGTAAAGTTTCAATAACTACTCTCTTTTCACAAATTGTTGTCAGTTTAAATTTTATTCTTGGACCAAGTGAAATGGTTACTTTTGGTCTGTTGTGTTCCAACCTAAAATCTGAAGATAAAGCAACTTTGTGAAACATGTCACTCTTTATATTGTGTATTTAAATATCATCAGTTCTCTGTGATCAATAGGCTGCTTTGGAGAGTACTACTACTTTAAATCATCATTGGTTATTGAGGAAGAATGACATCCTGTTAAATAAAATATGACCAAATGAAAATTAAAATACATATATATTTTTGTGTTTGTACATGGGAGTGTTCGTGTGTCTTCCTTGTGCTCATATGTATATGGAAGACATTTTACTTCGATGAACTGCACTTGATTTTTATATGAGCATTGAAAGAAAAATAACTGAGTGGTATGTCAGCATGTAAGTCTAGTAATCCTGAATAATGTCTCTTTTCAACCAGCAGTAAGTTTTAGAGAGCTAACATATTTCACATTTACAGTACTGTTGTGAAATTTCACTTCTTGGAAGTGACCTCTCAGATCAAGATCATGCAGATATGCAACACAAGAAAGGCTCATTTCCCCCTCAAAGATATTTCCTAATCTCCTACCTCTTAACTTCATCTTTACTGTGTTCCTTAGCATCATCTCATGTTTATTGACTTTTTTTTTGATGCCACATAAGGGAGAAGTGATATTAGCTCTGCACAGAGATGTCCCTTTCTTCAGGAAAACATTTCTGTTCTCAGGAGAGAATAACCAGAGTAGGACAGAACAGACTATGTGACATTGAAGGAGTATCTGCAGAATGACCACATTTCATTCTAGATTTTGTTTTTTTCATGGGAGGGGGGGACCCAGTAAATGATAGTCATGTGTTAATGTGCTTCTTTAATGTCCTTTTTGTAGTATGCCTTACTTTAGACACGAGGACACTTATTTACATCTTCTGTACATTTTACATATCTTACCTTTAGTTTACACAGATTAAGCTGCAGTAGCTTCCTGTTTCACACATAATCTCAGTGGTATATGCAGATACATTTCTAAGGCCAACACTGCAAGGTATAGTTTCCAAAGAAGTAAAAATTTTCCAATCGACATGTTGAAAAAATATCAATGGTATCTTAGCTAGTCCTTCATCTCCCAGGCGCTGTGTTGTTGTACACAGTATATAAGCCATTGCTGCACAAGGGTACATTTCATCATTACAGCTATAAAAAGATATATGTCAATACAACTCTGTGCTCCCTTTAAGATCCCTACAATATTTAGTTATAACCACTATTCATTTGTATGTTGCCAGGCTGCTTTTCCCTGAAAACGGTGTGATCCCAATATGTACATGTGTGCGTGCCTGTGTATGTGTGTATGACTGTTTGTTTCACCCCATCTCCCATCTTGGACCCCTTTCACTAATGTCAGCTTTCTTCATGGAAAAGACAGAGGCCTCAAAACTCGCATCTGTGTTGACATGTGCCAGCACCTTGTGACGTACTCAGCTTGCCTGGCCCTGATATGGAAGCTGGCTGGAGCATCCTGCAGTTCACATGTGACTCCTGCACCTTCAGTTCCTACCAGATGAGACTAGGATTTGGGCTGGAGGATGGGGGAAAGAGTACCAGACCTGCCTTTGTCCTGAGGGAACTGGGTAGCAATAGGGACCTACACAAGGGCTATACAGACAGTTTATACATGTAGTACCATAAAAGTAGGTGGGCAGAAGAATGCTTTTTGCTCCCTAATGGTGAACAGAGCGAGCCCTTGCTGCCAGGCACCAGTGTTTCTGTACAGGCAGGAGTTCATACACAACTTCCAACCAAAAGAATGATGTCAGTGTAACTGCCATTGGTGTAGTGGCATGGTCAGGAGGACGTGCAGGAGTGGGGGGGGGGGCTCATCTTTGGAAGTAACTACCTATCATGCTACCACAGCTTTGGTGCAGCCTACAATAGCACTGTAATGGTGAAGGTTACAGGAATGAATAGTGAAACTGGGAGCTGTGCTAATAATTTCAATAGTACCGACAGTGTTTACATAAATCTCTGAAGTGTCTATGGAGCACAATATAAACACAGTAAGTTTTCAGAAAACTGAAAGCTCTGGGCCAGTAGCAAAAAAGTATTTTTTGTTATTGCCTTCCTGCATCTTGGCAGTGCTGGTTTCATTCTCATAAGATGAGTAGTGGGGGGAAATAGCCCTTGGCCTTCTAGACTTACAAATGGTTGGCTAGTCAAAAACCCTTGCAGTACCTGAACCCTGACCAACAGCATCTGTTCCCCTCTGGATAGATTACCAGACTGTCAAGAAATCTTCTTCCCATCATCCATCAGTTAACTGTTGAAAACTGTGGAGATTAGCAATTAAGAAAGTGTCTATGTAGAAAAAATATGTCACAGTGGTCAAAATGGAGAATTTGTTTCTTTTACACAATCATTCACTTCTATTCAGATATATAACTTTCCAACTTTTGTCTTTTGTGAAAAATTTAACAGAATCACAGAACCACAGAATATGCTGAGTTGGAAGGGACCCACAAGGATTATCAAGTCCAACTCTTAGCCCTGCACAGGACCATGCCCAAGAGTCACATCATATGCCTGAGAGTATCATCCAAATGCTTCTTGAACTCTGTCAGGCTTGGTGCTGCTCCCTGGGGAGCCTGTTCCAGTACCCAACCACCCTCTGGGCGAAGAACCTTTTTCTGATATCCAACCTAAACCTCCCCTGACACCTTGCCTCTTATCAAATTCACAGAAAAAAATATTAATGAAAAAATAGTAATGCAATATCATTGTTTAAATTTTATTTCCAGTAGTGGTAATGCTAAAGAAAACAATCATATTATTTGATAGCATTATTTTTCATTTCAATCTCTGGAAATACATACTTTTTTTTTAACAGACATGTAATTTCTTCCTCATGAGCAATGAATAGAGAATCAGACTGATCTTAACCATATCCCATTCCAAATAAAGATTAACACCGATGAAGCAGCAGTTGGAATGCTGATCTTAATGGTACTCTTTTTTTAGGTTTTGATGTATAAACCAAAAATTTATTAAATTTGAATATGAAATATGAAGCTTTCAATTAGTTTCTAAATAACCACAATAGAGGAAAATGACAACAACATATTCAAGACCTTTACAATTATTTCTTTGTCTTTAATACATATGCACTTCATATGCCTGCATATATACTTCATATACATACATATACAGTTCAGATCAACATACTACAAACAAAGAAAATACCCTGAAATCTGAAAGTGCTCAGAATAAAGTATGAGATACAACTCTGCATTATACTATCAACTGGATTTTTGTTTTTCTATTAAGGCTTTACATTATTATTATTAGATCATTTTAGTGCTCATATAAGAAAGACAAAGCATCTTGTTTGCAGGGAAAAAAAAGAAAAGAGACATGGAACTGGCACACCACAACTTATCTTTCTTAATTTAATTTCTCATTCACGTGACTTTCTTTTCCTCTTTAAAAAATATGTAACCATGGATCTCAGCCCATGTGGTGCATCAAGTTAATGCACCCCTGCAGAAAAAGGCTAAACCATAACAGCTTCTTATGTTATTATAGAGTCATTAAAACCATTTGACCTAGAGTGTATTTTGAAAAAAATTATAGATGAAATTGATCATGAAACAGAGATGCAACACCAAAGATAGTGTTTGCAAAAATGCTTGCAAAGATATCTGTCAGGTACACAGTCTCTTCAAGAGGTGTGGTTTGCGGTCACTTTAGTTTGTGATGGTGTTCAAGCTCCAGAATTAAAGATGGGAAAAGGAATATATCTGCTAGTAATACAAGGTTTTACACAGGCAGATAGGGGTAGGACAAGGGGGAACAGTTTTAAACTAAAAGAGGAGAAATTTAGGTTAGATGTAAGGAAGAAATCCTTTACTGGGAAGGTGGTGAGGCACTTGTAACAGATATGGGTGCCTCATCCCTGGAAGTGTTCAAGGCCAGGTTGGATGGGGCTCTGGGCAACCTGGTCTAGTGGAAGGTGGGCTTGGAACTAATGATCCTTAAGGTCCATTCCAACCCAGGCCATTCTATCATTCTAAGATTTATCCTACTCATATCTCACTATGATAAAATTACTTAATTATAAGGCTTTAATAAAACACAGAGGCAACTGCAGTGTACTGTGGATAAATTAAAATTCAGTCATTAACTGAGACTGACTTTAAGACATTAGTTCCTATGAGTAGCATCCTCTGCCACTTGATGTTTTTGTGGAGGATCTTGCAGAGTTTTTCAGGAAAGGTTGGAATGTAACCTACTACTATTGCTTCTTCCCTCTTTAAGATGTCCCAGGTTCATTGCCTTTAAATTTCTCTGCTAATGTCCTTGCATTATGAAAGGAAACGGGTGGATCTACTACAGAAGAATTTCTTTAGTCTTCATTTATTTCCAGTTTCCTGTCTTCCTAATTTTATTGATGCTGAGGTGGTTTTTGTGGGAGGTTTTGGGGGTTTTTTGGGGATGGTGAGGAGGTGAGTCCTTTTTTCTCTTTCAAGGTAATTAATCAAAAGATTAATTAAACCCTTTAGCTGCAGACATTTATTTTTGACTGTCTATTCCCTCTCAGTTTATTACTTAAAGATTGGTTGTTTGTAATGATTAAATATAAACATCTCAGAAATGCGTAATGATTCCAATTTTCTGCCCAGTTTTCCTTCTCTAGAAACACCTTATCAGTGCAACATAAAGCCCAAGATGACAGCAGTTTACATCTCTTCAGAGACAATAAAATGAAAATAATGTGGTTTATCTTGAGTATATTCCCCTGCAAATAGTTTTACCCTGTCTTTATTTTCACACATGCAAAAATAAAAAAGCACTAATAAGATGACTGCTGTTTATTTAGTTATTAACTTATTTATTTTATTTTTAAAGCTCAGATAGGAATCTCTCTATTACAAATGCTTTCAGGGAAAGTTGTGTGTTGATCGGGTGCCACATAACAAAGAGTCACCTACCTGTTGCCTTTCACCACTGCTTGTTCACAGAGAGGCATTGGTGGGGTTTAGATCCCAGAAGTAAGTTTGTGTTTGGTTGAAGTCACTAAATGATGAGGGGCCATAGAGGCCAGTTATGACACAGCTCCTTGGTTTGTATTTCAGATACAGAACTTCTTTATAAATGGTGCTTTATATGGGTTTTAGTTTACGTGGGATTTTTGTCACATAGCCTCACTGAACAAAACTGCTGTACCCTCGGGAGAAAAGTATCAGCGCTGTCAGAGAACTAATTTTGGGAAGGCAGAGAATAAAACTGTCAGCTTTTCTAAGCTGAATTTCCCGAAGGGACTTTTTATTTTGTGAGGAAAAGAACCAGACGCTTGTAGCATTACTGGTATTGATTTCAATGTTCAAGTTTGCAGTCATTATTTGCAAGAGCATTTGGATTAAAATAACTTGTCTTTGATTTTCCTCCTCGAAGTGGCTTTGATTTTAAAATTGATTTTCTGACTGTTGATAACATATAACTAAAATGGTTAATTTCTTTTTTTTTCAGTCAAGTCCACTATTCTGATTATTATTGTTAAAGTGATATCATAAGGCTGAACGATTGACATTGCATTTTTTAAAGGAAATTTTTTTCTCAGATACTGTTTGGTTCTGTGTCGAAGTAAACTGATTTGCCAAACTACCACAATTTCTCATGGAAGAGAAGCTCTTAAATCGAAGGTGCTCTGTTGCTTGACTTCTGTCAAAATAAGTCATAGATAGCAAATATGTATTGGTTCCTTTCACAAATTCACTTAAATAAGATGAAAGACGACACAATAAGTCACTTACTTCCTGACTTACTGAACTAGAAAAATAATCACATCATTAAGTCCCATCTTACGACACAAGACTAGCCTTCTGAAAAGTTTAGTCAGTGCTTGCACCCGCTCCATAAATTTATGCAACGCATTCCTCAGCTTTATTGCTTCCATGATATCCACAGCTATTGAGGTCCACAATTCCAGGGCGCAGATGATTAATGTCACCCTATTTGGATTCCTGCACCTGCATGATGAGTCAGGCTGTGTGGGAGGGGACAGTTTTCAGCCTTTGAATTTTTCCCATCTTTTCCTATTCTCCTGAGTTAGATTGGTCAGAATTTGTCCAAGAAGCTCTTTCCTACTGAAGATTTTGCTTATAGCAAAGTTGAAACTTTTCAGTCTCTACATTTCCCAAGTAAATTTTTAAAACAGTTTAAAGATGTTATCGTGATAAAATTTTTCCTTTGATGATATGTTAGTTAAAACAATGACATAAAATACTTCTGCTTCAATTTGGATGTTTTATTTTGTTAAAATCTTTGAGATTTTTACACTTTATAATATGAGGCAAGTGTAATTTCAAAATCCATAAATTGTTCTTATGAACTAAATTTCCTTTTTTATTTTTTGTTTGGATCACCTTCTCTAGTTTGCTGTAAGTACCTTTCAGAAAGGTCATGATTCGATTAGTATGTGCCTCCAGCCCTTCCGAATCATATTCATCCATTCAAAGGTTTATTCTTTTTTTCCCCTTCCTCTTCATCCATCCCAAAGCTTCTGCCTTATCCTGTGTCACCTGAGGACAGAAGAGATCTTGTTTTGAGGCGTATATTAAATAAACAAGTTGGTGGTTTTTCATCTTTCCTTTCAAAATCCTACAATTCTGACATGGATGTTAGAAGCACTTTCTAATTTTTCATTTTCATGTGTGAAAATCAAGCCATTTCTCAATACCATGATGTGTATCACTGAAGCAAAAATAACCCCACCATGGAGATGGGGAGGGGGGTAGATAACAGGGAGGGAAAAATGAAGAACAAGAGCTGACACTTATAGCAAGGAACTAAAGCATTAGGATAAATAATGCCATTCTCAAAGTGTTATTCCAGCATGTAATGGTTCCCTTTCCTTTCTGATCAGCTCTCAACTGAAAATCAATTTACTTTAACAGAGAGCACACCCCATGTTGTGTTATTTATAAAAACAATTGTGTTCTTTTCACAGCGTTGTTGACTGCCATCAGCAGTCAATCTAAAAAGTAGAGTTCTGAGCTAGCTTGCAGAGAGTATATAATAAAACTAAAAATTAATAGAGAGTGATAACAAAGATGATGTAACGATATCTGCATATGTAGAGTAAATGTGCTAGGACAGTTCAGCCCTGAAAATAGCCAGTGGGGTTTGAGGTATGATGAAAGTCTACAAACTCATGAGTGGCTTGGAGAAACTGAATAGCCTTTTTTTTTTTCATGCAAGAGCAAAGAGTCACCACACAAAATTATCAGGCTCTACATTCAGGATGCATAAGAGAAGATGATTCTTCATTCAACCTCTAATTAAAATATTTTCATCATTACTACAGGGCACTGTAGATGCTGAAAATACATATGACTCCCAAAACCATATTCATAAAAGGATTATTTATTTAGGGTCATTAAACACAAAAAGAAATATGTCCACTTTCTCAGGGAGATCTTGAGACACAGGGCTCACTCCACGTATTCTGGCAGTTCACCGGGGGGCATATCAGTTCCTGCTTGCAGCATTCTTATATCCTTCCTGGGCATCAGCTGCTGCCCGCTGTAAGGACTAGGCAGACCTTTAGTCTTCCTCAGTATGACTTTTCATACTTTCACTAAAAATTGCTTGCGTGCTAGAGATTTATGTAGTGTCCAATACTGTGATGGATTTGAGATTTGCTTGTTATAAGAGCTATCCTCTTTTGGGATTCTTCAAAGACTGTTATGCTATAGGGACTTGCTGTCATTAAGATAAATGTGGGAAATTCATCTCACTCGACTTTAGACATCTATATGTGAGGTAGTTGCCTGGATCCCTGCTCTGATCAGTGGAGAAGAATATTCCTGATTATTGTCATCTCACCTAGGAGAAGAGCTGTGCACTGAGGAACGTAGTTATTAACTCTCATTTAGGCACCTACATCATGGTCCTCAAAATTTGGGTATGTGAATCCCACTATGTTTGGAAGTAGGTTATGGTCTAAGTGGGAAAACTGAACATTTTTTCCCTGTTCTTAAAATCAGGATATTTCTATTAGCAGGGTCATTGCCTTTGACTGCTGTCCACATTAGAAATAATGTGAGGGGAGAATTGGTAAGGAAGGGAAGTAAGCAGAGAGCTGTATTCTGGTTCTGCTTCCTTCCTCATGGAAAACATTGAAAAAAATGCAGGAAATATGGCTTTTAAATTTTTTTTTTCAAGCAGAGATTGGTGTATTTTCTAAAACAATAACGCAAAGGCAAGTCAGCTGGAAAAGTGGTTTGACATACAGACTTCAATGAAGTTTGGGGTCCACAAAAGTGTTAAATACAGGTTTTGTTATCCAGAAAGATCCTTTTCTGTGGCAGTAAATCTGCAGTAGATGAGAAAACTGTGGTTTAAACATGTTTCAAAATGGCTTTTTGTAGTCTCTTTGCTAACTCATGCTTTTTTCTTCCCAAGACCCCCCACAACAAGTGTTATCCCATGCAGGAATGTCCTGGGAAGATGTCCTAAGGTGTTCTCATTGGACCTTGTTAACCCCTTCCTGTGACTGGGTGTTCCTGTAAGGCCCTTGAGACTTCTAATTGGTTACTCTGTGAGTCCTTCTAACCCTATAAATGTAACCCCCTCCAACAATAAACTCCCTCTTGCCTCCTCTCTGTGCTGGTATGCTGTCTCTGTACCTACCATGGGACCATGTGGGGAGGGGAGAACACCTCTCCCCTCCAGGCTCAGGACCTGAAGAAACCCCTGGCACTGGAGTCCCACCCCCCATCCACTTAAGCCGTCAGAAATGGTTCCTCAGATGGAAATGGAACTAGAACTGGGCCGCCCCACGCCACGGGGGGACTTTTCTTCCTTCGGGAGTGTAACATGTATGCAGAAAACAAATATCTCTAGGAAAAAATGTATTAATTGCCTTATTATCATGTAGTTCCTCCAAAATCCCAGTTCTACAATTCAAAGGGCTAGCTAGGACTGAGAAATATGCATTTAAATCACTTCTGGCTCTTAAAAGCTGTATTATGGAAATGAGAGATGGAAATGCCTAAAAATGATGTCAGACAGGAGAAGTACACATAGCAGGGCATCTGAAGGGTAGTACTAGGAACAGTGGGCAGGTATTGCTTAGGTTCAGAGGAACTGGACTGTATATCTCCTCATGGTTAAATTCATCCACAACAGAATTGCACTAGGTGTATGACATATTATTTTCAATATTGTTTCTGTTTTCAAGATAAAATCATCTGGCCTTCTGCCATATGGAAACATATTTTTACATAAATGTAAAAATATCACTGTTGAAGAACAATTTCCCAAATCCTATCTGTGTCTATATATACAATTATACCTATACCTTTTTTGCAAAGCTTAATTCATTCTCTCCACTTCCTCTTGATCTGCATCTATAATAGGTCATTGTTTCTTCATGATGACACTTAAATTGCTCACCTCTCCTTCTTCAGGCAAATTAAATGTACCACAGTGCTTTGAAGATATTCCGTCTGTCTTGAGACAGAGTTCTTCACATAACCAATACTCCAAATGCCATGTTTTGCATTGTTAATCTAAAGGTAATGACTTGCTGTTATGGTGTTTTAATGCAGACGTACAGCTACTGGATACTTACATGAAGGAGAATCTACATTATAAAAACAGCTGACAAATACCACTTGAGTCAAAATGGGTGGGATTCATTTGACCAACCCTCAGCTACTTGTGACTTAGCTCTATACACCTTCATCAATAAAGAGGAGGAGTCACTTCCAAGGCACTGCTTGTCATATCCTAAAGCAGAAATCTTAGCTAGGGGAAACTGTATGACTGGCAAGGGAAGTACACTGGGAACCTGAAAGAGCACATGTGCTGCATGGAGGCAGTACAGGGGAGGAGTGAATTTTTCCTTTACAAATTATTAAACAACAAGAAGAAGACTTTTTTACACCTTTTATTTGTAATGTAAAGGTAGGTCTCTAAAGGACAATACTTGCTTAATAAAACGTATTTAATCAGGCCTGCATTATCAAAGACGCACCTTTGCACACACATCTGCACCTCTCCTTCACAGAAGGTATGTCAGCTCATGCTAGAAGTACTGAAATGTGCTCTAGCTACTCTTTCCACAGATGAGACAAAAGGAATGTACTGTGATATGGATGAAACCTTTCCAAGTTGTTCTTTATTATGGTGAATATTCAAGTCCTCAGAAGTGTGAGTAACGGAGGTTCAGGCTTCCAGAGCAACTGATCAACATGTTGATGGATCAATAAAAGACACTGACATGGATCTTAGCAAAATGTGCCTTGTTACATTCAGTGCACACTGAGCATTAAACTAGCTTATGAGATGGGTGCATACCACAGTTTGATGTTTTTCTTCTTTCCTTAAAAAATAAAAAAATCCAAAAATCAGTCCTCTGTTGGATCTAAGGATTCCTTGCCTATGAATCTGGAGAATAGCTCTTGTGTGGTCAACTGAATCTCTTCCTTGAAAAACCCAGCCTCTATTCAAAGATCAATGGAGACTCAAAGACTTCCCTCGGAGGCTTCATTCTAAGGTCTCACCATCTTTTTGCTAAGAGGATATCACAGCCCAGAGATCCACATCCATTTTGAGTGGTGCATTTGGAACTTGCCACATGTTTAAATTCCAAATTATTCTTTATTTTTCATAGGGTGCAGAAAATCTTCAGAATGAGCAGTGCTTACTCATTTGGGATTGCGGTTACTGTAATTTTGTTGGAGGTGTCAATAAGTCAGACTTCTGCTCTGAGCAATGACTTCCTGAGTTTGACTGTCTGAACATTGACTCGTGGAAACAGGGAGTGGAGACACAGCTCTGGTTCTCTTGGCCTACCAGTCTGCACAGGAAAGATTGCTATTCAGTGCTTGCACTGCTCAGGAGAAAATTATTTTGGTACTCACTTGTTCTTCAATTTTAAAAGACAATTAACCTTGTATGTGCAGGATTTAAAGGCAGCACAAGAGCAAAAGGAAAGTGAGAGAAAGGATGACAGCAAACCATTTAATGTATTAGAATATCTATCTCGATGTGTGTGTTGGAGCTTTGCCCTATCCAATGTTGAAAACTGCTCTCAAATTTACAATGTCTGTAAGCAGCCACCCACCCTTTGCCACGAAAGCAACCAGAGGCACTGCTAGATGGGCAGACACACAGGAAGCTGGAGATGATCCAAGCTGTGTATGGCTTGGATCATCTCCAGCTGCATATCCAGAGCCAAAGCCTGTGTATTGCTGGTCTATCTGAATTTGGCTATTTTTCTGAATGACTGAGGGTAGCATCAGAAGATTTGGATGGACACTATCCATTTATTTAGGAATCAGAACTCTCTGTTGTCTGAGTTGAAGCTTACTTCCCTTAGCAATTTAAAACCCCTCCTCTCTGTCTTTCCATGAACTGCCTGAGCTTGTAACACATCAAATAGCTGTTACCATCTCGTACATCATTATACTACCTTCTTCTGGCTCCAGCCATGAAATTGTCTGTACATCTGCATACATGTTGTACCGTTATCCAATCACATTTCTATAAAGTAGTGGATGGTAACAATGTTTGCCATACAGGTTTGAAGGATGTTTTCTTGGTTTGTTAGGATAATTCTGTGATAGGGCCACCTAAGGCTAACGAACAAAAAATAAATTGTATCACTAGCAGTTAAAGGGTAATTTAAAGAATTAACAGTGGGAAAAGAGAATGCTGTACACAAACTAGTTTATAAATTTCAGACCTTCTTCTTAAACAGAAGCAGTTAGTAACTTTCCTATTGTGAATCAAAGGCTTTTTTATTGGAAATCAATCATTCCTTCTATGGGAATCCATTAGAAATTGTTAATCATAGCAATCTATTGCACCTCACTGATAGGTTTTGCAGCAGTCTAGTCTTCTGGACTTGTATTTACCAATGATTTAGGATTACATTAATTAGCTATAGTCCTACCACGTGTAAATTCTTCCATAAAGACATTTTATATTGATCATAGTTTTCCCCTGGGATCCCAGGGAATCAACTGGGTATGTTTCAGAGGTAGCTTGGTTTCATGCTAGAGGACCGATGCATTATTCATAAAAAGAAAGGCAACAGGAAATACAAGGGGAGGAAGAATTTATAAGACAGTGCAGGTTCAGGTGATTTTGTTGCTTCAAACTGCAGCTTCAGGCCCTCCTTTGAGAAGGTCTGCATTATGTTCCCCATCCTCCATGGCATTACAATCATTCACTTCAGTCTTTTGTATTGTGTCTCCAAAACGGATTAGTGAGAAGAACAGGCTAGAGCTTGAGTCTCCAGCTTGGAGCTCCTTGAAGAACTGGGAGGCAATGAAGTTCAACTCAAAAAATTTGTTTGAAAGAATAATAGACGTTTTATTTCCTGACATATCTTTAGTTTTTACTGTGATCGTAACTTGCATGCACTCCTCTCTCTCTTTGGATGCGAAGGCAAGGCTCCCTTCCACATGGGCAGAGAAGGTCCTTTTCTTCTTTTGTCTGCTTTAGGAAGAGGTCAAGACTGCGTGCTTAACTCAAAGACATAGGTTTGCCTGCTCTCACATATGGGCTGGTCAGGGGTCAGAATTTTTTTCTGATATAGAGATGACCTAAAGAAACCTTCCTGTCTGATTCCCGTGTGTAAGGGAGGGTTTATTTCGCCAAACTCTTTTATGGAGTTTTCCAGAAGTGCTATATGCCTTTGCTAACCTGTTGTCTATCTCTCCATCAATCTTACCATCTGAGGAGATGAGGCTACCTAGGTAATTAAACTGCTGGACTGATTTGAGTTCTGATTGGCCAATGGTGATGTGGGGATGATGGAAGACTTCCTGAGGTGCAGGTTGATAGAGAACTTCTGTCTTCTTTAAGCTGACTTGCAGCCCAAAAAGCTCAGCAGCGTCTGCAAAGCAGGATGTTAAACGTTACAAAGTTGCTTCTGTGTGGGCAACAAGGGCAGCACCACCGGCACAAAGCAGCTCCCGTACAAGATGGTTTAAGGTCTTAGTGTGAACCTTTAGTTGCCTTAGGTTGAAAAGGCTTCCATCAGTATGACATCGAATGTAGATACCATCCTGATCATCAAGGTCTGCCATGGCCCTTTGGAACATCATGCTGAAAAAGATTGAGAATAGGGTTGGTGCAAGAACGCAGCCTTATTTCACACCATTGGTAATTAGAAAGGGGTCAGAAAGTGCATCACCATATCTGACTTGGCCATGCTGATCCTCACGAAGTGGGATGATTATTTTAAGGAACTTGGGGGGACATCCTAAACATTCAAAAATCTGCCTTTTCTGTGACCTTTTCTGCTCACAGTATCAAAAGCCTTGATGAGGTCGACAAAGGTTACATAGAGACCTTTGTTCTGTTCCCTACACTTCTCTTGCAGTTGTCTGAGAATAAATACCATGTCTGTGGTAACTCCTGTTGGCCCTAAAACCACACTGGCTTTCGGGTAGAATTTCTTCTGCTATAGTGGGTATTAATCTGTTCAAAAGTATTCTTGCCAGGATTTTGTCAGCAATGGAGAGCAGAGTAATATCATGGTAATTAGTACTGACCATCTTATTAGATTTGTCAAAATTGGACATTTCAATAATTAAGAAAATATTTACTAAGACTTTTAAACATCATGTAATCAAGTGGGAAGCAGGTATAGTTTTGGATGGGTACCTATAAGTTTTTAAAAAAAGTATTTGGACATCAAGCTTAAGTATATGTTTTCATTTAGTGGGAAAAAAGTTTCCTGCTAGTAGAGTAACAAGACTAATTTATTTTGTGATGTATTTATGCATGAGTCTGAAATATTAGTGTGAGCAGTCTTAACTAGTTAATTGGGAAGTTTTAACAGCAAGAACCTTATTAGACATTTCCCTGTTTTCTAAGAAGCTTGAAAGGTTAATCTTCAGTACTGTTGTGACTCCAAGGACATTAAACAGTAGATGTATTTTTAATAACTTGTTATATTCCTAATCAGCAACAATAGTTTATGTATGCTTATTCAGCTATGTCTGATGAAAAGAACATGTTGAGGAAGGGGAAGTTGTCTTTATAGCATAAATCTGTAATGTGTTCTTGTTTATAGTAAGCAGAGAAACTGTGTTGATCTAACTTCCTTGTTAGAAAGCTTATTTGAAGATTTATAAAACTTTTACCTTATTGTTTTATCATTAAAACATAAATATTTCTTTAAAAATATCAATAATGTGATGTGTGTGAAAAGACTTATCTGACTCAAAAAAAATGTATATCTAACTGAATTATGTCTTTCCAAATATCCAAAAATATGCAGCCATATATCAGGTCTCATAGGTGAGATAAATACTGGCATGTTTTTTGATAAGAATAAAGAAAGTTATCAGGCTGTGAGGTACAATGGATATTGCAGGTGAGTCAGAGGGACACTGCTCTTACTGGGGAATGGGACGCTAAGTGAGGGAGCAGGGGCAGAGGGAAAGGGGCTGCAAGCGTGGCAGTACTTTGCTGCCCAGCAGTCACGGCACTCTCTTACTCCTAGAAAAACTCATATGCTTTATCCAATGGATGTTACACAGGTAAAATAATGAGCAACAGGCAGTGAGCAAGGAGTCTGCTTGTGTGTGAAGATAGTGGCAATTCTCAGAAATTTCTCCACTAATATTTGTACTGTGTCACATACTGATGTATACTTTTGTCCCCCACCTCTGTTCCACTATGTATGTACTTACAGTGACTTCATTAACACTGTTTCACCTCATCATCACTCTGGAAGCTCATGCTTCATTGCTAATTCTGTGTGGTTCTCACTGAGTCCCTATTCCATATGCAGTATTTCATTTCACAGGCACGATCTAGATGCTTTTGTCTAGAGATATGTGGCATTTAAAAAGATCATTTGTTTGAGCGGGCCCAGACTGACAAGTTGAATGTCTTCATCATTATTATCTGCTGTTCTGGCAATCTATGTGTCATCCACACATTTTACCAACAGTGATATTTTGTATTATTAGAGAGCATTAATAAAACATTATTGAATTAATCCCTGCAAAAGGATCATCCTTTTAGAATATTCCTCATTCCAATATAACTCTCCATTGACAGCTGCTTTTGGGCATCTGCCAATTAGTACATTCTTAATCCATTTAATGTATTCTCTACCGGTTTATAAGAGACTAATTTTATAATAAAAGTCACATGTGGTACTAAATCAAACACCTCATGAAAGGCAGAATTTACCAATTATTTTTGTCAAACAAGTTAGAAATTTCAGAAAAAAATCCCATAGATACAGTCATCTTGGGGACTGAGTTACAGAATCTCAATCAAAACATTTTTGAAAGCAAAAAGTACTTAAATATTTCTTTAGGGCTAATTTCACGGAGATAATTTAGAACTGTGAGCCTGACCTATAACACAGGTGTAGTCTACTTTCAGGTAAGTTCATGAAAAGTGATTTGACTCCTCTCTTGTTGGCAGTTTCCTCTCTAAATGCCTTACTCATCAAATGGTTTATCATAGGTTGTGAGAGATACATTGTGCTATTGAACAAAAGGAGTGGGGGAGTTTGGGTGGCAGTGCAAGCCCTCTGTTCCAGACATACTTTTTAAAAAAACACTGGGTCTCCCTTATCTTCTGAAAGAAAAGTGGCAGATCAGGACAAGACAATTAACTTTCCTAATGGAAAGAAGTGCAATACAGGATAAAGTACATAAATTCTTCCCTCCTCTCCTTCCTCCTAACTCTGTTTCTGATTGATTAGTTTAGGTGTCTCCCAACTCAGCCTTTGTGCAATCCATTTTTAGATACTTGAAAGGATATCTGCACAGACTGTTGTCTATTGCTATGCATGTGCTCTGCACCAATCTAAGCCTGTTAAATGTAGGTTTCCACTGGTAAAGCTGTCATATAGTGTGGGACTTTGCTAGAGTCAATACACTTTTCCTCTTTAGAGGGAACAACATTATAATGCACTTAGCAGATCTTTCCCCTCACAACCTGACTGCCAGAAGTGAAAATAATGAACTCTAGAGTCTTCAGCCGAAGGACAGGCTTTGGGTGAACCCATGCTTTTGTGCCTCTAAGCATTAGCATTTGGTAATACAAGGAAAATCTACCTTGAAAGTTTAATATGAAATAATTCAACCTAATATCACACTAAACATGGTTTTTATTTAGCTTGTCTTGCTTCAACTTGTGCCTACAAACTGAGAACAGTAGCTACACCAATCTCATAAATATTAATAAACCAGAAACAACTTTTAGGATATTCCACACTGTTAGTGATATTATGCAAAATAACTGCATACATGGAAAATCATGTAGAGTTTTTGGAACTATAAGATAATGTCTTTCCAGATCTATCCAGACATCTATATCACAATTTTAAAATGCCATAATTCCTCTGGATATGGTATCAGTCAGTTTTATGATCTTTAGGGTAATTTACTTGTGCAGGTGTTCAACGATTTAGTGTTACTGTCATCAGCCATTCCTTCAGGCAATCACTGTTACTAGAGAAGATGAGAGGAAATGGGTTTAAATATCATGACCTTGACAAATTGGAGAAATGGTCAGAAAAAACTAGGTTGCAGTTCAATAAGAATGAGAACAAACACTCTACTTAAATGAAAATGAGAACAGCACACAAGACAGAAAAAAGGCAACTAGGTAGAAGTTCCCAAGGAAAGGATCAAAAGTTGTATTATAAATATAATCATATGGGGTAAGGTCAAAAGTCCACCTAGACTAATGTCATTTTCTGTCGGTGAACAACATTTCATGCTTAGGAAAAGACTACAAGAAGTAGGAAGGATGGAGTGGCACCTCTCCTGATGCACTCAGTTCTTCTGGCACTCTAGATTATAAGTTTATTGAAGCAGAGTCACATCTTCAACATCATATTTTAGAATACCTTAGTGCATCTTCCATGTTTTATTAAAAACATCTCTGAACCTATTATTATTTTGCTATCCAAATCATCCTGTGACAAACTGTTCCAAAATTTGTGTACCTCATAAAACTTTGCTTCCTTTTGTTAGTGTTAAGCCTGCTGCCTATGATTTCATTTAATGCCCCTTATCTTATATTTTATGACAAATAAGGTATCATTGTTCCCTCTTTATGTTTTTAATTACATGTTAATCTTTAATTTAAAAATAATTTTATAAATGTTGATTATGTCTTTCTAAATTTTAAGAAGGGTCCTACTCTATGCAATTTGTCTTCATAGGCAATCATGTGCTTCTGATAATCCTTGAAAATTCTTGTCACATTTCGGAATGCCTCTTCTAATTCTACTTTACCATTTTATGATATCTGCTATGTGATTTCTGATATGTGGTGTCCAGAACTGCATACAGCATTTGAAACATAAACACACAGGTATTTTATCCAATAACTTTATGCTGCTTTCTTCCCTTTCCCTTTCTTAATAGTTCCAAATATTCTAATTGTTTTTGTAACTGTTATTGAGTACTGGGCTAACATTTTTAAAGAATTGTTCACAATTTCATTTCTGAGTCATAAAATCTTATTGAAAGCCTGCTGCTGTACATATAGAATTCCAATTAATCTGCATTTATTGACTGATTTCTCCTGAAATCTTTTCATGCTTTATCATGAGACCCTGCTTCAGCTATTTTCAGCCAGTTTAACTGTGACTAACCTGAATGTGAATGCTAGTACTGCACCCCATCTCTGATTTAGAAGTGGATCTGCGTACCTATATCAGTTGTTTGCCTATGTGCACAGCCATTCAAAATGTATGTATGTGTCAGATACATGATTTGTGATTACCCAGCTGACATTTATGCTCATAAATTGGGCATCCACAAATATCTGTGTTTGCCCATCACCAAAATTCTTATCCCCAATGAGTTAATCTCTCATGTTGGTGCTGTTGATGTTGAATTCTCTTCAAAAATTTAGTAGATTGTTGTGGAATGGAGTCTGTAAACTGATTAATGACAACACCAACATTATGGCCTGGTGGGACCTTGTATAGTTTTCAGACAAGGCTGAACTGGAAAAAAAAAATAGAAAAAAGCTTACAGGCAGTGCTGCTGTGTGTTCTTTGTGGACAGCTGTGATTTCTCTTTGTTCAATTTCATAATTATGAAAGAATTATTATAGAACCTTTATCCAAAATTTTAAAGGTAAACAGAAAACTGGGAAAATAATTTTCAAAATGAAGTGTGCCCAAATAGGCGTGAGTTAGCTGAATGCCTGATTGCACACCCGATTGGCACATTAAATTTGTCATGTTTCTTATTCAGTTAGGGTAATTGTGCATGCAGATGAACAGGTAGTCATATAACCTGTAATTTCCATAAGTAATTGACATATTTGCATGTGTAATTATTTTCTTTGTAACTGAAACTCAAATTTTAACTATATTAGGGTTCATCAAGAGCATGAGACTAAGTCCTTTCAACAGGAAATGAACTTCAATGATTCACTGACAAACTGAGTTAACTTCGCAAAAGTGGGGAATTACTCACCATTCTAGATTATCCTGAATTGTTTTCTTGCTGACTTAGGAAAGAGGGGTATCAAACTGCATCAGCAGTGATAGGTGACAACTTCCTAGCTATTTATAAACAACAAGGTTCTAGATACAGAAAGATTATTCTTAGTAGCCACTACGTCACTAAAGGGTTTTTTAGAAGGAATAAAAATGGAAATAGTTGATCAGCCCATCAAAGCTTTCTATACTATATACCATAGATACTGTATAGGCATCTATATATTAACACAAGAAACTTAACCTCTTTGTTGTGAAGTAACTGGAATAATAGAGATGGGATAACTCGTGACTAAAAGATGAATATAAATAATATACTTAGGAAGGACAAATAAGGGAGAAGGGAGAAAGTGTTATCTTGCATATACAAGATAACACACTTTGTGGTTGAAAGTATAAAGTGTATGCCAAAAGTCTCTGGTTAATAGCTAAAGAGAATAGGGAAGAAAGATTGCAGGTATACAGGCAGATTTTCAGAATTTGGTCTGAAAAACAAAGATGAAGGTATACACAGATATGAAAAGTCATCAAAACCGAAATAGGATGAAATACCAGATTTTTGAGACAGAATGTGGGATTTATGGTGGATCATAAGACTGTAAGCTGAATGTAAGTTAGTAGGGCTGTGTAGCTGTGAACGTCATGTCTGGGATGTATTTTCAGAAATGCAGACCATAGGATTTCAATTTCTCTCAGACCTGTCTTGCCAAGCTGAATGGCTCTGGTCATTACACTTCGAAGAAAGACATGAAGTGACCAGAGAACCTGGTCTGGGAACCAAGTCCAGGAGAATTTCTAGAAAAGGTGGCCTTTGATAAACATTGAAAAAACTGGACCTGGATAAGACACAGAATGGAAAATAGTTGGGACAATGTAATAGAATTTAGGTGTAGAAAGGAGAGGATAAACTGTTTTCCAAGCTTTTGGTAGATAAAGAAACAGTGATAGGCTTTTTATCAGCAAGTTACGATTGAGTTAAATATTGGGAAATTTCCTACTTATAAGAGAAAGTGACAGTGGTAGTCATGTATATAGCTTTGCACCATATGAGCAGGATTCTGCAGAGCTTGTAAAATCTTAATTGCTGGAGATATTAAAAACAGTTTAGCCATATGTCTTTCAGGAACGACACAGGGATAATTGATCCTGCCAGAGCAGGACTAACTAATATTCCCAGGGTTACTCCCAACAGTTCTTTATATAACTCTCTTATTTTATGGCTATATTTAAAATTATATATTCTTGTAATTGCTTAGTCTTTTTTAAAAAATAGAATTGAAAAATTTTAATAACCCAGCAGTGTACAGTTTCAGAGATATTTACAGTTCTTGTTTTTTCTCTGGCCTCTTTATTTAATGTCTGTTTCCAGAAAAACAGTGACTTAGTGGCTTAATGTGTTTGACCCTTTGGAGGGTCCCTGAAGAGGGGTTGGAGGCAATTTCAGTGTCCAAGAGATAAACAATCATGAAGGCTTTATTCTTCTGAAAGGTGGCTAATCCAAGCAGTCAGGGCTGTCAGGGTTGGGTGATTTGTAAGATCTCTCAAGAACAAAATGACTCTGACTTTTGGTCTGTTTTTCATCATTTCTTATCCTGACTTCATCCTCTGAATATTTCTGGGATGTAACTGTGGAAATGGTGCTAAACCCCCACACTCATATGCTGCACTTCTAATGGGCTCTTCTTCTGACTCTTTGATGCAGGCATCTGAAAGCTGAGAACTGGTACTGAGGAGGGAACACAAGTCAACACTCATGCAGAGTCTTCCATCTTTTCTGAAATTTATATTCATAAAAACCATGTACATTCTCAAGCAAAAAGCTGGAAGAACATCAAAAGCCACAGTTTTAATAAAATACATATGAGTTATATTTTAATGATTAATTGGTTTAATTATTTTGAATAGGTTTGATTATTTTAATGAAGATTTAATAAAGACAGTAATAAAGATTCAGGCTCAAATTTTATCGACCTGAAAACATGTAGAAATACACTCTAGCTGTCAAAACTTTACAGTGACAATCAGTGGGAAGTCCACCTTAGTCTTTCCCTACCTTTCCCACACCAGAAAGCTGGGCGAGGTGGGATTTGCTCTTCCACTGCTTTTGCAACTGGCTAGTGTAGATGGGGATGGCACAGTAGGGAAAATCTAAACCACAATTATAGTACAAAAAGCAAGCCACTGGAAAGATCCTGAATTGAAGCTAGAAGCCAAGCTTGATGTATGTGAAGAAAAGAGACAAATCCTCCAGGACCTGTAGGTTTACTTGACTATGCCACTATTTCAGGAAAGAGGAACATCTCAGATCAACATATGCTACAAGGGCCTTGCATGAAACACCCAAGAAAAGTCGGGAAACCAATGTTATTGTTAAGAGTAACAGTTTATATCTCCTGTGCTTGCAGTCTTGTAGGTATAATTCTGAATTCATTACCTTCAACTCTGATAAATAAACCTCTGCTTATAGCAAAGCTTGCCTGGGATTGGGGAGTGCAAAGAATCTGGGAGAAAGCAGCAGAGGGGACTGCCTCTGACAGAAGCAGACAGTGAGCATGGGTTAAGGTGTAATGGTAGCTCGCAGGCATCCATCTCCATCTACCTGCTGGCGACTTGCTCATGAGGCTGGCATCCCTGAAGCAGGCTGTCAGACATAGCAGGGAGTGGTGATGAGGCTTATGTTAGCAGCCTCCGAGTCTGCAGGAGGAAGTTTCTCTAGAAATGATGAAGAGGAGCTCTGTCTGCAAGAGTTAGACAACAGTAAATATGTGTCAGCCTGGTATCTCACCTGGGCTCCCAGAGCCACAGTCTGCTGACCACCACGCTGCATAGTCCATGCATAGTCCATAGTGAGGAGCAACCTTTGAGAAGGAAATGAGTCAGAGGCAATTAGTGGTGCTCTGCAGAGGTTTGCCTTACTGAACACTGTTGTACAGTCAGATCAAATAGATGTTAATGCGAGTCCTGATCTTCCAGTGATGGCTGGTGCAGCAAAACCTGGTACAAGCCAGGTTCCTCCTGTACTGGAAGTAGAGCTGCAACGACAGCTTCCTTTGTGAGAGGGGAAGGGAGGATGACACATTTGCCAGCTATATGGATAATGAAAAAATCATTGATCTTTGCAGATTCAGAGTCATAGCTGTATTATTCTACCTGGTTTTTAAAACTCTAAGGATCTCTGCATTATTAAATAATCAGACATATGTTCACACAAGCCCTCTCCTCAAAATATGAAACAAAACATACTGATGCTGAAAACTCAGTGGGATAATTTCCATGAGAGAGCGATAGTTTGATTTGGTATGTGAATACTGCTGTACGACCTGTTTATAATTATCAGGATTTTTCCTTCTAAGTGCCTCTCTTCCCAGGGCTAAAGTAATGACATTTAAATGATGGTTTTCCTTTCAGAGTGCTGCAGAAGGATGAATATTCACAATGCAATGGTTTCATAGTAGTTACGCCTCAGTTCTACTTGCAGCAATCCTGATTGTTTAAGGAAGATCTACAGAAAAAAATTGTTCTATGTCTTTAGAAATCACATGCAGATGCTGCTTTCTTTCTAATATTTTAATGAGGAATTATCACTATTAACTGAATTTTTGCTCTTCTATCAATTTCTCCTGTGGCCAAATCCTGGGTCATATTTCTTGTCATTCAAAGTACAAGTGGCATAGCATGAGACCCCTAAAAGTTCTTAATAGTAGGTAGCAAAAAGAAGAAGGCTGGGAAACTGTGGGAAAGTGGTATCTTGAAGTTGTCTCTGATGAGCCTTTACCTTGTTTTCTACAGAAAGGGTGTCAACTAACATCTGTCCAGAATACACAGAAAATAATATGATGGACTTAAAATTTAAAGCATTTTTAATGAAGATTCTTCCAAGATTAAAGTGAAACAAAGCAGAACTCCTACTTATGGAAGTATTACACTTAGGGGTAGCTGATAAGCATTTTTTTACACTACATTTGTATTACTTGTGTAGATGTAGATGTTATGGTAAGACCTTTGCTGCCGTGGGATTTAGGTGCTGAAAAAATCTCAGGAGCAGTTAATTAGGGGTGAGATAAGAAAGGGTTTATTTGCCAAGGCTAAGATGTTACAAGACGCGCGCCTCTGTGCCCGAGAGGTTACATTTTATAACATCATCCATCCAATACCAGATGTATCCACCCTGTGGCCTTTTCTCTGGACCGCCCCGGGGTCCACCCGCTTAAAATGGGTCTGGGGTGCATTTTGGGACCACCTACTTCACCACCTTCGTCATCATCAGAGCACAAAGGGTACACAATTACGTAATTCTTGATGCATTCTGTGGTTTAGGCCCAGATATGCTGTTCTGTCAACTGTCTGGGCCTTGCCTTGACAAAAGACTAAACATTCCTATTAGATTCAGAAGTAGGGCTGATATGGGGAGCATAGAATGGGGGAAGAGGGTTAAGGAATGTATAAACAAGGGTGCTGGAGGGAAAGGGAAAGGAACAAGGGACAAAGAAGGGAGGGTTTCTGCTTCTCAAACCTACTTATAAAACTTACAAGTCTTACAAATACTAAAAAATAAAAAACCATTAGGGGCTTAAGGCATCACCTTGAAGCAAGACTGTTTCTCTTCTTCATTAATTTTTCTGAAGTCATGTTTCTATAAAAATGTTTTATTGATAGGATGGTTTTCTAAGGTCCTTTCTTCCCAGTGTAATCAAAAGTTACGGTACATGGAAAAAATCATTATCCTTTGTATTATGGCTAAGGAACATAGGTCCTCTCTCTAAATTGTAAGAATATTTCAGTAGGGACGTAAAATGATCATCAAGTTCTTTTTGGTAAGAATTTCCCTGCTATTCTGCAGTAGTGCATTAGCAATGACAGTGCCAGGTAATGCTGCAGGAGGTGTCAATAAAGTTTATATAAAGATAGTGAAGCCCTGGTACAGGGCATCCAGGAAAATTTTTGCATCTCCATTATTGGAGGGATTTAAAAAACAACAGGTAAAAATCTGTTGGCAATAATTTAGGCACAGTTTATCTTACCTAGTCATGATTAATTCCAGCTTAATTTTCTGTTATTTATTGAATTTTACCACATATCTCAAGCTGTATTGTATTTTCTTTTTATTTGGTTGGTTTGTTCATTCTTTCTTTTGGCTTGGGGGGGCTTTATTTTTTTTTAAGCTCCATACCTCACTGCTGTTAGAACATAAGCTGTTAACGAAAAATGTTAAAGTAAGTTCCTACTTTCAGAGAAAGGTTGGAATATTTGATGCTAAGATAGCTTGAGGACACAACACGAGAAGGGTTTAATGGTAAAACTCCATTCTCTATGAATAGTGGAACTGAGAAGCCTACTTTCCTATGGACTGTTGTACAGCATTTCTTGCTTCTCCACCATCACAATTCCAACTCTCTGCAACTGCTCTGTGTTCCCTACGAGGATGCCTTCCATTTTCCTACAAACCCCTTTCAGTTGGTCAGAATAGGAACTTGTTTTCACACAGCAAAAGATACTGATCTTCCCCAAGAGCCCCATTTGCTAAACCTGTTTCTTTACAGTGGTGTTTGGGCAAGCATCAATTGATCCAAAGCCATGGAGATGGTGACTGCTGGCTGCTGCTGCTGCAGGGCAAGAAAGTGAAGTGCTGACCTGCTCCTGCCTTTCCACCATTGGGTGCAGCACTGGCACTCCATCTGACTGGAGGTTTTCATTGCACTTGCAGGAACTTTGTGAGACCTCACTAGCTCTGTAAACATTTGATTAATATTAGTTAGTACCCAACAGTAAATCTTGGAAACTGATGGACAGATAGTGTGATCACTGAAGTCTCAATTAAAGTAGATAAAATGAATCTTACAATTTTGAAGTTTTTAAGGATTTGGAAACATGGCTCATGGAATTGTCAAGTCTGAACAAAATGCACCTTGTAATAAATGACTCTACAATCTAGTATCTTGCAAGCACTGTCACTGGCAGCTATAAATAAGTATCTTTCTTTGCCAGGAATGTAATTCCACTCTTTCATTTTAACCTCAGTGATGTGGAATTGTTCAGGTAAACTAATATATCTTTCTCTGGAATCAAGAAAACTACAACTGGTTCCAAGTCACACAAAATAAGTTTTTTTAGAGCTGATAAAAGATGTCCTGAAGGTCTGATTCAGAATTTAATCACCACAGAGCTGAATGTACTCATATCAGAAGGTGTTTTGAAAATATGCTCATATGTTTACACCACCTGCTCACAGGAAAGGACAAAAGAAACTGATACTGGTTCTTGTTGAGATTCATTTGTTTTGTCAGTGGATATGGATTTTCTTAAAAAAATAATTTAGATTATTTTCCTTTTGGACATAGTGATTATAAACGTAAATATCATATTTGGAATCTAACAACCTGACTGTAGTTTAATAAGTGTAGAAACTTTTGAAATATTTAGTGTGTATAATATTGGTTTTGATAAATAAACAGACAAAATATTGTATTATTCCAAAGCACATACATGAAATATTCATTTCCACCATGATCTTAATGAAATATTATGAAATGATTATTTAAAGACTCAGAAATAATACTCAGAAAATTACTCCAAGATAATATTGCTGAAGGACACATATTCAGATATCTTTTATATTTCCTTGTCATGATTTAATATGACAGGAGAGAAACCCCAAAGACTCTACAGCAGCACAAGTTTGTGACTTTGCTGTGTTCATCTAACCTAATCCAGTTAGAAGGACAGATCTGAAAATCATAGTTCTAAGACTTAAAATTAGAGGATTTTTATACATTTGCCGGTGATCTGATGTCCTTTTCTGGGCATGAAACAGACCTGTCATCAAAGGCCAGCCTGCAAATCATATTTGAAGACTGAGTGCAGTGAAAATAGCATTTCTTCAATGCTATGCTTTTTCTGTAGTTAAACCAGCAGTAAGTGATAGTGGCTCTGACTTCTGTACACTTATCCCTAGTCTTATATTGACTTTATATTCTCAGTAGTACTTGGAAAAAAGGTTACATTCTTATTCACAGTGAAGTTGGGACTTACTGTCACCACATTCTCTGTCATCTTGTTTGGAGTGGAGAAGTAGAGTGAGTCCTGATGTAGACCACATGTTGTGGTGGAATAGTACTGTTGTACAGGTACCTCAGCAGGTCTTCTAGGAAGTTTGATAATGTGGAAAGACAAGGTCAGTTGTTTTTTTTTGCATTTTCTCCTTTCAGTTCTACAGCAGCTGAAAATGTATTTCTCCCCTGGAGCCAGGAGGGCAGAGGCACAGGCTACCCAGGGACACTGTGCTGGCTCTGGTCTGGGGCATTTCCAGCCCAGAGGGGACACAGCCCTCAGCAGCTCCATCTGACTTCAGTGCTGAGTACACTCTAGCAGGGCCAGACCAGAGACATCCCAAACTCCCATCCAGACCAACCTGGCATCACTTTCCTAAGCCATTGAATGGCAGTGTAAGGATATAGGATACTAAGAAAAAAAACCCCAAACCAACAACACATTTTTACAGAAAAACTTCAATTACTGTATTTACCAGAATCACTTTTGTACCAGCACTATCAATAGTGGAAAATATGTCCTGGGCAGAGATAGAGGTAAGGGGTGTGCCTGGTCTAGACAGTATAGACTTGTTCAGCAGACAGTGGAGAAAACTACAATTCATCTCTTTCAGATGTTTACTTTATAAATTATACCTGTTCTCTTTGACAATGCAGGCAAGTTTTCTGTTCATGGAAAAGGTATTCTGTGATGACTTGCAGCAAAGATAGCCATTTGGTCAGGTGAATCTCATCTTTCAGCCTCCCACTCTGGGAGGCTTGTGGGTGGCTTTGCAAATTCAAATTCACCTGCACAGATCACAAGTTGTCTTTAAAGCCTAAACATTACTGTAAGTCATGGAGGTGTTCTTTGAAATACGTTTGCATGCTCTGCCAGCAATGATTTTCTCCACTACAAGAAAAGTCTGAGCAGATAAAGGAATTTTCTCTCACAAAAGGCTTACAATAAAATTTCTGACATTTTATCTATCCCTTTTGTAAGGAAATGGGTCAAATAAAACTCATATATTTGAAAGAGAATAAGGTTTTTAGGGCCAGCTTGCACATATTGATATTTGTGTGTTCATTACTTCGCATTTGAACTGACACAGGGAGAAGAGAAATGACAGGCATGGCTAACCTGATCTCAATGCAGAATTTTTAAAAGCAAGACTGCTCTCTTCTCCTATCTTATTTTCCTCTGCAGCTATAAAATTATGAACACTTTTTAATAACTTTTGATGTGGACCTTCTGATTTTTCTTCACTGCGTGAAAATACTGTGTAGGAACAAATGTATCAATGTTTTGAGGAACTGGGTTTGTTATGGAAGAGGATTTTTGCATCCAAATGTTTATTTTTTTCATCACGATAGCATAAGATTGTTTCATCAGATCAAAACACTGGCTATAGCCTATCTCTTGTCCCAGCTAATATCTGTTTAAAAAACAAGGAAAAAATCCTTTAATGCACCTGAGCTATTGGGCAACTCCAGATCCGAGTTGGATTTAGACAAGATTTCTGACTGACGTCTTTACAAGATATGATTCTACATCTATGATTTTATTATCTGTTAATTCAGATGCATCATTGTAATACAATTCACCCTTTCCTTAAAATTAGTCCATTATATTTGATGCAATGTAAAGTGCTTAAAAAGTCATCTACAAATTAATGTGAATCTGTGAGAGTTTCAATTAAGCACTAATAAGCAGAAATCATTATGTTTTTGCATACAGAGAAAGACAGAAGTAGAAAATACTTTAGCTAGTATTTTCTTTCAAAAACATCCCATCATTTTTGTCTGGTTCTCAGTTACTTGGTCAGGGTCTTTTGTTTACAGCTAAGATCATAGCAGTTTGCTGAATAAAAATAACATCTCTGCTGAAGGGGATATGAATGCATTATTTTTATGCTGCTGACCTTTTGCCAAGAACATACATACTTACTCAAAGACAAAGAACTGGGTGTAGCATTGGGGGTTCTCTTGTAAAGTTTCCAATTCGCTGATGATTTACATTTTTATTTAGTATTGGTCCATGTAAAAAAATTTGGTGTGCAGATGGAAGGCATCACTTCAATGGTCTTGTTTCTATAGAACCTGAAGCTACTATATTGCATATGAATAGCTGATTAATCAGTAGAGCTGGATGGAAAGCTGTGTTTAGTTCTGTTTCCAGATCTCCCATAGGCTTGCATGACCTTGGGTAAATCACCCTTGCTAAATCCTTGAACAAACATCTGTCATTTTATGTGTTTCACAACTCCTGTGCAATGAGTAGGAAGCCACATAGACCAGCTTTGTATGACCTTGTTTCTGATTTACTATAGTAGGAACTTAATGCAACACAGAGGAGGACCAGAGCTGGAATTTAGACTGGGGGACTCACAGGACAGTTCTGGTAGCAGGAAGCTCTGCAGGTAGTCTGGTCCTACCTCCTGCACAGAGCTGAACTATTGTTAAAGTTATGCTTGGGAATTTTACTTGGGAACTACCTGAGTCAGTGAACTGAGGATGGAGCTGCCACAGTATCTCTGGGTAACTGTTCTGATGCTTACCACTCTGATGGTGTTTTTTTTTCCTTGCTAGAAATTGTGACAATTGCATCTCTGAGAAGGCCCTGGGTTTACCTTTTCTATGACTACACTTTAGGTTGTGGAAGATTGCAGTTCATCTTTACTCTTAACCTTCTCTTCTCCGGGCTGAAAAGAACATATTCCCTCAGCCTTTCCCCATGCAAGCCCCTAAGTATGCAACTGACCCTCCTCTGACCTGCCTGCAGGTCACATCTCTTGCACTGGGCTGGCCAATCAGGAGACAGTGCAGCACATACGTCCACGAAAGTGCCAAGATGGAATAACCATCTTCCCCAACCTCCTTACTGTACTCCTTTTAATGCAGCACAGCACGCTCTTAGCCTACTTCATTGCAAGAATGCATTGCTGGCTCATATTTAACTCATTTCCTACTGTAGTACCCATGGTTTTTCTGCGGAAGCATTACCCACCAGCCAGTCGCTAGCCTGTACCCTTGCAGGTTCTCTTCTGCCCTGAGGCACTGAAATTTGTCTTTGCTGAAGTTTGAATCTTTGATCACAATTTTGAGATAGCTTTTGGCCCAGCAAGTGATTCACCCACTTTGTAGTTTAGTCATCCAGTCCATCTCCCCAAATTTTAGGGAGATTATTTTTAATTAGTTTTTTGTATTCCTAGCTACATTGCTAAACTTAAGATTTTGCTCACTGAATGAATGACAGCAAAAACATAGAGGGGAAGCAAATTTTCCCTTTTCATTTAGCAATAAAAGGGATTGATTTTAATGTTTGAATATGCTATCAAGCAGAAGCTGTTCTAGAGAATGTCTATAGCACAAATATTGCCATTTTATTACAGGGGGAGAGGAGTATTGAGTCAGGCTGAGTGAGGAATAAATAGTGCCCACCTCAGTTTGTACCAGAAATCACTACTAAGGATACTTGAGAATGTAACAGAGGAGTACTCTGCATCTACACAGAAGGTCTTGTTCTGGGTATCTAGCTGTGAATATTCTGGTATGTCCTAAAGGTAGCAGAATAATTATTCCACAAGTTACAAGTGGATGCCAAAGATTAATTGGCCCAGTTATCTCATTCACTATACACTTGCTGCCCTTCCTCCCTGTAGGTCACTTATCATTTTTTTGCAGCTTACTGCTTAGGCATTAAACTTCCAGAGGGATGATGCTAGCAGGAGTCAGCACATTCAATTTCCCTGAAGCAGGAGTGTTGAAAACATATACATGCAATTCATTAGATTTTGTTCTCATTAAAATTGTATTAAGTATATTTATTTGACTTCTACTGCTATTTATCCTGTTTTCTCTGAAGTAATGTATTTACCTGAGTCAAACATTAATGTTATCAATCAAATCAATTAATGTTATTGATCAAATTTTCAGTGATATTTCTACTATATATTTAATTCAGTAAGAGTTCTGACCTCAAGAATAAGTAAAAAAAATTTAAGAGCAATGACCTGTACACCCTAAATGAAAATTAAATATTTGATTTAAATGAGAAGTTTCAACACTAAGTGTATAATTTTTTGACCATATTTATAATCTTCCGTAATGGAGAAAGATTTTGTTTAGAGAGCACAATGAAGTACTTTTTCCTTTATGAAGGCAAGAACTTTAAAGAATCATGTTACCAGAGGGAAGCAAAACATGTAAAAGCACAGCTGCCTGAAGGAAGAGGCAAAAGGAGACAACCATTAAGTAATTGGATTAACCTCTATTTGGCCTTTTTCATCTGAGTGAGATTTATTTTGATAACATACTGTTTGTTTTCTTCCTGGTTTGCACACAATGTAAAAGCCACTCTCAAAGACTGAAAAAGAAATTGAAGCATGGAATTTCGGTAAAAGTCCCTATCTGGGTAATAAAATAATACATCTTTCAGTAACTTGAATTCTGGAACAAGATTGTCCCAGTAGCCATAACCTGAATAATATATGAACAGAGATATTGTTTTATACACAACTTCTTCTAAAATTGCAGCTTCAAGGACAACCTGGGGAGAAAATGAGAAAGAAAAACTTCTCTCATTTTACTTGAAAATGGATTTGCTGAAGAAAAAAAAACTATTTTAAATTAGAATAAAGCATAAAAATCTAAGACTTTGCAAATTAGAAGTCCAAAGTGTCTTTGATTCAAATAAAATATATTTTACATTAATTTATAAAAAAAAATTCTCTGAGATCTAGAAATATTGATTGTGCTTAAATAAACTATATTAAGCCTATTTTAAAATGAAGTTATTTCAAGGCAGAAACATATAAAAGTTTTGTTAGAAAATATCAAAACAGTTAATTTAGACAATTTTCAAAGTTAAAAACCTGATTATTTTCTAATATCTTAGCCTACTCTACAGATATATAATTGAAAAATTCTCTAATAAGTATATACATTTTGTAGCAGCTGTAGGAAGTGCTTATTTTTCTTAGAGCCTCCATCTTAATTTATCTCACTTCTGTAATTTTTTACTTGAGAACTTCAGCAGGGAAACAGTGTATTTTTCATTTCTGTGGATGTTTCCTTTGTCTGCTACGAATGTAGATCTGGCGTGAAAGTAGTCCAGCCTGTGACTTTCAGCTGTATCCATGCAACACACCCAACTCAGCCATAGCAACTGCATCTATTATTGAGATGAGGGTGGATCTGGGGCCAAGAGGTGACTGGCTGATTGTGGTGGGGAAAAAAAAGTATTTTTTCCCCCTGGAGTTAAAAAAAAAAAAGATAACCCTCGAGGGGGTGGTGTCTCTCTTGGTGTTGACCCAATCAGCGCTCCTGCAAAATTTAAACATATCACACTAGACCGGAAAAGAAGGAGGATGGGGTTGTTGAAGAGGAAGTGGCCAGGTTCCGATGCCATGAGGAGAAGGGGCAGGAGCCCCACTGGGGGGTCATGGCCCCCAGCCCCTGGCCGGTGGTTGCAGAAACTCAGAAACAGTGTTAAACTGGACCAAGGTCTGTAACTGAGAAGCTGGGAGTCTTTCTCCACTGTGAGTGGGCATCAGGAGCAGCGGCAGAGCAGCAGTGAAAGAAGAATTGTGGCAGAAAGCCAAGAGACAAGAGGGAAGCAGCAAAGAGGGCATGCAGCAACACAGAGATATACTGCAAGGAGAGAGAGAGAGCTGGCAATAGAGCAGAGAAACCTCAACAAAGACAGTTTTGGGGGTAAGAACCGAACCAAAAACCCCAAAAACCCCTAGAGAGCAGGGATGGTGGACTCCCGCTTGAGGGAAGTCTTGGAATGCAGCAGTACCGGAGAGAGGAACTGAGAAGCTCAAGATGTCATGGAAGCTGGACCAGGATGGCCAGACAGAATGAGGGGGAAGTGGCCTGCTCCCCCTGCTGCTGCTGCCAAGCTGGCAACCTGAGACAGAGTACAGGAGCTCTGGTAGAACTCTTGAGGCAAAAGCTTTCAACTGAAAGCTGCCCGAGACATTCTGACTCAGACGTAAACCCTCTGAGGAAAGGGACAGTCATGAAGACCCCTGCACTTCGTGATATGACGTGGTGAAGTGAACCTGTCCTTGCAACCGCAGCCCACAGAAGAGAAACCCTTGCTTGGAGTCAAAGGGCTGAGAGGGGTGAGAGGAGACCCCCTTGTGTGTGAAAGAGATCCAACTACAACCGCTGCATTGAGGAGGAGAGACTGCTACCCTGAAGGTGGAAAGGATCTTTCCTTCTTCCCTCCTGGACTTTTATTGGAGGGAGAAGAGATTTGATCCAATGTAAATACTGATTTATCATAGGAAAGATAGTTAAGATTATGTAGATGATGTATTATAATATTTATTTGTGTAGTGATTGTAATATAATTCCCTTCCCCCCATATTGAGTCTTGTGTTGTGTCTGGAAAACCCATCTCACACTGGGGTGAGATGTGGGAGGGGGGCTTGGACTTGGGAATTGGATTTTGGGGGTCTCAAACCACCACACTGATGTTTGACTTGAAAGGAATCAAAGTCCTCGCTATGGGAAATGACAGGAGCAGATGGTAAAGAGAATATTGGCACTTTTGACTCAAAAAAGGCAAGTAGGAATGAAGTGAGTTCACTGCTGATATTAGAAAATTAGAGAGCTACTATAGAGGATGTGATCTAGTTTCTCTCCTTGTCCTTCACACTCATTTTGTTAAGTCATAGATTTAGTAACTATTACTTTCAGCTCAGGATTTACAATGATTGTTACTAAGGGCTATATTTTGCAACCATCTGGAGGTGGAAAATTTACCAGAATTCAAGTCTGTGATCGTTAAGAACATATCTTTCTGGAGTGCAGACGTTGACATTTCTGTATTTGTATTGTCTACACAGTGGGAACTAAACAAGATTTTGTTTAATTTGTTGGCCTGGGACGAGCTTTGCTAAAGTATCTTCTCTTTCCTTGGGCCGATCTGTTACTGGTGTAGCCAGAAGGAGACATGTTCCACTCCTTGCCTCTGAACCAGTTTCCCACAGAGGGCACTGCAGTCAGCAGCCTGCCTGGCAGGTTCCTGATTTCCAGATATGAGTGAGGGGATGGACAGGTTAAATGGAGCACAACCTCTCTTTCTGATGCGCTATCACATGCTTCTCCAAACTCCTGGACAATAGTTACAGTCTCAGAAGCTTTGAAATAGTATCAAGACAAAGAGTTTGCCCAAATACTTTGTCCAAGCTTTGAGAATATCAGAATTTATATGAAACAGAAAGTATCAGGATACTGTCCCAATATCCTGATCATGACTCCAACATAAACCCCTTTCCATAAACATATCAAACTCCATCTTACAACTAACTAGGTTCCCTCCCCTTCCCCCCCATATAATGTCTGGAAGGACTGGTTCAGAATCCTTATTGTAATGTTGCCTAAGGTTACTGACAGTGCTTTCTTTCAATTTCGGTTATATATTGACAGTTTGCTAAGCAGTTGTCCTCAAGATTTCTGGAAGATTTTCTTCAGAAATTTATGTTCAACACTGTAAAAAAATTTGTACATGACTGCTTCTTTATATCTTTTGCAGTCCCATTCTCTTCATTGAGAAAACACTAATTTCATCACATAAAATGCTTTGAACCAAACAGGTGTACTTTGCTTAGCTTCCTCCTTGGAGGAAGGATAGGATTTCCATGAGAAATTGTATTCTTAGATCAAAAAGATTATAAAATATATAGAAGTTCATGCCTCCTTTGTGCTCTCACAGGTTTAGATATAACGTTTAGCAAAGTCACTGAAATCTGATAATATTTTTCCACTCTGAAGTTTTTTTGGTGATTTATCCCCAGAAAATCTCACACGCTCTGATTTTACACTGAAGATCCAATGCTGGACTAACTGCAGAGTCTTCAAAGAACACAGAATGCAAACGACTCCTAGAGATAAAACACTGCTACAAACCAAGTTTAAGATTTATAATTACAACTAGCTCCATTCCAGATAATAGTTTCCCATTGCCAAATCACTGATAAACCTGAAAGAAATTGTAGGAACTTTTGTGAGCTCTTCCTTTTGTTAAAAAGGTAGAGCAAGACCTGAGTTTAAATTGTAAAAGGCATTTCTTTATCCTTGTGATTAGTTAAGAAGCAAAATAAGATGTAACTCCAAATGTAAGAGACATATAGGCCTCTATTAAATAACCTTTCCTCTACTGTCCTTATGCTCTGCACAGAAATGCTTTGATGTAGGGCCAGCAGTAGAAAGTTCTGTCTCTCCAGTGGTTTCTCACCCTTGACCTGATACATCAGACTGTGAAAACATGGATTTTTAGATAAATACAAGCAAGTAGGATTTTCTCAAGTTTTGGGATTTTACCACACCCTTTGCCCCAAAGGATCTTAGTAATATGCTCTCCATACAATTTTCACCCAAGAGAACCAAGAACTGGAGGTTCTTATTTAGACTGTTGTGCAACATCTGTTGCACAAATGCCAATTCTGTCATTTCACTCTCCATCCTCTTTCATGTTTTAATCTGGAATAGGAATCACTGATGCACCAAGAGAGTGAACTGGTCACTTTGCAGGAATGAAACATCATTCTCTTTTTCACTCTTGCCTATCCTGTATCTTCATTTTTCTTCCTGAATACTGCTAACGACATATACCTATGCTTCTCTCAAGCAAAGGATTACCCCATTCCTACCTAAATACTAAGTAGCTAGAAGATATGGAGTAATCTGTTATCCTGAACCTTGGCACTAGAAGCAGTGGGTCGTTTCACCTGTTTCTGCCATGGCTGTGAATAATGTTGCAGAACTGGGGGTTAAAAGTTGATAGTTTGATACCAGGAACAGCACTGAATTGTTTGCTGAATGATTTATAGGGAATGTATGAGTTTTCATGAGGCAAGTGGAAAGAGTATTTTTTCTGGTAATGTCATAGATATAACACATTTTGAGAGAGAATAAAACAGAGCAAGATCCTTACTGAAACCCTGAGAGGGTCTCGCTGTACTAAATTTGCTTGGTTTTTTCCCCTTCCCTCATCAGAAAAGCAAAAAGACTGTTCACCTATTTCTCCACTGTTTGAATGGATGTTTTTGCAATGTTTTAGACAGGACAATATTTGTTGAATTATTTATTTTTCAACAGAGGACATAAAGACACAGTGACCTCAGTTTTCTCCTGTGAAAGGCTCTTCACAAATAACTACTTTCAAAGACAGTGCAGTACATAGGTGGGATGCCATAGATATGTTTAATTATTTAAGTTAACTTTCATCCTCTTTTCTCATCAAGCTTAGCAATTTTAATGTACACTTTTATGGGATACTGTGACAAACATAGTGTCTTGTTTTGTTCTGAATAAGATGGTGTTTTCCCTCATTTTGAAAATATTTTCTCTAGTTTCAGGAAGTGGAAAAAGATAGGTTCATATATTGGAGAACTTTCATTGGGCTTAGATTTCATTATAGCTAATAACTGAATAATAGATGTTAGGAAAGATGTGAAAATCCACTAAGGGAAAATTGACATGAAAAATGTGACCAGGGTGAAAAAACCTGTTTCTGTAGCAATCTATTTCAATGATCAAATTGCTCTGCTCCCAGGACCTGAAATGTAAATCACATAAACAAATTTGAGTGACTTTTCATTAAACAATAGATAGGTTTCAATAGAGTAGGCAATGGATTCTGGGACAAGTGTTATTTACTGTCATAATTTTAAATCTGAAGCAAAGATATACTTCAATTAGTTCAGTTAATATTTCAGATAAACAGCAGATGTTGATGATAGGAGAAACAATGTTGTCGAAATAAGAAACTAGAAGTGTAATATTTGCTTCATAACTTACTTCTTCGTCTACATGGAGCTGCATCAGTATTTTTGTTTTGATACATTTTGTGTTTCCATAGATACATTATATGAATAACCAGTCCCTCAAACATCAGTCCTCATTCTCATGTTTTTTAATTTCTGAATTATTAGCTGTCGTGTCATCATCCATCTGTGAACAACCTTCTACTCTGTAGTCCTCAGTTTCATCCCTTCCTGTTATTCCAGTCTCAAAGACCATTTAGTTCTTTTCTATTATCCCTGAGTTGATAATTGTATTCTTTATTAGGTCTTATAAAAGTTTCACTGTTACAGTCCTACTTATTTTGTCCTTAACAATGTTCTTTGGCAATTAAATTAATTTTGCTGAAGAACTTTCTTCTGAAACATCATTTCTCTAAATGTACACCCCAGCCTGACACACTGATTTCCAATGGGTTTCACACACGAAAAGCAATTATAATTTCATTTTACGTTCCATCAAAGTACTTTGTACTAGAGCAGGAAAATTTGTAGAAAAAAATTCAAGCCCCCTTAACACTGAAGAGATCAAATATAAAATCAAGTTAGTCTCTTTCCTGTTTGAATAAATTTTCTGCTGATTTTAATACACCACATGGTGAAACAATTGCATGATCCTAGGAAGAATGTTAGCATTCAGTCACTCATAATTAGGACTTAAAGTTGAAATTTGCGGAGTGATTTATTCTAACATTTAACAAGCAGAAATATCAGTTAAGAAACCAGTCTGGTACAGTTGCAAGCAGCATAATATTTGAGAAATTTTAGAAGGCATCATGCTGCATAAACATTTCTCTATTATATATAAAATATTATATATTATACAAGACCTTTCTAAAAAGCAACCATTATATGGCACAGCTGGGAGTAATTTCACTACATGAAACTTTAAGCAAAGTATCCTTTTTAGTGCACAGATTTTGTCCTTTAGCTCTGCATTTTGAGATTTATCAAAATGAATTCGGTGGTTGCGGATAACTTTATAATGCCATTGGATTTCTTTTGGCTTACAAAAAAAAAATTCTTTGATTCCAGAAATTATGGTTAGAGGGGACTTATTTCCCTTCCAAGTGAAACAACTGGAAAATTAATGAAAGAAGAAATTGTCAATATTTACCTGAATTTGACTGGTAAGGACAAACCCATCAAGATATGAAAAAGGAGAATTGTTCTCTTCTAGTATGTTAGAAGATTCTATCTAGAGAAATTATTTGCTATTCTAATGTTAGTTACAATAGTTGTCCTTCAAATGAGCTATTTTGTTCCTATATTTCATGGCAGGTATTGAATTTGAGGTTTTGTTTTCTTTTTTTTTTAATCCTGGGAGGCTATCTTGCTATTTCCAGAGGATGTAAAAAAAGGGAAAGGAGAAAGACGGAGGGGAAAAATCTAGAAATAAGAGGAATCAAAGAGAACTATTACTGTACCACATACTGGTATTTTCAAGCTGAGAAAAATCATTGTGGATAAATCTGTTTCGTGAACATGTTCAAATATTTTCATTTCAAATGGAAAAAAAATAATAATTTAAACACCAAATGTCTGATCATCAACTTTTCTGATTTTCACCATTTACCTACCACAAAGCAAATCATCAAATTAATTCTTCTGATTCCAATTTTTTCATACATTAGAAGACAACAAGTTTCTGTTCTAGTGATAGAAAATTGTACCTTGATAAACAATAATACCACTTCTGTTAGCATTGATATTTCACACATAGAAAAGAAATACTTGTTCAGGTAAATACCATGCCTCTGAAACTGATTACACAGTGCCAAAAGATTTCAGCATCAGTAGATGTTGGCCCTGATTTCGCCTTTATATGGGGTTGTGAAAGTAATTAGTAATTGTAATTAGTAAAGTCAGTGGAGTCTTTCTAAAATGACTAAAAGTGTTAATAGTTGGAAAACATTTGTTGTTAAACTATGAGATGTAGAAACCTTGTTTCTCCAGTTATTTCAGTGAGGCTTGAAAATACTTGAAAAACTCCATTGGACAAGCCTGCAGGAGTCACATCTAAAATTTTTCTTTATCAGAATAAGTACGTTTTTGTTATTTCAGAATAATTGTCTTAAATTTAACTTGAAAGTTCCTTGTGTGTTTTCAGTTTAACCATTTTGTTACAGACTCTATGAACATTCTTCTTGAACTGGACTTGAATTCAACCTTGGAGTATTTTCAAATCAAATTTTTTTGAAGAAAAAGTGAAATAAATAGTCTTCTCCAAAGAAGCAGTTCTTGCAAGAACTCATTATTAAGGTAAATTAGGAAAGACCATCACAGTTGTTGCTAAGTAAGCCCAGGACAAGTCAGCCATTAGTGTTCTAACCAAGAAAGAACTACTGTTTGCCAGTGAAGCACATATAACAGATTTTGGACCATCAGTGCCTCTACAAATACATTACGCTTTCTCCATCACTGGCTTGGTCTGTTTCAGTCTTAGACTGGTAGACTTTTCAAAATCTAATAGTTCATTAAAGAAAGGTCTTTATAATGTTGCATGCTCTATTTAAGAGGACATACTATATGGGGCATAAAGATGGTCACATGTCCAAACAAGATGAGAGCTTGTTATTCAGCTCTTTCAGCATGATTCATGAAGTTTCTGAAAATTAAGATGACTTCAACTAAGAATTGGTTTGATTTGCTTTTTCAAGACAGAACAGCAGCTATAGCAATGCAGTTAATGGCTACGTGTCTCTACAAACTGCCAGTTTGCCACTCTTTGTTAAATAAGGTGCAGGAGAATTATGAGAGGAAAGAAGGGAAATGGGTGTCAAAAAGCACCCATCAACAGGAATTGTCTCAAGAAAATACCCAAGGTGAAAGGCCTCTTTGGCAAATAGCAGTGTTGGTTTTGTTATTGTAAATTAGAGAGTTGTAATTTGTTTGTCATTAATTTACTAAATAAAAAGAAAGCGAAGGTGATATGAATTATGCAATTGGAAAGTGGGATTACCAAATGACTAAAATAAATGGAAACATCTCACAGAATAAGACATTTCCACTTCAATAATGTAAAAAAAAAGGGAAAGGAGAAAGAGGGAGAGGAAAAATCTAGAAATAATGTACAGAAAAGTAGAGGTAACCCTCCTCAAAGAATTAAAAATTTAAACCCTTCTGATGAGAAACTTGCTATGTCATAGCTCAAGCCAAGTTGTATCTGAACTTCACCCAGTATTACATTATCTTTTTTGACAAAATATTATCATCCAAAGAGAGCTATACAAAGAAGACAGGCAATGTGAAAGTAATGAAGTAATAGAAATATATTATGTCAGCAAAACTTTCCAGTTTGGTACAGTATCATTACTGAACCCCAAGGCAGCAATTTTTATAGATAGAGCTTAGCTACTAGGAGACCTTACATGAAACAACTGTGTGAGTACTTTTTTGAGACCAGTTTCTTAAGGAAATGAGCTGATCAGACCTTATGTCTCTTCATGTCTGTTTTCTTTATGCAGTTGTGAATGGTTAGGCAAATTTCAACTGAGTTTGTTAGAGGAGTTTGTTCTTAAATTGACTTTTTTGCCAGAAAATGTCACATAAAGTGGTGCCTAGGTAGAGGAGAGGTGGCCTCATTGGTGATTCTCTTGGTGGAAAAGCACGTGGAAATTGTAACAGCAGTAAGCCATCCAAGTGGTGGTGCACATCAAAACATCTTCAACAGGCAATGTCTTGACCTCCTCTTACCTTGCTAAAAAAATGAAGAGTGTGCCATGCAGTTAGTTGAAAGGGGGGAACTCATGGCATTGTGGGAGTAGACCATAGGGGTTTGGAAGACATCTGAGATAGGGGAAGTTAGAAGAGTGTGGAAATGAACTACTACCATGGAAGGAAACGAGGAATTCATTAGTTCAGCTGCTGCAGAACACTAATTTTTATCTCCTTTATTTATTTGTTCATTCTGACATTAATAATGCTGCTCTGTTATGAACTCAAATATCTTAATCTTCCAATTCCTTAGTTTCTCTTACGTGCAATGCTCCTAACATTCTTTCCATGTCTTGTAAGTGTGCTCACAGTTTTCATAAAACTAATTTTGTTGTTAATCTTCTGATAAACATGAGTCTAGGTGAGTCTAATTAAAATAATAAGATAGTGTACAAGGTCAATTTGGCAAGGATGTACCATGAAAATTTTATATAGAGAGAACTAATTTAGCTAATGTGTTGCTGGACTAGTGAAAAAAAAGTCTGGTAACAAAACCATTATGGAAAGAAGCTTGGCAATGATCGAAAATGGAAAGCTTTTCCTGCTTGGAACTAAATTTGTGCAGTCTGATAGGTTTAAGAATGAAGGAGAGTGTGATCAATACTAGAATGGGTGAATAAATTGCATGAGGTATATCAGATATCAAATGTCAATTGAAACTTAGAAAGTTCCAAAAAGCATGCAAATAATCATGTTGATGAATAATCAGTATTATTCTTTGAAATAACTGGTTTAGGTTTTCCTTGGATTTTTTTACTGTGATTCTTCATTCATCCACCTGTGTCTTGTAAATCAAAACAAGTTATACAGGAATCATATTTCAACCAGTTATTTGCAGAGTTTGTGTTAATTATTCTTTTGGGACAAGTCAGAAACCTCATATAGGTAGCTAAGTTAGTTGAGTAGTCTGCCTAGACTACCTCTCTAGTCCATGGGGAGTGATAAACACTTTCAGAAGTTGCTTCAGAGCAATCAGAATAATCTATCTTCACTGGCTGCATAATATGTTTATGCATGAATGGAACAGATATAATTCAGTCAGGATATATTTGATGGGAGACAATCACTGCAGTGTGATAACTTCCCTGCCAGTGCACTAGAACATATTAAGAGGAAAAGTGGTACAACTGTCATACCACTTCTTAATATATCTGATTTCTCATCTAGAGAAGGTGAACCTGTTGTATTCTCTTTAAAAAGGAACCAAAATATTCCTGTGCCAGAGCCATATCAGGAGAAATGATCACTCACGATCCAATTTCTTCATCAGATTCTGTCAGGGAGACTAACATTATTTTTGTACCACATTCTGTGGGAGGGTCAACAAACCACTTGATATGAATAAGCACAGCTGAGCATTGACAGACTGTTAAACATTTGGGTTCTTTGTACTAGGATTTCCCAAAAGAAGGGTCAAATGCAGACAGACTTAGCACTGCTACACAGCACTAAATCTGAAGACACATCCCTCTCTCTGGGAACATCAAGATGAATCAGAAGCCAAAGTCATTTCACCTTGGAGTCCACTAAAGAGGTGCTTTCCCCGTACAAATGAACATCTTTTTCCTGGTAGCATGGCAATGTTATCTGTCTTACAGAGGATACTGGATATTGGTTTTAGTTTCTTTCTGACATGTTTTAGTACCAGGAAGAATGTTAGCATTGCGTTGGTATTTGTGTACTCATTGGATGTACCACTTTTGTTGCAAGTACCTAATGAAGACAAATGAACTGTGCCAACGATGTCCACATTTGTTCCATTTCATGATTGCTTCTGATATAATGGAGGATGGACAACAAAAGTTCAGCAAAGGTCAGCACACAGAAGGGGCAACAGGGAACACATCTATAGTTGTCCAGATGTCCCCTCTAGCTGGAAATATTTTGCAGATAAATAACCCCAGGAGAAATGAAGATACACAATGATGACTCAGAAAATTGCCCTGGCCAAGCTCGAAGACGCAATCGACTTTAAAGCTAGGGAAGGGAGAACCTGCCTGCAAAGCCAGCAGGCACAGAAGAACCTTTACTTAATCATGTACACTCTCTTAGTAGCATAAATTAATCACCTAATATTAACAGATCACTCCCAGTCCAGATATGTGTTTTTTGATTTAAATCAGCCTCTAATCTGACAGTACACTTTCCAGTTCCAAATGGAGAGGTCTGACATAGTGCCTGCCCCATAAACCATGGTAGATATTGAACTGTAAAACCCAAGTGTTCATAAGTCAAGCAGGTATAATTACTTGTAGGTTTCCTACTAGAAGCTGGGAAATTTGTTATGCATAAAAGATTTGTTAATGATAGCAGTAAATGTGAAAGTCTTTTATAACTTTTTTCCCTGGTTTGAGTAGAGAGGAAGACAAAAATGTAATCAATTCTATCCACCTCTTTAAAAGAAAAATGCTTCCCCTCAAGGGAAAGAAACAGAATGGGGGGAAAAAAAGACAAAAGAGAAAGTAAAGCATTTCCTGTACCTTTAAAAACACTGAAGGATTGAGGTACTATAGTGCTGAGCATCAGAATCATACCATGCAGTAAAGCACAGGTGTAAAGCGGAATTCCCCCCCTTCCATTTGAGATATCATATTCATCACCAAAAGATAAAAAATGAAGCCATGGAATGAAAGAATATTTCCACTGTTACTGGAAAAATGATGGGACAGGATATATATTCGTGAGGGTGATGAAAAGTCTCTCTGAGTATTCATTTCATTTAGACTTAGTCTCAAAAATAGTATTATCACTATTTTCATAGAGGAAAATAAAGAATATGCTGATTCATTTCCCCCAACTGGAGAACATGGCGACCTCTGAATTCTCTTGATGTAGTAATGTAAACCATTACTATTACTATTCTGTTTACACAACTTTTCCAATCAACAGCATCTCTATGTATGGTATAGCTGTATTCTTGGAGGCACATTTCATAGTTTTGTTATGATTGATATGTTTTTTTGCAAACTATGTTAGTAACTCAATAATATTTATCAATTTAGTGTTATTTCCTCTAGGAAATTAAATCTTATGTGTACATTCAGGTTATGAAGGAGCTGGTGGTGGTGGTGGGTGGAAAACAGGGATGCCTGCATATACCACTGAAGTAGTGTAGAACAGGCATTGGTTGATGTGTCAGAGTTCTCCCATTGACTCACTGTAGCAGAGTAGTTAAGGGAAGGTTGTCATCCAGATATGGGAAGCAGGACACAGTGATGCGTGGATGATTATCATTAGATTTATTGCTAATACATATCTAAATATTGCTAATGCAGTATCTAAATAACAACTTTATCATTGATTACAGTGGATTACAGTATCTAAAGGATTATAATATAAGCAGATTTGGCTAGAAACACACAGGTTTACAATCTTTGGCCTTGCAGAATTCACAATTAAAAAGCTGTAGTGCTTTTTGCTTACCTGTCCAAAAGGTGAGTGTTCCCTCTCTTTGGACTGGACATACTTTGCAGGTGTACCTGCCAGGGCAGGAATCCACTCAGAAGCTACCTGCAACCTCAGTAGCCCAGTCTTCCCCTTTGCCTCAGTCTCCAGCAGCATTTTATTCGCTTTTGGAGGCTGAGGTGCACCAAAGCCAATCACAAACATCTCAGCTACCCCATCTCTGGAATGCATTAATTATGTAAGCATTCAGACAGTTCCTCTTGCAAACCCTACCTGGTGTTCTTATCTTAGAACAGACCATGCTCTCTCTAAGAGATGATGCAAAAGGAGAGGGTTTGTATGTGTACACGTATGTGTGTGTGTATAGGACTGTCCTAGTTAGAACAGCTGGGACCAGTTCATCATTGTATGGGTGTATGGGTGTAAAAACTGTATATTCTGTAGCCTTCCATGCCATTTCCCAGAAACTGTTATTAATGAACCATTTACACCATCTACCCATAGAACCTGACTCCTCAGGCTATAAACTAGGTGCTAAGAGGCCTGTGAGATAGGGGTTGCTCTTGTCCTCATGCCCATTGAGGAACCCCCTGCCCTGAGGGAAGTACTGAACATTCCTGCCTGAACTGGAGGATATATAATCTTAGAGTCTTGGAACTTTTAGAACCACTCGTGGGATCCAGAGGAAGACTGCAGATCACCGCTCTCAACCAGACTGCAACCATCCCTCTCGACCGGACTGCAGTCACCAGTCTTGACCAGACTGCAACAGCACTCTCACCAATAGGTTTTCCCCTCTCCTTTTCCTTTGGACTCAGGGAGCCCAAAGAACACCACTCTGTTCATGCCCCAGGGTGCTGGGTTATACATTTGGGTTTTGTGGGTTAAAACCAATTGTTTGTCTGTATAATTGTACTTATTGTATTATTTTATTAAATTGTTATTCTGATTTATAATCTCTCTTTTGAGTTGAGTTCATTTCCCCTGCTGGTTTACCTTTAAACCAGCACAAGGACACATGTGAAGACCTGAATATCTGTCATTGTTACGTTCTGCAGGGCAAGGCATTTCTTATTTCATTGACTGAAAGAATAGAGATGGACGAAAAGCACAAGGAGGTTGAAACTGTAAAAAGTGCTGATGAACGAACCAAGAATGGCCAGCAATGGTACTGGTTTATGTAATGTGGGCTTCTTTTCTTCAAGAAGTGAACTGAGAAAATAATTGCTTTCAGAGCTGGCTGCGCTGTCATCTGGAAATAATTCTCATGCAGTAGCAGCTGGGTCTGGCTGAAATAAGCTTTTAGTACTGAGGCTTGGTATCCCGTTGCTATTCCCATAACCTATACAGCTGTTTTACTATAAAACTTAGTCAGGTAACATGTTCTCTGAGCACCATGATGTGGAAAACGAATAGTTAAGTTTTCATGATGATGATGTCTGATGATGGGTTATTTTTGTCAGGGGATGAATTGTTTTTATTGGGTTCTGCTGTTCTGCTGTACTCTTAGGCCTCATATCTCATCAATTCATCCTATACTGTTTATTTTCACAGACATAAATTTGGTAAATTGAAATACTGATATCAGCTGTAATCGGTCATTTCACACGTGACCTCTTTTTGTGACTGATTTTACCTAATCTGCTAGATAGATACAAGTGTCTATTTAGAGCTCCTGGGGTTCTCCATTTTGGTAGAGGGTTGTTCCTCTCCACTGTAGTATAATTGGGTGTTGGCAATGTGCATGTTGGCAGTATTCAGGAAGTCCTTCAGGTTTCCAGGCCTGACATATGCAACAAGGCTGCTGCATTTCATCTTTGTCCTAGTTAGAACATCATTGGATGGGTGTAGCCCAAAACTGTGTATTCTATAGCCCTCCATGCCATTTCCCAGAAACTGTTGTCAGTAGAGGCCTGTGAGGTGCCCCTTCCCCCCCCCCCCATGCTCCTGTCCTCATGCCCTTTTGTGGAATTCCCTGACTGAGCACCCTCACACCCTTTTATGGAATTCCCCACTCTGAGGGAAGGATTGAGCATCCTTTTATGGAATTCCCCGCTCTGGGGGAGGGGCTAAGCATTGTTACCTGAGCTGGAGAATATATAAACCTGGAGTTTCAGAACCTTTCCACCACTCGTGGAATCCAGAGGAGGACTGTAGCTCACCGCTCTCAGCCAGACTGCAGCTCACCGCTCTCAGCCTGACTGAGGCCACCACCCTCAACTGAACTGCAATTACCACTTTTGGCCGGACTGCAGTAGCTCTCTCACCAGCAGGTTTTTCCCCTCTCCCTTTGCTTTGGACTCAGGGGGGGCCCAGGGAGCACTATTTTGTTTGTGCCCTGGGGTGCTGGGTTGTACATTTGGGCTTTGTGGGTTAGGGCTGGTTGCTTGTCTGTGTGGTCATACTTATTGTATTATTTTATTAAATTGTTATTCTGATTTGCAATCTCTCTTTTGAGTTGGGTTGGTTTCCCCTGCTGGTTAACTTTTAAACCAGCACAATCTTAATGGCCATATTAAAATTAACCCACTTGGCCACAGTCAAATTTTTGCAAAGAAGAAGCTGTATCTGTGGCAAGAACTCCCATAAGGGAACTAGATGTTTAATTCTGAATTCTTTCAGCACACAGCCTATTCTTAGTATTTATTGATAAAAAATGGTTAAGGAGTAGGTGCTTTTTAAGAGTCAAGACGCGTCGTACATGTTCACTATACTAGAGTTAACAGTCTGCAATACATTAACCATGCATGCTAAAACCCTAATGTATAGTGCCCCAGAGGTTTACTGAAAAGCCACTACCGAAGAGACTTTCCTTTTTTTCCCAGAACTACAGATCTTCAGAAGTCAGACACCTGTTCTCAAACAAACACCTAAACAAGGGCACCCTCACAGGAAATCTGTTTTAGACAGCTTGTGTAAGTACTAGTGGAAAGTAACGCGTGGATTCCTTGACAAATTTTGGTAGATAAAAAACAATGTATCAGCAAAAGATGTACATGTTTAGTAGCACTTCCTCTATAAAACAGTACAAATTAACATATCACCTTTTCAACATTACTTCACTGACAAGTGACAATGTAGAATTGGGGTTCTTCAGGTTGAAAAAACCCGAAATGACTTAGGATAAAAAAGAATACCATGAAATCAGGAGTATCATAAAGGACAAAAATAGGAAATTATTATACACTCCCTTCTAGCACACAAATGGAAGTCAAGCAAATGAACCTAGCAAGTGGCAGGTGAAAACAAACTAAAGGCTATGGTTCCTCACACAGCATGCTATTAAGTAGTGGAGCCCATTCACTCAAAAATATTTTGGATACCAGTATTTTATAGAATTTAAAAACTGGTTAAACTCATGAAAGAAGAATTTGTTTAAAGTTATTAATTAGAAAGACAACCTTATTTCAGGAAACTTATTTCTGCATATTTTTGAATTTCCAAGGAGAATATCTTTATACATTTGCCCTACTCGTACTATTTACTAGAAATTTTCAGCCAGTGACAGACATTGATGTAAACAGAGCAAAAATATGTTTATTTTTCTGTGTGTAAAAATTGTCTGCACTGGTTCAGTGGTGTGCTGTTTTATTGCCCGAGAGGAAACTGTACTTGCTTTACCATATCTTTGTTGTATACTGAGTTACTCGTTTTATTTAGGTTGTTAGGTGGTCATGGAGTAGACAGAAGAATTGAAATCCTTCTGACTTCTCATTCCAGATTGTTCCTCACAATCCAGGTAAGCAGGACCCTTCGGGTGTACCTAATGCAATGCAGTGCACTGCAGACTTACCCAAGCAATTTCTAAATATACTTCCAGGATCCTAATTAACTCACCTAGCTTTGTCATATACTTCAATATAGTTATAACCTAACAACTATGCAAAATGAATTCTGTCAAACACCTCCTTTGCTTTCAGTAATTTCATGACATTAGGTCTTTCCCCTTTTTCATGCTTCGTCTTTCCTGTAGGTTGGTCCTAGCTTCATGTCTTGAGAACACTTCAATTGCTAGAGAAACTAGCAGGTTTCACCTTTTACCTCTCTTGACTGACTGGGCCATTCTTACAGCAATTGCAATATTTGATTCTAATAATATGCAAATATTGATGATTGTAACTCATAAATGCTCTAATCTGGGAGTAATTTACTGTTTATATTTTTTGAATGTATGTGGCTTTCAGTATTATCACAAAGCTGAACAGAAATTCCACAATAGATGTTAATTAACTCCTGAAAACAACTTCTGTAAAATAATACTCTTTATTCACATATTAGTACAAAAAAAGACATAACAGGATTATGGATGGAAAATAAATTATTTAGAGTTTGAAAAAAGCGATGGCACCAAAATATGATGTATTTGATGCAGAGAATTCACTAGAGACATATGAAGAGGAATTCGGTGTGATCATAGTGGTGGACAAAGTGGATGAAGTTTTCCCCAATGTATTGAAAGCTAAGAGACTGAAGAAGTTAGGTTGTAGGGAGTTAGAATGGAAGAAAATGCTCTAGTCAAAGTTTGATTTGCTGTGGAATGAAGAAGAATCCATACATTTTAACAATATGGAAATAATGACACATTATATCATAGATCCCACGTTGGAAGGAGAAGGTATGGTAGTTGAAATTATACTGTTTGGCTAGATAGGTCTTTTTATTCCCCCATCACAGAAAAAAGGAAAGAATGACTTTCAATTTAATTCTTTAAATTGCCTCCTCTTTCTCTGTTGCCCCTGGAGATATTAAGTATTTGGACATGTCCTTTGAGTCACTGACTAGCTCTTTATTAAAATACACACAAGGAGAAGAAACAAGAGAAAGTCAAATTTTAGAGACAGGATGATGAGAAATTTAAGCCCTGAACTTCACCCAGTGTCAGAAAAACTTGTGTGTGATGCCACCCCTTTCAGTGGTGTTGCAATTCAAGTGAATTGCAACACAGTTCACCAACAACCCTTCCCATGCGTGCTCCTCTGGATACACTCCATATGTAACTTATGTATGGAGAGTACAAAAATGAATAACCATATTGGTTTCTACAGGTTAAAATTTTACATAATAAGGTCTTTCATTTATCATGTGCTAAATGAAGCACAAGTGCATTCAGAAATTATATGGCACTTGCCTTCTTTTTAATAATAATAGCTGTTTCATTTACTTACTAACTATTAAGTATTTAATCTATGGACCTAAATTTTTCTTAAATAATTTTTCATGTATCTAGGTCCTTCTTTATGGTTCAACAACTAGAATAATTATCTCCATAGCATACTGTATAGGCAAATATATTATTTCTTTGTTCTGTACACATTCAGTATCACTTGAAATACTTCTGCTTCATCAGGATGTTGAAGAACAGTCAGACAGTTGTCTCTCTTTATAACAAAAAGAGGTTATAGGGATTCTGAGGTCCGGATTCCAGGCTTCCCTTTCTATTATAACTTGTCCCTCTTGCTCTTTATCCATCTCTGCCTACCTCAGTCTGACATATCTGTGAAAGTAGGTGTTTTTTCAAGTTAAGGAGAAGAACCTGGGATCTGTTCAACAGAGGGCTTGGTGCAGGTTTAAAAATCTATTCAGACAAAAAACATTAAAAATACAGTGTTGGCACTCTAGGTGTTATGTTATGCTAAGGTAGGGTAAAATATATCCACTTTCATTAAGATGTAGGAAACATGACAGAACGATGTACTCAGAGCTCTAAATTTGTCATGTTTGATACAAAGTTGAATCAGAAGAAATATCTTGCACTCTGGACAACTGATGGGTAAGTATAGTCCAGCATGGGCTTGCTGTCCGCAGTGCTGTCACTGAGGAGCTCTCTACTAAGGGAGAAGAGGTTCAGGGACAAATATTCTGTATCTACGTGGTGGAAGGAACGCTGCCTTTAGTATTGCACTGATCAGCAACCATGCTTTAAGGACGTGACCTTCCCGTGATTTGAAGTTTGGAAATGTTCCAATTAACTTTAGTGGTGCAGGCTTTTGAGTTGAGAGGAAAGCCTTTGACAAAGTTTTATTCCTGAACTGAAATATTATTGGCTGCTGTGGTTTCATCAGTGTCTCTGCAGAGGAATGAATCACTGATTAGGAAATGAGGGGTTTACACCTCTGTACATTTGAAGTAATTGTAATAAGTCAAAGAAGAAAAAAACCCTCCTACACAAGTAGCATGGGTAAAAAAAGAAATTTCTCTAGATTTTTATAATGTCCCAACAATTCAAACAATATTTATGTTCTGCGTAGTGTTGTGGGAATGGAAGCAGTCAGGGGATACTGATATTGTTCAGAGTTTGAACTGATTTATGTTCATGATGTTTGAATCCCGCCTGGCTGCCGCATACATTTTTTGTTTGTTATGTTACTTCAGTAACTTATGTTACTGAAAACAGTAACTTATGTTGCTGTTTTTTATGTTACTTCCTTTTGATCCTGAAAAGAAAACAGGAGGGAAATGGAAAGCAGCCTATTGTTTATAGGATCAGGGATTTACCAGCCAGCTTTGGTACTTAGGGATGACTTTTCCGTGTTTGGATCTGCAGTAACTCTGTTATGAAAGTACATAATTTCAACATGAGTAAGCCCTTGTGTTATAACTCCCCCACCTAATTTCCTGTAAAAAGACAAATTCTACAAATCCAAGTTATGCTTGTTCCATTTTTATTCATTAGATACAGTTAAGTAAATTGTGATTTTAAATATAACCTCTGCAAAATGTCACCACTTGGTGAGAAAAAAAGTACAATTAGAGAGTCTAGTGGCATCTTAGTCCTGTGGCATATAGGTGACATGGAATTAAAAGGGGAGGGGGAATGAGAAGAGTGAAATGACACTAATGTACCAAATTTGATATTAATACTTTTGCTTTTGGCAACTAACACTTGACAGAAATACAGAAAATGCTTCATTGCACTTTTCCCATATATCAAGATTATTGTCATATACTGAAATAAAGTCCATTTCTAGCTTTAGGACTTGGCACACAGCATCATAGCATCATAGATGAATCTCATATCGCTTCAGTCTTATGAAAGCTACAGAGATCTGCTCTTATCTAATTGAGAATACAGCAAATGAAGAAAGACTTTTTCCTCTCAGGGGTGATTCATCCCACCTCTCAGATTTTTATTTCAGACTAGATGAACTCTCATCAGGAGTTACCAGACTCTTCATTGACTACAGACTTAACATTGACTGAGCAACTGCCTTAGACTGGACACCTGACAAATTAGAGATAAAGTGAGACGAATCACATTCAGTGTCTTTTGAGCAATACAGTTCTGTATTCACTCTGAATTTTAGCTGTTCTATATAGTCACATGTCTTCCCTGTGACCTACTGGGAAATCAGAAATATAGCCTCAGAGTCTCTTTACAGTTTGTTTTATAGATTTATTCTATAAAGTCCAACGTAACAGAAATATATAACACAGATGGATTTTTTTTCTTTCATCTACAAATTAGGGCAGCTGCAGACGCCGAAGTTAGTCGAGTTGCAGAAATCTTAAATAACAGGATTTAATTTCTTTATGTTGGTGCTACTCAACATTCCTGAAAGAGAATTTGTACCAGTGGGATTCACAAAGGTTTTACTACTAAAGTGAGGTCTGTCTTACCAGAAAGAATTTTAATGTAACCCACTGTTTTCAATATTTGAAAAATATTTGATATTTGAAAATATGCCATAGTATTGATTGTCAGAATGTAATTGCTACAATGAAACACCTCATATGCTGTTTTAGAAGCTGGTTGACTTTGAAGGTACATATACTTTCTTGTCACTTCAGAATTCATTGCTACAGCAAGAAAAATGCTAAGGATATATATTAACTCAACCATAGTGTTTAGGGCTAGAACAGGCACTGTGAGGTGATCATCCTTCCCTCTAGGCAGGATCAGTTATAATAGTGTCACTCTTGACATGTGTTTATCAAACCTTTCCTTTAAAAGTTCTGAAAATTCTGTATTGCCTACAAATTTTCCACTTTTTAATTATCTATACAACCAGAAAGTGGTATCTAAGGTTTAACCAAAGCCCTGGAGTGTTTTTATTTTTTCTCTGATAGCTGGAGTATAGGAAGAGAATCTAATCCCATCTTTATTTCTGCAGTGACAGGAGTACGTGCATTTTCTTTTTGTCCTCACGCATTAGAATTTTAGTCAGCAACCAGAATCACATTTGTTGAAGCAATACATAGCACAGATCAGACAAGTTGGAGCCTACTGCACAAGAAAAAAAGATTTCTTATATATGAATATTCTTTTCACATAGAGAATTCCTAGTATTGTTATATGAGGTTATACTTTTTTGCAGCAGAAAGGCAGAATTATTAGGCCCAGGGCTGTGGTTTGCAAGAAAATGTAGTGTGTAAAAGACTGAGCTGGTTTCTATTCATCATGAGTGACTGGGAGAAGCAGGCAATGCAACAAATGATTCATAGAATCTTGTGGAAGGCTGAGCCAGGAGCTGGTGTGAAATACGCTCTGCATGTCTCTTCCTAGAGCTTAGATAGAAGATATTTAACTACCTCGTGGGATAGTAGTGATTACTTTTTTCTTTAACAAAAAATCCAACAGAAGCATTATCTAATATTTACTCCAATGGAAAAGAAATGAAACATCTGAAGATGCTTTTAGACACATTAAATAAAAAAGAAACAAGCAAAATTAATTAATTATTGAGTGGGTTTTCTGTCAGGCTCAGTGGTGAGATCTAGGGCCTTTTGTTTTCCTGCCTTGTACCTGTGAGGGTATAATAGAAATTACTGCCCATTGAAACTGGGTAAGGGGATAAAACTCATTACATTTTCTGTGTAATCACATATTTGCAAGTTTTAAAATTAGATGAGTTTAGCAGTGACTGTTTTGTTTTTGTCAATTTTCAGATTAAGACAAGTATTAACACAATAATATACATTGGACTCTTGATAGTTAAAGACAAGATGAATTTTTAGCTAAATTATCATTATCATAATATATAATTATTGATATATATTATTATTATATGTTATTTAGATGTATGCCAAGCCCCATGCAAATATATAGCAAATGATGGCTACTGATAACAACAATTAACAAAGGATCCAGCCTAGAGGAGTTCAGGAGCACCCTGCCTGAGTGCCTTGTTTGGCACAAACTGTGCTATGACAAGTTCATGAAGCAAATCATTCCCAGTCTTCACATACACTGTATCTGGTGGGTGAGGTGATTGCTTGCATGAGATAACAGCAGTTCAGTCCCCAGGAAGAGTTAAGCTTTCCAATACATCACAGAAGCAAGACTACATTTCTAGTAATTATCCAGTGCATGAGAATCAGTTTTCCAAAGAGCACTGGGATCACGCTGTACAGAGGTAATTTTTATTTCCCAGAGGAACTAGTAGTCAAAATTTAGGGTGTGTTTGTCCATCAGCAGAGGATGGTACAGACAACTTATTGCATTCGGGTGCTTGCCAGAAAATAGAGAAGGAAGAGAGAATGTTAATTTTTTTTAGAGGATCAGCAGCTTCAGCTGCACAGTTTGTAGATTTATACTTGTTAGGGCAATTGATTTGATCAGGGACTGATATCAATCCAAGCCATTATAAGAAAAATAATTAAACAAAAGCAAAGTCTGCTTGTGGTTTGCAAGGGAAATGAATTGAATTCCCTGTTCCTGAAACTGAACTTGAGCACTGTATATTCAAAGATAGCTCCTCAAAAATACTTGCAAAATTGAGTAATACTGTCCCAGAGAAGAATAGAAAATGTTTCAGGGCATTAAAATCTAACTTTTTAGCAGTGACAATATGGTTTGTTGGGTTCCATTACCTCCAAATCATCCAGGACCTCAAGTCTCTTGAGCCTTTACTTTCATTTGCTTTCACTCTCCTCCTGATTCTCATTTCTTCCTGGGAGGAACAATTCCCTGAAGGTCTGGTCTCTCCTCTCCGAGAGAGGGAGAGGGAAGGAATGGAAAACAGTCTTCTTCAGCAAGGAAAAATTCCACTAGTTCAGTTGTACTCATGTTTGTGTCCTTAATCTCTCACTATCATGGGTGATTTGTCCATTCAATAGTTTTTCTCCAGGCACTTTTTTCGTTAGTCTAACATTGGCTTCATAAAGTTTGGATATTTTTTTGGAAGGCTTTCTATTAAAGGAAAGTCTGTTTTCAAACTTTGAAGTAATTTAAGTCAGTTAATTTTAATGTGCAAACCTTAATTTTTAATGTACAAATATGTGCACATTTACTATAACCTAAGATGTTGCACGAGTTGAACCTCTCAGTGCTCCAAAATGAAAAGCTTTATAGCTTTTCCATTATTCATCTCCTGTAGAATGCCAGTGATTGGGTTTGTGTGAATCTGTGCCTCCTGAAGGTTTTTGTGGTAGGAAAAATCTGATCTTTGGCATCAAATACAATAATAATTGGCATAGATTCATCAATGAGCCACAGTGAAGCAATTTGTTCAGATCTCTGCCTCACGTGAGCCTTCACAGTTGACAAAATCAAATTTTGAGAGTCACGTATAGCAGTAAATTGACATGGCTTCATCAATGTTGATGGGAGAATAGTAATAGAAACCATTTCTAAAATGACTGTAGCTGTGTTTGTGGACAGATGAGACAGGGTAGCATTGGAGACTGAGACCTCTTATAATTACAGACAGTATGGGAAAAAGAGAGCACTTAATCTACAAACCTTTTTTTAGTTTGTCCAAAATAGATATTAAAGACTTGTGCTTTATTCCAGCTTGAGTTATTGGACTTAATACAAAAGGTCACAGATTAAAACATGAGGGTTTAAATCCCATGAGTTTACAGATGTATGCTGAAGGAGAGTGCTTAGGTCTCTGCATGTGCATGTCCATAGAAGTAAAGGTGCCTTGCTGCATTCACACACACACAAACATTTCTTCTCCTTGGTCTCTACATGCTGCTTTTGCAATGACTGTGAAAATTATGTCCTCAGATTGCTGACATGGTGTAGCTCCACTAAATGCACTTTTCAAGTGATTGGTATTTGAGCCATCAACATGTAAGAAATCATACACAGTTGTGAGACGCTGAAATGGTTAATGGCTTAAACATTGTTAAAAATCACTGAAGGACTTTTGTCCACTGTAGCAAATTGTGCAAAACAGAGACTGCTCACCAAAACCCACTCCTCCCTGATATACCTACTAATTTGAACTGTGACAGGAACTTGACATAAGATAAAGGTGGTACTATTGTCTAGTTGTCTCAGGAGAAGAATGTATCCACAGGTGTGAGAGACTGGAATGTTGATGGCTCAGGCAATCAAGTCGCAAGCTGACAATGTAACTGCCCCAGTGCAGAGGGCATACAAACCCACCACCTCAGGCTGCAAGCTGGGTCAGATAAAAGGCAAATCGTGCAAGGGGGGTAGTGTTTCTTTGTCCTTACACAAATGACTCCACTGTGATAACATCCTCTGGCAAAGCATCCAGACAATTCACACACAGTCTGAAGGGGCCATAATGTATGCAGATGTAAGTTCTTAGAAAGTCAAAGACTCATGAAATGTCCCATGATCCAGTATTACATCATCCATTGTAAACCTTCCTGCCCCAGGGGAGATATGAGGGGTGTTCCCACCTATCCTAAGCCTAATAAAAGCCACACTTGGGCTTCTTCCTGGACGGCATGGACTGCCCTCCCCCACATGGTCTCCTTCCATCACGACATGGACTTCTTCCTTCACTACCATGGGCTTTTTAGCCCACCACCCTGGGCATCCCTCAGAGGATCCAGGCCGCAACCATCACTTTGACAAATCTGGGACTTTCATCACAGAGAAGACCATAAGAAGAGGATCAATGGGATGCTATCAGAATCCACAGAGTGGTGATATTTTTTCTACTTAATTTGTCTCTCTATCACTTTCTTTCTTTCCACCTTTCTCTCTTTTTCCTATTTCTTTCTATACTTCTCTACCTCACATTTACTGTTAAATAAAAATCTGTACCATTGACTTTGGCATATGGTCTTGTTTGCATCTTAATTCAGGCAGAGGCATCTCTCTAATTTTGAAAGAACTTGATCATAACAACAGTGCTGACAGCTCAGAAGATACAGTCTATGTCATGTGCTTCTGGATTTAATTATTCCTTGCTATTTTTTACAAACAATATTTAATGTGTATGAAATAATTGGAAAAGGTCTTCCTTACTATTATTCTTTGACCAAACAGCCTCCTTCAGTAATTTTCTTTCTCTTAAAAGTTTTGGTTAAGACATTTATACGACAAAAATAAAAGAACAGTCTGATTTAAAAATGAAAACCAGAATTTTCTTATACTGATAGTTTCATCACAACCCTAAAGTGCTCAGTTCTATACTACAACTAAGTTCTTAGCATCTTAGCTAATTATATCGTTTTCACAACATATTAATATTAGAGAAAAAGTGCTAGAAAATGACTTAAACACTCTAACATATACATATATATAAATAAAAGCAGAGAAAGTAAAGTAAAAGACTGACAATGATTGCATATGATAAAAGACTTCTTCACATTAGGGGTCTCAAGGTGAAGGGTAAAAGCTGTCAAACAGGATTATACCTAAACTTGTTAACTGCTCTATGGTTGTGATTTTTTTTCAGAGAATTTATGGTCTCAACTAAATTGCAGAAACATTGTAGTCTACCAGTCACTACTGTTCATGACATAGCTGCCCACAAATAGATGTATTTGCAAAACATCCCTATGAAAATGTGAATTGGTCTCCTACACCTGGATTAAGTTTGCAGTATTTCTACCTTTGATTACATGGATTTGTCATTTTCACTAATTGTAACCTGCCAAAACTATAGGACATCAACAGCACTGCTAGCAGCTGAAAATGCTATACTTAAATCGTTAAGTTTCAGGCAAATTAGAGGCATGTTGTTGTCTTTATTTTCTGGAAGCTGAAGCACAGAGATGTTTCATTTTCATGACATTCAGCATTTAATAACCTCACTGTCATGGGTACTAATTTTCTAAATGCCTTTTCTGCTTTTTTTTTTTTTTTAAATTAATACATGAAAAAATGCTTGGTACTTCAGTTTTCTCTTCTACTTTTTGTGGAAGCTTCTAAAATGATTAGCGAAAAGATCAATCAGTTAAAGAAAAAATAGATTCAGAGTTGGATCCAAATGACCCTATAGTCTATAGCATTCTATTACCTTCTATTACTTGTGTCCAGACATGATAAACTAGTTGACAAGGCATTAATGGGAAAAAAACTCTTGACAATAAACTTAAAAGGAGGAAGATTTTCATGATTTAAACAGTAAGGGTCTTAAAATCTTAAAAAAGAGGGTATTCTACTTTTTTTCCACATGTTTTTGTAAATTTAAAAGAACAGGTAATATTATTTGGCACAACACTCCAGCTTCCTTGTTCTAGTTTACTAATTTGATCTATCAGAGAACACATCATTCCAACTGAAATGGAAGTATGCTACCATACCTATGTATACCCACACATATGTATGTATATGACAGCAGAACACTGTATTGACTTTCACACTCAGAAATCATCAAGCAGCAGTGATTTATTAACATTTTCTCAAGCCAGACTTACATTCACTCACATCAAGTTGGAGACAAGAGAGAATCGGTTTTTTTGAGAAAGGCTGGCCATATCACTTTGGCAGGAAGATACGATATTGAGAGAAGTGCATGGAAGGTTTTCACTAAATTGTCTTCATGTTGCCTATTCTTCACTGCAACACTACTGCTAAGCCCTAATTTAACAGCATGGTAGTCAAGACTACTCCTTTGCATTGTTTCTTTTCTGAAGGAAAGAAAGCGTAGAAGGTAGGTTGCACAATAAATGTGCATTTATATCTTTGTTGTTCAGCTGGAAAGTGAGCTGGAGTATTAATGTCAGCAATTTTATTTTCACATTTCTTTGACAGGTTCAAAACCAAGAAGACTTTCCTTTTGTAATGCCCCTTTGCAGAATAAAAAAGCAGGTGAATAAAGTATTTCTTTACCATAAAGAGTTACCCTTTGCCATAATTACAATTTTTCAGTTTGGTGATTCAGTTTCAAAAAAATATTTGCTTTTTCTGCTAGCTGGAGCTTAGCATGGGGTACATAGGAGAATAAATGAAATTCTGAGCAAAATTTAGCCCCCAAAATGAGAAAACTGTAGAATTAAAAAAGCAAATATGACACTTAACAGGAAGAAGCTGCTCCTTACCACTGCTACTATCTAAATTCAGTGACTTGCTGGTTCAACCACCAGCCCATATTATCTAATATGATTTCCTATTGATGACTAAGAAAAAACTCAAAAGTTTAGGGCATGAGCATGCTTATTACCATTAGATATTGTGAGAGAAAATTAATAGACTATTTCAGGTAAAGAAAATCCGAGAAGAAATTTGCCTGTTGGCAGAGTATCCTTTAGAATCATAGAATGGTTTCGGTTGGAAGAGACCTTAAAGATAATCTAGTTCACACCCTCCTGCCATAGGCAGAGGCATCTTCCACTAGACCAGGTTGCTCAGAGCCCCATCCAACCTGGTCTTGAACACCTCCAGGGATGGGGAGTCCACAACCTCTCTGGGCAACCTGTTCCAGAGCCTCACAACCCTCACAGTAAAAATTTTCTCTCTAATATCTAAACTAAACCTAACCTCCTTCAGCTTAAAGCCATTCCCCCTTGTCCTGTCACTACATGCTTCTGTGAAAAGACCCTCTTTACCTCTCTTGCAGGCCCCCTTTAGGTACTGAAAGACTGTTATTAGGTATCCTCGAAGCCTTCTCTTCTCCAGACTGAACAGTCTCATGTCTCTCATGCTGTCTTCATAGGAGATATGTTCCAGCCCTGTGGTCAACTTACTGGCTCCCCTCTGGACCTCCTCCAACATGTCAACATCTTTCTTGTGTTGAGGGCCCCAAAGCTGGATGCAGTATTCCAGCTGGGGTCTCACCAGAGCAGAGTAGAGGGAGGGAATCACCTCCCTCGACCTGCTAGTCATGCTACTTTTGGTGCAGCCCAGGATACAATTGTTTTTCTGGGCTACAATCACACATTGCCAAGTCATGTTGAGTTTTCTGTCCACCAACAACCCCAAGTCCTTCTCTCTAGGGCTGATCTCAGTCCATTCCCTCCCCAGTCTATACTTGTTCTTGGTATTGTCCCAAGCCAGGTGCAGAACCTTGCACTTGGCCTCGTCAAACTTCATAAGGATCACCTGTACCCACCTCTCAAGCCCACCAAGATCCCTCTGGGTGTCAGTCCTTCCCTCCAGCATGTTGACCGTACCACACAGCTTGGTGTCATCAGTGAACTTACTGAGGGTGCACTCAAGCCCACTGTCCATGTGACCAACAAAGATGGTAAATACTGCCAGTTCCAATACCAATCCCTGAGGAACACCACTAGTCACTGGTTTCCACTTGGACATTGAGCTGCTGACTGCAATTCTTTGACTGTGACCCTCTAGCCAATTCCTTATCTGCCCAGTGGACCATCTGTCAAATCCACGCCTCTTCAGTTTAGAGTCAAGGACATCATGTGGGACAGTGACTTTGCACAAGTCCAGGTAGATGATGCCTGTTGCTCTTCCCTCATTCACCACTGCTGTAACCCTATTGTAGAAGGCTAATGAATTTGTTAGGCTTGATTTGACTTTAGTGATGCCATGTTGGCTGTTAACAGTCACCTCATTATTTTTGATGTGCCTTAGCATAGTTTCCAGGGAGAGCTGCTCCATGATCTTGCCAGACACTGAGGTGAGACTGACTGACCTGTAGTTCCCTGGTTCTTCCTTATTTCCCTTTATAAAAATGGGTATATTTCCTGTTTTCCAGTCAGTGGGAACTCTACCAGATTGCCATGACTTCTCAAATATGATAGATAGTGGCTTAGCTACTTCCTTGGCCAGTTCTTTCAGGACCCATGGATGTATCTTGTCAGGTCCCATGGACTTGTACACCTTCAGGTTCCTTAAATGGTTTTGAACTCGGTCTTCTCCTACAGTGGGTGGAGAAAAAAAATGGGACCACTTAGGTTTTTCTTAACATAGAACAAGAATCAAGTCAAAGGGAACACAGGGGTCATTATGGTCATTTGAGCAAGAACATATTTTTCCCTTTGAGAATAAACAACTCATTGGAAGAAAAAGGGTCAAAGTTTTAGACATATTTTATCTAGTGAGTATTGGTAAAACAGATACATAATAAAAGTGGTATCTGGAAAGTGTATTTTTTTGCAATATCTTTCCAAAGGAAACATTACTGAATAAGTTGAATTGCTGGGCTTTTGGACCAGGTAAAATAAAATGTGTTCAAAAAATTTTACTAATTTCTATCATAATAAGTATCATAAAAAAGACAAGACTGGAAACTGAAAAAAAATGCTGATTTACAATGTTAACTAACCCAGTCCTTCAGATGTGATGTCTTCAGAACAGATTGTTGGGTAGAGTATGTATCACAAACAATGTACATACACAGAAATCCATAAAACAAGAGAAAACCTGAAAAATGTCATGATATTTCATGGTTAAATTGAATGGCTAAGAATTCTGCATTTAGAGGTACACTCTGTTTTGCCCACAGGTGAATAACATGATTCCCTAAGTACTTGGCTAATTGGAAATTTTTGAACAACTTCACTCAGTATGAATAGTTAGTATGCAAGCTAGAGATCTAGTAACCTTTTCAGGTGTATAAATAATACATGTTTCATATTTTCAGTTACCTTTGTGCTTTTTCCTTCTGAAGAACTAAAAGGTGGCAGAAATATCACTTTCTTTAAAATGAATTTTTAGCAAATTTTTCTTCTTTTATGTATGGTTCCTGCCTAGGAACCCTCATAAGGCATTTGATATTTCCTCTTATTTTGTCAAATAACAGCCCCTCACACCGTCACTTTCACCAGTACTACTCATGTAATACTTTTACTTTTGTTCTTGGCTTCCAAAGTCCCTAGAAAGAAGAGCTGCCAATGGTATATAACTCAGGGCAGTCAGATGATGACTGTCTTGAGTTCAAAGCAGCTTAAACAACCAGTGTTCTCCCTAAGGCGGTAAGTCACTCATTTCTTACCATACTGAGTGGTGGAAGAAAAGTATTAAGATAGGAAAGGGAAGAGTCTTTCAGCTGCTCTCCTGAGTGCCTACGTCCTAGCAGATAAAGATATTTCTCTGCAACTGTGTCTACTGCACTTCTATTATGTTGTCTTAAAGCCACATCATATGGTTTTGTCATAGAGAATTTGGCATCTAAACTAGACTACTAAGTAGTAAATGGCTGTGTATAAAAAAAAGTATCGGTGTGGTTCTAGAGCTGGGGGTCACTGGGATAAATCTTTGCGGCAGTGTACAAGTTATGTATGTTCTGTCTTGTGTTCTAGGTGGAGACCCTAAATGCGCAACAAATAACAGTTTGTTGACTTTTAGTAGGAATGTATAGGATCTGTGCTGAGAACACAGCTACACTGGGCAGGATACATCTCAAGGATGAAGGACCACCACCTCCCTAAGATCTTGCTTTATGGTGAACTTGCCACTGGCTGCCACATTAGGGGAGCCCCAAAGAGGAGATACAAGGACTCTCTGAAACAACATCTCAGCCTTGGCCATATTTATCAAAATAACTGGTCTACTCTGGCCTCTAACTGGGAGGTCTGGAGACACATCATCTATAACGCTGCTGATGCCTTTGAGAAAGCACGCAGGATCACCCTTGAGGAGAAAAGGCAACGCAGAAAGAATCGTGCCTTGCAGAACTTACCACCTAAGGAGTCTTTCTGCTGTGCCTTTTGCAACCGGACATCCCTGTCTCGTATTGGACTTTTTAGCCACCAGTGCGCTTGTGACAAACGTGGGTAGAGACCTTTCCCAAATCTTCGTTCGCGAAGCCCAGCCATGATAGGATCTGTGTAACAACCGGTTGTGGTGGGTTAGCCTTGGTTAACAACTGAACTCCCACCCAGCTGATTGCTCACTTATTCCCTAAGGGAGAGGTAATAGGAAGAATAGGAATGACAAAGCTTGTGGGTCAAGCTAAAGACTAGTAGATTTGTTACTTATTATTGTGGTGGACAAAGAAGACTCAGGGAAAATTAAGTCATAAAAAAGTAATTGCTGATTTGGATAGTGGGAAACAGAAAGACAAACATGAAATCAACACCTCTCCTTCCCCTTTCTCAAGATCAGTGTCACTCCTTCACACCAGTCTTCAGCAGTAATGGTTGCTACATGGTAGTTCCTCTCCACTGCTCTGTCCTTGTCACACTTTTAGCCTGTGGCAGCAGGGGTACTCCACAGGCTGCAGGTGAATCTCTGCCCTGGTGTGGAGCAGCTCCTCTTCCACCTCATCTTCTGACCTTGGTGTTTCATCTACTCCTTCCTCTTTTTGTTCTGTCCTCCTCTCTTTGTGGCGTTTCCAAATCTTCCTTACAAATGGTTTCCTTGAGGCACCACCATCATGGCTGCAGGGCTCCATTGTGCTCCGAGATGGGTGCATTGGAGCTGACTGGAACCAGCCAAGTCTAACCCAGGGCAGCCCCAGCAGCTCCTCATAGAGGCTGCCCTGCAGCCCCCACCAGCACCTGGGCATCTGCACTCTGTACACTGGCACAATTAATTATTAGAGAAGCTTTTTACACAGACTTTCTGACCACCCCTCAGTAATTGGTGCAATAGGAATGAGCCACTGAGAAAAGGTCCCATTTGCAGAAAGGTTTTAAAATGGACAAAATTGGACTCCAGCTATGCCATGGGTAGAAGTGTGAAACACTGAACAGGGACTGAGGGCTGCTGATGGGGTTTGAGGGCTGCACCAGTGAAAGCAGACAGCTCTGGGGCAGACAGCAGTTCAAAACTGATCTCACTGGTCTTGCTGGAAATTTACTCATTTCTGTTGCCCCGGTTACTGAAAGGTGGTTAGAAAGTCTGTGTAAGAGGCTTCTTTAGTGATTAACTGTGCCAGTGTATGGCACTGTGCCCAGATCCTGTTGATTTAAGCAGGATTTTAGCATCTCAGAAAAAGGTACACAGCCAAAATTCTGAGTGACACACCTCGCTCACCAAACTCCACAGGGCAAAGGACTCTTGAGCCCCAGTGCAATTGCAGTTGTATGGTCTTCATGCTGGAGTCTGGTTCCCACACTATCTCATCTGTCTTAGCAATTGCTGATATAGGCAAATCTCCTGTGGTGTGTGAGAGGAGGGAATCTCACCATTTTTTGCTATCTCAGCTTCTTGGTGGTCATTTTCTGAGTTGTCTGAACTACAGACTAGTCACTGGAGATCAAAGCTCTGTCTGTATTGGTTGTACAATTGCATGTCAAATAATCACTTTGATGAACATATGAGATTTGGTACAGATGAAGTCCTACCTTGAATGACTGCAGCAACAATTTAGCTTTTCCTACGTCAGAGTGTAACCAACAAAGTGTGTAAAAAAGCTAGCTAAGTATTGCTAAAAGCTCATTAGGAATAAATACAATGCTGAATGAATTATTTTCGCAGCCTAAATTGCATCTTTATAATCAGATTTTTATGAATTTACATATGTAAACCCTTGTCCTTCACTTTGGGATTCACAAAACAACATATTGCAGCCACTGAAACAAGGTTTATATTTTTTATTTTCCAAAATGGATAACAATCAGCATATGATTTTGCAATATTTCAGGCTAATTTGAGTAAAACCATGCAAATCAAGTAATTTTTTTTAATTTTACAGGTGAATTTAAAGAGAAAAATGCTTCCCACTTTGAGAGTAGACATGTTTCTCCAGTTTTTTGAGGCAGTGACTAAAATTGTGAAACAACAGTAAATGACTGATTTTATACCCCTTATTCAATTACACTAATTGTTTATATTTCCAGAGCTTTCAGATAGCTAATTGAAACATTATGGAAATGAGATCTGGAACAAATTCGTGTCATCTCCCCTCTCAGATAGGAAGAAAGGATTAAGGCTAGCTATAACGAGAAAAAATTATTTTGCCAAAAGAAACTGAAAAAAATGAAGGCTTATGGTATATTAAAATGTTGTGCTGATTATTTACATTAGATAAAATCTTGAATTAATTGATTTTTCAGAAAGTTATAATGTCAATTTCAAGATAGCTTTGACAGTAAAAACCTAGGGCAATAACATCCATAATAATACATACAAAATCACAAACTGGGAAGGAAAAAGTAACTGGAAATATAAAAAGAGACGTTGAAACAAAATTAAAGATTATCATGTGCTCTGTTGGCAACACTATATCCAGAGAAGATTTCACAGAGGACTTTGAGGGCATTCACCATAAACACTTATCTGCATTGTGGTCCTACATGGGAGGAGCTACTCCTAGCTGTTCCTACCTCTTTCTGCACACCACTGCCTAAACTGCTTGTTGCAATGACAGTTTTTGCAGCACAGGACCTGTGCAGTATCAGAGCGCGCTAAGACCAAAAACCCAGTTCATGTAAAGCCATGACCAGTAGTCATAGAGTACTAACCTGACCCAGCAGTGTAACAGCAAAGCTTTCTGAATTGCACTAATCTGTCAAAGAATCAGTTGCCCAAAACTCACGTGAGTCAATTATTTGATGAAGGTAAGAATGGATGGGCAGGGAAAGGGAATGAGGGAAAGGGCTAATGTTATCTTCAGCTACACTAAAAATAAAAAATAGTATATAGTTTTTGGTGTGTTCAGATTCCACAAGTAGTCAGGTCGTACAAAGAGAAACATGCTGTTTCACCAAAAAGCTATATAACTAAGATCACTCCTTCGTATTTCCCAGATTAAATGGAAAAATATAGTAAAGAAATACAAACAAATAGCAGCTTGCAAAAATGCGTGATTATTTACAATGCCAGACACAGACAGGCGAGATGCCAATTTTCAGTCATGTACCTTTACATGGATCGAATGCTATCTTGTCTCTTAAGGCAACAAGTTCATTATTTCTACATAAAGGCACAAAAGAAGGTTGAGAACTGGCGTATCTTTCAGTTCTGTAACTTATCTACAGTACTGTGCTATGAGGAAGCCCTTTCATTTAATCTAGTAAAATGAGCTACCTGGATTATTTCATGTGTTCCTGTTTCTGTTTTCTGATTGTTTGTCTGTTTTGGTTTTGGTTTTGCTTTTTTGTTGTTCTTTTTTTTGTTCACTGATCTGAGATATCACCAAATTCGCATGCTTACTTATTGGAAATTTGGGTTGCCTTAGTTTCATGAATGGCATCTCACATCCTAGCTTTTCATCTGATTTATGTTAATAGCCAATGGTTGGCTGGTATATTCTCCATTTACAAGGTTTCCACTGCAAGTCAATCTGATTTAGCCGCAGAAGAAAACTAGAAGCACTGTAACTATTTCATTAGTTTCTGGGGACTTTCATGTTGGTAAAACACTGGTTTTCCTAAACTTTACCATGTGGTTTCACTTTCTCTTCTCACTTTGGGCTTTAAAAGGAGATGAGTTTGTATTTCACCAACAGGCAGAGCAAACAGTCCATGCCTTTACAGCTTTAAGTTAAATAGAAATATTCATCATTAACATGACTTGGGGAGTCAACTTACTGGTAGTATATTGAGCTGTTCCAAGTAAGTGTGAGCTTCAGGCTACACTGGTCAATGAGACATAAAAATAGAACCAGTCACAGAGCACATTTTCACGACTTAGTGAGGTTTTTTCCTGTCAGCAGTTTGATTGAACTTTAAGAAGAAATGATTTAGGATTGCAGGAAGCCTTGCAATCTTGCTGATATAAGAGCTACATTCAACATTTCTCTGCTTAGATAAGATTAAATGGAAAACAGACTCACTTCAATGCTGAGCATGTAGGTAAAGAAAAACAAGAAGAGCAAAAGAGGCAGGAAAACACACACACATGCTCACACACACAGTCATGTCAATGCTTTGTTAGCATTGCAGCCTTTCCATGAGAAACGGGGCACTTTTACATTTCTTTTTGTTAAACACAGTTCATTACTGCTTGTTCTGCCTCTGTCCTATGGAAATTTTATACAGGTACATGTGTGCAAGTGGGTCATGTTCTTGCAATGATAAGTACCATTGTAGCTACTGTGGACCTCAGCAGAAAAGATAAAGTGCAAAATATCAGTGATCACAGGACTCAGTCTCTCTACTGCCCCGGTTTCCTTGTCTTTCTCTTGGAAGTCTTTGAGTGAGTCTTTTCTTCCTTGTTTGAAGGGGGATTAGTGGGAAATTGCAGCCCAAATCCATTAGGTCCATTTAGGAAGACACATTGAAAGTAGCGAACAGGAGCTAGGAAAACAAGGAAGAGATGATTAATGTTTATGGCTTCCAAACTGGGGCCACGAGTCAGTTCCATGTAGTTTCAGAAAACATCTGTATAATTTTATTCCCATTAAATGAGTTATAACAGCAGAAATCTCTAACGTGATCACAAGCCAGGTTTCACGCATCAACAAGATTTTAGCTAAAAGGCTCAATGGGACATCTTTGTAACACAAGATGAGAAATTACTGGCAATTTCACATTGAAATCTATTATTCCTCTCAGTGTTATAGCCCTAGTTCTCCCAGAATATTTGCATTTTGGGATAGCTGAATGTAAGGTGTTTGCTTCTTTGTTTTTCACTTTGTGAAAGGAACAGGAACTTTTTCTCCTCAAAAAAAAGGACAGAATTCCTTTAAATTATTTTTTTTGCCAGGATGGAAATCAGTTTGGAGAGAGAACAGCCAAGAGTTCTGGAAAGCAAAGAAACAAACAAAACCCCCTGGATTCAAAGTTTGTGTGAAGTTGTTTAGTATTTATCTAGTGGAAATGCTAAGTACATTCTGTAATTATTCAACAAATTATACAAATATTCCATGGAGCTTATTTTGCTCTTGATCTCTAAGTGACATGTATGTCACACAGAGAGCTGGTTTAAAGAAATGTGAGGAACATTGCAAGAGCACTGTCCTGGCATTTTCAATTCTTTAGCAGAAAGCAGGAAAGCAGCCTATAATAAAATTCACTAATCCTGAAGAGTATAAAGGTGTTTGTGTTTATGTGTAACAATGATTAAAGTCTTCTTTCTGTAAGGCTCAGATAGCTATTTTCAATGCAAGTCACCAAATAAAATATTCGTTAAAAAAGAAAACTTTTTTAGCAATACAGTTTGGTTATTAAGGGAAAATTACAGAGAATGTGTAAAGAAACAATTTTTACTACAGATGTTTTCTAGCTTAAATCAAATTTCTTCACTTGGAGGCTGTACTAACAGAATTAAAAAAATTCAAAAACCCACAAAAATTCAGGCAATCATAGCATTACAAACTACTATTTGATAAGCAATTACAAATAAAAGAAAAATATTAACTGTTGCACTCATTTATTTCTGATTGCTTCTCGGGAAAGCATATTCTGTGTGTTGGTTCAGCAATGAAAACAAAATCATAAAAGAAAAAAGAAATTTGTTCCAATGACAGAGTAGCCAAAGATTTTTTCACTTACTAAAGGTCCATGTTTAGGTAATGCCTATTCAAACCAACATTTTTGAGTCAAAAAATAAACTTCTTTTTTCTTTTTTTTTAAAATAAATTCTTTTAAACTCCTTTCTTATTGAGCATGCTGTACAGTCATGTGACTGCCATTCTCAGAAAATATAATGTTTAATGGGAAGAAAGAGGGGGAAAAGAAGAGAAGTTTTATACACGCATTAGAAGTAAACAAGAAATATCGCTACCACTTTAAATTAATTCTATGCATCTAAAAAGATCTTCTTAAACTGACATATTTCTAGCTTTGTATAGACAATGCATAGATGGGGAAAAAGCATGCTTCTTTTTCATCTTATTTTGTGTTTTGAATAACGAAAGACAATGAAGAATGTTCGGAAATAGCTCTCGAATGTACTTTCAAAGTGTCTGTGATACAATGCAATTAATTGATTATCTTTGCAAAGACCATCCAAGTTTTCATATCCATTTTAGCATGGGGTCTGTCAGATAATAAGTTATGTAATGAAAAACTTCTAAAGGTGTTTGGGTAGCAGAATTAAATACTAGAAAAATATTGTTATTATAACCATGAGAATTCAGATTGCATGTTCTCCATAAAAGCTCTTTTTCAGGCATTGTGGGACTTCTCCAACAAGGTCTTGAAAGGTAAAATAGATTTATTTTGCAATAATAAATACCTTTTCTCAGAAATAATGCTCAACAGTGAGCTAAAAACACCCAGAAGGTTGTTCTATTTTTTATGTGTGAGGTTGCAACTCACCCAGGAAATTTGCTAAATACACAAAAGAAATCAGCCTTTCTCAGTGTTTCAATCAGCAGAACAAAAATAGTATCAGTACAAAGTCGATAATACATGTCTCTAAAAACACTTTCTTAGTATTAAATGTTGTAGATGTATCAAATCAATAGTGATAGAAGGTCACTCGCATTATACTTAATGTCATTAGAGAGGAAAAATATCACCACAGTAAATGTATATATATAAGATTAAAAGAACAGAACTGGTTAAAACCAGCTATGATCTGTTACTTATCAGAGTCAGTGCTCTTTTTGAAACATAACAACAAAGCTCGATGAATGAGATCTTTATTCTAAGAAAACCAGTTCTTCAATAGAAGGTAAAATTTATTGTTTCTGTCTTTTAGCTTGAATGTGATAGATGACATCTAACTGCCATTTCAGGCATGAAAAAATCTATATTTTTCTAACTGGCTCTTGCATTGTCTAGTAAGAAGACTTAATGGATAAATAAGATGTAAGTTTATAGAATAATGTTATATTCTGTGTTATGGTCACTGCACACAAACAATGTAATTCTCATGCATAAATGTGTGAATAGCCGCAAAGTGACATTCCCCCAAAATTCATTAAAAAATTCTTTTTGTTAGACAGTTAAACCATGCAAGATGTAACAGTGCAACACACATAAGTGGTAATACAGACACTTCCAAAAAAGCAAAGCAATGATCAGAGCACATATGCTTTGCAACTTTGCTAGCATTGAGTTTTCAAAGGAGTCCAGTACTAGCATGATGTGTTTTATTACTGAAACATAGGAGCAAATGGATGAATCATTGAAGACACTATATACAAAAGGACCAAAACTTACTGGATTTTCCCACAGTGCAGTGGTAATTACATGAGACTGCAGTGGTATTTGGTGGGCAGCAAAATCGAATTGGATTTTATTGATATTGCCTAATAAACACTGACAGTGTCATGGTAGGATACACTGTGTGCTGGTCACACAGGCACATGGCAAGTTGACATGACATAGATCCTCTGTCAACTCATTTCTACATCCAGAACATTCAACTAATGTAGTTTCAACATACTGCAAGAAAATAATTGCTTCTGAATAATTGTCAGTCGCTAAAAGACTGGTTTGAACTTTACATACAAACACATTTATGTACACCAAAAGAAAATAAAACCAAAGAAGAAGGTAAAAAAAATGAGGGATCTTATTATGTTAATAAGAATGGATACCAAGTAACTGGAAGTTAATACCATATATTTATTCAGCTGTGAAGGCATGGGGTGGAGAAAGGAGGGGAGGAGAAGAAAAGGGAGAGGAGGGAAACAGTGAATGATAAGGCAGTTAAGCAGCCAATGAAAATTAAGCTGGTGTTTGAATGATACAAGTGATTTCTTAATTTATCATTCTAACTGAAATCTTTATTAAATAAAGGCAAGTGTGTTTGTTTTTGTTGGTTTTTTTTTTTTTTTTGGATGTGTGTTGCATTATGTGCACACATATTCATCAATGAGATTTTTTTCTGCTAGGAACAGCAGCACTTCTTTTATGACAATAAATACCCAGTAAAGAGACAGTGTTGAATTGTCTGATAAACTTTAACTACTTGACAAACCCTGATAGACCCAGATTCACCCTGCTTAACATCAGTCACTGGAGACACTACCTTCTGGGTTTAGCTCTAGCCACATAACATAATCCTAGGAGGTAATTCAGATTTTGAAGTGATGAGTAACCCATTGGAGAAGTTCCTCCCTGATTTACCATGGAGCAAATATGCTCTTATTTAAGTGCTAGCGATCAGAAAGATCAGATCTGTGCCTGTGTGCTACTTACAATGAAAGATAGAGTTAAATTAAAATATCTTCTTCACCCTGAATTTGCACAGTTCTGGGAATAAGGGAAAAAGGAAATAAACTATAGGAGCTCAATAGACTATCTTTTTAAAATATTTCACAACATTTAGTGTCACTAATTAAAAATTAAATCACATAATTATGATTTTTCTACTGAACTTGACTATACTGATGATAGCCTGGAAATATGAACTGACTCCAACATCAGGATGTCTGTTTTTCAGCTAAAATTTTTAAAAACAAAACCCATGTTGTTAAAAAGTAAGACAGCAATTACTTTCCTAAAGTTGAAGAGGGATTTGAAGTAATAGCCATTTATCTGAAACAAAGATAAATAATCTCTGACTCAGAAAACTGCTGAAGAATTACATTTTGTTTACAACTTGACTTTCACAAGGTATGTCATGGAAATATGTAATATGTACTTTTTTTCCTTTTTTTTTGCAATATGATTTAAGAAGATATACCAGTCAAACTAAAGGGCAAAATGAACTTAACAATGTTCATTAAGATAATATACATTGGTATTTTATTTGTGGCTAAATCATTCAGAGACTTATATATATATATATGCATTTGTAATTGTAAACAAATCTAGACCATAAACAAATTCAAGGTAAGACAATGGAATTACCAAATGTAGCTAAAGGTAAAAAAGATTAGTTTAGAGCTAGGGATAGATATCCCCCTGCAGAAGAAACAACAGGAACCCAAAGTGCTTCTTGATTCTCACTGCGAAGTTCTTTGTTTCAAAACATAAGACTTAACACTTTGATTTAAATAGAATCTCTGTAATTCATAATTTAAATTAAAGTGTTACTATGCTGAGAGGCTATAAACTTATTATTAACATAAAACCTGATTTTTGTTATCATTTTTGGTGTGTATTTACAGATTTTGAGTTTCAAAACTTATTGCAATCTATTAGAAGTTTTCCAGTGACATTTAATCTGCTTCAAGACAGGGCATACAGCTTTCATTTTACCTAGATGCCACAATCTGTCCGAAATTTCCCCCTTAGATGGCTTTTCTGTGTAGGAACAATTCAAGTTAACTTTAAAAATAGATTAATTAGGCCATATAAAAGTGTCGTGTGGGTGCTGATTCAGAATTAAATCACCCTCAGTAAAAAATTCATCAATTCAATTTCACAATAGGTTAAACTAAATTAATTCAAGGTCACCTTAGTTCTTAATAAGTGACCACTTCAGCATTTAGCACTCTTTTTCCATGCTCTTTTAACATATACGACTTCTAGTTGGATAGTATTCCTCCGTGTCTTCATTTAGACAAGCCTGATGAGATTTAGTCTCCAAGTATTTCTATAAAGTCAGTTTCAGAATAGCAGAATGACTAACACCAACTTGTTGGAGAGCCTGCATATACAGGCTTGGTCCTCACAATTCTAATGAACATGAAATGCTGAGACATTCCTGAGTGTTGGTTCATTCTAATTATTTTCTAGCCAATGGTAGACTTTCTTATGTCCAGAAAACACATTAATATTAGTGATTTATTGCTAAATTCTGGTGAGGAGAAAAAAAAGAAAGATGAATCTCTCATATAAATTACGTCAAGGATGCTATTACTGTTTTCATTATTACTTCCAGAGACACAGCTGTTACAGTTAATGATCCCTTCCTTAATCTCTATCTCTATTCTGCAAAAGGACATCACATCTTTTCTCCTCAATATTTTCGTTCTGCTTCTTTGATCTACTTGCATTCAAATGGTCAGCTTCAGGAATATTAGTCTATGCAGCTGAATTTCTGGGAGAAACTGCTGATAGAATACAGAACTGTCATACATCTGAGACACAGACACTTTCTGGGTGGCAAGGAGAGTAGAGAGTATACTATCTGCAGTTCATCACCTGTCTATAGATCAGAGCTACCTGTACTGCAGGGATTAAGATCTTGCCTTCTCTTTTGAACATTGTGCATTATTTTTCAAGTAATTCCAAACTTCTATTTTATATAACAGTACCAATGTTTGTGTTTAATGAAACTGACAAAATTTCTGCTACTTCAGAATAATGAAAAGGATCATATTTTATTCTAAAGTCTTCCAGCGCTCAATAACCGAGGAAAAAATTCAGTGGTCTCATTCTCTTTCAAAATAATTATCCATGGGAAGAATCTTACACATTGCATTGCTGACAAGTGTATGTTCCCTTAGCATTGAGGAAATATCCTTGATGATCTCTCAAATGGCTGTCATATCAAATCTCACATCAAATTAAACTTTCTGCTTTCGCAGATTTGGAAATCATCTTTGGTTTAGAAAATTTATTACAGGACAGAAAGTGCAAAGCAATAAACCAACCTCACAGTAATAAATCAATTATCACATGCTTATACAGATGTGATGAGTTTGCCCACTGCAGTTGCTGAGGTTTTCATGCGGTGATTACTATGTACCATTGAATATATTTTGATAGTATGATGAAATGCTTGTCCTTTATACTAGAAAATATTTGAGAATCTGTGTTGTATTTGATGATCTTAACACTGCAGAAGCAGAAGAAAAATCTAGCTGGATATTTTTCTTTTCACAAAAGTGCTTGCATAATATGTTCATATAAACAATATTCCAACTCTACTTAATGATAATTTTAGTTTTTGCAGAGGTAAAACTTCTTTGACTAGACAGTAAGTATAACAGTTCTTATGTCAAAGAAACTTTCAAACCTCTAATAATATATGAGGGTAGATACCTCGTAGAGGTAGATGCATTACGTAAGTCTATTTATGACACATCTATTTACATGGAAGTTAGTATGACTGGTTTGATTTCACTTGACCTTGAGAATAATCTACACTTTTCTCTAATTAAAAAACCCCAAACATATGTATTAGCATAAATTTCAATATTTCTCATTGTCATGCTCTTGCAATACAGCCTTACTTTATTTCTGTCACATTTGTACATTTGTGGGCTTAGATAACAGCACAGCAAAAACACTGACCTGTTCAGCTAACTGTATTATAAATGCAACATACGATGGTTCCAGAGTTTTCAGCCAAGAGGACATTTGGAAGGTAATTACAATAAATGTAATCAACTTTTGATCTATTTAGATTTTCATACTCTGATATTAGCTTTGAAACAAAGTAGGACTTATATAAGTGTACAGCTGTTCACATAAAGGGTATGGCAGATAATCCTTACTAGAGAATTGAATTTGTACACTACTTAAATTTCACCCCAAGAGGCAGAAACCTGCTTCTGTGTGCTTGCAAATACATTTGTTATAAGATGGAAATAAAAATGGAGTTGCGGCAACAATTCCCATTTCTTTGCTTTGGGTAAGTTCCATTCCTGGTACACTGCCAATTTTGACATTTAGAAGAGGAAAAAATTCTAAGTAATTGTTTGCAGATCTACAGGGGAGAGAAATTTAGTGTCTACTGCATATAGCACTGTTGTTTATGAAAGATACAATACTACTTAAAATTCTGTTTAAAAGTGGAGCATTCTAAAATTGAAGCTATATACAGCTTTTTTAATTGCTTATTCTTTCTTATCTGATTGCTGTTTAATATGAGGGAACGGTTGAAGGGGTCGGAGCAAAATCTAAGAACATGTGAATCTCTATTCAGCTTTTGAAGGCTGAAAGAAGATTTACTATTTAAAGTTTTAGATTAGCTCAGAATGTGTAAATCCTTTTCTACTTTCATTTATCAGAAAAAAAGTATTAGTGTTCAATGAACTGGGGAAAAAGCACTGGCTTCATCTGCAAACAGAACAGGGAAAAGCTATCAAGTTCCAATTCAGGTATATATGATCCAGGATTTGGTCTCAACTTTTAAATTCTCAACTTGAGCAAATACTAAAGACCAACATTCATAAAGAGAAGTAACTTTGATGTTCTTCTGGAAACCTCTCATTCACTGTCTGAAAGGTAACTTATTCTTTTCAGTGGACAGAGAATACTTTGAAAATACTTACAGACTAAGTTCCGTTTGCAAAAACAGTTTTGAAGAACTGATTGCACAGAGCTGCTTATGATCTGGGAAATATTCAATCAAGAATAATTGCACAATGATAATATATGATTAAATTAAACAAGCACATCAATTACTATAAATGAAAGCCACAGAAACAGTTTTTGAATGATGCAAACTTTGTAGGAGTGTGGTGTGCAGGAGAAAATCCACTGACAGACAATTTTTAGTACATTCCTGTTTTACACTGAATTTGGACTTTTGACCCATAAGATAATTCTTTTCTCTCCTGGTAAAATCTTTGGTTTAACTTACTGGTTACACATTATGATTAGCATTACTTGATCTATAAAAATTCTATATTAATAAAATAACAATAAATTTTTGCTAACATAGATTCTACCTTCTCTGTGTCTCAGGTAACAACATAATGAAGAGAAATTAAAGTCTGTATCTGACTCCATATCTCTGGAGTCCTGATTAAAGGAAAAAAGATGAAAAAAGCCAAGCCATTCTTTTATGTAAATGTAGTTGCCTTTACAAAATAGTCTGGATGATTAGAAGTGAACTTCTTTCCTCAGTAGTTTAAGCCTACAAAGTTTCATTAGGAGGAACCACATTTATATTTAGTTCATATTTTCTGTGTAAGTCAGTTAGACCTCAGGCGAGACTAAAGACTTCGATCCTTGTTTTTCATGAAATAATGCAGTTCCACTGAAGTCATAGGGATTAATTTATACTCGTCAAGAACCTGGAACATATTTATATTTTTGCTGCGAACTAGTAAAAACATGATAACAAAATGGATGGAGGTTTTCTTCTGAGGTGCCCTACCTTTATTCACCATTTTTGCCAGAGGGGGGTTGGGACAGAGTGTGATGGAAGACAATATTTATTAATATGAAAGAAAATAAATTGAATATGTTTCTCCCTGTGTGGTTTTGTTACAGAAAAGGTTTTCTATGAGGAGAATATATTTGTTTTAAACACTGCATGCCAAATTAATTAGACCACTTGATTAATAAAGTAATTGTCTGAATATATGTTTAAAAGTTTAGGAAGGTGGTACAGTAATACCATTTTAGCAATTAATTCCTCACAGGGACAATATTTATGGATTTGATTTGCCTGGCTTGTCTCACATCTTGTCCCTTAGACTGGAATTCGAAAAGAGAAAAGATTGCAAGTGTGATCTCTCTTACAGAAAAAAAAACAAACAACAAAACACCAAAACAACAAACCAAACAAAACTAAACAAGAAACCACAGCCTTCCTGAAAGGAAGTTCCTTCACAATAAAGGAAAATCATGTACCTGATGTCAGGTTTTGATGTCGTGGGGCTTCTTTTACTGGTGGGGCACCTAAAGGACAAAAGGTAGATAGTACATTAATCTTCAGTTTCAGGTCAAAATACTGAAATAAATTTCAGTAAGAAACATGTTGGTTTCTTGGAATCAAATCTCACATAAGAATTTCTTTAAACTAGACTTTTTTAAGCATGACTCTCCTAATAAATTATTTAAACATAGAAATGTTATGTCTGGTGAAGCCATAAAACCAAACTGCTTCTAGGTGCTAGTTTAATGCACTTGCACGAGTACAACTAACAGTTATCCTTTGAGGGTCAGGACTTCAATATACAAAGTTTATATGTAAGTCACTGTATTTAACCAATGTAGAGAAGATTTTTATGTCTTCCATCACTTCCTTAATAAAATAGGGTAATTTATTACTATTAATTATCTTTAGAGGCATAGCAGAAAACATTTCTCCGTTTGTATATTACTGTAGGGAAAAAATCCAAGGTAGTGCTGTGTCCAGCAGTGTAGCCAGAATATAGGTGATCGTGAAGTCTGTCTTATATATAAAAAAGTGCTTCTTGTTATCAGTGCAGTTATTCTACAGCATGAAGCTGGTGACCTAAGGGATCACACAAGCTATGGAGATGAACTTTGCACTACTTCTGTAGGGAGCATAACAGCAGACACAGTGGGGGCTGCCAACCCTGAAGCTGCAGTGCTGGAGAATCCTGCAGAGAGGCTAATGCTGTGCCAGCCAGGGAGGGTCATGGGCAGGGCATTGCTGCAGCCAGATTGGATGTGCTGATGTAATCCTTGATACTCATATGCAAAGGAGCCACCAGACATTCAATTACTGGAAATTTATGTACAATATCATCACTTTGGCCTACTTGCACACATGTAAAAAGACTAACAAACCTCCTTTTTCCAACCCCCTCAAAAAACCCCAAAACCTAATGCTTGCATTTTTACTACTGTTTACAAAGATACTCATCCCTTTATTACCTTTGTTTTTTTCATTTTTCAACTGTTTCTTCTCTGTTGGTTTTTCTAGCAAGGAAAAAGTAGCACAGTTCAAGTTTGGTAAGCTGACTGTTGAATAGATTATTGCCTAGAATTGTCTGGTAATATTCTTCACAAATTAACACAGATATATTAGGGGTTGTTTCAAACAACAATACATGCAAATTTGCAATCTCATGCTATTTTTATTGTTATTTTCTACATATATGTGCACACACAGAGTAAATCCTACCTTCTTTTTCCTTAGTTGTCTTTGGTTTTGGTTTTTTTGTGGCTAGAAAGATTTGCAAGGAAAGAAAATTACGTGACAGGCAGCAGAAATACAGGGCTCTTACAATAAGTACATTGCACAAAGATTCTCTCCCTTGTAATTTCCCTGCAAGAATTATTGTGGTAAATGTGTCTCATGGCACGTATACAATGTCTCTAATACTATAATAGTGGTTGCTACCCTTAGCAGCAGCAGCCATTCTGGGCTTTATGTAGAGTTTTTGGAAATTTTTTGAATATTGGTGGTTACAGAGTAGTTTAGAAAACTCTGATAAGGGCTTTAGGCACTTGAATTCTGTAATTCCTTAACTACTGCCAGATTTCCCTTATTATTTGTTGCCAAAATGCACCAGGGAAGGATCCCTCTGCCTATTGCTTGTTTCTTTCTCTCTTTCCCAGAGTGATCTCAATCTGAAAAAATTAAACAAACAAAACACCCCAGAATATGGAGCTCGATGGACTTTTAAAACTGCCAAGTGTGACCATTCAGAAGTCCTGCACCAACAGATTGTAATTTCTTTTATTCAAGGTTTTTTTCCCCCCTAATTGTCCATTCACTTAGAGCATGTGCTTTTTTCTTTTCAGCATCCTTTTCCCCAGCCTGCAAACGCATTTGGTCTGTGATTGCATTCAACAGAGCAGACTGAAATTAAGTAAAGTGTATCGCTTCAGGCGTCTGAGTCCATTTCAGTATTCCCTTTTGACTACAGCAGGAAACTAGCAGGCTGCCTTCAAATTGTTCATTTGCACTGTGTATCATCCAACCAGTTGTGATAATGTTTTTTTCAATGTCTTCTGGTGCATGTGTTATCTGATTAACACTAGCTTGCTCCGTGAGGATCACCTGTGTGTAGCTCACCAAGAGATGCTGCAGAAGATGAACAGTGAAAATCACGACTGACCAATCATAACAGTCTGTGGTAGAGAACTACATAGCAGCAATGCTGTCATTTCACCCATGCTGCTTTACATTATCATTGCTTGTTGCTGATGAGCAGTATGCACTAAGTGGTATGTTCATTAGTTCTTTCCACAAGGCATAGTAGAGAAATGTAATATTTACCTGCTGTTGGGATTTCAGCTGTTGGCTCTTCGGGAAAATGATCAATGATGAAGAGGAAGGGGATGGGGAAGGGAAGGAAAAGAATAACAGGTTGAGTACCATGTTTTTTTCAGGGCAAGCAACAATTTATGTAGATCTTCTCTTTCATCTGCAAGATGAAAGATATCTGCGACATCCTTTTCTGTAGGATATTAATTTAGAAAGAAATGCACCTCAACAATGGGTGTGTACATAGTTTCACATTGAAAGCTAAAACTCTTACTCTTTGAAGTACTATAATCCAACATGCAATGGTTCCTGCAAATGCAAACACTGTGCCAATGAAAGCCTTCCAGCAAACAAATATTTAAATACTTATTTTTAAATATGCCTTCAAGGTTATAGATGACTATGCTATTTTCCAAAAAATTTATTAATTTAAAATGTTTCCTCTCATTGTCCACACGCTCCAATGAAAAAATGACACTGACCTTGAATAGCTGCCTTTTCCCCCGTGTGTGTTTCTCCCGCATTAGTAGTTTACCTTGCCTTTTAAGAATAAAACCTCTTGGGAGATGCAAAGATTTTGACTACATATTTGTACAGCACCTAGCACAAGAGAAGCATATATTCTTGTGCTATTTTAATACCCATAACAATGAATGCAAATTGGTCAGTTCAATGGAATAGAAATTCTCTGGTACAAACCATCATTACTCTTTTTAAATCAAAGGAATGAATTAAATCATGATTTTGAATCCAAGAATTTTTTACCCATTGCTACTTCATTAGTCCCAGTTTTATCTTAAAATACAATTTGAAGGAAGAAGAATAACCTCACTAGCCAAGCAAAGCCTCTATTCCCTGAACCTGGAGCTGGACAAAAAGAGAATAACCTCTCAAAACATTTCAGGATATCTTTTGATTGATTTATCTCTGTATTTTCCTCCTGCTGAGCTTTGGTTTCAGGTGAACATGAGGCTCTACAGCTCACACCAAGGTGAAAATGTCTCCATCAATGCTTTTTCAACAGGAAGACTGAGCAATTAAGCATGATTTTCACTAACACATCCCAGGAAACTTTCATTCAAGTCTTGGTTTGTAAAGAAACCCATAAATGTCAATGCTCAATGCTTAGGCACCATGGGCATTCAGCAAAGGCCAGTTTTGCTGCTGTTAAATGCTGACATGCTTAAATCCTTTTAATATTTACATTTTTGCTTATGATCATGTTCATAGCTGCTGAAAGATGATACAGTACTGCATTGTCACCCATGGAATAATTAAAATTTTTTTTTATTTTCAGAAGATAAAACAAGATTTTTCTGAGGTACTAAATCTGGGAAAGAGTTTCATGCTCTCACTCCTTAATTGAGGGATTATCTTTCTGAGGGATCTGAATGGGCCCAGTTATCTGCATGTATCCTAATTTAGGATTAATGACTTAGACAGTGAGGTACGGGAACACTGTTGACCTCAAGGGTAGTCAGCTTGACCCTCTGGTCTATGAAATGTAAGAGCCATTTTCTCTTCTCAATGCATCAACAAACTTCCACTTACTCTGAGGACCTTGAGAAACACACTACCCTTATCATAGGACTTTCATTACAGAGCTAAACAGGAATATGGTTTGGCCAGTTCTTAGTTTTTCTCTTAAAATATCAGCCTACATGTTCTTCCTCTTGATTTCAACCTGCGGTTTGGTATTCTTGTGCGTGCAAGACCAAACATGGTTTGGTCTTGATGTACCAGGCACAGTACAAAAAAAGAAAACATAGGTCCTGTGCTAAAGAGGCTACAACGAATCCATCTGTGAAGGTCCATACCTCAATATTTTCACAATTCAAAGCATGCAGTGTAAGCACTGTCCTTCCGATTCTTGTCTGATCATGATTTGCAGTATGTAATGTGTAATGACTTGCCACAGTAAGAATAGATCCCACTCTTTATCTGTTCAGAAGTCTTAGTGACCTTAAGAACAACATTATCCAATGACTTCAGTGGAAGTATTTGTAATGTGAGAAATTCCACTTGAATCCTCCTTAAAACTCATCTAAATTGGAAATATTCCTTTCTCTTCTTTAATTTAATTTAGGGTTTTTATTAAAGTAGGAAAAAAAATCTTGTTTGGAAACAAGCCCAACAATGTGCTTAGTGAATTAATGGTATAAGTAATTTCAAAATGGTAAAAGAAGTAAGGAAAAGGTTGCCTAATTCAGTTATGCTACATGCCATTTTCAATAAAAAATATATTTGCATAAAGATAAATCATGCATCTAAACTCATCTAAAATCACCAGAACATCAATTTTGATACGAGTGTAATTTAATTTATTTTATAAGAAGTAAAAATTGCAAAAGTAGTTTGAAAGTTGCAGCTTCCCAATATTACATTATAAATGTACTTAGTATTGTTGTGTTCAGCTGCTAGTAAGCAGGCGGAGTACAAGAGTATCTGTAGTATAAGTAAGAAAATAACGTTACCTAACATGACAAAATTACAAAAATGCAAATCGAGACAACATGCATCTGAAAAGAAGGTTTATATTCTGTAAGAAACAAGACATGACACATACTTGCAGTGGTTTTTGGTTTGACTGGGAAGTAAAAAGAGGAAAGAAAAATGGTCAGAGCAGTCAGGTTCAGCATAACATTGTCATAGCAGAGAATAGCTTTATTTGTTCTATATGATTCCTGCGTATCAAAACACAATTTTTAATAATATCACAGTAATTAATAACAATCTAATAATGAATAATAGTAGTAGGGCTGTTCTCATCTACAGATGACAATTGTTTTGCTAGAGTTAAGGATGAATAATAATAAAAATAAGAATTTTAATTCTTCACTTATTTCCTTCCACAGAGAAGCATGGAGCAGACATTTCTTAAACCCATGATGATTGCTACACAGAGAAACTGAACAATACTCCTTCCTAACCCACCAGCAATTTTGCTCATCTTGTACAACTGAGGCTGTGCATGAGTTATGATATGCGGAAACATTTACCATAAATGATAGATAGTGCCAGGTCATGCTGAATAAACTATCATATAATACCTACTATGGATAAAAATTAAACTATTTCTTGTCCTGACAAGTTAACTCATACAGGAAGACCGTGAAGTTCAAATAAAAGGCAAATACCCACAAATAATTAACAAAATGAAGCCATGTAAAGTGAGCAATTCCAGAAAATGGTTCAAATTCCTTGCTGGTATATGCCTTTAACATCAATGGAATTACAAAAGCAGAAATTTGACCTTTGATATATACATATGTCTATATCTTAAGATGACAACCCACATTGTAAACGAGCACTGTGTTATCTTAGTTATGGTATAGCATGTCAAGGCCTTTCTATACAGCAAAATAGATCACAGGGCCATGACTGACATTTGTCATATAAAATTTTATTTCAATATTTCTTTAAATAACATTTTCAGAAGTAATGAATACATAAAGTGCAGGAGTCCTTACCTGGTTTTGTTCGTGGAACATCTTTTTGATGTCTAACTGCTTCCTGCTCTAGATGAGAGAAACAGGATAATAAAATCACCATTATGTTTCTAAGTTACATTTTGTATGGATACTTTGGTGTTTTTTTTCTGATTGGTTGGAGTTTTTGTGTTGTTTCTGATTTGTTTTGGCTTTAACTAAGAAAGACTACATGTATATTTTTCAGGATTAAGCATTCAATTTCTCTTGTTTCATGCTGTTGTTTTGAAAAAAACCAAACACATGCGTGATTATTTACAAATTATCCACTGAAGGATCTGTCACAAAATAACAAAGTTCATTAGTACTGTACATAGCTCTATGCATATAACTACAGTTAATACCACTAAGAGTTATGCATGTATCTTAAGGAAGAAGTCAGTTAACAGGGTCTCCTCTCAATTTTTGAAATGTAATTTGTATCTACTTTCCATTTTTATTATTTTAAAGAAGAGCATAGAGCAAACTCAGCAACTATTTACTCAGCCTTTATGTTGTTGATCCAGATATGCTTGAGTTGAATTCCCAAATTCTTGAACATGTACTGTTCCATATGAATAAATTATATTTAGCTTTGAAAATTGCATTTCATCTCCCCCTTCCCTCCCTTCTACTTCATAATTATTACTGGAAAAAATTATAATTTATGTTACTTTGCTTTGAGAAAACCCCACCCCACAGATCTCACACCATAGTAGAAGCTATGCAGTGCAAACAGGGACCACAATGCAACTCAAGGCTGAGGAATCAATGGACAGATCTGTTGGCCTTGTTTCCAGGTCATGTTTTGCACAGCTAAAGTACTGTGTATCGGTTTCCTTTTGAGCAATGAGGACCCAAAAGTGGGCTGTAAAGTGGAAAGTGGAGAGTGTTGAAAGTGTGAATGGCCCCTGAAAAAGGTCAATATGCCTCATCCTTTCTGCTACTTAGATGAATAATTGAATTCCTAGTAACTGTGATTTCGGGTGAAGATACATGTGGAGAAATACCAAGAGGAACACATGATAGGGAATTTCAAATGGGTAAGAGTTTTATGGTGTGAATGAAAACATATGTCAGTGAAGAGTGATATATTTCTCATATCTGGGCTTTTTTTGATAATGAAATTATTTAGGGAATTAATTTTTTTTTTTTTTGAAGTTTACTTGGGATTCTAAAGGTATGAAAGATATAGTAAAACAACAAGCAAGCTGTGTGGTAAGTTAAGGTATAGACTCTTTCTTGAGTTGTTTTTGACTGAGAAGAATTCAGGATGCAATTATATTAAAATAGTTTATCTTTTTTCTTTTTTTAATTCAGCAGGAGCATTTCTTCAATCCAAATAACTGTTAATAGTGATTTTTTAAAAACTTGTAAATCCTATATTAATTCTTTGTTGGGAGTTGTAATATGGGAAGCATAGAACGAGTTGACTCCTGTGCTGAAGGAATATGTTATGTAAAGTTGACTTTTAAAAAGCAATGACAAGACTATTATAAATCAAAGAAATGGAAGGCATGGTGATAAAGGAATTACAATTTTAGCAAAGCTAGAAATTGCCAAGGGAGGGTTTTCTCATGTAAAAGTAAAAAAAAAAGACACACATATGCAGCTATTTTACAGAAATTTTTCTGATCGAGGTAGGAATCACATACTTGTTGGCTTTGCCTGCACTACAGAAGACAAAAAAAGTTAAATTGTAGTATTTAGATACAAAGAGTAGATAAAATACTCTTTTCTTTCCCCTTTCTTTTTAACATTCAAATATTTTATGGCACTGAGTTCTCACTTGTTCTTAGCTTCCCCTACTTGTGTAAAGGTGCACAGCATTCAAACTGATAAAGTGCAGGTAGGCTAACATATATAGATCTTTGCAATTCCCACTAGTTATCAGCTCCTACTGATAATGCATTATTCTGTCATTTAGCACCGTAACATATTTATGCATTCCAGGATTACTTCTCCCTGTGTAATGGTGTAAATCAGAAGTAGCTTCAGATCAGTCAACAGATGACTGGAAATTTTAGTTAAGATTAATTAGATTTTCAAGATCAAGAGCACATCAGTCTACATATTTAGTCAGGAGAGTACTAGTCATCTCCAGAAGTTAATTCATGTAATTATGAAATGTTTATTAAATAAAGATGTTTGAAGTTGCCTGTTTCAAGCTCAACAGGTATTGATCTGAGAACTTACAATTATTTCTGTACTAACTTATGTTGAGTTGGTCAAACTGAAATGTTGTAATTTCAGTTTGGTTCCAACAAATAGGAAAAAGACATGATAATCACATGAACAAATCTTCTAAAAAGTAGCCAAGTCATGATATTTCTGTCAGTTTTGTTTCCAAATACTTGAACCTTTTAATTTTGATCACAAGCTAAAAGCGAAAATTAACTGACCATAAAAGCAAAATTGGGAATTCAGATGTGAAAATCCTGTAAATTCAAAAATGTAATTTCTTCCTTCTAGAGATTTGTTTACCTATCAGTAATTCCTAACTCATTAACTATTTAGGTTAGAAATATATTGAAGTGTTTGTCAGTAATTTCTCCAGTTAGTATTAGAAGAAACATAATTTATGTGGGTTTGAGCAAGCTACAGCAGTTTAGAATCAGATACAAACTATCAAACCAGTACTTTTACTGGATAATCAGAGAGCTCTAAAACATCATTCATAGTAAAATGACAGATTATCATAAGAGGTCTTATAGAAAGAAATATAAAACCACAAATTATATGAATGTACATCATTAGAGACAGAACCATAATACTCTGTACAACATCTATTCTGCTACTGCAAAAAAGAAAAGACATATACAAAACAAGAATACAAATCATCACCATATCAAATGAAAATCCATTGTTGACATCATTGTCCAAGATTTGGCAATCTTTCAGTTTATGCTTTGATCACAGCTACCCCCAGTAGAAATAAAGAGGTTATGAAAAATCCTTCTGAACGGCTTTGTGTTGACTGCTGCTGCTGATGAGAATGTTTTAATTCCTTAGCTGACTCTTCACAGTTGCTATAACAGTCAATATTACTTGATTTTTTTTTCTGCCATCATTACATTACAAAACTTACAAGGTTTGAATCATAGAAAAGCTCCAAAGATTTAGAGTTTAGTTCCAAAGTTGTTTTCCCCATGAGACAGCCAGTTTAAGACTGATCCAAGTTCCTAATCCAACTGAAGGTTCATCCCCATGTTTGAGATAATTTCAGAAATCTGATTTACAGCTACACCCCATTTCATTAGCCCAGCTCTGACAAAGAGGCTGGAACCAGCAGCTTAGGGGCCAAAAGGCCTTGACCTGTCTTCATCATTGGAAAGACTATCCCTAGAATGGTATCTGCAATTGCCACTCTGCTGGTTTTGCTCTAAGAAACTATTATCAGTTACATATTTCAAAATACTGTAAAAAATTATTGCAGTGCAAACATACTACACTAGATGAGTGCTGAATAGTGTTTGACACTCCCTACCCCCCTCCATAAATCAGGAGAGAAGGATTGATTCTTACCTGATTTCACAGTGGGAGTTGTCTTTTGTTGTTTAATTTTCTCCTCTGTATTGTGAAAGTAACATTAAAATCACAGTGCGTTAGCATAGGTGAATATAATTGGAAAAATATTTCTATAGGTAATAGTATGCATATGGTTCACAATGACAAAATAAATTCATATCTTTAGCATCACTATCCCATTGTAGCACTATAAAACAGCATGCATGCATTATGAGTTCTGACTGCATGGTGAGATCATACTCCATGGAAAAATTAAATTACTGGTCCTAGTGTCTCAGCCGTCAGAAAACAGCCACATACCTTTTAGTTCTTTCAGGCAGGCACTCTGGTGGAAACTATTCTATTAATGCATCTATTATAGTTTTGAGAACATCACTTTCCTAAGTGTCTAAGTTCAACAATTTGGTATCATGCAATAATGAGAACTTCTGCTTAGATGTTACCTAATCACAAGCATGAATGGAGGTATACATGTGTGTCTACACTCTGAAGATGAAGGTATGGAGACTCCTAAGCACATGCTAACTCACAGAGGGACATGTGGGACAGTCTGAATGTCAGTTCATACCACCTGCTACCGGACAAGCTTACTTAGACCTAGCTAGATATCTATCACAAAACCTCAGAGCAGCCCTGAACTGCTAATCTCACGAGAAAAGCTGCCCAAGTTCGCTTGCCCTTCAGCTGCCTGTGGCTTTACTGAGCACGATTCTCAGATGATGTAGACCCATGTCAACACCAGCCACCAGACTTGAGCCGCCTCTTCTCCAAGTTAGATGGTGGATAAAACTTCAAGCAGAGGCATGGGTGGGACTACACTTCCTAATTAGGTGGAGTTTGTCTTACCTGCCAAATGTCCACATCAGGTGGAAATTTGGGTGTTTATTTTCCTATTTCTACTGTACTCAGTTTGTTTGATTTAAACTTCACCCTAACAGATCCTTTTTATAACTACTCCATCTTATCTCTTTTTCCATAACTGAATTCAAGCCCCTCTCCCAGCTGCCACCTTTTGACATTAACATACATCACTAAATTATTCTTAAATATGCTTAAGACATATTCAGACCATATTTCCCCTTCCTCTGCTGAAAGCAGTTTGCAGCCACATGCCTCTGACCCCTTCCTTTCCCCTAAGACTTCTGCAAGGCATCAGACTGAAGCTGACAATGGTTGGGTGGAGGTCAGGTCAGGCAGGTATATTTTTCCCCAAAGCCATTTGACTAATCTGAGTACTATTTGTCTAGAAATCCTAATGTGTAATCTGTCTGCATGCACAAAGCTGCTTGACCCCTGACTGAGACCAATGTTTCCAGCCTGGCAGTCAAACTTGTTCTTAAATGAGTTCATAGAGGGAGGTATTGGAAAAGAGACAGGTGGCTAGAGCCACCTGTGGATGGTCAGAGCCTTGGTTAACCCATCACTATACCTATGTACCCTCAAATAGTCAACCTCAAGAACTGTTCTTTTGTAGGAGCTATTTCTATGGAATCCAAAAGTCCAAGTTCGGCTACTATATCCTAATCTGCACTCTGACTAAATATGTGGGTAGTACAGTAATTAGAAGAGCAGACTGTTGAGTGGTCTCAACATACATGATGTTTCCTTTGAATTTAGTGTGTAACTTCCAGAGAATTTTTCTTTCTGAGGGCAGAGAGAAGGTTTATCTTCTCTTCTGTGCTGATTTCCTTTTAAATTTTTTCTGCTGTTAGAAAAGCTTTACCATATAACACTACATTTCACTAGTTTAGATCAGGATGTTAAGCTTTTGATGTACCAATACAGAAATAAACCCAGCATGCTGACTTTAAACATAGGACCTGTAGCATGCATTGGATTAATAACACGCAAAAATCAAAAGGCTTCTTTTATTTGCGTATGACCCCAACTGTTTTGAACACCAAATAAGGTATTTTTCTAATTCTGTTGAGAATTTACAGCAATCTTTTCTCTGTAATTCTAAGATAATAAGTCTGGAGGAAATAAGTAGGGAAATAAGTCTTTGACTGGATGGCACATCTGATCAATTTAAAAGTAGGGGAGGAATTTCTTCTCAAAATCAATTTATTGTTGAAAACAAGAGTGTCTTGAAGAGGCCTGTGAATTTGTATTCATCTGGGAATAAATACAGCAATTTTTTGGTATTCATTCACCTGCTTATTCTACAATCTAACCATACAGTAAGTATTGATCTATTGACTCCATTGGAGAACACCTTGACACATTCCCTGGCAGATTTCCAGGTGATGACTGTATGGTTTTTTCTCTGAGTTTCTAGCTGTTGATTGTAGCCAAAGTAAAATTGAAGGATTAGATCATCCAGACTTAGGTAGAACAGTTTCTATAAGGGAATACACTTCAAGACATTAGAAAGCTTCACAAAATCACTCTGTTCACCAGCTTCAGTGTGAAAAAAAGCAGTGAAAAAAACCCGATGAGGATAATGCATATTATTTTGCTAAGAACATGTCATATTTCTAATTTCTTATGCATGTTTTGTTTACCATATCATTAGTCTTGCTAAAAAAAAAAAATTAAACTATTTTGATGACCTCATAAAGCAGAAAAAAGTCCAAAATAAATTTTGTGAATATATAAACAAAAAATCTGATTTTGTTTGGATTTTGAGTAAGCCAAAAGTTTAAAACTCTGAAATCTTTCATTGGAGTGAATTTATTTCTTTGCAGAGCTCCAGTTTTGGAAGCACTACAAGCATTAATATTATTTTTTCCCTGATGTATTTAATGTAAATGGAAAAACATAAATCTGTAAACATTTCTCTGTGTGTTGAAGGCAATTTCAGCAGAATTACATCAGGAATGAATTTTCTTGCTTTACTTGCTTTCACTGACATGCACAAAACACTCTTTAATTTAAATATTAATTTAAATATCCCTACAGGATCAATATATTTTCTGAAGTTCTCTAGTACCTCAGCCATGTGATACTTCTAAGTCTGATGACAGGAGGCATAGGAATAATAGTTTTGAAGCTGCTCTGAATCAAGGTGAAAAAGGAGGTCGCTGCTTTGTATAGAATAAAACTTTTATAATTCAAGTTGCTAACTCAAAAGCACTCATTGGCACACAGCGGGCAGAAACACTATTACCACCAGTGCTTGCAGATTAATGCTTCCAGTGATCAACTGAAACTCAAAGCAGCCCCTGTTCTCCAAAGCAACCATTAATCACCTGAGAATAGGTCTTTTATGTTAAAGGAAATTTAGTAAGTTTTTTTCCTTCAAGCATTTAAATTCCTAGGATTTGAGTCTGGAATATACCGAATAAGCTCCTAATCAGTCCAATATGCTGTGACATGATACTCTCATGTTTGAGAATGCCTCACCAAAAAAAATTTATTTTTCTGCTGCTATATGGGTGAGATTGGGCTGATTGTGCAGTAGGACTGATTTCATTTAGCAGGAAAGATAAGTGGTCATGCCACCTGTCCAGGCAACACATTTTTTGGCCACCACTGTGGCCACCAAGTGTGGCTTCCTCACTAGGACATTCCTGCCTTGGCTGAGTCCACCTACACCTGCCTGCTGGTTGAAGCATTCTGGTAGCTTTTAATACACAAAAAGTGAACAACAAGTTAAATTTAAAGCTTGGCCTATGTGACTTTGAAGGATGAACTGAGAAATATTTTCCCCCTATTGACTCAAAGCCAATACATCTTTACTAAATCAGCTACTCAAGGATTGTAGGAAACCTCAAGATGTCTATGGAAATACTTAACTTACAAGGTAGAATATTTAATTATAAAAATGAATGAAAAAAATGCTAAATGCACAGGAGAAATTACTTTCTTTCAAAATAAAATTCAGGAAAAGAAAGTAACGAAAAAAAGCCTGCCTGCTTATCACTGAACACATAAAGGTTTAAATGGTGTATCCAATCACTTGTTCGTGAGCGTTTCATTTCAATGTGAAGTTCAAACAGCAGCACTGCTAACAAAGGTCAACAGTATGTTGATACTTGCATTCTAGTCCCTGAAAAAAATCTGTGCCTAGCTCAAGGAAGTCTCCAAGTTTTTCAGACCATGCATATCCTTATTAAGTGGAGCTGGGATTAACTGGAGATTAAATTACCAGACCTACCTGGCTTACTCTGAGAGATAGTTTTTTCATGTTTAACATGTTCATGCTCTGCAAATAAGGAATCCTAAATTAGAGGGCTTTTTAATTTTTAGAAGATTTAAAAAATAAAAGATTCTCATTATAATTTTAAAAGATGACTGCATTACACATTCACATGAGACCAGAGAAGAATTTTTCGATAGATATATTTCTCAAGAAAGAGTATTTAATTATTTTTCCCTAAAAAATTAAAATAATGACAAGATTTTTTTTAAGTTTTTAATGGTGTTTAAGAAATCACAAAATTATTTTCTGTGTTTTTTTAGAAACATAGAATTTCTAAAAATTTTGAAATGCTTCTACTATTAAATTTAATTGCTATAGCTGATCTTCTATACAGAAAATTTTTCCTTGATGTATAATACAGAAATCATGGAAGTACTTTATTACAACAGAAGTGGGGTTTTCTCATTTAGAATGACAAATAAATGTTCAGTATCCTGCATAAATTAAAAAGTAGTTTTCCATGTTTTTCTGTGCCCTGGATTTGATTGGGATAGAGTTAATTTTCTTCACAGTAGCTAATACAGGGATCCCATAGATATATTGTGAAGCAGTAAGAATAATGGATGTTATACCGTATTATAATATAATGCAATTTTGTGCTATTTAAAAACAGTGTGATATCCAAATCCCAACATTATGAGACAGAAAAAAGAAAGCTATGGAATTTCAGAGGAATGTTAAAAATATATGCAATTCTAATTTATAGCACAGATGTTTAAACTGTACAGCAGGTGAGGTTGCAGCAGACCAACAGATAAATCTCTCTAAAGCTTGGGCCAGAGGCCTAGCCAGAGAATTGTACAGACCCTTCCTCATCTGTGGCTCCCTTGATTTTTTCCCAGTACGAAGCTGCCTTAGATGCAGAAGGCAAAGCTAGGTCTTATCTTGACCTGAATTGGAAAATGGTTTCCATGCAAACTGGGACCTGTGAAACACGCCTGGTCCTGCATTACAGAGCAAGTAATTGAAAACCAGTTTTATAAGTCAAAATATTGTGTGACTTTGTGTTGATGAATCCCATCTTAAGCTGCTAAAACTTTGACAACATAAAGAAATACCTTCCTCCAAAAATCTGAAATAACAATGTTCTTTATCACCTTGATACTCACTGTGTTCATGAGGTTTCTCTGAGGTAGCTAGAAGTAAACAAAAAAGGCACATTTTAATATTTTTGTAATTGTAATGCAGGATTTAATGCATTTATTAATGATATTTTAGACATATAAAAGTTCAGTAAAATCTATGTTAAAATGTTCAACAGCTAGCGTTTTCTTGCACTGTCCGCCCCAGACACCTAACTGGAAATACAGGTACCCTAAGTTAAGGAACACAGTTAAGGAATACAGGCTCCTAAATTCCTCATTTAAACAAAGTTTGATACAAGTACCCCTGGAAGGCTCTGCACCTCTTTGGTGGGCTGAGTCACCCTCACTAAATGGTGTCCATACACCAAACCTAGGGAAACTACCTTGTTAAGTGAAGTGCTCAGTTCAGTGCCAGAGACAGCGTAGGTTCAGACCATAAGGTCCAATACCAGACAAAACCAGACAAACAATTTTAGCTTGAGTGAGGTAACTGCACTTAGGGCAGTCTAAACATGAGTCCCTGACAATTACACCTGCTTTAGTGAGGTCAGTGAATTTCAGGTGGTTTAGTGATACTCCAAGAGGAAAAAAGACATATTTGAAAATGTTAATTAACTTAATTAGGGCACTTGTAAACAAAAGGATTTCAGTGCTGCAACTCCTAAACTTTGTACCATTTCATTTTCCACATTTTTCCAGGAAAAAAATAGATGAGATAAAACTGAAAACCAAGTTAATACTTTCCATGGACGCTAAGAGGGGAGCTCAGGGAGCTGTACCCCGTGTCATTATTTGTTCTAAAGAAAAAAGCTAAATGTCAAGACCTAGCCCCCCAGCTGAATTTTTCTTCTTGACAGTTGCAAGGCAGCTGTTGTTTTTAAGAGAAAAAAGGCTCTACCACCTGCATGCCCAGTATGTGTGAAAGAGTGTAATCCCACAGACAGATGCAGCAGTGCAGGGGATGAGCTGCCTTTGCAGCCCCAGTAACACAAGCAATAAATCTGCTGCTGTGAGCCCCCAGGCTTTGATTCACTGAGCTCCGGAACACCCTAGCTCCCACTCAGGACAAAAAGTAACTGCTGTGCAAGTGTGTTTGTGTTTTGCTTGTTTTCTCTATAGTATAAAATTGCTCCCATTTTATATCCAGTCTCTATTTAATACAAGTTGTTGTGCATTTAAGGAGACAGCAACTGGAGACGGTGTGCAGAGCAAAGTTAAAAAAAAACTAACAGCACAACAAAGCATTTTTGGGGGTAATAGAGACCAAAGATACAAATTAAGCATATATGCCTGCTCCTAATAGGAGAATCAGAAACAGGAAACAGCAGAAAAACAAGTGTCCTATGACAAAGCCACATTTGTTATCTTTTGTAGGTAAACATCACAAGCTGAGGCAAATTCTATTACAATTGAGTTTCCATGAAATATATCTGAAATTAATAGAGAAAATCAATTTTTTATTGTGTCAAAGGACATATGCTCACCTAACTATGAATTTCAATTTGCAAAAGGAAATTTACAGCAAATATTTAAATAAAATCTGAACTTCAGAGTATGATTTAATGGCTTACATAACTGTTACAGAATATTGTGCCACATGGTACTTTCAGTGATAACCAAATATGATCAGAGCTAGGTGGCATTTGAACAGTATTGTTTTAAAGACTCTTTATTGACACTGCTTAATGAATTTTACAGCCAAGCTTTTGTAATAGCATCCTTATCTCAGATCTGCCTAAAATCAAAACAAAACCATTGATCCTTAACTTTCCAGTGAAACCAGTGCAGTTATTTCTCTTTTTATGCTGGTGAATATGAGTCACAGAGAATGTTTAAAAGAATAGAAGCTCAGCTAAGGTCTGGTCCCTCAAGTTTGTGAAGGTATCTCTGTTGTCCTTGTCCATATTTTCTGTGGGGACATTAATAAACCAAACTCATATAGTGCCAGTATCAAGACAGAGATTGAACACTGAGATTGCTTCTATCTGAGCTTTACCTAAAAGTCCAACCTGCTTATTTCTGGTATAACACTCAGAGATATTTCCAGCAGATATTTTGATGAAGTAATGAAGGTCTTCTAAAGTTAAAAGTTTCTAAAGGATGTGTTGGTGTTCTGCTACTCTGGGAATCTCACTGCATGTAGTATCTTGCACTGAAAGTGCAAACCAGCATTTGATGGTTTGGCTGTTGGTGGAGGGAACATGTTGGGCTAAATGACCTCTTGGTCTCACTTCAGTTGTTCTGATGTCATTAACTAACAGGAGTACTTGTTGGGTAAATAAGTCTTTATTGTTCACAGTGTTAGAAAACTCAGTCCTAAGTAAGTACTTTATCTTCATTTGTTTAACACTTAAACTACATTAGAAGAGGAACAGGTTCAGATTTGGATCTAAAGAGAGTAGCTGGATTATTGATGAGATACTTGAAGCTACATAAGATCTGAACTGGATCAGTGAAATCATCTGGTTCTATCCTCAGCAATATGTTTTTGAAATTTAATTTCTGCTATTCTAAATTAAACTTGGAAATTGTGCTTCGTAGATATCTTCCTGTGTTTCACATTCATCTAAAATGTTCTTTGACTCTTGCCTGCTATTCTGAAGGCCACAGGGGCACTAACTATATATGACATATTTTTGTAAATTAGCTTCTGATATGAGTTCAGAAAAGAAATCCTGTGCTTTACTGAACCATAAATTGGTAAGGCTAAAAGCAAAATGTGCTTATTTGATTATAATGTCTATTTTCCATCTGGATAACAGTGATTTGCCATTCAGACAGCAAATACATTTGTGAGTGTACACACTCTGTAAGAAAAGAATATATCACAAAGGAAATGAAAGCAATACCAGAACTATTTGTTTTAGTGAAGAATGACAGAATAACAATGCATGCTGTATCTGAGAAACATTATTTCTAATTGCATAGTTACATGTGTATTATAAATAAGAAACTTTCTATTAGACAAAGCAAGAGTTTGGTTTATTTCTCGTTAAAGAGAAAATAAAGATTTTTTAACAGGTTTTGGACTGGGCATTAGATGAACACTCAGCACATCCATAAAATTAATCTTTAAGAACACTACAGGCCAAAAGAAAGATCAAAATCAACAGGAATCTTTTAACAGAATTCCAATGATTTGAGAAGTATACCTTGCAATTTATACATCATGATGAAGGATAAATCTTTGATTCTCCTATTTGAGTTCATTCTCCCTGAAAATAAACTCCAGATAAACTAGAATTCTGACCTCTATACAAATTAATGGACATTCCTCCTTAAAAATTTAAGTTTCAAGAGCTTAAGAGGCCACATCATTCTGCCTGATCATCAATGCGTTTTTAATTTAAGGTTAAACAAAACAGTTTTATTCTAGTCACTGCAAGACTTTTAAGACTGTGAAGGAACTGCATTAAAAAGAATTCAAAGAGAATAAAATATATTACTTACATTAGGCCAGTTCAAAATGACTCAGATGATAATAAGTTCAGAAAAAAAAGAAGGAATATTAGGATTTATCACTGTTAAGGAGCAGTTCCCTGCCTTTGTGAAGTTATTGTCTGTACTCTTTGTCATTCAAAGGAGAAGTCAGATGATCCCACAATTTTCTAGATCAGCAGACCTGATCTCTCATATCTGCCTGTGTCCTACTCAAGTCCTGCTGGTTAGCTCAGCAGCTGGCAGACCAATTTTGTAGAAAAAACAGTTTAATGAGCACATGTCTAAAAAAATGACTCATAAAGCAGATTAGCTGCAGCAAGATTTCTAAAAAGAGAATGGCTTCTTTTCAGCCTGACCTCTGCTCTATGTTAAAAAATTGCCTTGATTGTGTATGGCCAATAGTTACCCTATGGCTGAGTGAAAGTAAAGAAAGCAGGAAGTGTGTGGTGGTGGTGGCATAAATAGAGGAAGTTGTATACAATTAAATTACAGTGCATACTGTGTAAGCCTTGCCCTTACAGGATCTCTTAATTCCCTATACCATTAGTTTTAAATTTCTGGTTTACTTTAGACCTTGAATTTTCCAGAATATTTTTCTACACATTAAGAAGGTATTATTCCACGTTAACATGACCAGTATGAAATACTAAGTGATTAAGGCTGTCTGGAAAGTTTGAAGAGAAGTAGAGAGCTTGAGCTTATTCATGGTCAGGGAGTGCTCATTTGAGTCTGTGCAGCTCCACAACCTTCCTTGGACCAATGTTTCAGCAGTGGTTGAAGGATGACAATAGGGTAAATGGTTAAGACAAACCTTAAAATTCCATGCTTTGCTCTTATTATTATTAATAGTTAATCACTGGTATTAGAGCCTGTAGGGTATTCGCTTCAACAGACTGATCTTCATATTCCCTCTTTCCTCTAAAAAAAGCTGTCAGGCTGCTCTCACAATTCTTTCTCACAGTTATTTCCAGTACCAGAGCAGCCTGGCCCAAGATATCTATCTAGTTTTCATATAGTTAGCATGTTTGTGTCCCTGCTGTTTGGTTTGCTTTATGCCTTAGGGCTGCACAGGGAAAAATGAGCTGACACTTGGTTTTGGTGGATTTTGCTGTTGTTGTCTAGAGCAACTTGTTTTTTAAGACTTATTTTTAACTGGCAGTTCAAGGGAACTTTATATAGCAGGGAAAACCAAAAAGTAGTCCAGACAGAGGAGGGGAGGAACTTGAGCATGAGGGAAATACAGTAGAAGTAGCAAAGAAGTACAGACATTTTCAACATTTTTAAATGCTTTTTAATGAGAGGAATTACTTCAACTTCAATCTGAGATGCATGCCTTCAGGGATCATCAGTAATGATCCCAATCTTTCTCTGTTTCCCAGTTTGTCACTTAAACAATAGAAATGCACTGGGAAATGTAAGTTTTGTTGAAACAGCAATCTTGCATGGTAGCACTGAAAGCTTGTATATTTAAGGTACTATAAGTCTTAAAATCCCAGCAAGACAAATCTTGTATCGACGGAGCTGGAAAGAATAAAATTTCAGTCAAATGTGGATGAGGTACATCTGCTGCATTAATGCATTTCATCTTTAGGCACGTGTGGTGAAAGACCTGAAGAGTTTCCTCTCAATATCATCCTCAGCTTCTGACGTTTTCATGTGCTCTTCCCTGAAATTGTGGGATGGGAACATACAGATGAGGAAGAGTATGTTTAATAAGCTTTCACTTTTAGAAATATCGTTCTCCATTTATATATAACTGAGACAAAACATAGCCGAGCTTAGGCCATGCTTTATTGTAACAGAAATTATTGACTCACGAAGAGTAACTGAGTGAAATCAGTGGTGTGTCCAGATTCCATGCAAATACTTTGAATATGAACTTCTTTGTTGAGTTCCTTCTCATCTATTACTGGATTTGTAAAAGCATAATAATGTCTGGAAATACATTTACATACATTATTAAATAAAAATGAAATAATTGTCAATTAGATAACAACAAGATGACCATGAAAATCTAGAAAAAAAAGAATTTCAGAGGAAAGATTAGTTGATAATAAGAATGGTGAACAATAAAAAACAATTATCTTTTGCGAAGATGGACTTTTCCTAGTGTGCTACGGAAATTAACATGGTGATTAAAGCAGAGGGCTGACTGACTTCTACAGGTATAACATACTGAACCATCTTTGTTCCTCATGAAATGCTGCTGTTCACTGTTTTTTCTCTAACTACAACTTTGTAAGGGCACATTCTGAAAATGGTCTCTGCATAGATAAAAAAGAAACGTAGATTAGCACTAGAAGAACCACACATTCTGGAATTGCATCTGAGTAGAATACCCCTGAGTGTTCATTTGCAGACATCTTTGTGCAGAACAATAAAGTAATACTTGATCACATGGGGAAATTTTTAGCCAATTAACCATGTGTTATATGACTATCCAGGTGTTCAAGCATATTATGCTTGATTGACAGGTGTGAGTGTTGCTGATATGATGCCAATATACATGTGCTATACCTAACATAACAACACAGGCCAACAATTACGCAGAGCACTCTTTCTTCAGAAATCACAGTTGTTCCATAATCATTAAATAAGTAGTTTAACTGGCTCCGGTTTTTGATAGTAGGGACTGAATAAATTACTGTTGTACTTTAAGGCATGTAAGAATGATTAACACAACTTGTAATCATAACTGCAATTGAAATACTATGCCAGATCTATCAATATGAATTGTTTTACAAGTTTGTTGTTACATAAGACATAAAACAGTGTGATCTCAATTTTATCTAGAATGGATAACAAAGTTGTAGTCAACATTAAGGCTTAGGTTAAATCCTATTGAGAATAAAATTGTGGTCATTTTTTGAAAAAATGGATGTAAGTTAGCATCATTAGTTTTACATGCCTTAACTATGAGTACACTGAAAACAAGGTGCTAGGTAGATAAACACGGAGCTTGAAACTTAATGTTAAAATTTCTAGGTTAAATATTTGCATTAATCCCTCCATGTAAGTAAATGAAAGTGGACATTCAATCAGCTATTAAGATCTACAAATTGTTTGCTCCTTCTCACTTTTCTTTCAATGTCAAATTCTTAAAAGAGAGGAAAAGTTAAAATAATTAACAACAAGCTATCCTGATGTTCACTGACATTCATTTTCTTTTCTTTTTACTAAATGTAAACTGTATTCCCTGTTATAGTCAAGTGAGAAATGTAAGTATCTCTGGGGGTCAAGTAATTGCGTTCTGACAGATATACAAAACAGATGAAACACTCTCTGCAGATGCTAATTTCTGTCTATTAGTTCTAAACTGAGACTGGGGTGAATAGCTTCAATGTAGATGATTAACTTTTGACATCTATGTTTGTATGAGTTAGCGTTTCTTAATGATTAAATCAGTCTGAGCACCTAAAAAATTCTTAAAATTTATTAATTTGGTGAAAAGCCTTGAGTTTACAACACTCATGCCTCTTCCTGCTTTCTACTTATATTGAGCGGGCAATTTGGAGAGTGTTTTTTGGCCAAGTCTTATTATCCTAACTGAAATATCTGCAACATGGAAAGTACATGAGTCTAGTTCCTCAAGGTCTGTTCATCACTTGGCAGATGTTATACAGATCATTAAGTCTCACGTAACCCTGTAAAATGGACATAAATTATTTAAACCCTCAAGATAGTTGAGACAAGGTAAACAGAGATCAAGCGAATTTCAGCTAACTGATGCAGACTTTTCCGATACTTTTCCATATTTCATGTAAATTCTCTGGTTATCAATACTCCTTGAAAATGTTGGGGGTTTATTACATCAGCATGAGAAGTCAAAGTTCACTGGTGCATGGATAGTCATCTATTAAATTAAAAATATTTTTAGACAAACTACATTGTCTGTAGTTTAAAATTCCTATGAAATGTTCTTCAGTAAAACCATGTTATTTAGTTCTTGATCTGATGCAGGCAGGCAAAGTTAACTGCCGTCTGGAAGATCCTTTGGGCTCCATCTTGTGGCTAATTCATCGATTGTTACCTCATAAGAGAGACGTCTACCCTCAGCTAGTCAAAATAGCACTACTAGTTTCAACAGCATAATAGCATGTGGGTGTTTTTGTTATTTTATCATATGTAATACAGAATTTTTGACACTATTTAAAGACGATGGTTTAAAAAATATTTATATTGTTGTGGGGGGGTTTTGTTTATTTGGTTGGTTTTGGTTTGTTTTTGGGTTTTTTACCCCTCTGATTAGGACTACAAATTTTTTTAGGGGACTGTGTAATACACTTAGAGGTTATGGAATCAGGTAATCCACTTTCTTGTCCTTTGATGCATGTTAGAAAACTGCATAATGAAACTGTGATTCATGTTGCACCAGTGGCCTCTGCAGCTGAGCCAAAATCCCATGCTACCATTTGCTTTATGAATAAGATTGTTAACTTCCAATTTTTCCGGTCAACTCCAAAGCCAAATAGTTCTGAAATGCACTACAACCCTTTTTTACTTCAGTTTGGAAAGCGTCCTGATTTTTGTATGTATCGAAAAGGGATGCTGCTGTGCTTGGCCAGTTTGTAACACACTTTGTATGCAGGGCAGCAGTTTCTAAACCATGGATATGGTACCATTACCAGGAGTACTTGAAAGAAGTTGTACTTTATTGGATTGACAAAAATATATACCTTGGAGTTTGAATGAACATGTCTTGCCCATTTTCTGCTTTTGTTTGATATCAGCTGCACTCAGATTATATGCATTTTTTTTTACACCCGCTTGTATTTATTGCAAAAAGGTCTCTAAATGTGATCCTGTACACTCTTCTGTCAATTTATTTTGATGAAACTTGTCACATGAATGTGTGTTGGTTTTTCTGTTTGTTTGTTTCTGAAAACTATTAAACCAACTTCCTGGCAACTCAGGTTCATGATTCACTTTAAAGAGTGGGAGTGTTAAATGTACTCATACCAAAGAACAACTCATAGGGATTATGCAGTGCTTAAATCCTGTTTGGGTTCCTAGAACCACAGACATAAAGAATCTTCAAAACAAGAATTCCTGACACCGACCTGGAGAAAGAAATTACTAAGCTTGTGAAGGTTGCTTGCTTGACATTCCCAGCTCAGTCCACATCCTCTTTAGTCAGAAATAAATAGGGTATGCAAGCTACAAACTGAAATGAGAAATTCCATTTTGTACAAAACTAGGAAAACTTGAAATTTTCTCTAATCTGACTCCATTCCAAACAAAGTATTTTTGGAACTCTCTGTAATTATGAAATATTTTTGAAATATAAAAATACCGCTTTTGTTTATATAAATAAAAATAATTATTAGTATTTCTTTCCTTTAAGAAAGGCAATTAAACCTGAAAAAATCCTGAAATACTACAGAGTGTTACAGCTCTGTTTATTGTTTTCTGGAGCTGCTGTGAAGATCATGAGATTTAATGTTATTTCACCAATACCTGGATCTATATTAATTCACTTGAGTCCTTACTCACAGTGCTTTGAATTATTGGCAAGAATTAAAAATTTTTGTGTACTGGCAGCCAGATTTGCTCTTGGGAAGTTTAGGAAGTGTCTTCTTCATGCAAAGGGTTATTACCTCTTGCCCTTTCAGATCTGACAACACTCTACACATTTCTCTGACAGCTCCTCTATCCCATACGTGTTGAAAGAAGGCATAACATGATGCTGGAAGCTAAAGCTGATTATTTTCTAGAACTTTGATCACAAAGTCTGAGAGAGTTAACCTTTCAAACAGAAATAGTGAATGCCTAAATTTCATACATAAATTGTGCCTTAAGGTTCCTTTTAATACCACTCATATTTGGAGAAATCAAGGAAATACATAAGGTTTCTCCATCTGAATTTTGTTCTTTTCTGTCTCTTTCAAACTCCTTCATGTTTGATTTATGCTATGCACAGAATGTACCATCAACTGAAAGCATCATTCCATCTTCTTCTCTTCTCTTTTTATGATGGGTTGTAACTCTGTATTGCTCATTATTCTTGTTTTTCTAGACGAGGGATGTGTGTTTGAATAAGACAGAATAATTGGAGAAAACTTCGTGTAGAGTAGAGTGTCTATGTGTTGCATGATTCACATGAGAAATGGTAAAGTGCTATTTGAACTGTGCATGCTACTACCACAATATATTTTGGATAATGAGCCAGTCAATTTAGAGCACTGCCAGCTACTTCTATTATTTTTGCAGTTGTGCAAAAAATACTGTATCCTTAAGCAAAACCAGCAAACACTACCCTTTTTTATTGCCAGTCAGAGGAATACACATCAAGCCTGGAGCAATTTCTTGTGATAACAGAACAAGCAGAAATAAATAAAACCTGATCATATTAGGAGTTAGCTAGTAACATGCAATATTTTCCATGTTGGTTCTGCAGAGAGGAGGAAGCTAGATGAGAAAGATAAAGCATGACATGATTGTTTTTTGGCAGAAGCCTTATTAATTCTCTCCAGTTATTAAGTTTAGGGAATATCTAAGAGAATATCAGAGGAACATGTGAAGAGAGGAACATTGCTGAACCAGTTTTCCTTAGTAACTGGAAAATTTCATTGGACTAGCTTTTTTTTCCCACTAGAATCACCACCTTCCTTACTGACAATGTTGGTTATGATCTCAGAAAACCAGAGGAAGGTGGTTTAGTCCAAAAATAAATAGAATGATGACATCATAAAAATGGCTAAAGCTGACTTTCATTTCACACCTCCATGTTTCTGTGAAGTAGGTTGGTGGTAACCACCAGGATGACATATAACCTGTCCTGAGCCAGGGGCTTGAAAGTATCCTACATATATATGTTGGTAGAATCCTTTCAACTAAGAAATCAAAGCAATTTTTTTTTAAGCAGAAAATATATAAACCTGAAAGTGAAATGGAAAAATTAATCTAACTTCAAAGAATGTTCATTAAAAATGCATTTTTCAATCAGTTTTGCTGGGAAAGAATATGGCTAAGGAGAAAAAAAATCCTAACTGGTGAAAAATGAGCCAAGAGCAAGCAGTAGGTATTTAAAACAAATTCCCTTGATGTTTTTCTGTAAATGAATGAGCCCATAATCTGTGGCAAGGGTGACAGAAGTAGCACCCTTAACAATTACCTCACTCTTTTTTTTCCATTAAGGATGTAACAGTCCATGTTTTTGAACACAGCATGCATTTTGATGTCTGAAAACCAATGGTGGTAAGCATAGCTGCCAATTTTCTGATTCTCCGTGCTTCATGTGCTATCCTTCATGCCTCAGTTATTGCAAATTAATCTTTGGACAAAATATCCAGCTTGATACCTATTAAGCATGGTCATTTTTGATAACCAAAATGAATTTTATTATTCTGTTAAAGACATGAGGTGAAATTTTGGCTTCAGTGGATGAATGGGACTTTTGCCACTAACATCAACACAGCCACGATTTCACTCATGAGCTGATAAAACATTTGAGAATGTAATTTTTTTTTCCAGTTCAGTTAACAGCTGTGTATAGGGATAACAGAAAAAATAATAAATTAGCAGGATTGAAGATGTCTTCATGTATAGACAGTAAAAGTTGGCTCCATTATTCACTTATGTGAATCACAGAATTTCCAAATGTTTTTGAAATGGTAAAAGACATCCACCCCCAAGGTCCCCCCAAAAAACTCACATCAGTAAATATCAGCAATAAAGAACAATTTTTTTCCTACTAAATCAAATCTAAATCTCAAATAATCCCATGAAATCTATGGAAATGTTCTGGAAATGTTCCCACTGTCCAGTTTAGTGAGTAAGATATGATTTATAAACCACATAATCAAGAAAGTTGAATAGCCTAAAGAAAAATATCACCTTAGTGCTAATATTTAATTATTTTTGCTGTTTGAATAAAATCAGAAAATTAACAAAAAAAAGTTTAAACTCAGTAAATCTTAAAGACAACACTATAAATAGATATTTAGAATCTGATAAATATATTTTATTTATCTTTAAGCATAAAAAAGTAATATTTTAGGCTCTGATGTAGGGCAAATTTTTCCACTAATCTGTTAAAATATCAAAGAACAGCTTCAGCAAAGGTTACATGCAAGCTCCATACATATCCGAAAAGAGGAAATTAAATGGGCCGAGAAAAGCAATGTCTGCGAAGAGCAAACAGCCAGGTCAGCATGCATGGTGCACTGCAAGTTTTGTTCTCTTTGAAAAATCCTGATGTGATAACAAAGGTCTCTCATTTTCCTCCCAGTCAGAATGATGAACTGTTTGATACCGGGCTGTATTGGCCTGTTTTAACAAGGAGTTGCAACACTGGAAATGACAACTCTGTTATCACAGTAGGAGTGGATAAAGTCGACTGATGGTAGCACATGAGGTGGTGTATGTCATTGCAATTGTTTCACTGAACGAAGGAAACATTTCTCACAGCAGTCACAGCCTGAAAGTCAGTCAAGGGAAAACATTGATTTACCTTTCTTCTCCACCTCCTTTTTCACTGCAACTGAAATAGAAACAAAAATACTGTGTTTTCACAATTGAAGCTAATAATAGTTAGTATCAGTAAAACTAATTCAAATGCCTACATATGAGTCTTTTGTGTACATAAATCATATATACATTATGCAACATAGGAAAAATTTCTTTGCCAGATGAGGAAAATGAAGTGTTTCTTCACAGACACCCATCTCTGCTATTGATGAGAGCAAATTTCAGCTTTCTGTATTCTCATATGTAACTTCAATCATGGTCATCCCCCCTCTCAGATATCAGTACTGGAGATAGTCACAGAGTAAATATTTCAAAATCAACAATGAAGGAAGTGGATAGACTGAAATGGGAAGGCATGAAGGGTCAAGGGAAGTATAGAGGAAGGTTATGAAGCATCATCAGTTCAATAGAAATATGTGCTTTTTTACTATTAAAACTTGTAGTCATAAAAAATGCATAAAATGAGTAGTAAAAATACACCTGAAAGTTATGTTTATGTTTCTAAGACTCTGCCTAAATGGGGAATTACAAGACCTGATCATTCAGCAATTCCACCTCCAGATTCAATAGTATGAGTTTTGTGGGAAGGAAGATGGGAAAGAGACTGTGAAAAACCTGGTACTTTAAACTCAGTTTAAACAACTTGGAATTGGTTCCCCAGTGGAAACTGTGCTGTGTGACCAGTGTTCAAACTCTGGGGACAGAATTAAAGTCCCCTAAAACCCAGCCTGATATTCCAATAAAACATTGCGTGTATCTGCAATGGACACTGTTAAAATGTAATATTTTACTAAAAGGGCTGAGGTGTCAAAAATGGGTGAGTTAGTTGCATTTACACAAGCTCATACCTAAGTCCATTTGAAACCTGTTCCTCAGTCTACATTTATAGGACTGAACCTTCTAAAAATAGTTACAGATACCACTTTATTTTGAAATGTCTGTTAGAAGTGGTCATATTAAGTCTCTGTCTTAGGCTAATATTTGCAGGCAAAAGAAGACAGAGGAATTAAAATTCAGAGCTCTTACTTCCCAGAAAAGGGTGTTCAGCACCCTACTGCCAGTTTGAATGGATCTGATGCGGCGCTGGAACTGGAAACAAAACAAGCAGAAGCATAACTCTGCTCTTCATTGGAGAATGTGCCCTGGTGCAGGACAGAAATGAAGTGTCATGAGGTCAGAGGAGGGAGTAGGCACTCCCTAGTAGTTTCAATGTGTGCATTTAAGGTTTGGGTGCTGATCTCTGGCTCTTCAGTGTTCTTGAAATGAAAAAGTGTTTTATTTCAAAGTGCTAGTACATTTGGATAAAACAGATAAAAAAATATTGAACCTGGAATTACTGAAGTGCCATCTATCGATGGCCTGTGGAAAAAAACATTATGATTTCAAAGATTTTTTGTGTTTTCTGCCACTTACTCCCCTTTGACAATTAAATTTAAGCATCTCAAGAATGTGCCCAACACTAGAAAAAAGGTTTCATGGCTAGAATTAGTGAAAAACTGGCACAGGGTTTCCAGAAACTGGTCCTCTGCAATCATTTCACTTTTCTAGGCAATGTGTGTATCAATGTGTGTAGCTGTGAAGTGCGCCTTTCACAAACTGTTGTTACAGTAGATTTAGTAGCTTTTACCTCCAGAAGCTGCTTTTGAAAGGCATATTTACAAAGCCACTTGAAGTGTGTTGGAGGGACTCCCAAATCAACGGAATACCAAGACTCTTGGAAGGGCGTATATGTTAAGGTGCAGTGCACCTCTCAGCTCCTCCTGACTTCTGTCCTGCCAGCTTATGGGATGTGGCTCACCATGCTTCTGCTCCCGAGGCAAGCACAGGCAGAGCCAAGACCACCCATGCCTAACCCTGCATTTATGGCTGGCTAGTTTCTATTATTGTGCTGTTATATTGTATTGTGAAATCCTTTGGAATTTTCACTTTGGCCACAGTTTTTCTTGTGGAATGTACTGCAAATACTCTACAAGTCTTAAGAGACAGAAGAGAACTCATTCTGACCACTGTTGCCAATAGCATTACTCCTGTTACTCAAACATAAAATGACAAGGAACAAATGAAAAAAGAGCATGGACACCGTCCTTTACACTGCTCTTTTGGAAGTTGAGCAACGTGTTTGAATCTGAAAGGCAGCAAAAAGATGGATAGATTACCCCAAAGAATTTGGTTTACAACTGTTAAAAAACCAGAATACCTGCTGAGTAATATATCGTAGCTGGGCAAGGAAGGGAATGAAATAAACCAGAATGATGAACTAGAAAATCTGATGCTCTGATACGAGAGATGGCCTTGGCTGTGTACTATTTTACCTTGATTATTTGGAGAAAGGACAAATTCTTAAGTCAACTTGTTTTGCACTGTGTTGATGAGAGTTGTCACCTAGTTCTTGAATTAGGAATTTGTACGCACAAAGCTATTCAAAGAGAATTACATTAGCAGTCTTAAATCATATTCTGTCTTTCCTAGACCTATCCAAATCTGATCTTCCAGTTAATACAGACATGATACAAAGCAAAATACATTTATCAAGAATACACATACCATTTTCAGGGATCATAAATCCAGATTGACAACTATTCCAGAAACCAGAAGTGAACATTATTGTATTTTAGATTTTGGGAATGAGTGAAAAAATCATTACAAACCATGGTAGACCTTGTTCAAATTTTTCATGTAGTGTGGGAAAATAAAGGTAAATTTATAGTGATGGAAAGGTCACAAATATATGGCAACTGTGAGTAAGTGTTTTCTGGGAGGAAAAAAAATAAATTCAGGTTTAATATGGTTCTATTATTTTTGATTTGTACCAGAAACTTGAAGATAGATCACCATCAGTCCTTTAATCCCATAAAGTGACAGTTTTGAAGGACTTTTTCCACAGCTGTTGAGCAAACACAAACATTTCTGAAATCTTGAAGACATCTTGAAAGCAATTAAAATCTTTAAAACACTGTTTCCTTCTCAACAATAGTCTATTCCATGTTGCTTTATGATCCAGTAGTGGTTAGGAACAGATATTTAGTCTAAATACCATCATAGAAGTGATTTCTTCTATAAATTCTTCCTTTATTTTCTTATAAGAACCAATTGGTTCCATCCTGACACATGAAGTTTAAATATCTTCCTAAATTTACAATGCTTAATTGTGAAAATTTGGGCTATGAAAACTGCATTTTCATAAAGATATCCAGTTCCTTTGTGTCTTTTCTAAAGAGTCCTTGATTTAGATTTGTGATCTTCTATCTTATCATGGCCATACTAATTAATCACAAAGGGAATCTTGAATCTTTCCTATTTCTCTTTGGCTTTTGCTGTTTTTTCCTAACCCACGTCAGTGCCACATTATCATGTCCGGATTTTGTACACAACGCTCTAGGCAAGATGCACTTTTGATTTATGCATAGTTTTCCAATGTTGTATGCATTTGCCCTAATGCATTTATATATAGAAGAAAGTTCTTCACTGACTTGTCTGCAGTACTACTTGGGTCCTTTCCTGAATTGACACAGTTAGTTTAGAGATAAATTATTCTTTTTTTCCGTCCACTATATATTACATTGTATTTATTGACACTAAATTGTCTTTGCCATCATGCTGTCTGTTTTCCCCTTGTAAATTCAATGTATCAGAGTCCCTTCTAACCCTGAATTTTTTAACTAATTTTTTCGACTGAAAATTTCATTATATTACTATTTCTATATTTTCCTGTTAATTAAGGAATATAACATGAGTCCAGACATGGAATCATAAGCAATTATTCTGTAAACAAGCTGCAAGATGAAAATGAATCAATGGCTTTCTTCTTTTTAATTACATATTTATTTCCTTCAATACTGTAGGTCTTAGGCAGCAGTTATTTAATTTCTGCAGTAATTCCTATACTGGAAGTTTCCATAGGCCTATTTAAACCGTTCCATAAATGGAATTTATGGAATAAATAAATTACTTTATTAATATATTGAAAACACTTTTACTAAGACATAGTTTCCTTTTCTAGATACCATGCAGACAGGATCTCTTTGATTTTCCAGATAGTTGGTTTTGTTCTGAATTTAATTATGATTTCACCAAATTTCTGACTAATTTTTAAATTTCTGAATAGCTCTGGAGTAATTTAAGTGTATTTACCCTGACACAGTAACTGTCTGAAGGTAATGGAAATTTTGCCAAAGTTCTTTCATTTATTTTGGTTATGAACATGTAAGTTATGGTAAAACAAGGTCAAATGCAGACTCATCCCATGTGTCAGGTACTCTGTAATAACTGTTCATATTCATGCTGTTATGCTGAAGTGAAAACCACCTAATGTACGCAGCTACAGTAAAGCATCTGGCATTCACTGAGTTGATACTGTCTTTGCCCATCTCACCATAAATTGTCCATCTGTTCATAGCTTGAGAAGAATGTATTGTTTTAAAATATTTAAGAAATCTATAAAGTGATATTTCTCTCTCAGGTCTTCTTAACAGATATTTTATCTCTCAGTCTTTTGGAGTTCAGAATTTCTCTTATCCACGTCAAAAGAAACCTTAGTCATGTAAGAAATCACAGCTGAAAGAACCAGTACAGTGAGTAACAGAGAGGAGAATTTAGCCTTTAAATCAGCGGGAGCACCTGTTATTTAGAATGATTCTCATTCAGTAGCAGAAAAAACTTTCCTGCCATTTTCCTCCTCTGGTCCAGGTTTTAATAAACAGGTTTGGAGAAATAACCTCTTATTCAATTATATTCATGCATTTTATCACTAATGGGCAAGAATGATCTTACGGTTTAACTCTTTTGCATAACCTGACTATCCCTTCTGCCTCCATTTGTAAGACAGACCTACTTAGAAAAAAATATTTCATTAAATAACCCCCAAAAATTTTACAGTGTTTTTCTCTTTATTACCAGCAATGTCTTAATGAGAATACACAAGCACATTGTCTAGAAGGAAAGTGGGCAAACTCTACTTTGTATTATCAGTATTCACACTATATGGATTATTAAGCCCCTCTTCTGGTTCCAACCAGGACAGGGTTAATTTTTCAGTAGCCAGAAGGGTGCCTGGCTAGGACCCATAGGTTATTCTATACCACCTCACATCATTTTACAGGGATGGGGGAAGAAGTGGCTTCCTGGTCAGATAGGTGGTGGAGGGAGAGGTCTTTTATTGTTGGGAGTTTCCCTGGTGAGAACTTGCATGTGAGTTGTTCAGAGTTTTTTTCTTGTATACTCTATCATTAATATTGTTGCCCTTACTCTTCATTGTCTTATTCCACTGCTGTTTCCAGTAAATTGTTCTTACTTCAACCCATAATCTTTACTTTTTGTGCCCCAATTCTACTCTCCAGCCCACTGCAAGGGGGTGGGGATGGAGAGGGAGGAGTGAGTGGCACGTGGTTTGGAGTGTTCCAGTGGGAACTCTAAGGTGGGAAATACCATTCCTAAACTATGACAGTGCTCTGTAAATTCACTTTGTAGAGGTGGTAACATTCCTGAGCAAATTCTCCTTGGCTGTGTGTGGAGCCTAAGGAATGGGAAACACTGACTACTAGCAGAAACCTTCTCCCAACATTGACTGAGTCCTCGAAACTTGAGACCTAAAATGTATGAGGATTAATTCAATCACACTCCCAAAGACAGGCACAAATCTCTTTTTGAAGATACCACAAAGGGTCAAGGAGTGGGGAAGAGCTGCCCAGGGATTTATTCTCTCTGCCACATCAGAATGTGCAGATCTTTCTCTGCCAGTCTCACTTTTCAGAAAGAGTGCTCAAAGTATGAAGTACTTTTGGAGAAAGACAGATTTTTGCTGGATCTGTGCAGAAAACAGTGCAATTTGGGCCATATATCCGGAGGCACCTTGACACACTTGAGAGGTGGGCCTGTGTGAACATCGTGAAGTTAAACAAGGCCAAGTGCAAGGTCCTGCATGTGGGTCAGGGCAATCCCGAGCACAAGTACAGTCCGGTCAGAGAGTGGATCGAGAGCAGCCCTGAGAGAAAGCCCTGGGGGTGTTGATGGATGTGAAGCTCAGTGACCACACAATGCACGCTTGCAGCCCAAAAGCCGACCATGTCCTGGCCTACATCAAAAGCTGAATGGCCAGCAGGTTGAAGGAAGTGGTTCTGTCCTTCTGCTCTGCTCGGGTGAGACCCCACCTGAAGTACTGCTTCCAGTTTTGGGCCCCCCAGTATCAGAAGGATATGAATAGTTTCAGTGAATGCAGAGGAGGTCACGAAGATGATGAGAGGGCTGGAACGTGTCCAGAAAAGAGTAACAAAAGCTGGTGAAGGGTCTAGAGAATAAGTCATATGAGGAGTGGCTGAGGGAGCTGGGGTTGTTTAACCTGGAGAAGAGGAGGCTCAGGGGAGACTTCATCACTCTCTATAACTACCTCAAAAGGAGGTTGTAGCCGGCTGGGGCTTGGTCTCTTCTCCCAGGAAACTAGCAACAGGACTAGAGGACATAGTCTCAGGCTTCACCAAGAAAGGTTTAGGTTGGACATCAGGAGAAATTTCTTCATGGGAAGGGTTGTTAAACAATGGAATGGACTGCCCAGTGAGGTAAGGGAGTCACCATCCCTGGAAGTGTTCAAGAAATGACTGGACATGGCACTTAGTGCTATGGCCTCATTGGCAAGGTAGTGATCACTCAAAGGTTGGACTTGATGATCTTGGAGGTCTTTTCCAACATAAATGAGTCTGTGAATCTGTGATTCTGTGATTCAGAGGACATTTCAGAATACTAATATGGAGTTTTGTGTGTCCCAGCATGTAGCAGGCTCTGCTTCCAGGAAATACCTTAAGTGTCAGTAGACATACTTCCCTTTAGAAACCTGTTTTGACTACCGAATGTATATTTCTACATACATATGCAGATGCTACTTATTCAGCTTGACTATTTTTTTTAAGAAAAAGTAATTTAAAAAAAAAGTATTAAGCCATAGGACAATGTTATACTTTGTAATTTGCCAGAAAACATGCCTCATCTTTGTGTAACCTGTTTTATGAAATTAAATTTTTAACTCCTTCCTTTTATAAAATGGTATTCATTCACATTATATATGTTATTTCTGATCTTTTTCTCTTACTTTCTAATGTCTATTGGAGATTTTTTTCCACAGAAATGCTGACTCCCAATGGCAATTTTATACCACCTACTACAACTCAGTAATGGTTACATATATGTCATTATCTTAGTGTCTGACTTTTAAAGCTCCTGTATTTTCTTGAAATATTTCTTACTGACAATGTTCAGCAGTGATGTTCTGTAATGGTTGGACCATTTGAACAGGTTGATACTGCAATTTTTATACACTAAATACATCTACCTTACATTTTGGTCCTCTATTATTCAGGATTTTCTATTGCAATTCTATATTGAGCTTGTGTGAATTCAAATTTCACATTTCAAAAATGTATTTATCATAACAAAGGGGTTACACTGTAGCCACTTGTATTAATTCAATTTACACTGGATTTGACAGATTTCTGTAAAGTAGCAAATGCTAATCAAAACACTGTTATTTCTCAAGGTGTTTTCGGTTGGCTAGTTTAATGTGAGATGTCCTCTAAAGAAGCTCCCTATGTACTCTCAGTCGACTGAAAAATGTACCAGTGCTCATAAAAGTGACCTCATGTTTGCCCTTTGTTACAGGGCAATGGCCACAAAATTTCTGGAATACTTTTCCCCATAGAGGATTTTCTCAAACTGTCTGCCTGATGTATGTGACATGTCACTTATCATTAAGAAAGAAAGTTTTAGTAATGTGCAGCATCCCACATGAATGCTTGAAGCCACTTTACAAGTTAGGGTTACGCTCTTCTGACAAAATGTCAATGTCTTGTCATGCATATTCAGTGTCACTGAGTTAGTTGTATTTGCTTTTGGAAATGTTGCACTTGTATGAAACTTGTCACATAAAACAGAAAAGACAGAAATAACTTTTAAAAACCTGCAGCCACTGAGCTGAAGTGCTTTCAAAGTAAGATTCTGTAAAATTTGCTGTGTCATGAACTTTGCTGACTAGAAAATTACTGAATCCTGTTGTAGGCACAAAGGTGGCATCATTATACACATGTGTGCAACCTGAGATCTTCCCAGTCAAGCTCAACTTTCTCACTCAACTTTTCTGTTGCAATCTTGCTTTGGGGCCTCGAAGGATCTGCAGTCCTGCTCCGAATAGCCACTGTGCACAAGACTTAGAAGGCAGTTGACCTGATCATGTGTCTGACAGCATTTAATCCAAATATTTTAAGTTCTTATTGAGCCAGCTAGAGTCAAAGAGAAATACTCTCACACCTGTGAGATATCAGTTGTTCTCAGTGAACTGTGCAAGTGCATCCACAGATGACGTACAAAGTCATATACAAGCCACTAGAAATAATTGAAGTAGACAGTATTCATGTCACTTGGGAAGGTGGTAAAGGCTGTGCAAACTCAGCACTTCTAGTCTCCATTAGATTATGGTATTTCTCATCCAAATATCTTGTTGTTACTACAAAAAACAATCCTAATTCAGACTGAATCTGAACCATTGTTTGTCAGAATAATCACATGTGTTTCTAACGTAATCTTGTACCACAGTGGAGTTAAACTCAGCATACTCCATGCTAAACATTCAGATCATGATTCTTGTGTTTTGACAAACAAGAAACTATAAGTTTTTAAGATAACACAGCAACACGGAATCTTTTACATTTCTTCCAGTGTTTTAATCTGTAGGTTAAAAAAATTAGGCCATGTAGAAAAAATCTGTGTGATATGAATGTTCACTTGGGAACATAGCTTATACTTTCTACTGCTATAGTATAAGAAAAATTTTGCATATGTTTTATCAGCTACTATAGGAAGAAGTAATTAATTTTACTCTAAGAAAAAAAATCACTTCTGGGTACTGACTTTCCTTTTCAAGTATCCGAGCATAAACCACTTCATGTGCAGTAAACAAAAAGTTACAATGTTTAAATAAATATGTCCTTTCTTGAAATAATTCCATTTTGCAACTTGAAAGGAGCTGTTATTCACCAGTTGTTTCAGTGTCTGAGTTAATAAAGTCCTTATTCTTTGTATAGTTGGGTGGATGTTTGACACTTCACTGAAGCCAATTTATTAGCATTGTAGCTAAAACACTTTCACAGACATACATTACTTGTTTACAAAATTTGATCTTTTGAAATAAGTAGTATTTTAGTTTCAATATAACTTAAATTTAAATAATTTGGTCTTCCAATCAGAAATATTTATGGAGAGCTCAAAACAAAAATTAGAGAAGAAACTCAATTAGAGAAGAAGCTCAATAGTCAAATACTTAAGGGTCTGATTAATGTTTAACTCTTCATTAACCTAACTACGTTTCCTAGATACGTTGCAAGAACCTAGCAGGAAGACCATAGGCCTTGCTTGCCTCAAGATTAAAATAAAAAAACAAGTTGTATTAAACCAGTCATCAATACATGAAAAGCCACCCACACTTAGGATCACAGAATGATAAGCTTGGAAAAGATTTCTAAGATCATCAAGTATGACTGTCAGCCTAGCACCACCACCATGTTCATCACTAAACCTGGTCTTCAAATGCCATATCCATACATTCTTTGAATACCTTCAGGAACAGTAACTCTACCACTTCACTAGGTGGTCTGTTCTGATGTTTGACAACCCATTCTGTGAAAGAGTTATCGCTCCTTGTTCACCAAAGTAAACTAAATGAAAGGGTACAATAATGTGTCCCCATTTTTCTAATGTCTTTGACCTTGAACTGACAATTCAGGCTCATCTACTTTTACTACTGCAAGGAGTGTCAGAATATTTATGGTCTACTACATTTTCATAGAATCATAGAACCATAAAATCATAGCATAATAGAATCACAGAACGGTTTGTGTTGAAAGGGGCATTAAGGATCCACTAGTTCCAACCCTGCTGCTCTGGGCAGGCACACCTTCAACTAGACCAGGTTGCTCAGATCCACTTCCAATCTGGCCTTGAACACATCCAGGGATGTGTCATCCACAGCTTCTCTGGACAACCTGTTCCAGTGCCTCACCACCCTCACAGTTAAGAATTTCTTCCTAATATCTAGTCTAGACCTAGTCTCTCTCAGTTTGAAGCCCGTGTCCTGTCACTACATGCCCTGGTAAATAGTCTCTCTCCATCTGTCTTGTAAGTTCCCTTCAGGTACTGGAATGCTGCAATTAGGTCACTCCAAAGCCTTCTCTTTTCCAGGCTGAACAATTCCAATTCACTTAGCCGTTACTCATAGGAGGGATGCTCCATCCCTCTCATTATCTTGGTGCTTATTATCTGGACTTGCTCCAACAGGTCCATGTCTTTTCTGTGCTGGGGACTCCAGAGGTGGATGCAGAACTCCAGGTGGGGTCTCATGAAAGTGGAGTAGATAGAGAGAATCATCCCCCTTGATCTACTGTCCATGCTCCTTTTAATGGAGTCCAGGATATGACTGGCTTTCTGATCTGCGAGTGCACATTGCAGGCTCATGTTCAGCCTCTAATTTACCAGCCCCCCCAGGTCCTTCTCAACAGTGCTGCTCTCGATAACACTTTTTTTTGTAGCATGTAAGCCTTTATTTTTTCTTCAGAATGATACAACTGTGTAAAGCAATACTGCTATTCTCTTATACATTGTGTGAAATAGCTGCACTTAAAAACTTGCAGATGTTATCTTTCATAACTTTGTCGGAGAAAATATTCCTTCATTATTTCTAGTAATTCTTAGGGAAAATCTAAAAATAGGAAGTAGTATTATTCAATTATCTGAAATAGTTTTCAAAACTGACTGGAAGATTTTAAGATTGACTACTATATTCCTATGATTCAAATGACTGTTAGTAGCTAACAAGTTATTACATATTTTTATCCGTGTTAAATTATTTACACATTTAACCTGAGAGACTGTTTTATAATGAACAAGTGACATTTAATCAATATGAAAATAGTGTCAAAGTAAAACTAAGTTTTGTTTGAATTTAGTTCATATGAATAAACCTGAACGTATTTGGTTAATTACAATTATTGTGTTATCATTGCCTAAAAAAGCCTAGTATTTTAGATGTACTATAAACTGTAGTTGATTTTTATTTGATGGCTGATACTGATATTTCGATGTAAGAAGAGAGAGCAAAGTACAGTCAAATAATGTATTATAGAAGAGAAGTAAAATGAAACCTGAAATGACAAATTTTAATAGAAAGAATGAGAAAAAATCAAGAAAAAAGAATATAAGTCCTTTTAACTTTGGAGTCTATAAAATACCACTGCTACAGCTTGCTTGTATAGCCCCATATGTATCTATCACTTGTCAGCCAGGTAAAAAGAATGTCCAGCAGCAAAGGATGCCATTCAAGGATATTTAGGGATTGCTTAATGAAGAAACTAGGATTTCACTTGCAAACATTTGCACAACAGATTTATTTTCTCAACTGAATCTTATGCTCAGTTCAACTTGGGACTGTTACCTTTTTCCTTAGTATTACTTGAAGCCTTAATATCTTTTCCTTTTGAAGAGTCTGAAAAAGAAATCGAAAACAGAAATGGAAGGACAAAGTTACTACTATAAGTATACACTGTGCTCACTGGTACTATAACAGATGTTCATAGCACCAGATCAACAAAATATGCAAAAGAGATATATTAATAATTAAAAATTTCTGTTTACCTCAATAAAAGGCTCAACGTAAGATTTGGAAGCAAAACAAAAATAATTCCCTCAAAATTTGCTGGCAAAATTTCTGTAAGTCAAACCACGTACTCATTCCTGTGCAGTCTATTATTTCAGCCTGACATGTGAATTTAGTAACAGCTCTGTTACTGATTCACTCAGAATAGATTAGCATTCCCACTTCAACACTGGCGGTGCAGGTCAGACAGCAGTTAAACAACACCACAATAAAAGGGTCATGAATTTATTATTTCTGAATCATGTCAGAAACTGCTCTTTTCAATATATCAGATCTATTAAATGAGAAGAAGCTAGGTTTAGTTGCTTTTCACCAACACTCTGTACCAGCAGACAACTGGTTATTTGCCAACCACATAATGATAAGACATTACCCTTTTCTTTTAAGGCTGTTGGAGGCTTCACATCTTTTCTTTTACTGGTCTCTAGAAAAAAACATTTAACATTTATCACAAACCAGGTGAGAAAAAAAATATGACACTTGAAAAGAAAGCAAGTCAAACAATTTGATATGTAGAGAGTAAAAAAGATGTGATAATTAAATTGATTTAACAGTATGGAAATAAAAAAACAGGACGAAAACCCAAGGTCATCCATTCATCTTTTTAGTCTTGTATACGCAAAATAATAAGCCTTCAATATGTCATTAGTTTCTTCACATTTTGAGGAAACTGTTGAGCCCTCTCTCAAGTAGGCAATGAAGAATAATTACTTACACAGAAGTAAGAAATTCTACAGAGCAGTTGACATCAATGGATTTTTCCTTTACTGAATCCAGATAAAAAATTAATCCACATTGATACAATTGAAATATTAGGAATACCAGTCTTGAAAGCCAGAGGCTGTTGATAAAGGTAAGTAGGAGTTTTCTTTATTCAGAAGTGACAAAAGGACCAGTTACTCACTGAGGACTCCATTATTCTTTTAATATCAAAGAGGCCATATGGGTATTGCCTGGGAACTGGATTTTACTTCCTGCATATATATAGCCTTTTAAAATCACAGGCACACTGGGTATAAAAGAAGAGCATTGCTCATCTTTCAAAGGTACATTCATAGATTTTATGTCACAATGAATAGTCCAAGAACTTAATTGTATCTTCTTTTTTTTTTTTTTTTTTCTGCAATATATGACAAAGTATTAAAGGACAAGAGAAAAAAAAATTGATATTCTAGTTTTCTCTTTCTGGTAACTGAAAAGGTAGAACCTAAGGACAAAAAAAAAAAAAAATCTACAAGTTAGCTAAGAACAAATAAAGGAAAACTATGATCTTCCTGTGGTGAGACACACACACTGAGAACAGTGACAAAGAGGAGAATTCTGAGCCCCAAGGGGTGACCTGGCTTCATTTCTCAGACTTTTCAGAAGGAATAAGACATTTCTCACAGAAAAATATATCTCTGTATCTATTCAGATATACTCTGCTGTATATCTATTCAGCAGCCATAGACAGGACTGCATCAAATATCTCCATCTTCCAAAAAAATGAGACTTTGTAATAATTTGAACCTCAGATGTGCTGTTACAGCTCAAGACCCTGGTACAGTTCTGATAGCCTTTGCTATTTCCTTTAAATTTTTAAGCTGTTTCAGTACTCTCCAGAAAGAGTTTTTAATACACATCACAAATACAAATCTTATTTGTAAGATTTTCTCCAAATGGATACTATCAAGCAATCCGTGATCTCTTTGTGCACAGCAGCAGGCCAGCCTCCTGCAACTGAAAAGGTTAGAGACATATGTGCCTACGTTGCCAACAAATTAAGGAAAAATCTTAACATATCAGTCACTCTCAAACACCTGGATCTGCCAGTAGCCTCAGCCAGTTTCATTCTCAGTCATCCACATTCCTGAGCTGTAGCCATGTGGACCAGATTTAGTCTAGCTCTCTGCAGAAATGTTCTTACCGTGGGATTTAGATAACCCATTTTTGACAGACTAACATCTAAAGGTGGTATAAAAATAAATTTTAGTATTTCCCCTCAGATCCAAATTCAAATATGTGCATTTAGAAGAAGTCTAGGTAGTTTCTAGGGACCCTACTGGGATCTATACAACACAAATATTGTTAAAAACAATATAATTATTAAAATAATCTAAACATAAATCAGAAAGGGTTTGGTTTTACACATATATTTCTAGTCAAGACCTGTTTCTAGTGTAGAATAGCTGTTCTGATATTCAGATTTCTGATAATCTTAGCTTCTTCACTTACCTTTTTCCCTTGAACCCTCTGGATTCTTGGGATTTTTTCCTTTCAGAGAATCTGTAGGGAAATAATTATGTTTTTGAGACTTAGAAGATAGGACAGCCCTTCTACATTTAAAAGAAAACTCAAGAAATATTTAAAAATCAAGACTAAAATTGTGAACATAAATGGATACAACTTTGACATCTCTTTACATCCTCTCTAGCAACCGTCTCGTATTTTTTTAAGGTGCAATAATGTTAGTAGTAAATGCAAGAGTAGAAGTTGCTAAGTTGCTATAGATTGTTGTCTGTAGAGACCTCATAGAAGGAAGAAACTGGAAAAGAGAAAGGGAAAATGCAAGTAATGACACAGGATTAGAAATTCTTAGGGCTTTATCCAAAACTTCATGAAGACAGAAGGGATTATTCTACTTTCTCTCTTCGTCTGAAGAATATTTTTTTTACCTCAGTCCTTCAGGAAACATACACTTAGGGCCATCAAACACAGCAAAAGCATGTTATTTTGTATAAACAATTAATGTTTAAACAATTTTTCCAAGAAATAGTCTCTTGACCTCTGAAGTGTATATATCAAGGAAATTAAGAGAAAACAGTTTTTTCCAAAGAAAGGAAGTAGTTTCATAGGCTTATGAATGTATGTGGTTTCAGTGAGAGAATATCAGAGCTTGCAGGGTGCTGAGTAGTCCCAATTGCATTCTATCTGACAGGATATAGCACCTAAGCATCTAGAAAAAGAAACATGCTATTTATTCCAAATGAGAGTAAACCAAATCTTCAGTAAAACAGATAGAGCTAAAAGAAGATCATTTACAAAATAATTATAACTCTGAACATTCTCCTGGCTGCCATGGTACCAGAAAGTGATCCCACTTATCTATCTGGTTTTAAGTGTGAGTTATAACAGAAAAAGTTCATTTCCAGGATGGCTGAAGTTGTGGGAGAAACCATACTGTGAAGGGATAGGCTCTTAGAAGCCTCCTCTTCACCACAGCAGCAGTGGATTCTTCTTCATGGTACTGAGAGAAAACCTGCAGTGTGAAGACTGAAATCCTTTGAAGTAGCCTCTATGTTGACTATATAAGAAGCCTCGAGACAACACCTACCCAATTGACCATTTTACTTTGGCCAAATCTGTGATCTCAATGATCAGCAGCCACTGTTGCAGCCACAGCCAAAAAACATTGCCTTTGGCCTTATGGGTTTGGTGGGATATGGGCATGAGGGCTTTTTCGTCATCCATGTAGCAGATCTCTCTGAGATTTCCTACAATGTGTAGCTCCTAAAACATATTCAGCACTTTCTACTCTTACAACATTTGGATGCAGCTCTCAGTGCAGGACACTTTCCATGGCACACCAAATTCCCCACCCTCTCAGCCAAGACTGCTGAGATCACCAGTTATGCTTTCCTTCCAGGCAGCAGGTTTTCATTTTCAGAGGTTCATACAGGGATTCACTGAAGGCTTTCCAAACTTCTCCTCTCAGCTGACCACTTTCCTGCTGGTCCCAGAAGGGGAAAAACGTAACATGCTCTCTTAAACCCAGCATTTGCCTCACTACTTTGCTCATGCGTTCTACTCCAGGGGTAAAACTGGGTTAGGTTAGGAAGATGGTACAGAAAGACGAAGGAGCAACAGTGTGTGATATCCTCAAGATAAGGACCTGGTTCTCATGCAAATGACAACAAATGGAAATAGGAAGACACTGCCTTTCTGTAGGTAAGTCTCACAATATAACTTCTACATTTAAAGAAAAAAAATTATAAGTTAAGATAAAAAATATAACAGGCAAGGTGTTATTCCATGTTACTTTTGCTTTAAAAGAAACATAAGCATTGCATAGTGAGTGCAAATCAGCACAAGTTTTTTCTTTAATAACAATGTGCTGTTATGTATATGGCAAGAAAGAAATACACACTACTCACTTATTTCCCCTACCAATCTGTGCATAAAAATAAACAGGCTTATTATCCATGCATAGCTGATATAAGAAAAGATGCAAAGATATATCAAAAACATTGTAAAAGCAAATAAGAAAGAAAAGAGGAGCATTTGTTTGGAAAACAAATCCTGTACCATAGGATAAGAGTGAATTTACATTATCTGAGCACAACTGCTCTCAGTTTAATATCACAGCATAATGCTCTTAGAAAAATTCAGTGAGGAGTTGTATATGATATATCATGAGCTTTTAGTGCCACTGTTAGAGACTCTGAATAAATAATTTATCTACCCAAAAACCACCTGGCAAATTACACCTTAGAGTTTCATTGGCCTCAAATTTTTTGAATATGCTAATGTTAACAGAAAATCAGCTTTTATATTTGTTAGTACAAATGGGTTTCTTTACTGCAGGAAAAAGATGAAAAGCTAGTTATAAATTCAGATGGAGTCTTGAGATGTCCTTTATTACAAGGCAACGAAAAATATATTATTCCAGTGTTGTCCTTAATTACTGCCAATAAAATTATTCTCCAAGACTGAAGATACTTTATTCACCTCATAAAATAGATAAAGCAATGTTTTGAGGTTGTGATCTATAGAGTATCCCAGCAATAACTCTAGATTCAGGGATTTATTTTTCCTCTTTCTGATTTAAATAAAACCACTATGCTTCAGGTTACGAAAAATAGTCTGCTTTATGATAAGGGTTTTGGTCTGGACATCATCCTTGTTCATTCAAGCTTAGCCCATCCATCAAAAAGAATGAGGTATGATAATGCCTCCCTTAGTGCATAAGGTGCCAGGCAAACATTAATCACCTCAAATATTCAACACTTCATGTAGAAGTGTTCCTTTATTTGGTTTACATGAATAGTAACAAACTACCAAGAAACTTGATTAGGAAGTATATGCAGTCTTAAAAATCCTTACTTTCCTGTGTCCTTTGAAATATTTGTATTTGTCAAAAACATCCACTTAAGAAAACACCAAGTCACAGAGCAAAAGAAGTCCCCAGTGATCTGGTTAATAAACTCTACAGAGGTCCACTAATGAGGCTTGAAGAGGTGATAGAGAGGTGAAAGAGTTCAAGCAAATAAACATGCAAATAAGGCTTTGATTAATTTATGAACTACAGTTTGATCAAATATGGTGACTGAAATGGGGGATTTACAGTGCTAAATATATGTTTATGTAGCAGAGTAATGCAAAATGCAATAAGAAAACACACAGCTCAGAAAAGGCACCAAGGTTTCTAGGGGTTTCTCCCAGACAGCTTTATAAGTTTTCCCTATGGAGTCTTTGATGTCAATATGTTTTGAACTGAACTATACAGCTCACTAATCAGCACCTTCATTTTCAGACACGGGTAAAAAACTGTGAAGATTTGATGCCTATTATGGGAAACAGCAATGACTACATGAGCAAGTGTTCTCAGGATCTGAGGTACAGGCTCAGGTGGGCTGGTCATCAGTGCTACTTCAGGGTATCAGGAGCCTGTGGTGCATTTATGGCTGTATTCAGCATTGAGTAGCAGGTCGAGATCTTGTTCTCAGCAGCAGTAATGCATTTGGCATAGATGAATGTGTGGAGCTCTGGTTGGTAACACTTTGATTAACATGTTGGAATTTTTACAGAGACTTTTGTCTCATTTTCCCAAAATGTAAGAAATTTGATATAACTTGGCCTGCACTTTGATATTTAAAAGAAATTCCTGCCTGCCCATTTCTGAAGGCTGGTTGGACAATGTCTAACCTCCTTTGTCATGTTAGAAGGACCTGTAAATAACTTAATAATTGAGGTTGCTGATACATTATATATGAGCCCAGGAGATAAAAAGCAGTGCTGTGGGAGCACTCAGCAAAGGACACACTGAGGAAGCTTGTTCAGGGCTGGCAAACCCCTTTTTCATTGGATCTAAAGAAATTCTTGCCAGGGAGAAAAAAATTTTGGGTCTTCTCTCTCTTTCTTTTTCTCTGCTCTCCCTCTCCCCTTAATCCTTTGAAAAGAGCATCAGGTTGAGCATATGTGTTCCATGCAGGGAAAGATGGGGCAGAGCTGTCACTCAAGTCTCTCTTCTAATTTTCCAGCACAATGCTATCATTACAGGCAGCCATAGATTACAGGCAGTCCATGGAGAGGGCCACAGGACCCCAGAGAGGTTGAGTATACAGTTCTGGTCCAGATAACTAAGCTCATGTACGTGGGGTGTGTGTACATTAGGAGTAGAATAGACATAGAAGAACAATATATGCACCACAGGATTTGAAGATTGCTATAGTTTAATTTAAATTTGTGAATAAAGGAGTGAATGAATAAAGCTTCTAAGATTTTGAAAATACATCTAACAATAAGATTATTCCTCCTTTGCTTTACATATTTTTAATCTTTCAATACTGCTTGAACTAACTCTTCATTCAGTAGGTCTTTTTACTCTGAAGTACCTGAATAACATGTCAAATAAGTTATCCATAACTCACTTCATTCAAATAAAGCTATTTGTAATAAGGAGGAAAGAAATAAGATGAATAAAAAGCACCCAGAAAAACAATTGATGAAAGGAAATTTAACTGAGTTAACCATCTATTCTGTCCAAATTACAAAAACCAATACATGGGAAATGTTTGACAAAAATAAATAGCACAAAAAGATTTGGATCATCTCTCATGTTGAAGATGGTTGACCGGATGAAGCTCTGGGTTTTTAGCTATAGTTTTCACAGAGCCCAGAAAGCGCATTTCCTACTCATATATTTATAAACTTTACTTTATTCCTATGTCCAAAGATTTATGCAAGGATTCAGTTGAGACTTCGTTAACTGGTTCCTATTAAAGAACTGCCATTGTTCAGACAAGGAAGGTTTTCTGAAGTTTCTTAACTATTACCCAGAGTGGTTTTGTGATATTTATTTAATTAATTTTGAGACTTCCAAATGTTAATTGGCTCACCATATTCTGTCTTTCTCTCCTTCCCGCTTTTTTCATGACATAAATACTGTAGAATATTTTAACCAATTAAATTTTGATTGGTTGAGATTTGTAGTGGGAAAGATTGATAATGATTATTTTAAAATTAGCACCTTAATTCCTTTTCTTGAGGTTTTCAGCAAGGTTTATATTCTATTCTGTAGTCTTACCTTTTTCTTTTAAAAATATAGGATTCTTTTCTTCCTTTTCTTTAGCATGTGCTGTAAAAATAATAACTAGAGTGATAAAAGGTTAACATCTCATACATCTGGGGTAATGATTGATTGAACAATTGATGGCTTCTAACTGACACAAGATACCAATTAAATGTGTAGAACAAAACTGATTTTCATAAGTTTTAGCATGCTCACAAAGTGAAACCACAATTTTTATTAAGTTTGATGAAAGACAAAATCACATAAAACTTATTTCACTTGGCAGCTTATAATAAATGTTATCAAGTTTCCTAAATTCTAAGTTTGGACTTGTCAGTTTTTATACAGATGTTACCAGGACTCTCTTTGCACTTCTAATCCAGATAATGCCAGTTAAGTTTCACAGTAAATTTAATGAAATAATATTATGTACATGAATTCCTAACTAAACTATACTCTAAAAACAAAATGTCCAGTGCATTTCAAGATCTTAGAGCTGTATACAAATTTGTTCTGCCAGGTTACCTTTATCTTTTGTAGCTGCTGGAGATTTCAATTCTTTCTCTTTTCCAGGATCTGTAAAAGAAGTAGTCACACTGATAAAGCGACAGTTAGAAGGCATAACTGGCTATAACTATAAGATTTAACCATAAGAGAAAATGAAGCATCTAGATCATATGAGAGACTAAAACTGTATATTGGAAGATATGGTAAAAAATTGAGTTCTTGAGAGATTTGTACCAAATTCACCTTTTTCCATCCATAAAGTTCAGTCCACAAAATGTGCTGGAACTGACATCAAGAAATAAATGTTTCATTATTTTTCTCCTTCTACATTTTGTTTCAAAATAGGTAATACTCAATACTTCCAGACAATATGATTTTTAAAGTAGAAGACTTGGGAAAGAAATTTGTTAAACAAGGTCAAAAGTGTAATTTTCTTGTAAAAAAGTTGTCTCTTCTATTCCTTACTACATCCCAGACATCTGCTTCAGAAAATACTGCTGTCCTGCTTTGACCTTCATGTTTTGTACTCATCAGTACAATTCAGTCAATTGTTTTTGAAGTGAGAAAATAAACTATTTACTGCAGATATCTTTGAATCGTATAGAGTGGAACTCAGTATCTCTAAAAGTCTTAATAAAATATCAATGCCATTTTAAAAATATTAAGTTAATGACAGAAATCTGTGCCAACAGAAAGAAAACTCAGTGGGAAGACTGAAAAACTTGTTCTTCTGTGCTCATGAGTCATGAAAAATTCCCAAGAGATTCCATGTTCAGTGCAATAGTGTCTACAAAAAGAAAGAGGATAGTGAAAGAAAAACCTCCAGCCAAAATAAACCACCTATCATGATATAAAACCTTTACTTTCAGAAACCTGCCTGTAAGAACTTAAAGTTACTGGGCACCTCCATCATTAGGAACATAGTTACTCAAACTGTTGTGGAAGATTTTACTTTAATGAGGCATTTTGATAAAGAGAACATTAAACAATACTGTACTGAAAGCTTAAGTCATTGCTGACAAAGCTTGAAGTCCCACGTGATCCCAAACAAGGAAACATTTGGAAAGGTGCTTCAGAGGTAGTTGTCATCTTCAGGAGAAAAAAATATGTGTTTTTAGACATTGTGGCACGTGACACATGTGCTGCTGAAGAATTTGAAGAAATGAAACAGGATTGACCTGGAAATGGGAATTTAAACCGTAAATAAATCCTAGTAAATTCTGTAAGATTGAACTCATCAAGGTCTATTAGAAAGTCTGGTATAACTTGACAAAATGACAACATGTAGCACAAATCCCATGTCAAAAGCCTTGTGCTGATTTGTAGTGTAAGCTCATATTGAAATCAGAATACGTGACTGACACCTATAGTGAGCATAGGAAGTGTGGAGAGAATAATTTTTTGTGTAAAGTAATAAATATAAAATTTATAAATATTTTTGTGTACTGGTATTTCATAAGTCCCTTCTTTTTGTCCAGGAAAAATGTACAGTATTGGGATGAAACTTTCTGGGCATAAACAGATAGGAATTTCTTAACATATACGTTATTACTATTATCAGCTATGTTGTATCAGTTTTAGTCTGTCTAATCAATCATAATCTGCAATTCTGACTAGCACCAGGAATTATTATTTTTTTATTATTTTTTATTATTTATAGATCTGAAATCACTTTTTCAGTTATAGGGAGAAGCAATACATAAAATATGGCTTACTTCCTTGTTTCATCTTTGGTTTATCTGAGGAAAGAGAAGAGAAGGGAAACAAAAATGAAGAGAGAAAAGAAAAAGAAAATGTTAGAATGCATGTTCACATGGGAAATTAATTTTAATATAATCAGCTAATGAAAATGTATTTAAGTGCATGCTGACCCTAAGTGCTTAAATATATTTGAGAGTGGTTTCTACTCCACTGTCGCTTGGCAGTGTATGTGAATAAAGTTCATGTTTCCCATCTCCTGCCTTGTATACACAAAACAAGAGTGTGAAAACCCCCAGTGTCATATGATGTGCTTTAACCAATGGTAATAGTCTCCTTTCTTAGTACTACTGAATATCACAAGAAAAGAATTTTTGCCTTTTCATCATGACTTTTAAATATTAATTCTCAGTAACAGGCAGTAACTCCCTGGCAACCGTCTGACATTTGCTCATGTCATTTTTCAAACACATAGGACAAAGAGTTAAAGTTAAGTGCCTTCTTACTCACCTTTTAATAGTTAAAAATATTACATACAACTTTGCTTTACAACTAATAGAAGATCAATGAACTAAAATGTTGCTACAACCTTTCAGCCCACTTCCAGACGTAGGGATTTGCAATAGATTGGTAGATCACTAAAACCTTCATGCTTGAAACAGTGAAGCTGTGTTCTGATTGCTAAGCAAATCCAGCTGCCAACACTCCAGATTTTTCTGCAAGTCTTTTTATAGTGTTTTTCTTAGATTACAAATCCCAATTTTGTCTAGGTCTAAATCCCTCTACTTTTTGAAATGTATCCTGATGCACAATAATACTCTGTGAGGAGCATGATTAGTGCGTGCTGATGTTCAAAAAATGTCCTGGATGTTTTTTTGACTTGTTTGTCTTTGAGTGATCAATGTATTGGCAGTAGCTTCATACATATAGGGTGCAGAAGTAAGAATCAGAGGCAATTGCTGCCTGAAAGTGTTTATGCTCACTTCTGTGCATCAGAGGAACTGAGCAGCTGCTAGTACACGAAAGTAGCTGCAGAAATAATTGTGACAGACATTACACATTGCTCTTATTCCTTTGACTTGGAGACACTAGATGCTGCTGGCATGGGGAGATAGTTCTGCTGCTGCTGACTGCTGTCATGGGAAACAGTTTGCCCCCCCTTTGAATTCCTTGGGGAATTTGCCCCCCTTTTGAATTCTAAACCACAACCTGTGGTTTAGAAATCTCTGCTCCGTGCCAACCATGTGAAACTAAAGTTTGTACTACTCAGTCTGTGCTCTTTATGGCACAGTTAAAGTATTTGGCAGACAAAGTCCCATCTAATGGTGGTACATTGTAGAAAGGATAAATCTTGCAGCAATCACACACCTCATTGTTGCATCAGATAGCCAAACAGAGGGGAGGCAATGTAGACAGCCCGTAGAGTAAGTACTTGTGTGGAAAATAGTGTGGAGATACTCAGACTAACAATGACTGAAATCTAGGCCAAGGCCCACCTAATTATAACATTTTCCATGACAACTACCAAGTGCTGACAGCTGCTGCAGGGTATCTCTGCTGGCTTGAGTAATGGTGAAGAAAACAAGCTGAGAAACTGGAGAAAAGAAAGGGATAATAGCTCATCTGACCAAAGCTACCTCAGTATGTCTCAGACCTTATTCTGAAGGTTACTGGCAAGTTCATCATCAGGGCTTTAACTGCCAATTTGAGCATAAGTAAATACAAAAATCACCTTGGTAGCTTGTTAGTAATAAAATACAATAGACAAAGATGTGTATCACATTAAGGAAGTCAGGGTTGATAAGGTTTGGGTATTTTACATCAGTCTTTTACCATGCTCCTTACCATACTAAACTAAAAAAGTAGGATTGCTTTTAACAAGCATACAAGAAGCAAGTGTGCAGGATATAATGCTGAAAGTAATAATAATAAAAAATCTAAGTGTATATGATGGGAAAAGACACATATTTATCTCGATGGTTTAAGGCTTCAATACTTCTCTTTTTATATTCAGAATCATCACTCAGTGGCTTGAGTTTTGTTTTGGGTATAGGTGGTCCCTTGGTGTTCCTGCTCTGGTTGTTTTGGGGTAATGTATGTAGACTTTGTGTCCCTCTGAACTATACGCCATCAGCACATGAAGTTCTTGTAGGCTTTCCTCTGGTGTTCCCACTCAGACATTCCCACTCGAGCCTCATCCACACCAATCCTAAGCTTTTCATGAAAAACTTCTAGAAGGTCAGGTCTCACAAGCTTTTGAGTTTCTCTAAAGTGGACCTTTGTGACTTTTCATGGGGCTAACGTTTCGTCTGGGACAGGAAGGGCAACTCAGCTGACTTTAGGGGGCCTCTGCGCCTTTACCTCATTGTGACTTACACTTTAAGACTAAATAGCAAAGGCTGATCCCTGCCCAGGCTGCAGAGGCAGGAAGCCCCCTGCAGGATTGGTGGGACACAAAGTTGCAACACAGAACCTTTAAGCTGAAGTGGACAACTGAAGCATTTTATTGGGGTTGCAGTTTTGTGGAAATGGGACAAAGCCAGTTTCATAATGGAATTTTCCTGTTGTTCTGATAAACACAGCAAAGCCCTGAAAAATACTCTCTCAAAGCAACGGATTTAAAGGTTACTGTCATCCAGCTCTCTGAATCTGAGGTTATTGTTTCTGTGCTATTGTCTTTTAAGAAAGATAATGCCAACATGCTTTTCTTTTTTACCTTGCTCTGTTGCCTTTGTTGCTTTTACTTCCTTCTTTTCAGGTCCTGATGCAAATAAAAGATATGGTTTAAGTAAGATTTTAGTCAGAAGCATTGCTACATCAGAAAAAGCTCTTCTTAAATGCAATCATGAGATTTTCCCCCTCCAGTATATGAATACATAATAGGTATCTTTTACCTGCCTGAAAAAGGGTAATATTTTTTTTTTTCCTTTCAGAATATAAACAGTAGCATTTTCTTCTAGACATTCTAGACATTCTAGACACATTCTAGTGGAATGTGTCCCCGCCCAGTCCAGGGAGATTGTAACTAGATGATCTTTAAGGTCCCCTCCAACCCAAACCGTTCTATGATTCTATGATGTCAGGTGAAAGAGATGCTGAACTGCAGCACATATCATGTAATGGAGAAGGGAGAAAAGCAAGCAGGTTTTTACTTTGTGAGGGTTCCCCAAGCAAGCATGGTTTTATGTTTGCTCCAACAGAAACCTCCACTCTGCATCCCTAACACAGAAAAATATTTCCCTGTATTCTCAATTTTAAGCATGTTGTTAGTCTCAGTGAGGATAGCAGGCCACACATTGGCTGTACATTATGACACCTAACTTTATCCTTATGAATACTGAGATTTCTGCATACAAGAGAGACGCGTGAACCAGACCACTTGTGCAGTAGAGCTGCTAGACCTTTACTGATGCTAGGGGAAGCAGTTGTAACAGGTCAGGATGCCTGGACATATCCAATTGCTCGTTCCCAAGCTTCACCTTGCGCAGTTCCTAATTCAATTGCACAGCTTGAGAGACAAGGGACAGAGATAATTTGTTCATCCAAACTAAGGATTAAATTATCTAAAAAGAGGTGATGCAAGAAGGAATCCCTTCAGACTTTACTCTCTTAGGAAATATGGGTATATTTTATAGTTTCTGACAATTTACGTTGCAGGTTTGGCAATGTACAAGATTATATATTTAGGACAAACCACATATTTTCTAATTGAATTATTCAGGGTTACGTTTTGCATACCTATGAATATATGTGTTTAGCTATAAATGGCACTGCCAACACTTCACTTTTGTGGAACCAAACTTTTGTAGTCATAATTTATGACTATTATGCTAAGTGAAAAGCCTTGTTTTAATTTAAAAATGTATCCTCTTAGAGTGCTTGAGACAAAAAAACATGTGGCATTAAGAAAATAAGCTTCACTGTCATTGCCTTATTTTAAAGTATTGCAAAGAATAGAAAATCAGCGTAAGTGGTAGGATGTAAAGTGGACAGAGAAAATTAATTTACATCTGATAAGTATAGAAATGTCTTTACAGCTTCAGAGGTATTAGCACATAACAACCTCTCAGCTTTTTATGTCAACCTGTCAAGCAAAAAAATATTTTTAGCAAAATGGTTTCTTGCAACAAGTCACAGTTGAAAATTAAGAGTTTGCCTTCTAGAGATAAGGTAAATTCTGAGGATCATGTTTTGTTACCATTATTTATGCTGGGAAAGTCAGGGAATTCAAAGGACCTGTGAAGAGCCTCCACATGTGCTCACTACTTTTGAAGGGATGTCCTGGTGGTACCTCTGGGGTCAGGCTTGCAGTCCAGGTAGCAGGGAAGCATTCTGAAGTTGCTGGGCATGATGGCTCAAGAAGATCAGCTTAGGTAGTAAATTATGGCCTGTCTGCAATGTCTTCTGGTGGGCTGGAGGCCAAAAGAATGATCTGTTCCCAGATTCCCTGAATCCTGAGACTCAGTGAAATGTCAAGTATGGACAGATGAACTGCTTCACGTTGAGTGGGAGGGACCAACTCACAGATATCAATCACTCCCTTGCCACTTGCTCTTGTTTATCGCAGGATGCTGTGAGGTGTACGTGTGTTTGTAAGCAAGCTTCATATAAACAGTGAAATATTGCACTTCTGCACCTCAGTTACCCTGAAAATCAAGTCTAGGTTGAAAAGATGTCTGACTCAATCTTCAAAAAAAAAAAGAAGAGTATTCCATTTCTATCCAAGTACCTAATTTTGTATTGGTGTTCATGGACACATAGAAAGCTGAAGAGGAGCAAAGTCCCTTAATATGTATTGTATATCTCTGCTATTAACAACCATGTTACTTAGGCCCAAATCAGCAGTGCTACTTGTATTAACAATGGACTAGGTGAGTCTGAGCACTGAACCCTGCCACTGAGCAAATTGATATCACAGTGCTTCTAAAAATCCTACTGAAGTGGTCAACATCTTGAAGAAAAGCCTTATTTTAATATGGAGAGAAATATATAAAAAGTGCCACCAGAAACCTGTCCCATTTGTATTCCAAAACACATTTTAGCATCTAAAGCTGTGAAAGCACCTATGACAAGAGTAAAATGAGTTATTGAGAACTTTGTTTCTCCAAAACATGTTTGTGCTTTTTAGTTAAAAGGAAAGCAGTTTTGGCTTGTAAAGTTTCTAAAACCAGAATAGTAATGGAGTAAAAGCATTTTCTGACTATTGAACTGCAGGCTAGAAGAGCTATACAGCTCTCTGAGAAAATCAGGTATTTAGTCATCAAAGTTGTGTGATGGGGATAGACCATGAGTATGGTTATGATGAAGGAACCAGCCATCCTTGAGAAATGTTGAGTCTACTATAACTAGTACTATTGTACTATAGTATTCTGTGTATCAGTGCACTCACTTCTATGAGTGAGTGTTAGTAAAGAGGAACTTGCTGAGACAGAACAGAGCTTGAGTAACTTTTGGGAATTGCCAAGTAGCATCACCTGGACATGGCAGAGCAATATCTGGAAGGACAAAGAGGACATTCCATTATTCTCTTTGCTTTTAAACAAGGGAGGTGTGAGCTGCTTTGGTAATGCTGAGAGGTCTTTTATCATCAAGGTAATAGTTGTCACTTTGACATACATAAATAGAAAGCCTGCACACATATTCGGTGTTTAAAATAAGACTCCAACTCTGTTTCTATCAGAACAGTAACAAGTTTTCTAAATAGCTTAAGATGTCATCCCTTCCACTGGGCAATTTCAAAGTTCATACCACTTCTGAATGGTAGCCTGAAAGATGATCTCTTGGTAAAAAATGGTCCTGTTGCAGGTGTTCCCTATTTGAAAAGTTGATCCTTTAGCCATATGTCTTAAGTAAAATGAAGATGTTATAAGGTATCATATTCTCCTCAGCAGAATATCAAGCATTAAAAAAAAAAAGAAATTCAACCCTCTCCCAATAAAATCAAACCAAAAACCACAAAAAACCCCTGCCTGAAACAATACGAAATAAAATAAATGCGTATGAAGGTAAAACTAGAAATTTACCAGAGATCCATGTTTTCAGTAAGATATGTTTTCAAAAAATAGATTAAGTAAATGGAGTGAAAAACCTGTTTATATTTTTGCTATTTCTCAGCAAAATTCTTGACAACTTGGCATAATGTAGATCAAATGGGTAATTCATTTGGTAATTGTTTCTCTGATTCCATCATAAGCTCTTAGAAATCAAATGAGAGACAACTCAGCAGATACTGTTTTATGCTGAAAGTGTCCAGGAGAGCAATTCATCAGTCAAATATTTCTGCACTCTCAATAGTTGTAGGCTACAATCAAATTCACCAGAATATTTTTATCCCAAAAGAGTCAAGTTGCATAACTAGCATCCACAGCAGAAATATGCATACCAAAATGTCACTGATTTTAAAGATACTTTGAGATATTTGCTCAGTGTGAAGGAAGGCTGAAAGAAATCACTCTGACTGGAAATAACAAACACTTCACTCACTGAACCCTGAGGTCAGAGGCTCCTTATCGTGATCTCACTAATTCAAGAGGTCATTAACTTAAGAAATGTATATTATGGTTTAGGAACTGTTCCTGTTACATGGAGAAATGAAAAAAATTCATGCTGTAGTGGCTTGTGAGAAAATGAAAGAAAACTCCATATGAGTTTGATACTTCTTCAAAAATACAAGTTAATGGGAATTACCTCCTTCTGTGTCAGGAGATTCTTTTTTTTAATTATCAAAGAAGAGAATTTCTTTAAAAGCCTTGGTTGTTTTCAGCACAGGACTGTGTGCATTCCAAAAATGTATTTAAAAATTTAAAATTTGTCACCATCTACTGAATATTGAAAAACACTTTGTGCCTAGAGAGCTGCTACATCTAAAAGGATTAATAGCAAAAAAATAAGAAAAAAGCAAATAAATATCAAAGAAGAACAAATAAATATGGATTAAAAAGAAATGATCTTGATTAGATTTAGTGAAAGTTATAGCAAATAAGCAATACTAGAATTTATCTGCATCACAAGAAATATAGAAGAAAATAACAGCATTCCTTTCTGATTATTACTAAGTGGTAAAAGAAACAGCTGTAACATTTTTTTATAAATACAATTTTTCCCCTGGAGTATAGACTATGTTTGAGTTTCAAAATTAGCAATATAAAGTTAAATTTAGATTACTTGTTAACAAATAATTTTTAAGAAATCAACAATCACTCCAGAGATAAAATCAGTTATTTCTATTTAATGAAGATTAAAACAAAGTTGTTATTTACTCAGACACTGGAGAATAATTTCAGGTTCAACATTAGGTTCATCCTATGGTAAAACTAAGATAGTTGAGACCAACACTTTCAGCTGTGAGACGGTTCTTTTGACAACAGAAATAGGAGAATTACTCTTATTATATAAGTGAAACCAAAAATTTCTACTTATCCTTGATTAACTGTGAAGTTCCTAAAAGTTTTTTTTCAAATGCCCCTTAATTCAGGAGCTCATAAGGAAGAGTTCACTTCCATCCTTCAAAATGCTGGTGGCATGATGAAGACCAGCAAATATTTCCAAATATGCAAATATTTGCTTCTTATCTAAATAAATATGAAATATGAAAAAAATGAGGCTACTCACAGCAATAAAGCATACAGTTAAAAGCTCTGTAGTTTGAAAACCCCTGCTAATTCTGTTTGTAAACTTTACAAGTGACCTAAATAAAGTAGCATTTAATAAAAGGGTAAATACCATCATTGGGATAACAATTTCAAAAGGTATGTGACAACATATCCCAAAAGCAGCCAAAGAGAACTTCAAGTTCACTGAAAGGGACTTAATTTTGCAAGAAATAATTGCTTCACTTCTTTTCAGACTGTGGTGGTCACAGGCTTGACAGAAATGGTTCACAGATATTGAAATGTTGATGACTCCTGCATACTGCAGCATTACAGAAGAAATAATGTCTCAAAAAATTTATTCAGAGGCTTCAAGCAATTAAAAAGCTATTCACCTTTTTTCAATCTTTATTCAGTCACACATAGTGGCAAGACTACTTTTATATTCAGCTTTGGCTTTCTAGAATTTGCTAAAAATGCAAAAGCTTAATACCACATTTTTTTCCCTTTAGTTTCTGTGTTTTGTCTGGTGGGAGTATAAAGAGAACAAATGCTTAAATTACTCTGGTTCCTGTTTTGCTCAATACAATTAGCTGCAGAGCAATGACAACATTATGAATTTAGCCATGAAGCAGGGAACTTATAACAACATCCAATAAAGGGAATAATGTATCAACTTTGATTTCCTTACATTAATCTCCACAGTTGTGATTCTGCAACCCATCCTCATGCTCCAGAAGAGCACCCTCTTGCAATGCAACCTGACTATTTGTGTCAGTATTTACTGGTTAACATGAAAGAGGTTTCGGAGGTGAACTCTAAAGTAAAAGATGATGCTTGAATGATAGCAGGGTATTAAACCGGGACATTTCCCCACTTGTGGTGAACAGCTCAGAGATCACAGTCTACAAGGCTAAGCAGTTGATACATGCAGTTCCATTTGTTTGAAAGAGATAGTTTATAAAGTACGGTGGTCATTGATATGAATAAACATGGACTGAGAGTGAAAGGTGCTTGTAACTTGGCATTCCATTTTCCATTTGTGTTTAGGTTACAGCTGAAATCTTTTATGTTAATGAAGGCAATTTGGAACTAGTATTTTGCATTGTACATATGCAAAAAGTCAGACACTGATGTCAAAAACTCAATATTTGCTCAACTTAAACTTATGTCCTTAATGTTTCTCACCAGTCCCAGTTCCCTGTGCATTGTGGAAAGGAGCAACCTCTGAAGCAAGCACTGATGCTCTCACACCTCCCCCCTTCTGTCATCAACAGTTCATGTGTAAAAGGAAGGTAAAATCTGTTTCACTGAACCTCCCTGTAAAACTCCCTTCATTCCTTAAAGAAAACAACACTTCTGTCACTGGGTTTGTGTTGCAGTAGGACTGACAGAAACAGAAATACTACTCTTTGTGTCATGTCTCTATAGAAGACTGGTTATTTCTCCTTTCTGCCTTTCACAAAAGCCTGATGGTTTGAGTTAGGATTAGAAATTGAATTTGATATAGTTGGAGATTGACAGTTAGTCTGTGAATAACTCTAGGAAAAGGCACCTGCTTTGAGATGCTGCAAGGAAGAAGCCATTATAATTTAAAAGGTTGTTTGTTTTAAATGTCACACCTGTTAACAACTTCTTTTCACAAGAAGCTTTTTTCATTAACAGTAAAATTAACAACAATCTTCTTCCATTTCTATTTTAAAAACAAACACAGTTACCCACCTTTTAACTTCGGATTTTCCACAGATGCTATAAAACAAAAGAAAATTCTCAGACACTAATTTTGTGAATGAATAAAGGAATTAAGACTGATCCTAACATCTTTTCTCTTGGTCAATATGCTACCTATGCTATCTACACAGAAGTAGGAGTTCATTTTTTTATGTAGAAAGAAAGTGACACACATACATTGCTTGTTTGGATAGTCTTGTGGTAGATGACTAATTAACCTGCAGATTAAGAGCAGTGGAAAACAAGGTCAGTATATAAGTTATATATGGAGCTTCAACAGCTCCACTATTTTTAATAATGTGAATGAGAAAAGGAACAATATGGGTTTCAGAATGAGCACATATTAAACAGAGGTGGAGGGTATAAGATAGGAATCTTTTGACACCTTTAGTAATTTAGCAGAAGATAAGGATTTTTTTGTCCTTTTTTTTTTATTTTATTGAAAACTTCTAGTATGGATACAGAGGAGGATCCAGTTATGCAAATCTTCCTCGAAAATATGCTTTTTTCAGATAATTTATTATTCTTCATAATTACATTAACTAAATCCAAATTAATTGAACTACCACATTTCTCTTTCTTCGTTATTCATACCTTCATTCTGATGCACTGTGGTAGGTTTTTATGCTTTAGAAAAGAACAGATTCATTTTTCTATAAATTGGCTGTCTATTGTAGGTATTTCTTGCTCAGAATTTCTGTCTGAGAAAATGGAGTCATCTGATGAATGAGTCATCAAGCTTAGCTGTAAAAGGAGTTGAAAATCTTTATGATATCCCAGATTTGGATAAACTTGAGAAGTGGATTCCAGTCAGAAATAAGATCATCTAGCTGCTCTAAAATAAACCAACAAAATGCATGGGTGTTTGGAATAAAAACATATTAAACAATCTACTTTTTTCCTCCCTTTTACACTCTGAATCTTCTATTTTATTTTTGTTTCTCCATCCATTTACCGTAACTTTTAAGCAAGCCCCCTTCCTTGAAAGGACAAACCCTTTAAAAACTGAAATTAAGAATTATCAACCTCTTGTGCTCCTCAACAGCATTTGATCAGATCTCAGTTCCAGAAGACCAAATGGTTGAATGTCTGCTCCACAGCAATTCAGTTGCTTAAGTTACTTTTATTAAAGCAGCGAATCTTTATCTATGGTATTACTTTTTTTATCCTTCTACTGAAGGATAAAATCCTGTCTCAACTGAAAATCAAACCAGATAAATGAGACTCTAAAACTTACAATATTCCACAGGTCTTACCATGTACTTTTACTTCTTTCTTTGCTGTTTTGGCTGTAAAAACAAACAAAAAATTAAATATTGCCTTTTGACGTGATTTAATTTAAAACATTAGGACAGTTAAAAGGTAAGATAAAAAGGAGAGAATATTCACCAGATTCCATTGCTTTTTCTTTCTTGTGTGGTTCTGAAAAAGAAAAAAAAAGTAAAGATTATATTTCTCTTCCTGTAATGCTTTGTTTAATTGCCTTGGACAGTAATTTTTCATGTTACTAGTGGTGATTGGATGTGAGACATTCCCTTGGACTCTCAACTCAGAGAAGTCCTTCTCTGCTTTCCTACATGTCAAAATAAAACCTTTATAGTTGTAATCAGTCTCTTCAGTGGTTTTCCCACTGCATAAACAGGCTGAGATTAGCTCCTGATAATGGACAGCAAAGGATTTAATTTGTATAATAAGGTGCTAAAAAGAAACTATAGAAACAGTGTAGGTTAAAACATCTGCAGTTTTGCTTCAGGGTGGTTTAAATGGAGGCCTGCAACTGTAGATGTTTCAGGACACCTGTGGTCCTTGTCTTTCTTCACTGGAGAGAATAGAGAATAAGCAGAGTATCTAGTTCAGCCACTGTGCTCTACATCCACAGAAAAGGGGACAGGATCCTGACCTCCTTTACAGGAGTGGACAGTGTGGAAGAAATGATTGCTCACTGGAGCTCACTATCAAAACAGGAGCTGGAAACCTGAAGCTGAAAAGCTTCATCCACCTAAACTCTGTACCCTCTATCAAGCTATGCCTGGGATTTACAATTTCTTAATATAGTTTCTGTAACAGCTCTTTTCATCCTGCCAGGATATGCTTCAAAACCTCCTCACAGAAGGAGCAGGCAGCCTGCCATGGGGAGAGACTGAATGTTTCTCTCAGACACCAAGCATCATCTACCAGTCAGTGCTGATGCTCACAGTAGCAGAAAAAATAGTTAAGTTTTTTCTGTTTGCAGATGCTTTTAAACAGCATATGGAAAGGCTCTGCTGAGCAGGTTTGGATCTACATAGGAACATTTCCTAAATTCAAGAGTATCTGAACTGACTGATCACAAGATATATCATAGAATCATTAAATCATAGAATATCCTGAGTTGGAAGGGATATTCTTGAGTTCCAACTCAGAATATTCTATGATTCTATGATTCACAAGGATTATTGAGTCCATCTCCTCTCTCTCCACAGAATAACCCCAAGAATCACACCATGTACCTGAGAACATTATTCAAGTGCTTCTTGAGCTCTGGCAGGCTTGATGCTGTGACCACTTCCCTGGGGAGCCTGTTCCAGCACCCAAACACCTTTGAGTGAAGAATCTTTTCCTAATATCCAGCCTAAACCTCCCCTGACACAACTTCAGGCCATTCCCTTGGGTCCTGTCACTGGTCACCACAGAGAAGAGATCACTGTCTGACCCTCCTCTTCTCCTCACAAGGAAGTTGTAGACTGCAATGAGGTCTCCCCTCAGCCTCCTATTCTCCAGGCTGAACAGACCAAGTGACCTCAGCTGCTCCTGGTATGGCTTCCCCTCCAGACCTTTCTCCATCTTCACAGCCACTCTTTGGATGCTCTCTCTCTTATGCTGTGGCACTCAAAACAGCACACAGGACCTGAGGTGAATACTCTTAAATACATGCTCATTGCTTACCAGTATCTGATGCCTATATTTTCTCCATATTTATTATAGGTTATATTTTTATTAATACTGTGGTATACAGTTGAGCAGCGTTAATGTTTCAACAGTTTCCACTCTAGAATCAAGACATAAAGTTCTATGTTCAAAGGGATTCTGAATGTTGCACCCTCACAAACCTATTAATAAATCTGAACAATCGTTCATTTGAATAAGCAAAAAGGAACAAGAACCTGCCAATAGAAAATTAAATATGTTTATAAACAACATTAATATGAATAATATTCCTCCTATTAAATATTAATTAATAATAAATATTAATACTGACTGCACAGTATTAATACTGACTGCAGTGGGCAACTAAAAGAGGTAAACTTCATGCAGAGTTGCAAAAGTAATTTATATTAGAAAGGGCATACTGATCTAAAATATAAGCCCCCCAATTGTTAAGTTTGAAACAAAATATGTCATTACTGCATGCTCTCACCCCCAATAAGCTTATATCAAGCAACCCGTGAGGTTCTCTCTGAAATAAAACCTCATTTTTTTCTAGGGTTTCAAATTCATCTGAAGAGCCATATTACACACATTTTAAAGAAAAATAGAGTTTCTAAAATAAAGTTTTGCTCTGAGTTCTTAAAAATCCCAATTATTTTCTTTTTTTTTCCCAAAAATATTTATGTAATTTCATCACAATTTCAAAAACAATATCTTTCAGACAAAATGTACACTTTAAAGTATCAAGACTAGCTGACTGAAATAATGGAAATAGCTTTAATATAGTTATATAAAGCCCATTTTAGTGTATTTATTATAAAATTTATATTTATGAAAATTATTATCGATTCTTGATAGACACATTGTAAACAAGAAGGGGGATTTAGTGGAAATGGTCATGGAGCAGGTTCATGTCATCAAAGCAATGAGTCATAAATATGATTTTCCCAACAATATGAAAAAGTGATAGAGAGCAAGTTTACATTAAATGGTTTATTGCCTGAATAAGTATTATATGTCCTTGATGGCATTCTACCTTGGGTGGCAACCCTATATAGGTCAAGGATGAGAAATATTGTAAAAAACTGAGAAGACAAAAGTTTGGGACTCAGTAGTTTGGCTGACTCGATCTTAATTATAACCACAGCTGCAGGTTTGGTTTTGTGTAGCCCAAGTACTCTTCAGACTACCCACTTTCATGCAGATATTCTAGAATTTATTTTGTGAAATGAGAATTTTTATTGGTTTTGTGCAGTTTTCTGTTTTGCTATTGCTCAGAATAGCTTCCTGGAAACTGAAGGAAATATAATTCTGCCTTCAGTTGTTCGGAGGCAATTATTTTTTCCTCTCATTCTAAGATGTGTCAGCTCTCATGAGATCAGGGAACAGTATGATACTAACAGCACTCGGCAAGTGTTTTGGCAAAGTATAAAATAATCCATTTATTTAGCTTTATTTTGATTTTTTATTCAAAACTTCAAACATTAAGGAAATCCTATAGAGTTTCCTTTACAATAGTTTGACTTCCAGAAACATATGAAATGAGATCCTTTCCTATGAGAAATTTTATAAAAATTAATAGCATGGAATTTGACATCAAGCATTTCTGGGAAATCTGACATGTCGGGAAATTTCAGATGATTCCTTCTTTGAAATTTGAATGGAACGAACTTAAACCTTTCATTACCTGAGCCATAAATTTCAAGAAACTTCAGACCTAGATTTTTCCTGTTTGTTACAAGTTATTATTGCTTGATCTCAACGTCTTTCTCTTTGCTTTTTTTTACTTCCAAGTAGTTAGTATGACATAGGAAAGAATATTGCCAACTGTAGAAACATTAGACATTTGCCATGAGATTTGTCATTCTTTTTATATTTAACCATTTTTGCCTGTATATGAGACTGTACAACATGTTTTTATTTCGGGAAGTTTTGTTGGTAATATATTATTTTTCTACCATGTAGGAATTCAGATTTGGTTTAGTTTGACATTTCATCGTCTTTATATACTCTGATGCTTTGAACAAATGACTTTTCTTTTTTTTTTTTATGAAAACTGGTAATGTATTAGATGCCCATAAAACCATATAAATGTGTTTTTTTTCATTACTAGTAACATACTCCTAGGCAATCCAGAGTAGCTGGAAGATAGAAGAGAACCTGAACCTGCCTCTACACTCTTCCGCAAAGCACAAATGGTGCTGAAAAGCATCTAGGCTGGTAAATTCATTGTGGTGCACTTTAATCTTTACTACCAGGATAGACAGTCACAAACTGGGACTCTCTGCCATCCCTTAGAAGAGAATAAATTGAAATCCCACATAATTTATATAGCTATGTGTGCACATGTATGCATGTGTGTGTACGTGTCATCTCCTAATTCAGATAGAGCATTCGTGTTCAAGAAGTGTTCAGGAAAATAAAAATTGTATGAGGAATGACACAGATTGGGAAAAGTTTAAATAAATGGCACATCAAGTGGCTTTGCTATTGTGCAGAATACACCACATTCAGTTAACCAATACCATTTTTTTTGCACTCAGTAGATGCATAGAAATGGTGTTTAACTGCTGCACTGTTACTTAACTTTTACCACAAATATTCCAGTCACTCTTGTCATATTCTATACAGTGTCTTGAATACTTAAATCCTTAGACAACCAGAAAGTTAGCCTAGTCTTATAGTTTTGTAATCTTGGTTTTATAGGCTATATGCTTGTCATTTCCCTTCTCAGACCTTCATATCACGTTGTTTAATTAAAATCAAATGAGACAGAGTGGTAAAGCTCTCCAAGATATCCTTTCATTAAGAGTAGTGTGAACATAAGCAACCAGACACAGGGAAGATGCCTTTAGTTCCTTCTGGTGGAAGGTGGAAATTTTGCAATATGAGTTCAGTCACATTGTTAGATCTGAGATAATCCCCATGAGAAAGTCTTGCATCAAACTAGGTTTTTCCATTTCTCCTGCTCCCAAGAAGAATGTATTCTACTATAATTCCCTCCTATTCTTACTTTCTAGATCAATGTAGAAAACCTCACCATCATTGGACACTTTGATTCATAAAGATAATGAACTGTACAAATACATTTCTTTCTGGAATAAGAACACAGAAAGGAAATCCCTTACTTGGTGAGATCATGCCACACATATAATTGTTCCTCTATAAATCATCTTTTGAGGAGGGTAACAAACAGTTTTTCTGATGGATTTTTGTGAAGGAAAGGAAAGCATTTGACAATTCTCTGTATCAGCATCTTTATATGAGAATTCTACTATCATGTTGGGAAATACCTGAGAAAAATTTTACGCAAATAAAGAAAGAAAAGAGGCCTGGAGGAAATGAAGTACTTTCAGTTTCATCTATTTGGTCTGTAGCTTTTCTTCACAGGCAGAAAGCAGTGGCATCAAAAGTGAACATCATAAATTCTAGAGGTAGTATGACCATATATGGTATAGAAAAGTAAACCACACCACTGCTCCCCTGTAAGTCAAGTGATGTTTTCATAACAGTCTCAATGAACAAGAAGAGGCCCATTTATTCCTATTCTAGCAAAGTGAAGGTGGCACCACTTTCAAAACATTATTATCTGGGAAGATAATCATAACCATAACGTATCCGATAGTCTAATCAACAAAACTCGAGCATGCCCTTGAATTCTTTGTTGATTCAAGATGGAGTTAAAGATATGTTAATTTCTTGCTCAAAATTGGCCCCATTCTTGACAAAAGTGCACTTAAATCATGAAAAAGTTCAGGGCTATGAAAGTTTGCCAGCTTCAGAACAAAGTACCTTAAAATGCCTTTTCTGTAAAGAGCAGACACTTAAATAATCCTTTTAACTGGGATTTTTATTTAAATAGCACTTAATTTGACCCTCTTTTATTCTCATCATTGTTACTTTCATGTATGGAAAGAAATCGTTTTTGTAGTTTACTTGCTCCCCCTGCCTTGCTCTTAAAGTAGTGTTGCTTTGTGTTAGGAATACAACAGTACTCTGATGCGTATCAAATATCTGGTAATAAAAAAAGAAACAAGGCTGCCTTTTTAGTACAAGTGTCTTCACAGACACTGTGATCTGAAGGGAAGTATTTGAAATTATTTTAAATCTTTATCATCCTTAAACAGAGAATACTGTAAGGAAAGTATAAATACCAAGCTATGAGACAGGGCTTTTCAACATCTTAGTAAAAGTCACAAAAATAACCTGAATTTCAGGACATTTACTCAAAAATAATTTAAAAAATTGGTGAATAAAAACTGGATTTCAGATGAGAAAGCTTAGTGTAAAATAAGCTATTCATGCTCTATTTAAATAAATCCTATAATTAAAGAATTCAAGGTTGTAAAGTAAAATCATCTAACATCAGAAAATTCTTCTCCTTTCAGGGCATCTGTTGAGACATGTCAATAATTCATTTTTCATTTCCTGTTCAGAGTTAGATGAATTCAGAGTTCAGCTTACATAATCATGTGAACCATTTAAGATGTCCTGTTCTGTAATATTTTCTCAGACTTGAGCTGGGATGAAAATGTCAATGGGTTGAAATGATTTGTGGAATACATCTCCATCCACATAATAGATTCCTGCAGATATTAAGAAGTGGCTGAGTGATGGACTACTGCAATAGCAGCAAGGTTTTAGCCGCTGAGGGTACAGTGCATTCCTGGCAGATCAGGAGCAGAGTCAGCTGTAAGGCTTCACTAAAGCCCAGTGGAAGCTCCGTAGGGTGAGAACCAAGACCCAGGTTCTCCTATCCTTTGGCAGGTTGCTAGTGACTGAAATCAGATAATTCCCAACTGCTGTGCAAAAAACAGGCAAGCCTGGAACTATCCATTTAAAACCAGAAAGAAAATTAGTAAGTCAGAGAAGATATGATATTTAACTTCCCAAACAGTTAAAGTGGGAAAGAGGAAGAATTATGCTAATATGGACTGAAAAAAAAAAAGCCTTGGTGATGCAAAAGACCTACAGAATGATCCTGGACCTGAATCCGAGGACCCCAAGCAGCAGGATTAATGCAGGTAGGGTTTCATTATTTTGTTTACTGTTGCATAAACACCTGCTAAGTAATATTTATTTTATAAAGAAATAAACTACAAAACCTGTCCTTATACCATCAATAAGTTACCTCTAACATTTGGCCCTCAAGAGTTAGATTGTAAACCCGGAATATAAACCCTGAGAATGGCTGTTCTGATGTTATGAAAAGTCTGAGAGGGATAACTTCAGGGACCAGAAAACTGAACAGACTACTGCAGCTTCCAGAATAATTTTCTTTGTAACATCTGCATGACAGAAATATGTGCAGATGTGTTCTAACCAGGCGCAGTGGCTGCTTATAAAGAGAAATTTCAGGGCACATAGAGGCACTTCATGACATAAGAGCTCAAGGAGATTGCAGGATGGCAAACCTACTAGGACCATGTCCATATACTGTGAGAGAGACAGAGAACTAAACTATTCCTCTCCTTTTCCTCTTTCCAAAAGTACTTACAGGGGGTGTGTAACATAAAATTATACTGGTTTTTGAAGTCTCTCCTCTTTTACTGACTACGCAAGAAGATACGTGTAGTCACATAAGGTGAGAATAGGTAGGTTGATGGATGATGCAGAGGGTGTGGTGCTGTGAGTAAAATAAATCCCAAGATGTGTGACTTGAGAGAGTTACTTGAGCCTGAGAAACCTGAAAAGCAATCCATTATAATTTTGCCTGTTCCACTGCGTTGATAAATTATTCAATAGACATGCTGAATTTTATTAATTTTTTGTAACATTTACATGGTTTTAGCATTCTTGCTATGTACTTGTGTACTATAAGTGATCATTAAAAGACAACCCAACTCCTTAATAAACCTCTTCTACATTTCAAAGCACATCTACTGTCCCATAAACTTTTGTTATTTCTTCCTTTTTATGTAGAATAGCACTGGTTATACACTATGGAAATAGCTTTCCTGCTGCCATTTTAGTTGCATTGTTTACTTGGAACGAAGAAATAAAATAATTTCTCTGCTAAGTAAATACTGCCCGTTACCAGTAGAATCAGTAGTTCTTCCTGCATTAGATAGAGTGATCTGAATCTCTTCAACACATCCTCTGACCAGGTTTTTCATTATAGACTGCATTCTAATATTCTATACTTATACCATGAAGGCACTTCCTATATAATTTTCTGTATAATATTCTCTTTCTGCTTCTTACCAACAGTGAAATGATCAAAGGCATGATAAATTAATAATAATTCTAACACAACTGGTAGTCAGTTTGAGAGATTGGATGCAGCTGACATTTGAGTACTCAAAATTAGCTATTACCTGTCACATTTATTTTATTCTTTCTGGATCCAAACTAAATTTCATTGATTTTCAAGGGAGAAATTATGCTTAAAAAAAGGTTTTGTTATGAACCCAAAGAGAGAAAAGAATAAGATTTTTTTTTTTTTTTTGCATGTGTGAGGAGAGGAAATATGGAGAAAATTAGGCATTTAAACCCAGTAACCAGTCAGTTACGTGACAGTACAAAATCTGTTAAACATACTGTAAAATTAAATTAAAAATTTCAAGACCATTCCAGGGAAATTCTAAACTGCAATTAGGATTTAATTTTTGCAATGTTGAAAGGAGCTGGAACTGATTTTTAAATCAGGCAAATCATCAGGGGGAAAGCTATCACTGGTGTTTATAGAAGGTGCATGAGTCTTGCCTGTGATATGTTATCCCATAAGATGGACTCACAGATGAGCTGCTCCCAACCCTCACCCCAGTTAAGGGAGTGCATGGGGGCTCAGTGGCACCAAAGCTCCTTGCTGCCTACTGGGGAATACACTCACCCTCCTGCTAATTTAGCTGCAAATGCTCTCTGCATGGTTTGAGCCTGTGCTCCTTGCCCTGTCCTGCACCGCCGTGTGCTTGCTTTCCTCATCATGACAAAACAGACCCAGAAAACTTACCAAGCTGAGGTGTGGTGACTCTGTGCCCCACCGCTGACAGGTGGACCACTGACCCAGCAGAAGTAGCTATAGCTGCGAGGCATGATAAGTGTTGAGATGTGGGAAATTTTTCAAGGTGAGCCTCCACAGGGATGAGAGGGAGAGAATTTTCCCTCCCCACCCCCATCCTGACAAAGGATGGCAGGATGAGGCAGCTGCTCATCACCTACACCCCTGGCTCTGAGAAACCCTCCAGAGAACCTGCTGGGCCCAGCACACACAGAGTGCCTGAGGAAAACCCGTGAAAGAAACGTGCACCTATCCTCAGGGAAAAAGGGTAGACAGATATCCTGTAAGGGTAGGTCACGCTGAGACCTGTCCTGCTTGGCCCAGTTCAGGAGACAAGGCACTGCGGAGAGAGAAAACGGCAGCAGGGTTTGGGATGGAGACAGCATGTGACAGAGTAACTGTGGAAGACTGGTGTAATGAAATATCTTCAACTCTGATTTCTCCCTTCAGAACATTTGCATACACCTATGAAACAATTCTGCTTTACAGCCAAATATCAGCCTCTTCGGCCCAGTTTCTGATGGTTGCCAAAGAGGTAATTTTTTCCAGTTAGAGAAAACTGGAAATATTTGAATGTATCCACTTTCAAAATCATGTAATGGAAATTCATTAGGGCTGATTTCCTGGAGCGGTTGTCAGCTTCCAGATACAGAAGTTCTCATAGACTTCCAAACTCCATATTCACTTCTGTTGCTTTCTCTGTATAAATATATGGAGATAAAAATAGTGTACATTGAATTAGGCAGGGATTTCTTCACCAGTGACATTATGATGAGGAACATATGTGATGTAGGTGTACCGTAAGATGACCAGCTGTGCTGTCAGTCTGTTCAGTCTGTTAAGAGGAGTAAACCTTCAGCTTTAGGCATTCTTGGGTACAGATTGTGATGTAATAAGATATGAGGAAGAAAATGAAATATGAAATTGGATAATGTATTTAATTTACTGTGCTAATAGGCAACAGTCTACTTATGATGTTTCCAAACAAGCATATTTAATATTTTGCTATGGTGAGTTATTCTGGTGGTAAATTAGTTTTCAGAGAACTAGAGGGGAAGCAAAAACGTAGAAGTCAGAGCCTACTGCTCTTTATCACTTTTAAGTCAAACTAAATAATTAGAAAGGTGTCAGAACAGACAAAGTTATTTTATTTTTCCATAAGAAGCCAGTTTTCCCCCTTTCTTTGTCTTAAGCAGATTACTGTCATCACCATTCTTGCCAACAAGTAGACTCATTGGAATATTTTTCAAAAATGAACACAAATATTGGAAGCAAGCAGGTGGAATGAATTAATATGGTTCTAACATAACGGTTTCTGAAGTGTACTGTTCAAACATCTAGAGTCTAGCTATACAACACACTGGGGGAACAAAGCTACTTTAAGAAATTATCGGTTATGTGCATATAAATGCGTGTGAAGCCAGACTTAGGTCCAGACTAAATGTCCTATCACACACACATTTCTGGGATAGTTTTTAGCTGTAAGGCATGGTAATGGTGTGGTTTACACTGTTTTCCCAGTTGTGTTAGCACAAGTGAACATGGTGGCAAACACAGAAAGCAGGGATGGGGAGCATTGGCAGGGAAATGGTGCTTCTTAGGCCAGCTTCACACAGTATATCCTACAGCTGAGCAATAGCCCACATCAACTGTGAGTCCAGAGTACATGTCCTTTGTTGGTAGAGGCAACTGAAGGTGCTCCTGGTTTGCACTGGTCCCTGACCAACTCCCAATCACCCATACTGGTTCAAGTCATTATTCCCTCTTTCATTAGAATGGATCTCTGAGATAGACTACAGACGTGCTATGAATTATACAAAGAGAGCCAGAAAACAATCTTAAAGAAAGGAAGAAAAAAAAAGGAAATAAAAAGATTCCAAATCCGTACAGTAGGATTAGCTAGAGGCAAGAAGCAGTAGAAGTGTGGGCTGGCCACTCCTGCAATGCCAGCACCAGAAACAGCTCAATAGCACAGAGCCTGGTGCAGTATTGGTTGCCCTGCTTTGGGCTAGGATAATATTATAGTTTTATACTGACCACACTTTCACATGGGGATTTCCTGAGCATTTTTTTGATAATCAATAAAAAATGTAGTCAAACTACAAATATAATAAATATTCAGATTGTTATTAATTATATTAGGTTTTATTTAATTAAGCAGAAATGAGATGTGGCTATTTTGAAGATGGCTCTGAAGCAGATGAGATCCAAAATAAAAAAAAAAGTAGTAGATTTTTACAATCCAATATAAATTCAGGTAGGAATTTATGACATTATTTTGTTGAAAAAAGTTTGCTTGTCTTTTCAGTGCATATTTATTATTATCTAAAAGCTGCATTTTGAAAACCTACTGCAAGAGCAGCACTTTGAAAAATCAGATCTTCTTCTTAAAGGGTTGGAATATAGCTTCACAAGGAAAGTAATTTCTGTAAATATTGCTTTTAAAATCAGTCTTTACATTCAGATTAATTTTTTTAATATCAAGACCTGCAGAATGACCCAATAGTTGGTGCCCAATAGTTGGCTCCTCTTTGGAGGTCCAAATCAATAGATCCTTTAAGACCTGCTTGCAAATAGGCAGTTATTTCACTAATAGACGATTACCTGTAAAATAAGTCTATTGAAACTTTTATTCAATATTCCTGCAACCTTATAGTTGCCATGGGATGACAAGAAGTAAATATAATGTTATAAATCAGTGCTAATCAGTGCTATTTTTGTTCTTAGCAAAAATTTAATGTACAAATTATTACAATAATTTAGAGGAAACAGACTAAAAAAAAACCCCAAACCCAAAACCAAACAGTGGCTTTTGTGCAATCCAGCAGATGGTGCTATTATGCAATAAACTGGTTCAAGAGTATAAGAAATGCATTGTATGTGAACATTTTTCTCCTTTACCTGGTGTTGCTGCTTTTTTGATAGCTGGATTGGCTGCAGGAGCTTTTGTTGGCTCTTAAAAAAACAAACAAACAAAAACACAAAGAAAGAAACAAACAAACAACAAATTAAACCAATTATTATGAAGTGTTATATCTTAAACATAGAAATCTGAGGAAAGGCTTCCAACGAGGTATGACCTGTAGCAATTTTTTCACTGAAGAATTAAACAAAGAGATTACCCAAAGGGAGAGGAGCTGGGTTGTCTTCAATAAACTCAAAGGCAACAATAAAATAACCTTACAAGCTGAAGGGCTAATAAGCTCTGGCTGTTAGGCACTGAATCACTTATTTTAGCTTTTTCTGCCTAGTAATTCAGTATCTATTGGCAAAGCAGAGGAAAGGAGGTATGTAGGGGTTCCAGCATGGCCTTGCCCCTCAGGGAGCATGTATGTGCTGGGCATCTCTGCATTTGATCTTGCAGCTATGAGAGCAGAAAGTCCCGAACCAGCCTACATCAGATATTGAGGATTCACTCCTGTGAATTCAGCAGTGGTGCTTCAGGGGATCTCACAGCCATTCAGTGGCATCCTTTCCCCTAATCTGAATCTCTCCCTGGTTAGAAAAGCTGAAATTGGCTACTTCTGCAAAGTACATCCACAGGCTCGTCTCTCCATCCAGAGGAATGGAGGAGCATTAGGAGATCTCCATGTTTGATCCTGCACTTGAAACAGTAACAGTGGTATTCTCCTAGCACAGAAACAGGCCCTCACAAGCCATTAAACTGTAATTCTGTTCCTGGTCTTTTAAGTACACTTGCACTATATTACAGTGCACTTGCACTATACTCTCTTTGTTGGTAGAACATGTCCTTGCAGAATGAAGACCCAAATGATGAAGGGTATGTGCATCCCCAAGTGGATTTGAGGAATCTCAGCCCTAGATAGAAGAATCTAAGTAGTTTACTAGATTTATTTACTCTTCACTAGTGTTTAGTTAATTGCTTTTACTCTCAGGAACTAACAAAACAGACTGTACTTAAACCACAATAATTTAATGAATATCAATAAGGAAAACTCCACCAACTGTCATAAAGGATTTTGTATTACAACTAGAAGGTCCTATAAATTAAAATTCCCATTTCTGTATTTTGAGAGGAAATAACTAATGATTTTAATCACAAGCTGAATTACAGATTGTCAAAAAAATGTTAGTTAATCCTTCACATCTGCCACTGTGTTATTGCAAAGAAAAAAAACATGGCTAAATCAGGAATGTAATTTTGAGTTCTTCCCTCCAGTCTTTTGAGAAGTTCATAAAAGATGCATAGACTGTCTTGTGAAACAGAATGAAAACAAAATATACTTTGCATGTGTGCTATTGTTTTGTTTACATCCATTTGAAACCCCACAGCAGATAATTATATCCTAACTTAGTTATTATCACAGCATTGTAATTACTTGGGGTGCTCACACCTCCTTCATGGACATACGTAGAAGACCTTGAAGAAAAATTTACTTACTATTACTTTCCTAAGTGCCAGTTCTGGTAGAAATAAGAGATGCAACTGGCATGTTCTACAAGTGTCAAGCTGGATTTAATACAAAATTACAGGACTCTTACAAGTCCCTTCTGAGCTCTGAGATAGAGCATGATGGACAGTGAGACTTTTTTTTACTTTTTTGTTCTTAACATCCATGAAAAGAAACTAAGTTAGGATCCTTTTTGTTCTATAAAGATTTTTCTTTTCATTAAAATATTTAATTTCTGAGCAACTGAAATAATTATAGTTGAGAAAAAATAAAATTAAGGGTATGTTTTGTCAGAAATTTCTTTATTTAATTTTTAAATAAATTTTCAGTAGCATTGAAACAAAACCTACCAATGTTTTAAACTTTCTTTTGCAAGAGTACACTTTTCAGTTTGTAATTGACAAATTATTTAAGTGCTAATGACTCTACATATTTATGAACTAGTTTCAGCTGCAAATTTTATGATGGAGCTGGGACATTTTGCTGTGACAGCTGCTGTGGAATTCTGCCATGAAAAGCATCATAAAATGGTTTGGCTTGGAAGGCACATCTAGTGTGCCTTAAAGTCCATCTAGTTCCAACTCCCTTGCCAGTGGCAGGGACACCTTCCACTAGACCAAACTGCTCCAAGCCCCATCCAACCTGGCCTTGAACATTTCTAGAGATGGGGCATCTACAACCCCTCTGGGCAACCTGTTCCAGGGCCTCACAGCAAGATACAATAGAGATACACAGAGATACACAGTAGAGAGTTTGTTCCTAATATCTAATCAAAACCTTCCCTCTTTCATTTTAAAGTCAATACCCCTTGTCCTATCACTGCATACCTTTGTGAAAAGTCCCTCTCCAGCTCTCCTGTAGGTCCTCTTTGGGGGCCCAAATTAACAGATCCTTTAAGACCCGCTTACAAACAGGAAGTTATTTCACTAACAGACCATTACTTGTAAAATAAGTCTATTGAAATTTTTATTCAATATTCCTGCCAAATTTGAGTAAGAAGCAAATGTATAAGCTTTACTTGATTGCCAAAAGAAATCTTTTAATAAATTGCTGCAAAACCAAGGATGGCAGGAGATTAATCTGCCATTCGTGTCATGGATGGCATGGAAAGATCATACATGGAAAGTCAGTGCATTCTTTAATCATGAATTTGAATGAGATTTTGAAACCCCATAGTTTTTCTGTATTTTTCCTCTACACTATACTTTCAGAACAGAGAGCTGACGAGATGAAGTCTTACCAGAGAAACTGTCTTACTATCCTTACTGTGTTGAGGTATTGATGCTTGCAAATTTGTAGGAAAGGAAGACGTAAGTGCTCCTCTGTTAACGATACCACATTCTCAGAACATTTTGTGGTTATTTTTTCAGAAGAGCCCAACTCCCATCTCTCTTCCGAAGTCTCTGAAGTCTCTGTGTTGGAATCAGAAGTAACTAGATAGGCAGGGCCCTTGTACATTTGTGAAGACAAATTTGGTGGTCCTCAACATGTTGAATTCTCAACCTTCTCAGCTCATTTATGGAAATTGCTGCCACTGAGAGCACATTTTGCTGACACTTCAATTTGACATTTCCTTTCCTAGGAAACTTTTGTTTTTTAAGACAGTGATAAGGAGGAGGGGAAGGCAAAACTGTCAGTCACAAAAAAGAGTGTGGAATTAAAAGTAAGACAAGAATGGATTTAGAAAGTAAGAAACACATGAAGTCTAAACATATCATTTTTCAATTATAAATGGTGTAACTGCTTTCTTTGCATTTTCAACTATTCAATAACTATTATTTTTTGATTATTGAAATGTACTCTTTGAAACTGCATGGCATATAAAAGAGATAGTAGTTTCTTACTTTTGAGTTCTTTGGACACAGCAGCTTCTTTTTTATCTGTAAGATAAAAAAAACCAAACCAAAAACACATATGCATGAAACATAGAAAGGATATAAATAGACAAAAAACTACAGTGTGTACTTTAGAGGTGAAACAGCTTATTTGCTGCAAAGTGCATCTGAATGATACAGTGACTCAATTCAGTTCTGTTTCTTTCATGGTACAGTTACACTAATTTAACCTTAAGTGTAAATACAACAAAATCTGTGTGAGCATGAACAGTTTTGTTTAATTTCTGTATTGTAATCCCTGAAATTTGACATGTGGTTGAGTTATCGTGGTTTTTATGTACTGACTGAGCTATAGTTACTCACCATGTGTACTGTTAAGATGTGCATTGTTAAGATGCATAAATGCAAGGGAAGATGAGCTAGGAATGTAATGAAATGTACTGTCTTAAAGATCTTAGAATCATACAACTGAGACCTAGTTTAGAAGACTTCCTACTTAACACCTTTGGAACCTGGAGAAACTCAGCCAGTCCTACATATGGACCAGGTAAATGTAGGCAAAATCTGTCCCTGGTTGATTTAAATAAAATTTAAATGACTTAGCTATATCAAAATGCAGCATGGCCAGGAAGTCTACCAGAAAGACTTAACTAGGCTGTTCAGTCTCTCTTCACTTAAGGTAGTATTTTTGTGCCAATTTTTGTAGGACTTTTTTTCCGATGGCTGAGAGATTTGGAATCTTTACTAAGGAGATATAAGTGGGCAGAAATACTCAGCGATAGCTTGTTCGCTATAATCTTTGCTACCTCAGGGCTTTTAAATGGATATAAAAATCATCCATTTTTAGAAACATACTTGGAGTCTCACATACCTTTTTCATTAGTCTCACTCTTACAACTAAGAGATCTTACAACTTAGGTCCATGGAGATCCTGTGAGACAGGAGCAAAGGGGTGCATAGAGCAGTGGTAGAAGTTACTCCCCTGGGTGGTTATGAGGACATTAACATCCTCTCTAATAATCTATAGTGTGTGGAATAAAGGCAGAATAATGCTTATGTCCACAGCATATATGAAGGACAAATGAACTGTGCTCTTAAATACTAACACAACAGGGTAGAAACTGCCAAATTAAGTTGCCTGCAAACCCAAGACTATTCCATTACTGCTAAAAATATGAAGTTGTTTCAATTTCTGTTGCTTCCTAAATTGCTGTGAAGAAGTTGATATGAGATAAGGTAATGCAAATGACTATCAAGTAGTCTAATAAAAAATCTTGAAAAATTTGGAGGAAAATATATTTCTACTTGGGCAAGATGCTGCTCTGAACTGAAATGTTTCTAGGTTAATCCTCTGCTTCCCCTAACTCTCTGTGAAAGCATGTTTTGCAGGCATAACTTCAAAGCATGATAATTATCACATTTAGATGAAATTAATCATGAGGCAGCTTTTAGCCATGTTATCTGGCTGAGGAGCCTATTGAAGCCTTCAAGAAGCGCCTATAAGTTGCCAGATATGGAAATTTTGAAAGGTATATATTGCAGTGATATGAATCATTTATCAAAATAATCTTCTATTGCTGGAGGTTATAAAAAATAAATAAATTGACAGCATCGTTTACAATAACAGACTGGATCTAAATAAAGCCCTCAGGTTCTTTATTTCTTTTTTTTTTTCATATAAGTTATCATTTATTAGGACAATGTACTTCCTTATATTTTAAAACCATAATTTATGTTCAAAGAATCAGCATGTTTTCCCATTGTCTGAAATACATGACATATAGTAAATTCTGAGTAAAAACTGGACAATTTTTTCCAGTAAGAAAATTTTATAATTTAGGGGGTTTGGTGTATTTTTGTTTTGTTTTTAAAGTGAAGAAAAATTAACAAAACCCGATTCCATTCACACATATTCATATGAAAATGTAAATATTTTTACTCTTATGACATTCTTTTCAAACCAAGGTGCCTAACATTTGATTTCTATAGCTATATTTAACCATCTAGGTTGCGATGATTAACAGAAAATTGTGCAGAGGAGGTTTTGTAGGATCTTGAATCATAGAGGTTCCTTTGAAGGTATATAGCATTTACATCTACGCACTTCATATTTGAGTGAAATAAATGACCCGGTTAACAGAAGGAGGGAAAACTGATCAGAACTTCCGAAGTTCCTAAATGTTGTTACCTGCTATAATGCAGCAATATCACATAACTAAACAACTCAAAGGAAAACAATACCAAAAATGAAGTGAGCAAGGAGTTAATTTGTGCAACTTAAGACAATGAGCATTTTGTCTCATTCACTTTTACTTTACACAGGTCTAGGGTTTAACTTTTAAACTATGGGAGTGTGGTTGGGGAACGTAACTTATATTACATCAGGTTTTAATATTTATTATGTCTTTTTCTTAAAAACAACAATAAGCTCTCTGGCCTCTTGGTGGGTCTGATTTTTCATGTTAGTTAAGAAGAGGTATTTCCAAAACAAATTAACTTATATGCAAACACTAGTATTGGACAACCTGTGAACATTATCTTGAACACATCAACCTAGAAATACCAATCAACCTAGAAAGTATAATCTTCAGACGTCTAGGTTATTTTCTCTTTAAAAATTTACATCTGAAGCCTGGTACAAGAAAGGCAAATGCGTGACATGAGAATGATTATTATGTTTCTCAGAAACTGTGTAATTTCATTAGGACCTGTATAACATGTGAACATCAGTCTGAGTGCTCTAGCAGCCTTGACCAGTAGTACAATCAAAAGCACTGTAGCTATCCTTCATATTGGTGACAGAACTATTTGATATCCAACAACAGGGCATGCATTTTATTTTCAAGAAAAGCAACATTTCTACAACAATGTAAAGCAATAAAAACCCCAAACCTTTAGTAGACTTATAATAGAAGACAAGACTTCAAAATCTGATGCTTTCAATAATTTGGTGCCCAAATTGAAGCAGTCATTTTTTCAGAAGTTTTTGAGGACATGTTTGATATTTAGGTCTTCTTAAAGGTCTTATGTAAACCACACAAATACTGTGCAGTCCAAAGTTTTGGATACCTCTTAGAACCCTAGCCATTACTTTTTCTTGAAAGAACATGCAACAGACTTTAAAAGGCTAAGCACCACAGCTGACAAAATTGTTTGTCAGCTGCGGAGTACTGTGAAGCACCCTTTTCATTTTACAGTTATTCTATCGAGGTGTTTGAAGGCAGTTATATTCTGGTCTATATTATCAAAAAGCAATCATGTTTCTACAAGCTCTCCTCTTCTCAGGTGAATGAACAGGTTTTTCTTTTATTGACTCTTGCAAAAGAGTAAAGTACAGTAATACTTAAAAATTATTTTATTAAAAACCACCAAATATTTAAACAAATATGATCTGACTTTGTTCTTATTTATACAGGTTAAAAGGATCAATTTTGAATTCAAACTAAGAATAAGCACATATGTATCTCAGCAGAACAGCAAAGGAGTATTTTATTTTTTTGCCTCTTTTTAGCACATAGCTCGATCTTTTCCTCAGGCCTTGTTCAAAATTCTTTTGAAGTAAACTAGCAGTACACAGTAACTGCAAATGATATCTAAACTACACATGGGACAAGAAAAAAAATCTCTCCAAGCTTATATAGTGCCTTTCATGACAGTGAGTCCCTAGGAGGTTGGTAATAAGCTATTAGACAAGAATGCCCCAGTACTCTGGTACAGAGTGTGGTTGTTTGAGTTTAAACAAACTTCCAAAATGGAATATTTCAAACACTACTCTGAAGTGAATTCGAGATCTGGCGTTCATGAAACTTTTACACCTTTTTTAGCAGTAGATTTATAATACAGTGTACACTGTACATTTCATTACAGGAGATCTTTGGCAGCTCCATACAAACTATATTTTTGATATCTAAAAGAAAGTTATGGGAAATAAGTGGGTCTCAAATTGCACTCACTTGAAAAGCTTCTCTGCACCTTTCCTCCTAAAAATCTCTCAAACACATATAAGAGTATTAAAAATCTTAAATTAAAAGTATTATTCAGATAAGTGAATATTTCAGAAACAGTATAGTGATAGCTCAGATAATGATACACTATTTAAAATATGTGGCTAAAACCCCTCTTACTCTTGGAAGCATTATCGTTTATGTTGTATATAAACCAACCTTTCTATTTGGAAGCTTCCCAAAGAACACGACAGTAATACCAAATTTACAAGCAGAAATTCATTTCAACACCAGTGGGAAATCACAGTGTCCAAACTGAACGGTAGCTAATATCATTATCAAACATAGTGTAACCCAATAGATTCCTCCACAGATGATCTGGACTAAGTACCAACATCTTGGAGAATTACTAGATGCCTCTGAAAGACATGATTTACTGAATCAAAAACTAAAGAGAAATTTAAGATATTAAGCAGTTACTAAAGGAGAAATTCTCACCCTAAGCCTCAGCTAACACTTTTTTACTTTCTCTATCTTTAATTGATGATCACATACTAGAATGGACTTAATCAAACACCACTGACTGGCTAATGGTCTATATGTACCCACAGAAAATAAGTTGTGCAATGAAGACGCCTCACACAACGTGACCATAGCTCTCAAAGAAGAATGTTCCTAATAAGACTCACACAAATCTTGCATCATTGCTTGGCTCTTACTGTTTATTTTGCCTCAGGTATTCAATTCATTTTGTGATTAAAAGTGGGAGAACAAAAAGAGAAGAGGGAAGAAAAATGAACAGAAACTTCAAGAATCAGAGAGAATTGTGTTGAAAACAAAAATAGTATTTTCCAATGTCTTGGAACCAAAATTGTGTTATTTTTCCAGAAAAACATTATTGACCAAAGCACAATTGAGTGCCAGCTTTGGGAGCTTGGTTCTGGCTTTGCAAGTGCAATACAATAACAGAGCTTTTATGACACCACACCTTACAAGTATGACAGCTAATGTTCTCCTTACTGCCCTGGGCAAGAGTTCAAAGAAGAGGAAATAAAAATCGTAGCAGGTGGCACCTGATGTCTGAGAACTCCCATCATGTGAATGGAAAACATAATTAAAGTAGCCTAAAGACCAGCCTCAGTACAGTCTGTTCCCAAGCTAGCAGATGTGCCAGAATTTAAAAATAATTTGTTAAGTAACAAAGTTTGCTGTTAATGTGATTTACAGTGCTAAAAGAGGAAGACACCCCAGATAGCTGAGCATTTTGAAAAATAAGCTGCTGTTGAGCACATAGTAATTAAAAAAGCATTCTCAAACTTCCTATTAAAATATACTGTGGTCTAACATTTCTGGTTTTCATTTACTTGGAGTTCTTAAAACTGCTTTTCACAATACAACATTGATTTCAACTAATATTACAACAATTCTGAGAAGCGTTCAATTCTGAACTGTCTTTAAGAATTTCTTACCCAATTGCTTTTTAATTTACATTATTTTTGATAATTTTACACTAATTACATGGCATTACTGAAATTATTTTCACCTTACCACATCTAAAAGTTTTTGGGAGTATTTTCTTTATTTTGACTTCAATAATTTCTGAAACAGATGCTCACATATAGGTGTGTTTTCTTGGAATATCTACCCATTTAGTTGTAATGTCTCCATTATACAATAAAGATTTCAAAAATTCCGTATTACATAGAATTAAAGCAGTATTTTTTCTTCTTTTCAGTGGAATTAAAATCTAGGAAGGCTCTATCAAAACTGCTTATACCGATGTAAGATTAAATTTTTAACATACTTCCCCAAAACCCTAAAATTTGATGTTGGCATAAAAGAGCTGTTTAGAAATATCAACATTTCTCCCACATGCAAATTTCTGTGTTTGCACCAACACTTGATTTTGTTCCCTATCTTAATCACTGAGCATAGTATTGCCATATTCTCTGTGACAACTACTGACAAGAACTCCTCTTGTCTTTCCAAAATATAATTTCTTGGTAAGCCTATGAAGGGCACTTCGCTGTACCAATGAGACTGAAAATATGCACAAGGGAAAGTAAAGTACTGCTGTTTCAGAGCTGTTCCTGACCCACTTGGCTATAGCAGTAAACTCTCTGACCAAAGTTTAAATAATTTCCTTTGAGAATAACTTGGGAATAACAGGGAAATTTATTGGCAGGGGCCAGCAAGCCTTGAATCCCAGACTTCAGGTTTTGCATTTAAATCTCTTGTCTGCAGAGATTTCCCCATACGAAATGAGGAGAAACTGCAGATAATGTTATTATAGCTGGGTAAAATGGGAGGATGTGGAGCTTCTGGAAGTCAAAATCAGATTTCCCTAAGCAACGTGAGACTGGACTATAAGAAAGAATTCTTAAATGTACTGATAACCTATGTGGTATATAAAGTAGTTTGAATAATGTAGGACTATGAAAAAGAGTTAATTAACTATCATTCCTCTGTTGTTGATTACCATAGAAAACTTGTGATAATACTCCAAAATTTTGACAGATCATTTTCCATTGAAGCAGAAAAAATTAAACCCTTCCATCCATTCTCTGTGAAGGGTGCCTTCTCAACTCATCATCACCTCTGTTTCCACCCCATTCACAGTAACAGGCTTTTTGAAACTTCTATGGTGTGTCCAAGTCCCTTCTGATTAACCCTTGTGTGTGTTGCTTCTCCTGTGTGCTATCTCCTGGCACCATCCTGTCTATCACCATTTACAAATCAGCTCTATATTCTGCAGAGCCAGTGAGTGCCTACAAATCCTGAATAGCAGAGCATCAGAGTCAGGTAGCAGCTTAAAGTTCATTGAGATTTCCAGTAAGTGGTGTGGCAATGCACATGCGTGAAATACTAAATGTTACGTCAAGCAGACTTCCCAAGATCATTAAAAAGTTCACTTGATAGAGTAAAAGATAAAGCAAGTAGAGGAGGGATGTGAGCGAACAAGTGATTCAGTTACAGTAAAAAAGTCTGCACTTTGGGAATGGCCACTTTCAACTGTACCAGCGATTCATGGTTCCACTAATTGGTGATTTCTCCTTTCTACTTTGTACTTGCTGGAATGGACTCAGTCTTCCCCTCCACAACCACAGAACAGGTGGAAACGTGTTCATGTCCACATTAAATGCTTGCTCATGCATGAACAGTATCCTAGCTTGTATCAGAACACCTGCGGCCAGGGCTAGGGTAGTAATCATCCCCCTGTACTCAGCACTGGTGAGGCTGCAACTCAAATCCTCTGTTCAGTTTTGGACCTCTCACTTCAAGAAAGCTATTGAGATGCTGAAGCATGTCCATAGAAGGGCAATAGGGTTAGTGAAGAGTCTGGAGCACAAGTCACATGAAGGGCAACTAAGGGTGCTGAGGTTACTTAGCTTGGAGAAAAGGAGGCTTGGGAGTGGGGGGAGGGGGATAGACCTTATCACTCCCTACTATGACCTGAAAGGTTGCAGCAAGCGGGATGTCGATCTCTTCTCCCAGAAAACAAGCAATAGGACAAGAAGAAATGGCCTCAAGCTGTGCCAGGGGAGGTTCAGATTTGATATTAGGAAAAAATTCTTCACAAAAATGGTGATCAAGCACTGGAAGAGGCTTCCCAATAAAATGGTTGAGTCATCATCCCTGGAGGTATTGAAAGAAGTGTACATGTGGCGCCTGGAGACATGGTTTAGTGGTGGAGTTGGCAGTGCTGGGTTTAAGGTTGGACTCAATGATCTTAAAGGTGTTTTGCAACCTAAAAGACTATGTTTCTATGTTCCATTTCCTTCTGTATTCATCAGACATGGTTTAAAAAAGTAAAACTTCTGGACCAGGAGATCACAGTCATCCACACACAGGAAGCTCTAAGTGCAGTTAATTACAGAAACTGCAGTCATTTAGGGAAAAGGTGATTTTTTTTATGCAGTAAATGTGAGTAATAACATTATTTCCTAAAATTTAGGAATCAGATATTTTCCTGGAATAAACTGTCATTTGAATTACTGCAAATATTATAAAACCAGAACATTTTCTTCAGCATTTTTTATCTTTTCTTGAAGCAGCATGGGGGATAGACTCTCTAATTTTTTCTTAATAAAGCTCAGCACCAATATTTTTTGAGGGATTCAGAGGAGAAGTTTGGGATTTTTTGCAGTCAGAACAGGCTTTTTTAAGTGTATGTCTGCTATGCATCCTTGTGATACTTTCTGTACTTCTCAACATATTTCCATTTCTTTCTTTCTGTTGAATAGATAGATGTACAGATGGCATCTATAGACATTGTCAATAGGATGAAGATATTTTTCATATTTCTGAACACAGATGCAGTCAACATTCTCACTCTGATGAAAAGGAGATCTTAAATAATGAAATGTCTGTTCGTTCATCTTTATAGATGACACACTACTCTAATTACACTCTCATAAGTGAATCAGAATCTATGAGAAAGGAACCTCATGCAGAAAATATGGCAATCAAGCTAAAAATCAATGCTGTTATAGCCACAGTTATGTAGGGCTCTTCTGTTAAAGAAGATTTGCCTGTTCTATTTTCCTAATCATTCAATTATACTTCATCTGACTTAGTCTCTCAGAGTTACATATAGCAAAGCCACAAAACTGGCTCTGTTTCTTGGAAAACATGTTAGGAGAGCAAACATGGCCATTGGGAACATTTATTGAAAGGTTAAACAATTGTAACTGAGACTGAAGTGTAAAGGTTGCCCTGTTATAAGTTAGGAATACCTCTGATTTATGAATCTTTCTAGGGGAAAGGTACACAAGAGACTGAAGTATACTTTCAAATCAGTGACATGAGTGTCTTTATCCAATAACTGCTCATCAAAATTTGCTAAAGGCTTTTAAAGCTTCATTTCAAGGTCAAGGGAAAAATTTCTTTTTCTTTCTAAGAGTAAAGCAAAAGAAAGGAAAGAAAATCAGTCTGATCCCAGACTCTGAGTATTCCTATTGACTGACTTTACCTGTGAGTCAAGCCTTCAACTTGTTGATGGAGCAACAGTAGAAAATAGATAGCACTGCATAGCTATGCCATTTCAACCTGTCTGATGCATATGTGCATGGATGTTTAACACAGAATAATTATCCTAAATATCAGGCCTGCTGACTCAGGTGCACATCTTATTCTGAGGACACAAAATTTTTCCTTCATTAAAAGATTAACTTTGTGTTGTTTGAGGCATAGGTATATTCTAATCCTGTTATTTCTGGATGTGACTGGAAAAATAAGCATTACATTAATCCCCAGAACAACATAAACAGGGTTGGGCTAATAAATTAGATTCTTTAATTAAAACTATGCCACCCAGCAGCTTGCGCAGCACAGGTAGTTCATTCTACATATTTGAAAGACCAAACGCAAACTGTTTATTTGGTTACCTGTGTGGACTTTAGATTGAATATGTATCACCTTCTAGCTTGATTATTTCTAGCATCATATCTCCTCAAAAAGTTCTTTGTGAGATTGACAATACAGTCTCAGAAGAAATTGCCTGTCAAACACTGAAATGACTCCTATGCTTTACTCAAGGAAGATTTTCTTGCCAACTCATCAAAAAGTAAGTTAGTAGTATAAGCCCAAGCCTCCCCCCTTTTATCTGTATTTATTAAAGGGTTAAAATTTCTAATTCTTTCCCAACCAGATCTTACCAATATAATTTACCAATTGCCTTTCTCACATCGCTCCCTACTTTGTGTAGTCAAACACAAAACACCAGATCTGGACTGAGCAATACTCAGCATAGCCTTGAAAGCACTCAACTCCCAGTAGTCAGCAAATGGGCCACTGCTGTATTTTCATTGGAGAGTTTTGTGCCCACTGGGAGAAAGGGAGGAGCCTTGAAACACTGTCATCCGAAAACAACAGTGAGTTCCGTGGGGGTGGACTACTTTTCTTTTCCTCTTCTTCCTTTTGGGGGAAGGGTCCCCATTTTTTTTTCAGCTTTTCCCGTGATCCGATACCCCAGAACCACCCCCCTCAGCCCCCCCGTGCGGTGACCGCCAGAGCCCAACAGCACCCCCTGCAGGCCACGACAGAGCACTGCAGGTTCTGCACCTCCAGTGATCCAACAGCGCCCCCTGCTGACCATGATTAGAACCGCGCTGAAGGATAGAGAAGTATTCAGACTGTTTCTTTTGTTTGAAGGGGACTTTTTGGGTACAGGACTATTGTCTAGTTGGTTTTTTTGTGTTCTGTTATTGTCCTTACCAACATAAATATATCTTTTAATAAAGGATTGTTATTTCTTCTTTTTTCCATACTTCCTCCATTACAGCCCCTTAATTTTGGATTTACAATTACTGAGAGAGAGGAGTTTGGTCTATCTCATAACTCATCCTCTTTAGCAAACATTTCAGTCTTGTCAAACTGAGACAATTTTGCAGTCAGATACTATCACTGGCAATCCTTGAACCTTAACCTGTCACAATTTTATTAATAAAGATTAAAGATTCTGTAAACTGTTAATGTGAGTCCTTCACAGACACTAGCAGTTGCTGGTAGTGGGTAAAGGTGTGGAGACCCAGGAGGGGGTCTCTCTTTTTAGCATGTGACCCTGCCTAAGTCAGTGAAACCTACCTCTGATCTGATGAACTGCTCAGTGTGAAGTTCCCATAATGGGACACTGACAGACTGGTCAGGTACAACGGTCTCAGCTTTCCTGGGGCACTGACAAACTAATCAAACATTAGGGGTTTAAGAAAATCTCCTCTTTTCATGTGACAGTGGACAAAGATGGGAAGGGAGATGTAGTTTCCTCTAGTGAACGAAAGAGGAAATCAGCCTTTCACTTAAGAGTCACCACATCAATTGCAATGAAGACAGTCTTAGACTGAGTCAGTTCTTACTGCCAGGTAAAGAAGAGACAAGGGGAAGACAGGAAAAGCTTATTTCTAACTCTTTCTCTCTTTGCATTTTGTCTAATTTCTAGCTCTTGAACACTGAATCCTAATGATGTCCTGGAATGACACAATTGTTTGGTTTTGTTTTGGTATAAACAGTGCTACTATTCCTGGCTGAAGACCTCTTTAAACTCTAAAGAACTCTTTTAACACCATAGTGACCTTTGCAGCCTCTGTACATTTTTACAAAAGCAGTTTGGGGGCTCAGTTCTCACAGAAAATCAATGGGAATTATGTACCTGGCCTTCTGTGACGTGTTTGTAAATCCCACCTGGTGTCATGCTACACCTTTTGACACACTTTGAAATCGTGTTGTTGATCACGATGATAATGGAGAACAGAATTCAAAGTACACTGAGTGCTTTGAAGTTTCAGTGTATGGCATATTCAAACTGCCATTTGTCTTCTTTCAGGAAGAGACTCTCTTAATAGGCAGTCATATAGAATCCATGGGAATTGCCTTTCTGCTGTGTTTGCATCTCTGCTGGATTTTTTGCCTTGTTGCTCACTGTAACCCTATTTTTATTCTTCTGGTTTTATCTCTTTGGAGAGATACAATTTGATTTTTACTAAATAGCCCTATCTGTCTTGATGATTTCTGGAAATTCAACTAGAAAAGCAGACTTTTCGATTTTCAAAGGAAGATTAAATACTTAGAGGATGACTACCGGTCATGTGTTCAGCTTACAAAAGTAAAGCAGAAAAGAATTTCTGTTTTTCCAATTGTCTCCAGTTGCATTCCTACACTGACTCTTCAATGCATTCTCTTTTAGCTTATCGTGTATCTCTGAGGATACACCTCCATAATGCTCAAGGCTAGAACACACCATCAGGTTATCTAGTCTGACACTGTTGTCAGAGACTCCTATATTTCAGCTAGGCAACTTTTCAGGTTGATCTGTATCTTCCATTAGGTAAACAATCATCTTCTGCAGACAGAAGGGAAAGCAATATCCACTCTGTGCTGTGGTAGTTTATCACTCTTAGTGTTAAGAACATGTACCTCATTTTCAGTCTGGATTCAGTCAGCTTCAGCTCCCAATCATTCATTCTTGTTTAACTCTCCCTTACTATATTAAAGGGAGCTATTGTAACCAGAATCCTTCTTTTTTTTTTTCTACAAAGGTGCTTAGTATCCACAATAACAAAGTCACCTCTTTCTGAAGAGATGAATAGAATAGTTTATTCTTCTATGTGAAAAAATCCTTAATTTGTAAATAATTTGAGTGACTTTTTTCAGTTTTTTCTCCAATTTGGACATGCAAGTTCAGTCTCTTCAGTGCGCTGTACACAGGTGATGCGTGGCCATGGTCAGTGTTTCCTGTTACAAGACTAGTAATTTCATGGCTGTATGAAAAATATCAACCTCAATTTGCCATTACCTTGTCAGTTTTAAAGTTACTTTCCAGATATAAATGTAAGTGGCAATATAACTCACAAGGCAGTAGGGAATTGGGCCCTGAGGTTAGAAAGACTATATTTGGGTGTCACGAGAGAGCATAACTCAGAGTAATGGGATAAAATTAAGCAAGGGAAAATTTAGTCAGACTGGAATGAAGTATTTCTTAACTGTGAGATCTATTAGGTTGTAGAATAATCTTCTGTGGGAATTGATGGAGGCCTAGTTACTTTAGACATTTAGAACTAAACTTGTGAAAACACTTAAAGATATTCTGTCAGGAATTATCCTGCATTGCCAGAAGGAAGGATCAGATGACCTAGTAGGTCATTTTCATCTCCAGTTTCTGTGATTTTTGTTGTACAAAGCCCCACAAACTGGCAATTTTTATCAAAGTCAAGAGATGCCACTAAACCCTGTGTCAGAGAAAAAAGAGTGAATTACATCATTTGCTGGTAACTGTTCAGGAATCCTAATCCAGTATTTCTGTGGGCCAGTAAAAACAACCGGTTCTGAGGGCTGCATGCATAGTTTGTGTCTGAAAGAAGAAGAAGCATCTACTAATGGAAAGTATCAGGGTAAACAGCAAGTGAGTTATGAATAGGATCTCGGAGAAGAGGAGTAGGAAAGAAAAAATCAGAAGGGACCTGACATGCCTAATAATGTCATGAGCAAGTTATTAGTCAGGAATGGATCAACCTGAAGTAGAGTAGATGAAACCTTAAGCTGCACTCATCCAGACGGGAAAATTGGATGGTTTGTATAGGCTTTGATGTACGGGCATTGATTCATATAATTCATATTACCAATTGAAGTCATAATTAAGATGAAACCAAAACCAGGGTCTTTGCTAAGGGTTGAACAACAACCCAAGTCATGATCTCTACAGAAATATACTAGTGGACAATGAGTCTAGCAGAGAGAGCTGTAAAAAGAATATCGGTAAATAACACATTAGAGAAGGATCACACAGTTCTAAGGTCCATAAGTTGTTTTTCCTTGTTTTTTGTGTGTGTGTGCTTTAAAGTGGTTTGTTCCTAAATTTGCTCCCCACACATATAACACACAGCACTCCCTTAATTATTGTTTTTATTCTTTCGTCTGCATGAGGAATCACTAAGCAGTTCATTGCTTATTATTCCTGTTGCTCAACTTTTGCATTTGTCTCTTCTCCTTATCTCTCTAAACCTACCTGCAAATAAAAAACAACAGGTTCCTGTACTGGGTTTGGGTGGGATGGAGGAGTTAGTTTTCCTCATAGCAGACTGTATGGTGCTGTGGTTTGGATTTGTTGTTCAAATGTTGTTAACACATCAATGTTTTGGCTATTGTGCTGAGCAGTGTTTGCGCAGCACCAGAGCCTTCTCTTTTTCCCACCCTGCCTGCCCCTACTGGAGGCTGGGAAAAGGTTGGGAGGGGACACAGCCGAAATAAATTCACCAAAGGTGTATTCCCTACCGTATAATGTCAAGCTCAGCAATAGGAACTGAGGGTAGAGGAAGAACAGGGGAAGGGTGACCTCTGCTCCAACTGGCTGGGCATTGGTCTGCTTGGCAAGGTGGTGATTGCCATTGCATCACTTGTTTCTTTCCTCTTTCTTTCATTTATTAAGCTGTCTTTGTCTCGACCCATGAACCTTTTCACTTTCGCTCTTCCTATTCTCTTCCCGTCCTGCTGGTGGGTGGGGAGTGAATGAGCAGCTGTGTGGGTGTTTAGCTGCTGGCCAGGATCAACCCAATATAGTGCCTTTTCCTCGTTAAAAAAAAAAAAAGGGCAAAGAAACAGTCAGACAGGGTTCTAAACCTCTCAAAACTCTGTACCTTCTACATGCTGTAGCTGTCATTCTGAAAACAGGTCTGGCCAATCCAAAATACATGATAACACTTATATGTGCACCCAGTTCCTCATCAACACAGTAGTGCTTAGGCTCTTTTGTTCTGTTTTCAGAGTTCCATTTTGTCCCTGTAAGTAACCTAAATTGAGACAGCCTCTACATCTCACTGGCTATTGCAGATGTTATATCGGGGCTTCTTCTGAAAACACCCATCACTCCGACATCTGCTGGCATCTATCACATTAGGGAACATGAGGCACAAAGCAGTGCCCAAGCTGGGCTGCTTACAGCTGCTAGCCACTCAGCTGGAAATACACTCTTGGTAGAGGGCAGGGTAGAGTGAGGAATTTCAAACTCTGCTCTTGAGAGACAACAGAGACATTTTCCTACGAATATGTGCAAGTACAACCCCTTTGCTCAGCTGAAAAATCTGAGATCAACATTTGAATCCCAGATTAAACATTCAATCCATTGCAGATGGATGATCCCAAAGCAGTTCAGGCACTGTGATGTGCACCTACTTCCCTAGATCAGTGGATTAGCCAACTATGTTTTTTTCTGAGTATTAACTTATGTCATAAGTTAATTTTTACTTTTCTGGTAGTAATACTGAAAGCATTTGCATTCCAAAATATTTCTTCTGAGAAGAATGTCACATTCAGATGACATTTTAACATATTTATAGCCATGAAAGCAGCAGGATAAGAAGTGCAGGGAGAAAAGTAATAGGTTCATCATTTCATCGGAAAACTCTTTAAATAGCCTCATTTGAGAGCAAACAACAAAAAAACCCCAGGTATACAGGTTGAAAGAAAAAGATAATTTACCACCAGGTGTCAGTAGTTGTTTTTTTATTATAATGAAAGGTTTAATATCAACGCTGAAAAGGTAGCGGTTAAGCCAAGGAAGTCACAAAATTAAATGGATTTTTTTAATTGTTTTTGAGACCAGGAGTTTAAAAATGATCAAGGGAATTTGTCTTCCTACCTGTATAATAAACAATAACAAGACACTGTCAGTGTATAAATTTATCTTTCCCCTCCATTTTCTATTAAATCATTGGGGTTTTTTTTCCGAATTACACTGTCCTTTAAAGAAAAGAAAGTAGGGTTGATGCTAATGCATCTGTGATCAACTCATGCAAAAAGTCATTGGGACCTGGTAGGTCTTGTTTATTTTTGTTTGATCACCTCCACTCTGCTCTACCTATGTAGTACTAACATCCTTCCTCCAAAGTATGATTAAAGATAGACCTTCCTCCCAGCTACTTGATCTCACTGTATGACAGGGTAGCAAGAACAGCCTGGTTAACCCGGTTCTGTGGCAGTCATAAGTTTCTGTTTTCAGCTTTTATGTTTAAGATTTACTTTTAGATTGTTTTCTTCATGGCTGCAGAGGGAGTTCACTTGATTTTTACAGTGACATAAATAAAATGTACCTCAGCATTTGTAACTTTAAACCCCCGAGACTTTTCCTATTCAGGAGGCAAAGATTTACTCTATATCTAAAGAGAAACATCACCACTCCCCTCCTCAGCTAACACTGACTGGTGTGAAACATATGACACGATCTCATGCGTCACAGATACATCTATACCATACTCATATCTTCATCAATGATCTGTATGAAGGGATCAAGTGCCCCCTCAGTCAATTTGCAGACAATATCAAGTTGACCAGGAGTGGTGATCTGCTTGAGAATAGGAAGGCTCTGCAGAGGGATCTGGACGGGCTGGATCAATGGGCCACGGCTGATGGTGTGAGGTTTAACAAGCCAAAGTGCTGGGTCCTGGGCTTGGGTCACAATAATCCCATGCAGCACTACAGGCCTGGAGAAGAAGGTCTGGAAAGCTTCCTGGTGGAATAGGACCCGGGATTGCTGGTTGATAGTGGCTGAATATGAACCAGGAGTGTGTCCAGGTGGTCAAGAAGACCAATGACACCCTGGTCTGTATCAGAAATAGTGTGGCCAACAGGACGAGAGAAGTGATTGCCCTTCTGTACTTGGTGATGGTGAGGTGACACCTTGAAACCTCTGTTCAGTTTTGGGTCCCTCAGTGCAAGAAAATCATTGAGGTGCTGGAGTGTGTCCAGAGAAGGCCAATGGAGCTGGTGAAGGGGCTGGAACAAAAGTTTTGTAAGAAGCAATGGAGGGAGCTGGAGTTGTTTAGCCTGAAGAAAAGCAGGCTCAAGGGGGACGTTATCACCCTCTACAAATAGAAAAGAGTTGATCTCTTTTTCCAGATAACAAGCAACAGGGTGAGAGGAAACAGTCTCAAGTTGCACTGGGCTGAGGGAGATAAAAATTTCTTCACTGAAAGGATGGTTAAACATTGGAGCAGGCTGCGCAGGGAAGTGGTTGAGTCACCAAACCTGAGTATTTAAAAGGTATTTAAAAGATATTTAGATCATAAAATCATAGAATCATAGAATCAGCTGGGTTGGAAGGGACCTCTGAGGTCATCAAGTCCAACCCTTGATCCAACACCGCCATAGTTACTAGACCATGGCACTAAATGCCACATCCAGTCTCATCTTAAAAACCTCCAGGGACAGAGAATCCACCACTTCCCTGGGCAGCCCATTCCAATGCCTCATTACCCTTTCTGTAAAGAATTTCTTCCTAATATCTAACCTAAACCTCCCCTAGAACAGCTTAAGACTATGCTCTCTTCTCTTACCTGATAGGTCCCTGGGAGAAGAGACCACCCCCCACCCGGCTACAACCTCCTTTCAGGTAGCTGTAGAGAGTGACGAGGTCTCCTCTGAGCCTCCTCTTCTCCAGGCTAAACAACCCCAGCTTCCTCAGCCTCTCTTCATAGGACTTGTGCTCAAGCCCCTTCACCAGCCTCTTTGCTCTCCTCTGGACTTGCTTCAACACCTCGATATCCTTCCTGAACTGAGGGGTCCAGAATTGGACACAGTGCTCCAGGTGTGGCCTCACCAGCACTTAGTACAGGGGGAGAATCACTTCTCTGGTCCTGCTGGCCACACTGTTCCTGAACCAGGCTAGGATACCATTGGCCTTCTTGGTCACCTGGACACACTGCTGGCTCATGTTCAGCTTCCTGTCAGTCCAAACTCCCAGGTCCCTCTCTGCCTGGCTGCTCTCCAGCCACTCTGCCGAGCCTTTAGTGCTTCAGGGGATTGTTGTGGCCAAAGTGGAGGACCCGGCACTTGGCCCTGTTGAACCTCATCCTGTTGGAATCAGCCCAACTCTCCAGCCTGTCCAGGTCCCTCTGTAGAGCCCTCCTGCTTTCTAGCTGATCAACACTCACCCCCAACTTGGTGTCATCTGCAAATTTGCTAATGGTGGACTCAATCCCCTCACCTCAATCATCAGTAAGGATATTAAACAGAACTGGGCCCAACACTGATCCCTGGGGCACACCACTAGTGACCAGACACCAACTGGATGCAGCACCGTTCACCACCACTCTCTGGGCCCGGCTCTACAGCCAGTTCCTAACCCATCACAGAGTGCCCCTGTCCAAGCCGTGGGCTACCAGCTTTTTCAGGAGTATGCCATGGGAGACGGTGTCAAAGGCTTTGCTGAAGTCCAGGTAGACCACATCCACAGCCTTCCCCTCATCTACCAGGGGGGTCACCTGATCATAAAAGGAGATCAGGTTGGTCAGACAGGACCTGCCCCTCCTAAACCCGTGCTGGCTGGGTCTGATCACTTGTCTATCCTGTAGGTTCCGTGTGATTGCAGTTAGGATGATCTGCTCCATAACCTTGCCAGGCACTGAGGTCAGGCTGATGGGCCTGTAGTTTCCCAGGTCCTCCTTCTGGCCCTTTTAGTGGGTCAGTGTGACATTCGCCAACTTCCAATCATCTGGGACCTCCCCAGTGAGCCAGGACTGTTGATAGATGATGGAGAGCGGCTTGGTAAGCTCTTCCACCAGCTCCTTCATCACCCTTGGGTGGATCCCATCTGTCCCACAGACTTGTGGGGATCCAAGTGGCTCAGCAGGTCGCTAACTGTTTCCTCCTGGATTACAGGGGGTTTATTCAGATTCTTATCTCTTTCTACAAGCTCCAGAAGCCAGTTGTCCTCAGGACAACCTGTCTTGCTGTTGAAAACTGAGGTAAAGAAGGTGTTAAATATCAGCCTTTTCCTCGTCTTTGATAACTATATTCCCGCCCATGTCCAATAAATGTGGTGCTTAGGGATATCATTTAGTGGGACTTGGCAGAATTGTGCTAACAGTTGGACTAAATTATTTGGAAGGTCTTTTCCAACCTAAAATAGTCTATGATTCTGTGATACAGGCATCCTCAACACCAGATGTACAACCACCGCAACCTCGTTCCTTGATTTAGAGAGGAGCTGTAATGTTGCTTTGTAAGGGCTTGTATGTTCTGTTGGAGGCATGCACGTATCAGCACAAGATACAAATCAAATTCACGCTGCCTGATCTGAGTGGATCTGTACACCAGAACTGCTCAGGAAGGTACCTACATTTGATTCCCTTAAAAGGTTTTTCACTGACGTCAGAACCTAGGGATTCTTGAGCACTGGTCCAGCTGATAAGGCCTTATGCTTTGTAGCAAAAACGTTTTCTTCCTAAACATCAGTTGCATTTGCTGATGTCTTTGTTTTATCATTAGGGAAATAGTGAAGGTGTATAAAAATTAGGGTTCTTTAATCAGATAGCTTTGGTTTAACTTTCAGAAGATATGTATGAACAGAAGATAAATATGTGAATAACTGGCCTGGATTATATGTCTGTACCTGAATTTCCCTGTGGGGAAAGTGGAGAGAAAGACACTGACTGTCTTTCTAAAGTGTTGCTAAGATTTACTATCAAAAAAATGCAGGAATAACAGGAAGGAAAGATCATCAATGACAGCTGAGCAGACCGTTAGTTAGGAAATGGTATGATGATCCAGGCTGACATTTTTATTGCTTTGTAAACTCATTTATTACCCATGTTATTAGTTCTGAGAATCAAAACAAAATGGGAAAGGAGTTGGCAGCAATGAGATTTAAAGGTTGGTGTGAACATCATTTCTAGGAAAGCTGATACAGAAGGAGCAGAGAAGTTCCAGATTGTTGAGTTTTTGGGAAAGAGACCATCAGAAACATTCTGCAAGTAAACTATGAGTGGCTGAATACATCAGTCTCTGGATATTCATTTTCATGTAGTATTGGACAACAAAGCTTTAACAGAGAAGGCTCCCTTTCTCAGTCAAATTACAGGCTGGACCCCCCCAAGCTGATGTGTCCCAAGCACTGGGAGAGCCTGGCAAAGGCTTGTCTCTGCTGAGCTGTAACAAGCCTCTTCACAGGGATTTGGAGATGCAGCTCCTTCTGTATCCAGAGTAGCACTGGAAAGATTTTTGTAAAATGTTTTGAAGTCTGACTGTGCCAGACCCTTGTGTCTGATGATTATGTTTGTTCAAGTTAGACCTCTGAGTTTATAACAATGGAATTATCTATTTTTCAGAACAATTAACACGATGCTATTGTATGAGCTGGAGGTTGGAGGATTAATGTGGTTTTATCTACAGTGCACTTTTAAAAGCTAATTAAGAATCATTCAGTTCACTCTGTACTAAAGACTGAGAACATTTCACGCTAGATGACTCTTGATCCTCTGAAGGAGCAGAAAGAGAGGGGGAGAGAGAAAGAGGAATGGATGAAGAGAGAATTGTAGAAAGAATGAGCTGGTATTCAAATAAACAAATACGTCATAGGGATGCAGTTAGTAGAAAGCAATAGAAAAAAAGTAATTCTGGTAACACTAGAGATAAAATTGTCTCTTGGACCAAAGGGCTAATCTAAACTATTAATCTGAAATATAATCAGTATTTGAAATTACAAGTTTTCCTTGTTAAAGGAAGAGAGATGAAAAGGAATAAAGAGAAGTGCTTCTCTAAGCCCATTGTTTTAGAGTTTAGAGACATGTTTAGAGACATGTTTTTGTCTCCTAGTGTTTGCAGAGTATCTCCTCCTTCTCCTCTCTCTCTCTTGTGCCTGACATTCTGGATATGGGGAAAGCCTCATTAATGGGCCTCCTGTCAGAGATGGGTCTTCTGGGAGAAGTATGCAAGCATGTGGAGCAGAGGTGGTACTTGGGTGCCAGAAGGACCCTGGAGCAGAAGGAGCTGCCTGCTGGTACAGGGAAGGATGTGGGTGGTGGTGAGAAGACAGCTTGCCCCGCAAGCACCTGGGCTTCAGGGATTGTAGGTGCCAGGGGAAGCAAAATGAGGCACAGAATCAGAGATATACAGAGGTAATGCAGAATTTGAGAACCAGGGCGAGGATTTTATTTTCCATACAGTGGTCTCTGCCTAGCCTTTTAAAGGTAAGAAAATTGAAAGTTGTTTCCTGCTTTTGGATGCTTATCTATGCTACTGCTGATTCAAGCACTTGGAGGTTCATTTTCTGTCTCTGTCCAAAGCATGTAAATACTATCAGACATTGAAGTGCCTCATTTCAAAACTGGGCTATGCACTATTATTCTGTTGATCAAATATGGTAATTATTTCAGGTTTAAAACCTTTTAGGGATAACAATAGGTGCTGCCAACCAAAGCTAGAAAGTACACATGCATTCAGAGCAAGCTGAATGAGGAATAACAGTAACATGTGTACTTAGGATATATTATGGATTACCATCCTCTTACACAAAGGCTAGTAAACTCTTCAAAATGCAGCAACCTACAGAGCTAATAAAAGGGATAGAAATGTGCGGATGTCTCGGTTTGTCTAATTTGTGTCTTTCTAGCGCTGGTAGGATGACTCACTGGATTTAGCAACTGCTTGTGAAGATGAACATATTAATAACTTTATGCTGTAGCTCTGCCATAAAATGTAATCTTTTACAATTCTGTATTCTCAAGTGAAATACAAGCTTAGAATCAGAACAAAATTAGAAAAGATATGTGAATTGCCAGCTTATTTTCTTTTAAAACCTGTGTTTATACATTTAAATATGCAACTTAACTTGGAAAAGAGTATTCCCTTTCTACGTCATCCCTTCTCCGGTGTGTACAACTCCCTACTATGAAAGACATTTAAATATAGGACTACCAGGATAGTTGTCCAAGGTAATTTGTGTAGGTTTATATTGTGACAAAACAGCAAGTAGAATCAGTGTTTCTAGGTATTCAGATGATGACCAAACCACTAAACTGATCATTTTTTTTCTCTTTGATTTTAATGAGACAGTTTCACAGATTGTGTAACTTACTGGAGATATCTTTGCATTTGTGCATTGAACATGCTTGGAAATTTACTGAAATAATGGGAAAAAAATTACAAAATTTTTAATGTAGACTAGACCCAAATGTTGATTTCTAATCTTATGGAAAAATCTATCTTTTTATGCATGACAGTCAATTATGTTTAGGATATTCACTAACACTAACTTTTAAAAAATTCTTTTCTGAGGATGAATAAAGCCTCAGAAAGATAACCATATATTTTCAACCACATTTAGTGGTTTGATATGTTAATGTTTCTATTTATTACTTAAGCTTAAAATGAGCTATATTTGTAAAATAATTCATGTAAAAGCTATGCTCGCCATTCAATCTGTTAATGCCATGTACCCTTTGAAACTACTTAGGCCTTTGATTGATTTAATGTATAAGTAAAAGCAGTGTTTCTAACATTTGTGTAAAAATCATAAACTCATAGAACTGAAAATTACATGTATTATATATTTATATATATAATATGCATAAAATATGTATATATGTCACATGCAAAACCACAATATAATATAATATAATATAATAAATATAAACATATATATCTATATAAATATACTGTGATATATCTGCATCTATGTATCCATATCTCCCACTTGGATTCTTAAATGATAATGAATTACATACACCCTTATCTCAAAGGCTTAAAACTTGAAAGTTCTTACACTAAATAGTCAGATATTAACTGCAGAAAAAGTCCAAGTTCAATTTCTTACCTGTTTTTTTAATTTCAGGGACAGCTGTCTTCTCATGAGTTTTCTCTTTTTTTCCTGTTTTTTCTAAGATTTAATTAAAGAAAGTAATTTGCTATGCTAGAACTCTGAATCATACACTCAAATATGTAGTCAGTCAAGTCCTGTTGGGCACATGCTGAAAAAAGTGTGACTTATTTGGGAGTTTAGTTCAGATTATTCCCTTATAGCATTTGCAGCCAACTAGCCCCAGATCAATCAGCTGAAAATGAAAATTAATCAGTATGCATCAACTATGGATGATTTGGACCCTTAATAATTCATCAAAGGCTAGGTGAAAATCATCAGTGCATGACTGTGGTACCTTTTAGCTTAAGCTCCAGTAGCAATGAGATCATTAAAAAATAATGAATGACTTAAATATTTTCACATGAAACAAGACCTTAGTGGATTTCAGATGCTTCCTGGGAATGAATGATCAAAATATTATTTAGATGGATATCATGGCTTTGAGGTTTGGTCACTGTAAGTTTCGATTCTGATTCAATAAAATAAATAAATAAATCAATCTAACTCACTTTTGGAAAGTGATGTGCCATGAATCGAATGATATCTTCCATGAGTTTTGTGTATTGCAGTATCGCTATGTCCTGCTATATACAGACTCTACTAAATTGTTTAAAAAGCCTATAAATGGCCACCAAACAAGACATTTTATTTGTCCAAAAATAAGTTTGGAAAATATTGGATGCTGAACATATCAGATACTAGATACTGAAGAAGTGGTAACATGTAAACAGTGACTAAGCAACTAAGAAAAGGACAGTACAGAGCCAGAAGCATAGGATTAACACATCAGAAAACAAAGAGAAATGAGCCAGGAGTGTGAGTAAAAGCTGAATAAGGTCAGTGAAAAACATTTCCAACTCATACCTTTCATCTTTGTTTCAGTCCTATTCCTTTTTTCATCGGTCTTCTTCTTTTCCTCTTTTCTCTCTAAAAAAGGAAATAGAAGTTCAGTTGACTATTTTTACATAGATACACACACACAAATGTGTATGTTTGTATGTATGTATACATTTGGGATGGGACTCCTTCTCTAACTGCAATACGTTCTAGATTTGATAACCTGGTCACTTACTACCAGCAGCTCAGAAGGACAGCTTAATACTCTGAGAGTGAATGTGGTGCAAAGGATAGAACTGGAATAAGTATGTACACCAGATTATTAATTAAGTAACTACTAATTCAGGAAGTTATGCCCATTAACATGGTGAAACTAAGAGTTTTTTGTGGTGACTCAATAGCCACGCGCCTGTTCTGCTTCTTTTGTAAAGTCTAACTGAGTGGCAGCAAAACTTGAAAGTGGTACTTGGGAACAAGTGTAGAATGCCATGATAAGCCTGCATGTACAATATATCTTTATAACACCTTTTATGAATTGAATCTTTGAAACTATCATTACAAGACTTCACTTTTTCACAGAGAGTTGCTGTTAAAGTATCATTACAAAAGAACATGACTTGTTCTTTTAAAAGCATCTGCCTCTATTTTGTCAATTAACTGAACAACAGTAGAAATAAGGGGAATATTTTTCCTTTTTTTACAACAAGCTACAACAATTTAATTACTAATTTCATTAATGTTTTTAATTAGAAAACTGAGAGTTCAGTAGAGGATATGAGGAAGCTGTAATTCTTACTTTTCCTTTGGGAAATGAATTCCTTTTTTGATGGGGAAGAATACAAGAATACAAGAGTAGCTAATCTAAGTGTTCTTTTAATTGCTCATCCATGAAAAACCAAATTTGTTACCATCAGGTTGTACTGCATGGCTTTGGGTGTTGATGTAGTTATACATAGAGAAACTAAAATTTTGTGATGTTTTACTGTTACATATGTGGATAAGAAACCAAATTTTACTATCTTACAAAAGAGAGAACCATAAACCTTGAAGCAAGAGTCTTTTCCTTAATTGAAAAATATTTAAGGTATGGAAGTCTTTTCAGATCCAAGAAGAAAATATACTCCTACTTCTTGCATAAACTAACATGAAGACAAGGGAAATATAATTAAAAAAACCAACTTACTTTTCACGTCTCTAGGTACCACAATAGACTTTTCTTCTGCATGAAAAAATACATACAAATGAGGAAAAAAATTAATCTGTATAACATCTTCCTAAACCAAAATAAATATATGCAAATTTGATTTTTGAAAAATTTAAAAATTACTGGCTCTATAGAGTACATGAATTCCACAGTCTGTCCATGGTGGTTTCATAAATTTTCTATTTTGCCTATCGTGGAGGCAATGTATTTACCAATATTCAGGGTCTCCCCAAACCACACTTGTTCTGATTTTCTGAAAGTAGGATTTAATGTTAAGCATAATCTTGATGTGTTACAGCCCTTTCTGCTTTAAACAGATTTGTTCAAGACATTTCTCTAGTTGTTGTCTTCAGAAAATGAAACAGAAAATCCTTACATGCATTCTACAGAATGTTTCTCCTGGTGTTTTATGTGCTTAGGTCTTCAGGAGTGTGCTTTGTGATACTCAGGTTTCTTAGACATGTATAGAGCACTACAGCTGTGTTCATCCTCCACAAACTTGTTTGGAGCTTCATTTTCTTGTATATTTGAATATTTTTGTTATTGGCTATCTCTAGGGTTCCAAGGAGTCTCTCTCTCTCTCTCTCTCTCTCTTTCTGACACGCCATTCGAGAAACTTGTGCTAGGAACTGTGGATGTCTCCTCAAAATGGAAGTCTCTCAGCTTCAGATTTCACCTAAGCTGTTCCACAGCTCCACTTTCCTGTGCAACCTGACCAGCCTGAGCGGTCATGTCTGCTAATGACCCATCAAGGATGCCAAAAATATCTCATGACTCACAATCACCCATTGAGGAACTCCCTACCCTGGAGGAGGTACTGGGCATTCCCACTCGAACCTGAGTGTATATAATCTTGGGGTCTTGGGACTTCTGGGTCCACTTGTTGGATCCAGAGGAGGACCAGAACCTCGACCAGACTGTGACCAGCACTCTCATCAACAGATTTTCCTTTCCTTTTACTTTGGACTCAGGGGGATCAATATGGGGCTCAACACAGCGGCCAAAGAACACCATTCTGTTCCTGCCCCAGGGTACTGGGTTATACATCTGGGTTTTGTGGTTTAAAACCAATTGTTTGTCTGTATAATTGTATTTATTGTATTATTTTTATTAAATTGTAACTCTGACTTATAATCTCTTTTGAGTTGGGTTCATTTCTCCTGCAGGTTTACGTTTAAACTAGCACACACCAGGAGTGCTAGTCCTGAACCACATTTTACAGATAGGGTGTAAGACAAAAAGACCTCATCTTCAAAAACCTGCAATACCTTTACAAGAATGAAATAGGGATATATGCAGCTGGTAGAGTACATTACAGAATCAGTCAGCCAGGCAAGCAATGGACTTTTCACTTAATCAAGGTTTTTTTTTCTGTAGGCTCTGGCAGAAGTTGAGCTTTACGTAGTATAAGAAGTACAGTGATCACAAGAAATGTGAATTAAAGCAGTGATGTACTACTGAATGGGAAATTCAGGTAAATTTTTTCCTAGGCGAAGAATAAGAACAAGCAGCATAGAGTAGTTTTCCTGAGAAGTGACTGAACTGAACAGCCATTAGAGCAAAGAAGCATCTAAGATGGAATTATTTATTTACTCATCTTTGACAATGTCTTTGTGTTGTTCTCATTGAACAGCAACTAATTCTTGAACAACAGTGGGAGAGGAGATAGCAGAAGCATGTTAACAATGCAGTACTTGAAAACAGGCCTTGTGAGACTGATCTGCTACTGTGCCAGCAATGAGTGGAATCTAAATTTAGGGATGCTCATGAGTTACTGGGCATAGTGTCATGGGAATGCTGCATAGGAACTGGAAGAAGAAGGTGCTCTGAAAGTTTCTTCTCTGAATTGCTCCTGATGGTTCATGTGTTTATGGAAAAACTGACTCAAAGGAATTGTCAGCTCACCCCGTCTCCTCTCAGAAACCAAGGTAAGGAGGGCAGCAAAACACAGCCACGATTTCCTTCTTGTGCAGAGGCATGCATACAGCAAACACTGACTAGTGGGACTGAATGCCAGAAGTCTGGAGATGTTTTGGTTCACCAAACCTTTCTTAAGTTCAGGTACTTATATAGAGCTTATCTACATTTATCTAAACCCCTGTTGCCAGGAAATCTCAGGAGAAAAGCTCTTGTGAGAGATTTTAGATATTGCCTGACTTCGTGAAATACTACAACACCTTTTCTTGCCTACTGATTCTCATCCTGGTAGAATTAAAGAGCAGCAAAATATGTGTATAGTCACTTACACACAAACCAGAACAAAACAAACATTTACTTAACTTTTCCTGAGAAACCATAATTCAGACTGAACACAGTAACTTAATTCTGGTTTTCTCCAAACAGCTCTGTACATCTTAAGATGTCACTGGCATAATTTTAAAAGACCATTCCTTATTAATTTTTACGGGTTTACAGTTGTTCTTTGTTTTACTGGTGACTGCAATACTTTTCCTGCTGAACTCAATGAAAGTTTTGCTGTTGATTTCAGTGGAATTTGGATACCCTTTTAAATATTAAAATAACTAGTTGTGTTTCAGTTTTTGATGATATTTCTTTCCCCTTTGTGTTTTGCTTAGAGTGGAGACTGACAATGTTGCATTTTCAATTCCAAACAATTTAACACATTCACAAAATAAGGTCCCTTTAGGGTTACAAAGCTTCTGGAGGAATGGAAAAACAATGCAAGGAAATATTTCTGCTTAACTTAGGATGTCATGGAAACTCATAGTTTTAAGATTAAGTCTAAATGTCAATTAAAAATTTACCTCAACTGTCTCTTTGAAAAAAATCCCTTTCTGTGTCCTTGTTGGTCCAGTTATTTTCTCTATGAGAAATAATTCTCTCTAGATTCACCCAAACTACAGAAAGGTCAAGAAAGATCAAAGAAACCTAAATAATATTAAAGTTCTTAGAATTGCTTCTTTTAACACACAAACACATACACGTGCACACACACATACACACTCACATGCTCTCTCTAACTTACAGGTGAATGCTTAGGCCAAAATGAAGTGCATTTTTTTGCAAAGCTCTGTTTAAGTAGCACCTTTTTTTTTTTTTCAGCAGAGTAATGAAATATGATTTGTTCTCATATCGAGCAAGTGAGAGATTATTGAGGCACATGGATAATTTGAGATATAGCAGAAATCCTAGGCAATTTCTCCAGCTTGACTTTGCTTTTTGAAGCTGCTTTACTGTTTTCAAATCCCAATCTGAAACACTATTTGGCAGCTGTGAAGATTGTTTATGGAGATATTTTTGAGGTCTGCAGAATCTATGTAATAGCAGTACCATGCTTGAAATTCCTAATGTTTTCATGTGACCTACATAAATGTTTCTCATTTCTTCCTGTAGTGATTATAGGCTCCTTTTTCATGGCTCTGTTGAATTAAGCATCAGAACTGTTTGCTAATAGCATGAAGCCATATGTTGCCCTCACTAAAAAACACAGTGGGGAGTAAAGGGATAAAAATACCAGTGCAATGAAGCCAGAGCATGCATGCCAAGAGAAAAAAGAGAGGGCAGGCCAATTTACAAGACAAGACCAGTAATAGGAAATCCACTGGACAGTAGTCAATGGCAAACATGATGCAAATATGATTTGACAGAGAATTAAATTCCCAGGGGAACACTGACTTGTGGTACAACCTTCACTAAAGAGAGCAAACCAACAGAGTTAAGGCAGCAGTTAGCCTTCTCCATCCTTATGACTAACATTCCTACTAGGTAACATGAATCAACAGCAGCACCAATTGTGTTACCAGTGCTGGGAAGGATATTGTTGTCACTTTTTATGGGGCTTACTTTTGAGCAAGAATGTCTGAGCTTTATTAATGGAATGATGCAGGACCTCTTCTGCAGGAGTTTCTCTTTTCTTTCCAAAGAAAAATGGAATTTCTGCTTTTGAAAGCCCAGAGAATCTCAACCAAGTAAGTATTTTTCCATTTGCAGGTACAATATATGCAAAATATTATTGCTTTTCTGTAATATTTAAAAAGCATTTGAAAAAGTTAAAATAATCTTCAGAACTAATTGTTTTTATTTTATTGGGTAAATTTTGGTGAATATTTAAAATGGATAATCTAATATTGTAAATTGTATTATTATTATTAATAATATTAATGATGAGAAACCAAATATGTCTAATCAAAATAGGCATCTTCATAAATACCTTTCTACATTTGAGTAAGTTTTTTTCTAGTGTCTGTTTAACTTTTTGTATTTTATGATAGAATAAAAGTAGTACAGAAGAGCCTCATGTCATTAAGGAAAATGTCAAGGGCTTTCTGAAACCATGACAATTTAGGGTTTTTTTCATCTCAGCTAAATCATTAGAATGTACTGCTTATATGTCTAATCTAAATCATTAAATAACTCACTTTGAAACCTTGTTCGTATTATTTCAAAGGTTTTACTGTCTTCAGTACAGACTCATGGAGATTTAAGGCCCATGTTTCTCAAAAAACCTTGTTATGCTACATATAATGTGTTAAAACTAACCAAACTGTTCCATCTAATAACCTAGATTAAAACCTAGCCTGTTGTATTGGGCTATTTCTCATAGCACTATTTTTATCTTTTTTTTATTATTATTATTTTTATTCTCTCTTGGATTAAAATTTATCAGAAAATGGATTTTTATCCACAACTCATGTCAGTATTATTAGGAATACTTCAAATTGGAAGAATTTTTTCAAAATTGTGCTTTTTGGAAAGGTTTTGGTTGTATCTTGAATCACTGTCTTTCACTGGAAGGATTTTTTTTTTAGGGCAATTGATTTTATAGTACAAAGGAAAAAAATGAGTTTTTTTAATAGAACAATCTTTGTACAGAAGAGAAGGCAGACATCAACAGACTGTACAGAAGATTGATTTGTACAAGATTTATACACTTCTATACATCAAGGAAGCTTTGTCAAAATTTGTATTGACTTTAGTAATTTAAATATTCTTGGCTATATTCTGTAATATTATATTCATGAACAGGGGTATAGACTAGAAATTCTTAAGATAGTCGGATAGTGTACATTCTATACAGCAATAAACATAGATGTAGTTGCCAATTCAGCCTCCGCAGGAGTTTTGGAGGAAGTTAAACATATTTCACAGCAATTCACTTTATTACATTCTGCAAAATTTGTCATTAGAGGATTCAAACAGTGACCTAGAAAAAATATCTTTTCCTCATAGGTTCCCTGAAGATGCTTCAGAAACTTTAATTTTTTTCTTTTTTTTTTCCTTCATTTAATATCACAAATACCAGCAAGATGGCAAGGAACAGCCGGTATACTTCAGTCAAAGAAGGGGGATATGACAGAGCCTGTCACAATGCATTAACAAATCAGAATGGTTATGTTGATGACTCTTCCATTATCAGTGCTATCTTACTTCAAGATGCAAGTACAGAGTTCTAGGACAATACAACCTGGAAAATCATACTCAGATACAAGGCCATTCTGAGGTTTTTCATGATACAGGGCTCTTCAAAGTGGTATAAAGCAAAGTCTGTTTGAGATCATATGTAATATTCATTAAGATTCCTTCCACCAGGAGAAACATTTTGATAAAGGCTTCTCACAAAAGTGCTGTGATCTTGTGAGAAGGCAAAGACATACTATTCTGGAGCAATTAACATGAAGCCTTATGGATAACTACCTAAGCCTCTGAGCTTAGTTTTGACATTTCTTGTCTAACTGCAGCATCTTCCTGAGAGATTACCCTGCCATGTCAGAGAGCTTAACATGAGAGGACTATCAGAAAGGAGAGTCCTTCTTAGGTGAATGGGGAATGGAGGAAGCTAAAAGCTACGTGAGCTGAGTGAAAAAGTCAAGACCTGAGAGAGAGAATCACAGGGGATCAGTATACACTGCAAAGCAGTTTTAGGATACCAGTGAATAACAAAACACAAGAAATCTAGAGTTAAAAGAGGTGGAGAAGAGTACAGTCAAGGAAGAAGAAAAATATTAAAGTCAAAGTTCAGGAAGCCATGGAGAACTGATCTGTTCAAATTACAGGCGACACCAGTGTCCTCCCTAGATGGCAGCATCAGAGTGTCAGCTAAGCTGAGAGCACTGTTCCCAAGTCCTTGTAAAAGCTCCAGAAAAAGATAAGATAAAGAATTTAGAAGTTATTTCACTTTGCAGTTTACCAAACAAGGTTTCCAAGCTTGAAAACTAGGTAGAAGTTAGGTATCAATGCCTTTCTCTACACAAATTTCCTTTTCCTGTTTCTCTTGTTTATTGTTACAGGATCTTTTGTTTTGTTTTATTATTCTCTTCTGTTGGTGACCTGAAACTTCAAACTCTTTGTTGAACTTTGATGGTAAGATCTTTGAAAAGAGCCAAAGAACCATGAAATAGGAGAGCAATGATCTGTTCTTTTTCTTTCTGACTGGATGAATACAAAGCATTTTGTGTTTTGACCAGGAGATAGCTGAAAATTTCACATACACACTTTAATGCCATTTATTGAATACTACTAGAATATAGTATACAAACTGGGATTGTCTTACATAATTACCCCTTTTCCAAAAAATTTGCTGTGGAGGTGAAGGAAGAGCAAATGGTAATGGCAAGGAGAGAAAGTTTGAGTTTTAATACATAATAACGATATACTCTTTTTCTAAGACCTCAAGAATTCAGCAGAACATAGTATCTACAGGGCATAGGATAGTATACAGGAAAAGCTTTCTATTTGAAGGTATCAAAAAATCTAAAAATTCTGGAGATATCTGGCACATTTACTGCCACTATTTTCACCTTATCAGAAAACAAGAATGGACCAAGGTCATGTAAGAAAGCAGTGGCAAAACAGAGTAAAAGTGAAAACATGTCACTCTAGAAAAAGAGTAAGATCCTTTCAGCCTTCACCAGTGGCATGATTATGTATATAGTGTCTGACTATCACTGAGTTGGAAAGCCCAGGGTGTAAATAGATTGGTTTCATAAATTTCCTGTGGGCTAACCATTCTGTTACTTCCTACCATTTTACCATTTTTTTTGGAACTGGTTTCTTCTGTCAGAGGCTGGGCCAGTCTTTTTTATAAAAAGTGCATTTCTCAGTTAATAAATGCTTCTACTTATTCCCTTTTCTGCGAACTTAATATACTATTTTCAATTATATTTATGATAAGAAGGATCTATGGTTCAATCTGCCCCTTCTCCTGATCAGGGATATTTAGTGATGTACCAGTCATAAAGGTGTGTAAGCACTAAGAAGTCACATGGAGATATCTCTTTATCTATTTCAGAGATTTATGTTTCTCTACCTAGTCCTCTTTTTCCCTTCTGATCTTGTGCCAAATATTCCCATAAATTACTTATTTTTTTTCCTCAGGGCTGAAATAAAACTTCAGGGTTTAGGGTTTCTAAAGGCAGTGTGACATATTTTCTCATATATGGAAAACACAGAATAGCACAATATAACAGCTTTTCACAGTAGCATTTTACAAGTAATTCTGCCTTCTTCATTTCCTTTAAAACTCTTGCATGAGCAGTATTGTATCTCAGTGACCAGCCTTGAGCTTTAAAGGAAATTCAGTTTTATGGTTCTGAGCAGATAATATGCCCCCCCAATTTGTTTGCCAAAGGGGTATCTAATTTACATTCCCAATTACCTCAATTGCACACATAAATGAGCTAATGAAACACATAAATGTATAACTGGTCATAAATAGTAATTTCTAAGTGCAATTGCAGTAATTGCATGCTCCTCATGATTTTGAAAATCAAGAACCTAATGTTAATTTAATGCTAGTTCATCTTGTATAACAGTTATATTTAAAGCAGAAGTTTATCACTCAGCAAATGTGGCAGTCTTGTTCTATTATGTCTTTTTTCCATTACGGTTAATTGGTGGATAACAGCGTTTAACATTGCAGGGACTTCTTTCTGCTGATAAGCAGGGATCAGGCACTTTCCTAAAATAAACAGGACTGCAAATCTATTTATAAACTATATCGTGTCACAATAACAGCAGTTCTACACTCCTTTAAACAACATATTTAAAAAGAAATATTCATTTGAGGTAACGAGATTTTGGAGAAAGAGATAATAAGCCACATAACTATTTTTGTCCAAATGTTCTGGTCACAATAATCACATCACAGAAATATCTAATTAACGCTTTGTTTTAGTCACAGGTCCTGCCAAAATCTAAGTCTCATTTTCTGTTTCCAAATGCAGTTAAATCTTGTAGCTCTTGTTACTTATTCTGCTGCCATCCCATCTGTTTTTCTCTTAGACTACAATTGATTTCTGGATAATGTAGAACTAAGACCGCCATGAGAGAGATTAACAAATACTGTGGTGTGACTGAATTACTCTGAAGTATCATATGAAAACTTCTATACAATTACTTGAAAAGATTCATGTGTTATTAAATTTGTATTACTAAAATGTATGGTATAAAGACCAAGAATGTATATTGCAGTAGTAATTCTAAGTCATTGGATGTAGTCCATTTTAAAATTAAAATGCGTATTTCAACCACTTTACTGTTATGGTTAGACTATAAACAATATAATTAAATGGCAGGGATTATGTTTTAATCTCTTGAAGGTAAGATCTGACTTTGTATTTGTCTTTTACTGGTTTTAACAATAGAAATAGGGTTGATAAATGCAGAGCCAGAAATATTATGTTCATTATTGCAGATAATGCATAGAAACGTTACCGAATAACAATAGCTGAAAGAGTAATCCAAAGTATATTAAGAGGATAATGTTGATTATGTTTGTAGTTAGATAACTCATGGCTGAACACCATTCAAAGCATTTTACATATTAGGCCTCAATTCTGTAATCTGTTTCACTCAGGAAATCCCCCAAACCATCTGTGGGTGGCTACTACCACAAGGAACACTTAGGTATTGCGCATATTTCAGTGTCCCAACCCTAATTATTAGATCAGCTTTTTAATATAGGTTATACTTACAAAAAATAAAAATAATAATTAAAAAATCCATTAGGACAGATAGACAAGTTAATGAGAAGAAGCCAATAAAAGTAGAAAAACTCAAACTTGCCGTCAACAGCTGCTGGTTTCTTTCTTGGACTGTGTTCTAGAAGAAGACGAGGTGGTACAAATTCCTTATGTCCTGCGTACAAGTATACGGGTTAAGAAGCATAGAAAATGTATTCACTAACAGGCTGAGCAGTTTCACTGGGAGACAATTCTGAACTCTTTTCAAAATTGTTCATGTTTAAAATATTACACTGTGCATAAAAGCTATTATCTTTCTGACACCTTAGGAAGGAAATGTATTTCTCAACAAACAGAGTAATTTATTTTTAAGAGACACATTTGAAATCAATGAAGTCTAGGTGACTCAAGCATATGCTGAAATGCTTACAGTTTTATTTTTCTTCATTAAACTCAAAACTGAACTATAATACTTTGATAATAAGGTTACATATTCATGATACCTCTTCTACAGTAAAGGCTTATTTTCTTCTGTCAAACAAATGATCTTCAGCAGTTCCCTAAAGTCCACTTATTATGAACTCCTTGAAACACCAGTAAAATGATGATGTTTCTCATCCTTAAGGGTTATTCTTAATTAGGCAATACCAACCATGTCATGCATTGTAAACACTGAGGTCCTGATTCCAGCTGCTGGTTGAAACACCTCTACTCTCTCAGACTGTTCAGCTGGGACTTCCTGTACTGTCTCAGCCTACGTGCAGATATCATGCTTTATAACAAAATATTTTTCACTTCATTTCTACAAAGATTCTCAAGCTGATTTAGCCTACTCTTATTACTTACACTTATTTTCTAGTTTCTAACATGTTTTCAGTCTCATTTCCTTTTAATTCCTTTCTCTGACATTTATTCTCAGTAGCTATCACGTCATTGTCATTTGGAAAGTACATTTTTTTGTGACATGAGAAATAAAATTAAGTAGTTAAATATAATATTGATTCAGTCTTAGGTACCAGCATACATTCACTGCACCAGAGTTCACATGCAATCAGGTTGTTAAATCTCAGCTCCAGCTCCACATCAGAAGCTCAAAGTCATGCCTCATGCTTTATTTCTCAGAAGAGAAATTAAGATCTTAATGGGCCTTGGAAACTGCAGCATCTTACTTACCCCTCTCATTTTACAAAGGTATGTGTACTCATGGGGAATGCATGAGAAAAACATCATCTTGGAGACAGCAGTGGGATTTGAGCATCATGGTCTTAATGTTATTGCATCTCATCAGCATATGTACAATTGCAGGCATGTGGTTTAGTTCATCCAGTAATTTGTATAAAATATCACGTACAGAGTAGCTCAGACTTGACTCGTGCCTGAGCTACTGAGAAAATGTTAACACATTGGTAAAATCAATGCTTGAAGGTGCTTTGCAACAAATAGTAAAAATCGGGTTTTACACATAATTCCTGTCTTGGCAATAATGAAAAGTGGATATTTACCAATCTCATATTAGAATAACTATAGTCTTAAAATGAATGTTAGGCAAACTTTAGGAATCCAGGTATTTAGCTATGATTTTCCAAACACTTTATGTCGTAAAAAAAAAAATCTTGAAGTTGCAAACTCAACTAATGATCCACTGAACACTTTTGTTACCAACCAAAATAGAAAAATTATGTTAATAACATTTGCCAAAATACAGAAACTTCATCAACTGAATTTCTAGTTCAGAATGAAAACAAAAAACCAACATAAAAATTAATAAAGAGTGGGTAATCCTATACTTTCTGTTAGGTTTGATCAGACTAAAGATCACTTTTTTTTCCCCCCTAAACTAGATCACTTACCCCCAGGTAGGAAAATTGATCTATAAGTTGGACTAGTTGTTTCATGTGAAAGATGATAAAGAGCAGTGGCTCAGATTGTTGAGTGGATGAGTAATGAAGGATAATCAATGATTTGGACTGCTGTGTAGTATCTACAGTGTGAGGCAATGATCTAACACCTCTAGGTCAAACTGAAGGCTGGCTCCATTATCTTCTTGTTCTTTACTGTAGCAGCAGTTTTCTAATGACTGCACCAGTGTGAATATACTGCCAGTATGGTACCACTTATTGCTAATGACTTGTCAAGTTTTATTTTATAGTTTTACAAGTTCTAAGAAAATAATTTATTTCATGCAAATTGACCACATGATCCAATATCAGAGTGTTTTAAGCACAAAAATCTTAAGCTTCACACATCAAAAACTTTCCCTTAGGCCAAAATGTTTGTTCTGAGCAGGTTCCTATCCACTCTGATAAAAGGCTTCTTTAATGTCTCCATGTCTTATTAAATGTCTCTATATTCACTTTGATGGGATTGCAAAGGACAGTAGCTGAATAAATATTTTATTCATTCTTTTGATGAAATATGTTAAAGGGGATAACCTAAGTCAAATTTCTTTTCTTTCCTTTTTTCTCTCCTCTTTAAGTTATAAAGCACAAGTGGTTTTCTGCAGTACAGATGGCTCACAAATAGAACCGAAGAATTGGCTTCAGCAGATCAGACCATTAGGATTAATGGTGTCTGCTATCTTGACTCCAGCAGTGGCCAGTTGGACACATATCCATGATGTAAATGAGAGGAAGGCAGGATGCTTTTAATGCTCCCAGTGGACAACCAGATTAGTCCATGAATCATGAGAAGTCATTATCCAGATTACTGTTATTATTATTGGACATACGTTTATCTGACTGCTTTAGAAATGCAGCAGAGCACTGCATAGTTATTTGCTTCTCATTTCAAATGTAGACTTTACTTTTCTACTATGAGATAAGATGAAAAGGTTCATTTAACTTGGTTTTTTTAAAATTTTTTTTAAACTTTTATTAGGGCTTGATTGCTCAAAAAGACGTAATTGCAAACACAAAAATGGGCACACATTTCTATGCCTAATCTGTTCATACAGTTCCACAACATTTACAGGCATAATCATTCCATGCATTTTTGCTACAGATATCTCTTTCGTATATGATATTGTAAACAGTTTTCTAACAACAAATTACATCAGATGACAACTGAAATAGTGAAATATTTTGGTTTTAATCTCATGGGAATGTTCTCATCAGAAGAAAAAGTGTCACATTAACACACAAGTAGCTTCTTCCACTGCCTGAAAGGCAAGAAATATGCTGCAAGGATGAGTAGAAGGTTTAAAACACTAGATGGTAACATGAATACTTAACTGAAAATAAGCTACGGACCTCAAGCTCTGCGAAGCTTCTGTCATTGGTGTTTATTAAATCACTTGAGATGTCTTGAATAAATTAATTCTGACTTGGTTTATTAATATTTTAGATTTTTTATTGCATGGTAAGGAATACAAGACAAAATTTAATTACCTTAATTTTCTCAATCTAGGAAGTGTCTTTCTATGTGTATCAAAAATGTCATGTCCAGACATTGTGGATAAATTGAATTTTTATGACAACAGCAAATCATATGAGTTTTCTTTCTTCCCTGATCTTTTGAGTTCTATTTGTCAGCAGCAACCTTAATAAATTAAGTGTCAAACTATATCTTTCTAATTCAAAAGATCATGAGATAAAATAAAATACTTCTAAAATTGTTATTATCAAACAACTAAACACATTGTAGACAGATGAATATTCCAATTGGATATAGAGAGAAGTAATGCCACCCCAGAATGTAACATGTGGAAATACCACTCCTATGACTGTTCACTTCCTCATACCTATATAGCAGTTATTTAAACAGAAGGAATCCTACAGTCCAGCAGCACCAACACTTTGTTACCGTGTCTCTCTGCGGCAGCAAAATGTCTTCAGATAAATCTCATTCTGCTCAGATGTGATGTCATTCTCTAATGATAGTAAAAATAATTGAAATAAAATAAATGTGCTCTTTGCAGAGTCGTTTGTTACAAAAAGTAAATTCAAATCAAATGTTTCATGAATCTTGGAACAAGATATGGATCAACAGAATGAGGTAAGACTGCCAAATATGCTTTTAGAGGACTGAAAACTTCATGAAGGCCAAACATTTTTTCCAGGCTTCCAGTTTTGACATGTAAGATGCTAGAAGTTAAATGTGAGTCTCTCTCTTGCTATCAGTCGTTACTCTCCAGACATTAGACTGTCATTGTGCTGAGGAAGGGTTTCTCTGCTTAGTACATGTGCATGAAAAACTATGAGCAAACTCTTTTTCATTAAGAAAGAACAGCTGTGGATCAAGAGGTGAGATTGTGCAACTGTACTGAACAATGCAAATGCTCATTTTCAGGAAAGAATGAGTAGATATACTGACACCCGTACAGGTATTCTTTCCTTAGGAACATATTATGACATAAAGGTTTTATGCACACTAGTAATTAAATGGTGCCTGAGAACATTACTGGGCTCTGGAATTCAGACACATATCCTGCAACATTTTTTTGAATAGTCCCTGACAACTTGGACTTGTGCTAAGTAGCAATGTCTCAAACAATTAATTGGCTCAATTTAGGAGTTAACAAGGGCCAGGGACCACTCCCAACAGACAGCCAGGCGACAACCAACCCATTTCGACCTTGAGGAAGTGAACTGGATGCGGATCACTCTATGACAGAAGAAATCGTATTCAGGGAACAGTTGAACTGAGTTTGATTTACTAATCTAGATGTAATCCACAAGTCTTAAAAGTGATAACAAAATTATATCAAATGGAAAAAATAATTTAAACAGTGTCTTAATGACCTATATGGAACTGAATTTTTGGCAGTGGTAGATGGAATTAATGGATAATAAAATTAGGCTTTTAAGAAAGTATATCTTGGAAGCCAACATACATTTCAGTTTTTCAGTTGCACTCAGGATCTGGGTGCTATTAAATGAATAATTGCTTAATATAAAGTAAAACTCTGATTTTGGATAAGGTTGATGTTACCTAAGAAAAGACTCTGTACAGTGGTGCAGTGATTACCAGTACCAACGAAATCCTTTAAATTGTCATATTATGGTGCACACTGACTATCAACCAGTTATCTTTATGATGCATAAGAAAAGAAGAAAAGGGAAAATTACATGGATAATGCCAAATCTATATATCCATCTGTGTTCCACTGTATCTATGCATTTAAGTCCATTAAAAATATCACAGACAATTTTGGAACTCTTCATAGATCCTAACTTATGAGTAAAGCATATTATTGAGAGATGTTCCCTCAACACGCAGACAACAAAACAAGGCATTTATAAATAACCTTGCAGAGTTGGGAGGCCATTGATCTATTAAGTTGAAAGCAAGGACCAATAGGTTAAAAGTGAAGGTGTAGGAAGGATGGATGCAGATTGATAATGTAAATATAAATGCTGTTTTCAATGGAGTAGGTGGAGCAATTAAATTTTGCTTCTCAAGGCACCAAACAAAAAGTAGCAGCAACTTGACGGTCTTCTATTCTTAATACAAAGAGATTCGAGTTCATCCTTTGTTTTTGATGATGCATTCTTTTACATATTTACATGCAGTTATACCTACATAATATATAGTATGTATATGTGCATGCATGGGCATATGTGTACATATGCATACACATATATACACAAATACATATAGGTATTTATTTTGAATGAATTATAGAAAGGTTAGGGTTGGAGGGGACCTTAAAACCATCTATTTCCAAATTCCTGTCGTGGTTTAGTGATGTTTCTGAGCAGAAAATACTTGGTGATTGAACAGGTGTGAGATTCATTGTTGCAGATTCCTGGAGGTTATGTGAACATCAGTTAGTTGCTGCGTTTTCACTCAGCCACCAAATCCAATTAAAGTCACAGCTGGGAACTTGTTTGATATATCTTTTTCTTTTCCTGTGGGTTTATATCTCACACAATGCAAGTGTGAGCAAGTGTACAGATGAGGCAGGCAAGAGAGGCATGGGTAAAGTTATAGGTGTTTTGGTTTTTTCTCTTTTAACCTACAACCAGTACTGTGGGTCCAGAAATGTATGCAATATATTTTAGCTGCATGGCAGATCTGCACAGTTAAATCCAATTAAAATGATATATCTGTTGAGAACTATTTTACTGAGATTTTTACAACAAAATCCCTCTTTACTTCAATCCATACCTTGTGAAAGCTGTTCTAGTTTTTGTGTTCAAAAGACTGAAGTCTTTTAGGAGTTAAAAGGTAAGTATTAGCAATTTTGCCATTAAGTAAGAACTCACACAGCCTTTTCTGACATTAAAATAAAATTGAATTGAAAAAATTGAAAATTCAATTGCCTCCACTTCCTGCCATTATTTATCATGGGCATTTAGCAGATAAAAATAATCCTACATTTATGTTTAGAAATATCCAAAGAGGAATCCCAAAGAACTAAGTAGTAGGACAGTGAAAATGATGGGTTATTGTGTGGAAATGATGGGCTATTATAGTTATTGCTGCATACTTGAGTGTGAAAGGACTGTAAAAGCAGATTATAAAATGGAAAGCCATATTCAGCCTTTCTCTCCCCAAATAACCTTTAATAAATTGGTATCATATAGTTACCTCTAGCATAATTAACATGAATATTAGGAGTTGGTATAGATGCAATTTTTTCACAATATGAAGTATCCAAGGGAAAATAATTAAAACAGAGAAAGGAAAACACTGTAACTAAATACATGCAGCAGAATGGAGGGGACTGATAAGCTGTTATGATGAAAAGTAATAAACACATGGGATCACTGCTCAGTAATTTATAAGTTATTTGTATTTGGTTTATCTGTACATAGCATCATTTCAACTGTCCTTATTCCAACTACATCTAAGAAACATTAAGTGCTAAAGTCAGAAAAGCCAAAAGTAACTACTGCAAGAATGCTAAAACTTTGTGTTGTCTTCGAGAAAGAGTGCATATGCCAGGTTTTGCAAAACAAAGACAGCCTAGGATAGATAAAATCACTATAATAATTTCTTATAACTATACATATTTGCAGATAGTGAATATGTTTAATATAGAAATCACTGGAAGTCAAACTGAACCCAAATATCTCTGACCACAAGTCACAAAGTTTTTCATATCTTTATCTTTTTGCCAAAATGAAACAAGAAGTTAATGACAATCACCTAAGACAGTGAATCCATAACCATTTTTCAGCAGTTATGATTTCAATAATAATTTCAATTTAAAGTTAGAGGGAAAAGAATGGAGAGGTTTTAATAGATCAATTATCAGGAGTTGGGCCCAAAGGTACAGACGTGTTGGGTCCTAACTCCTGTTCCTCACTCCCACTGAAAGCAATGAGAACTAAGTATTAGGTTTGTATCTCATACCTCTGAAGGCTAGGCTCTTGTAATTAAGGAACTCAGTGAGCATTCTCTTTCTTCTATAAGTGCTATGCCTGAAATTATGAGAAATACTGGAACAAAAAACTGCAATACTTGAGATAATGATTACTTTAAAGCAATCTTGCTTTAGTGACTTCTGATTCTTCATTCTCTTTCATTTTCACAGGAAAGACCCTCTGTTTTTTAAAGATATATTTTATATATACAGATATTATTTTTAGAACAAAGAGTCCTGGGATTCACTGTCATTGGTTCTAATCCTTGTGTTCAAGGCCTCCTCTATGATTTTTGAGAAAATTACTGAACTTACCATGCCTTTCCACTACATCTATAAATGGAAGTAACAGAAATTAAAAAAAAAAAATTAATGTTACATGCATACAGCAACTAAAATTCCCAATCTTAAATTATATGAAAGTGAAATCTGTAAAGACCGAGCTTTTGTTCTGATGTTAAAATCATTTAGTTTCTTTGTTTGATTCATTTGGACAGGGAATACCTTCCATATTTTTTCAAGAAAGTATTTCCCTCTGTAGTTCTTCTCCTCCCTTTTTCTCACACCCAAAATGCTATAGTAATTGTTATTCATATTTTTAAGTGTCACCACTGTTTTCTTGATTAACAGCTGTTCCTGATAATAGCCTTTGAAATCTTATAGAAAACTCGTAATTTCAAGTCTTCATTTGAGCAAAATCCTTGTTTGCACATTTTCAGCATGCTTCTTGAATATATGTAGGCTCTTTCACTACTAGACATCTAAAAGTTAACTTTCAGACAGTTAAATCACCCAAGGGATCCATTTATAGTCAATGGAGAGAAATTGCTACCTTCAAAGGGTGATTCATCTTTTTTATCTTAAGGCATCTTTTTTAGGATGAAATTGTCTTCTGGAGGCCTCCATTTCATACTGTTGGCTATAAAGACAGCTAAAGGTTAAACTTTGGCAATTAACTTTTGGGTATCTAAGCGAGGTCCAATGAATTGCAAGCATCTTATTTAGCAGCTCTACATAAAGGCGACACTATGTGCCACCAAAATATTACAGGACTAAAATCAAGAGCCATGCATGATTTTTCACGCTCTAAATGCTGTCTGGTAATGCAGTACTCCCCAACCCCCCAGCAATTATATACATGAATCTCACACAGACAAAGGATTTTGTTGTTAAGCTTAACAGAAAAAAATACCCGAAAAACAAACAAACAAACAAAATTATAAAAGTGTTGTTTAGATTTAATGTGTGTAGGTATTGAACACTTTTTGAACTCTATATGTTCTTTAGTTTATCAGATAATATTGAGTGTATTGAAGGACAAAGTGAAACAATAGGAAGGAAAGTGAAGTACAAGAGAGAAGAATAGCATTTCCTGATGAAATAAAAATAAATTGCTCTTGACTCACTCTAGGTATATGTCATACATTACATGTGTTTTTGAGGAAGCAGATACATACAGAAAGAAATTGGACATCAAAGGAAAGATTGACCTGAAGAGAGAATGGTGAAAAGAATGGATCTACCACAGCTTACTGTCACAGTGGCTGCAGATAAGATGCAGAAGGAGGAGGATATCAAAGGAGGGAGAGCATGTGTTGCTTAGGCCATGTCTGAACACTCTTCTGTCTACTGAATTGCATGTTCTCAGAGCAGAAGAGGTGAGGAATTATTGCTAAGATGGAAATGCTTTATGATGGAATGTATCTTGTCAAAGCATTTGTAGACCCTTTATATGGTCTCCTTATCCATGTGATATGGTGACCTGGTACCATCAGTCAGTGTTAAAACTGAGTGTCATCATTTTCGAGCAGAGAATCTATATTTGGATGAGAAGAGTTACTTCTCTCAGTCCCACGGTGGAGCTATAGGTTATTCCTTGTTAACGAAAATTTCAGGTGAAAACTGGATGCATTTTTCCTCCTTCATGATGTTTCAGCATATTTAGCATCAGGAGGTGTTTAAAGACACATTGTATGCATCTCAGCTATTTTCCTTTTAATTAAAGTTGAGAGAGACTACTTGTTATGGTGGTTAACTTCCCTAAGAATTTTCAGAAGTATATTCTAAAGGTAATGGATTCATTAGCTCATTTATAATTTTTGAAATAAATATATTTTAGAGTTATATAACATGGGCTTATACAACTAACTGAAGGAGAAGATTGTGGTTTATCATGTCTCATCAAAGACAAGTGTTTGCTTCTAACCCATGAAAGATTCCCATTTTACTGAAATGGTTGACATTTAAGATGTAGTTGGCTGGCTGGTTTGGCTTAAGTAACTCTATGATGGACCTCATGGTTTCCCATTCATTGTGTGAGAAGATTAAGCAATTGGTTAGGGTCTTCAGGGACTATTAGGTTGATAAGTATTTAAAATATAGATTCTGTAGTGCTCAATGTTACAACACTAAAATATTTCTACAGGTCAATTTTGGTCTCCAAAATTAGAAAATAACGGAACCTAGAGGTACTTGTAATCAGACCTATGTGGAAAATCCTAAGGTCTTTTTGAATATACTATCAATTTTGCTGAGTATCTGTTCCAACCTCTGCAACAAGAAAGTTGAACCTTTTAGTGAACCTCCTTTTTAGTTAGTTCAGGAGCACTTCGAATATTTGACAGGGAAGGATGAAAAGAGACAAATTTTAAATGACCAACACAAATTATCTTTCTGTGTGTTGGAAATGGCTGAAGTATTTTGTCCAAAATAAGCATCTTTACTGGAAGAATAATCTGTCATAGCAAATTTTGAACTCAGCTGAGGTTTGGCAGAGTTAAATGTAGCTAACTTCAATGGTTGTCTTTTCTACCAACATTACTTATAATGCAATCTCAGATCTATCGACAGTTATATCCCATCCCTCTAAATAGTTAATCCTTATGGGTGTTCCAAATAGAAATACTGTCAGCAAAATCTGAAAAATACATAATCATTGTCTGGGTTCTTTTGCATATACAGGTTTTTAAAAGCTAAAAAATCTAGGCTTGAGAAGGAGGATCTTTCTTTTGCGAATTGTGTTTTTCCTCATACTTGAAACCATCCAAACTCTAAGGAAGAAACATATGTTCTTATAGGTTGACATTCGAAACTTATGTTTTTCTAGGTTTCTGAGATGTTACCTTGCCAACTATGCCTCACAAATATGTATAAAACTACTTTTGGCTTAAATAATTTTCTGCAAGTATTTTTCATATTAAATTCACTTCTGACAATGATATTGAATACTGAAGAATGGTTGTGTAGCTCTAGAATCACAGAATAACAGAATGGATAAGATTGGAAGGGTCCACAGTGGGTCGTCTGATCCACCTTCCCTGCTCAAGGAGGTTCATCCTACAGCATAGGATGAACATGGCACAGGATTTCATCCAGATGGTTCTTGAATGTCTCCAGTGAGGGAAACTTCACAACCTCTCTGGGCAACCCGTTCCAGTGCTCGGTTACTCGCACAGTAAAGAAGTTCTTCCCCTTATTCCTATGCATCAGTTACTGCTCATTGCAATTGTCCTATTGTTTGGCACCACCACGAAGAGCCTCGATCCATCTTCTTGACTCCATCCCTTCAGATACTTTTATACATTAATGAGGTCCCTCTCAGCCATCTCTTCCTGAGGCTGAACAGGCCCAGCTCCCTCAGCTTTTCCTTGTAAGAAAGACACTCCAGTCCCTTGATCATCTTTGTTGCCCTCTACTGGACCTGCTCCTAGAGTTCCATGTCTCTCTTGTGCTGAAGAGCCCAGAACTGGACACAGCACTCCAGATGCCTCATCAGGGCTGAGTATCACCTCTCCTGACTTACTGGTAATGCTCTTCCTAATGCACCCCACGATCCCGTTGGCCTTCATGGCCACAAGGACATGCTGCTGTCTCATGGACAGCTTGTTGTCTACAAGGACCTCCAGGTCCTTCTCCACAGAGCTACTTTCCAGTAGGTCAGTCCCCAGCATGTACTGGTGCATGGAGTTATTATTCCATAGATACAGGACCCTGCGTTTTCCCTTGCTGAATTTCAAAAATTCTTCTCTGCCCATCTCCTTCTGAAGGGTTGCACAGCACTCTGGGGTATCAGACACTCCTACCAGCCTTGTGTCATCAGCAAACTTCCTGAGGAGGCCTCTGCACCTTCATCCAAGTAACTGATGAACAAGCTAAACAATATTGGACCCAGTATTGACTCTAGGGGGACAGCACTAGTGACAGGCCTACAACTAGACCTGGTGCCACTGATTATGACCCTCTGGGATCTGGCATTCAGTCAGTTCTCAATCCACCTCACTGCCCACTCATCCAGTTCACAGTTTCTGAGTTTACCTATGAGGATGTTGTGACAGACAGTGTCAAAAGCCTTGCTGAAGTCAAGGTAGACAATAGCCAGTGCTCTTCCCTCATCCCCCCAGGTAGTTGTTTCATTGTAGAAGGCAGTCGAGTTGGTCAAGTATGATTTACCTTTAGTGAATATATGCTGACTACTCCCGATTACCTTCTTGTCATTCATGTGGATAGAGATGGCCCGCAAATGAGGAGCGCTATCACCTTTCCAGGGACTGAGGTTAGTCTGAATGGCCTGTAGTTCCCTTGGTCCTCCTTCTTGCCCTTTTCAAAGACTGGGGTGACATTTACTTTCTTCCAGTCTTCATACACTCTCCTGACCACCACAGCCTTTACAAGATGATTGCAGGGAGGCTCATGGATCAGCACTCATGGATCCATCCCATCAGGGCCCATGGATCTGTGGATGTCAAGTTTGCCTAGGTGGTGTTCTCTAACCCAATCCTCCTTGATCAGTCTTCCTTACAATATTCCTTTACCCAGGTCTCCTGGTCATCGACTACGGGGGGCTGGTCTTGTCAGTGAAGTCCGATGCAAAGGAGGCGTTCAGTAACTCTGCTTGCTCTGCATCCTCTACTACCAGAGACCCCTCTCCATTTAGTAATGGGCCCACATTATTTTTAGTTTTCCTTTTGTTATTAATGTTTTTGAAGAAGCTGTTCTTGTTGTCCTTGACATCATTGGCCAGATTTAATTCCAGGTAGGCCTTGGCTCATTTCTACTTACTCTGACAACTTCTATATATTCATTCCAAGTAGCTTCACCCTGTTTCTATCTCCTGAGTACTTCCTGCTTATTCTTGAGAAATGATGGGATGTCCTTGTTCATCCGTGCAAATCTCTGGCCCCCTTTGCCTGATTTCTTCTCATCAGGATGCATCATTCTTAAGCATGGAGGAAGTGATCCTTGAATATCAACCATCTCTCTTGGACCCCTGTGATAACTACTGCGAGTTAAAGATCAAGAAGTGCCAATAGCCACAACAAACCCTCTTCACTGAAGGATCTGTTCCCCTGGGGTTCTTTAAAGAAGAACCCTAAAAAGTCTAAAGTTAGTTTACCTGAAATCCATGGTTACAGTCTTGCTTGTTGCCCTGCTTCGTCCTTGCCTGATGCTGAACTCCATAATCTCATGTTTACTACAGTCAAGACAGCCCCCTACCTTCACATCTCTAACAAGACCCTCTCTGTTTGTTAGTATGAGGTTGAGCAGCACCACCATGCCTTGTGAGATCTTCCACTACCTGTGACAGAAGGCTGTCATCATTGCTTCCCAGGAACTTCCTGGACTGTTTGTGCTTTGCTGTGTTATTTCTCCAGCAGATGTCTGGGGAGCTAAATTCCCCCACAAGAACCAATGCCTGTTACTTTGAGGCTGCTTTGGGCTGCCTGTAGAATGCTTCCATTTTTTAACCTACTTGACATACCATCACTATTTGTGGTAATAACTATAACTGGCCACTAATGTATAACTGGTCACTAAATGTAATACATATTTTACAAGGTCACTTCTTAAACTTATTATGACCTTTTAAATATGAGACTCAGTTTGTTTACTATTAGCAGTTTAGGGGGTTTTTTGGCATTTAACTTTTACTCTTATTTTCCAAATAGCTTACTTTTCAAAACTATAGTTGAGTCTTTTGATGATCCTCCATTGAAATGATTCTTGATTTTTAAACTTGTTTACTGAATTATATGAAATTTTTATAATATTAAATAGTAGTAATAAAATATAAAGCAAGTGTGAGAAAAACCTGTTACTCTAGTCTCTCTACCTTCACAGATTAAATTGGTTTATTTCCATTAAAATCAAAGATTTAGAGTCACACCAGCAAAGGTTTAGACTTTCTCTGGTATCCCATAATTTTGCCTCCTCAGAGTGCCTTACAGTGAACTATCAAAGAAAGAGATCCATTCCTCTCTACAGAAGCAAAATACCACACATTCCTTTTGTAGCTGCTTCTGAGAGAGTCAGTCATTTGAAATTTTTTTGGTAAAGTTTCAATAAAGTGCCATAAGAGTGTTGACAGATGCAGCTTTGTGTGCCAGCATCTGTCTCTGGTTCACAGTGGGATGACATAAGCAGGTAATAATGGATAGCTATTTTGCTTCTGTGGGATGGTGTCAGGATTATATTCTGATAACATTCCAATTGAGAGATCAATGTCATTCCAGAGTTTGACCAAAGAGACAGTTTTTGGGGTGAGAGTGGGGTCAAAGAGAAGAAACTTGTTCAAATGAAGATCACTGGATATCTTCTCATTGTTTCTCATAGTTGAATAGAAATTTAAAGAAGCAATATTTAGACTCCAAATGGCAGATAAAGTAATTGCAATAATTGAACATTAATAAAATAGTTATACATTTTTCAACAATTAAAACTTAATTTTCAGTTTCTCATACATGTATTTAAAATCACTCTTCATTAATTCTTTCCTTTCAGACTGATTGAACAGTATTCAAAACTCTCCCATATTACTACAGGAGTAAACTCCTCTGTCATACAATCACCTCCATTTATGTCATCAGCTGAAAAAAAATGTGTCAATAAGTGTTTCATCACATGAGCTGCTTTTTGATAAACTGTCGGACAATTAATTGTCAACTCTGAAGATGAATCCAGATGAATCTCTTCAAATTTTGGGGTACAGTACTGCCCTCAGAAGGTAGTAAAAAAGTGAATATTTAGAAAATAAAACTGGAAAAGTATCACGTCTCCCTTACTCTTTCTTTATTATTTCACTAAAACAAATATCTGGTTTGTTTGTTTTCTGCCAAGGGGGAGAGGGCTATTGAGTAGTTAGCATCAGAAAGCATGTCACCATAGAAAAAAAATCCTATTCTTTGGAATTTTTTCTCAAATGTTAAAGCCTATAACTCAGCCCATAACTTTCCTGCCGAATTTCTCCAAACAAGAAACTGATAACATACTACTTTCTTATTTATTACAATTGATTTTTCTTTCTTTTCTATTTGCACTGCATCAAATACATATCCAGAGAAAGTACACTGGTATCAAAGTCGTTTCCATGTAAATGTGATGTAATGAGGTGAAAAGTTACACCTTGTCATTGAGACATTCACAAGCACATTCTGGTCTTTAATTGAATAGGAGTGACACTTAAAAATAGTTCAAGAGCCTAAAGTGTTTTACTATCTGAACAGCACAGGGCAAGTATTTAACTCCAGTGCTAAAGCCCACCCACAGCAAACAAAGGCATTTTTACTTTCAAAATTAGGTACTTATTGCTCTAGGGGTTTTTTGCAGTATATTTCATGATCTTTCAATATTAATATACTAGTATCTCAATTTGTTTTATATTATATGGCAAGTATCATACTGACAGTCTTGAAATTCTCTTACCACATTTTGTAATAACAATAATACCTCTCTTTTGACTGAATACTTCTTGGTAACGGAGAAGAGGTATGCCTTGGAAGAAGATTGTAGATGTGAGTGATATTCAGTCTACCACTTCTTTCTGGGACAAAGTAATCTCTAAGATTCCCCATGGTCACTCATCACAATTTGCCTGAATTTCTTGACTCTCCATGTTTGTCAGGTTTTCTTCCTTTTTGTTTTTTCACAAGCATATGTGCAAAAGGTGAGACTTCGATGATTTTTTTAATGAGAAGGTGGGATGACTCTTTTACCCTATATGATACACTCTTGTGATGTACACATGCCAGAAATCCTGATGATTTTCTCCAAGGCAAATATTTGTTCAACAGTATAAGATTAGCAATATTGTCTACATCACTTTCCCTGACATGGAAATACACAATAAACATATCAGGGTAAATTGATGAAAGGAAAAGATATGGCCACATTCCTTTGTAGTCTAGTTGTTACCAGAAAGAGGTATGTAGTGGTATAAGCTCCATAGAGGAATTGGGTACCTCCATGCAAAGATTTTAGAAGGTCTAAACTGTGAATAATATCACATCTGTTCTCCCACTGTCTTTGTTGCCAACTAGGCAACTTGAAGATCATCCAGTAGTGAGTCCAGAGTACTGTGAAATGCAAGTGGTTTAACTGAAACTAGAACACCATAAAACTATGCACACAAAATAACTTCTAAGTGATTAAAATGAAAACAAAATCAGACCATGAGTAGAGAGTGTGCCTGTGGAAAGAGAAGGTGCCAAGTTATGAAGAAATACCCAAGAGATACTTATCACTCTTAATTCAGCAGTATGCAGCATGCACAGCGCCATGCTAAGGTGGCATGCAAAAAGAGAAACACACAAGAATCCACTTTATGTAGCTGCAAACCAAAAAAGGCATTTCATCAGAACAGCTCCTTGATCTGCCAGAGTAGTTCAGGATGTGCTAACATAAAGCAAACTGGCAAACATTGCAGGGAAAGCAGGGGGTGAGTGGGAAAACAGGTGTATGGCTCAGGAGGAATAAAATAGAGTAGACCAAGTTAACTTAGAGAATCATGTGCTCCATGCTAAAAGAGTGACCAATTAGTGTCCCTGAAATCCATCCATGTGGGTGAGAATTTCAAACTCTCTAAGGCCAAAAATAGTTACAAAATTAAATTTTAAATTTTCTACTAAAATAGAACCTTTTCTCCTACCAATAAAAAATAAAACTATGAATAAAAACATTAGAAATTCTACTCAGAACAAAATACAGGAATATCAAACAAATTATCAATTACGCGAAACTGTATAAGTCAGTTACCTTCTGTATCAGAAAGGCCATCTTGGATGTCAGAAGTGCCAGTAGAAGAATAGAGGTACCAAAGTTCTTAATAAACAAACTTTCCACCTTTGGTTTTTAAGTTTTATAAGTAAAACTTGGGAAATTAACCCTGGAAGAAGTGTACATTAATTCTCCATTTACAGGCAGCCAGGACTACAAAGCAATTTGGACAGAGAGATTTGTTAATTCTGCAACAGTACTCCCCATATTTGGTTGAGAAACATAGTCCAGCGACAAATAAGGTCAAAAAATTTATGCTTTTGAGAAAAGGTGGTTCAGCAGTCCCTCTGAGAAACTATCACTTATCACAAGCATGTTAGACAGAAAGTAAAAGAAATTCTCAAGCTCCATTTCTCAACAGATAAATTCAGAAAGCAATTTTTTATAATGTATATGGTAAACCTCAAGTGGGCTACCTATAAATGTCTCAGTAGACTCCAACTGGTCACTGTTGCAGTCATAATATTCTTGAGACAGATTTCTGCTTTAGAAAAAAAAAATTACTTTATGGCTAAAACTCTGCTGTTATCTATTGTAAAGGGCTGAGAACTTTAGATACTTCTCTTTCGTAAAAAGTAAAATAGTACTCTTAGAAGTTAGTCAATATTGATACAATTATTGTGATTTTTAGGAGGATCTGCATGCAACTGGTCAGTATCAGAGATGAATACTAGCTAGAGAAACAAGAAAACCAGCTAACGCTGCATGAAGCAGCTCAGCAAGAATTTTTCCTTATTTGGCTTCCTATGAATTCCTTGCGTATATTTCATTCATTTTTTTATAGCTAAGACTTCAGTATCATGACAAAACTTTGCGTAAGTGAAGAACATATCAGCTTCATTTGTTTTAATTAACAGAAGAGTATTAACTGACCTCCAACAGGTTGTTCATGTAACAATGTATTAAGTTGCATGTTTTGAAAAGTGTGTTTAATTAATGAAACGTAAGGATCTGAGTTTTACTTTTAATTTTAATTATTTGAGGATTATGAAGTGCCATCCTAAGTGATCTACTTTTCTACAAATTCCTTCTTAAAATTAATATAAAACTAAAATAATCTAACATAGGAAGTAATTAATATAAATAATATAAAAGAATAAATACTGAATTGCTATCATTGAGATTATGCATTCATGTATTTTGCTTAAGGAATCTAATAAGTGGGTGACTGGTCTTATAAACTCAAGAAGACAAAAATACATGTTTGATGCAAACAATCCTACAGAAAGCCAATATACTTGTGTGAAGGAATTTTCGATGATGAAAATTGTGGGTTTTTCTCCTTCACAAATGGCACTATTGAGATTGATATAAATAATTCCTGTTTTAAAAGTATTACGGTGTCAAACTGACTGTAATTAAATTCCTCAGTTGATTTGCATTCAGATCTCTTTGTTTGGACAAAGTTGTTTATCGTAAAATATATAGACTGATAAAAGGATAAAATATATCAGATTTTCAAGCTAGTTGGATATTAGATTCATTAAAGGGTGTTTTCCCCACGTTCAATAAAATGAATTATAGTAATACTTCAGTTCACAAAAAGACAGGGTGAAATGAGCAGGTTGCCTGAGAAAGACAACAAACACTGAGCAATTTTGGTGGCACTCGCCTCAATGATTTCTATAAATCGAGGCTGAACATACCTGACCTTTACCTTGCTTCTCAGAAACACAGTGTGGATGCTTCAGTTTTGCTTTTCACAGCTAGTGGGTCAACTAAAGCTTGTTGGCAATTAATAAACATTTGAAGGTAATGGTTTTTGGGTTTTTTTTACCTCCCACAAAAACGTGTCTGGCTTCATCACAGCAACCACTCACAGTATTCAACTTCGGGTGTCAAGAACTGATTTAACAGGTCAGATAGCAGTTGCTTTACAGGTGAAGCCACAGGTGAACTTTACGAGATGTTTAGGAGATGTTAAAGGGCTGTTCTTTTCAATTTCACCTGCAAATCTACAAAGTAGATTATTTAAGATGCTTTATGACTTTTTTTCACTTTTTGGGGCCTAGAGCTGTCACCCTAGTTGTTCATTCACCTGTAAGGTCATCTGACCACTCAATGGCCATTGAATGTCTTTCAGCTGTTTAATCTGTGGTTTCTTAACACAACTTAGTCATAGCACTCTGGTATGGCACAAGACAAACGTCGGAAAGCAAGAGTTTTTTATCTTCTTAAATTCAAGTCACTACAGAATTCCCTCTCTACCTTGCTGCTCCCCTTCATGGTTTTCCCAGTTTCCTTGTAGCTGGAATGGACAAAACTGAAAAGAACCTAAACTTTCCCTTCCCACAGCATGTCTACTCTGCCTTCAGAGAGTGTCAAACAGGGCAGGGAGCCATCTGGAAAAAAAGGGGCTTTGACATGTGTCACGACTGCTTGTAAATGTCAGAAGAACTGTAAGAAAGATCTTGAAGATCTCCATGCAGGTATTTGTCATGTGATTTGTTGATGGTACAGCTGTGTAAAGGCAGAAAATAGGTCATTCACACTGGTACAGGCAGTTACTTCGTAAATTAAAGCATACTTGAAGGTCTGTAGAAGGTTTTGTTAATCTTTCTCCCCCTATGAGCCTAAAATAGTTCCTCCATTTATAACCAGTTGTCTTTAAAAGTCATAGAGGGGATACAATATTTTGTTCCCTTTTAATGGAACCCCCTACCTTTCCATGTCACTCTTTGAGAACAGGCTTCACAAACCCTTTCCCTGCAGAATCCCAAGATTTTCATTTTCCCTCCACAAAAATCTGTGTCCTTCTCCTCTTTGTGAGAGTCTTTGTGTCTCAGCTACATCCTTAGGACTTCCCAGATCTTTCTGAATGTCAAGAAAGGATGTAAGCCACAAGACAGAGATAAGAAACCCCATCCAATTCAGAAGTATACTAGTGGAGAGCTTGTTGAGCAACTAACTAACTAAACAAAATTTTTAAGGCTTAGTATATCCTTAAATATTCTCTCCTCGACTCTTCTCATGAATATCATTGCTTTTCATTCCCAGGATTATGTTCTTTCTATAGTAAGTCTTCTTACACTAGATTTCAGGAGGAAGAATACCTATCAACTAAGGTCAGGATAGAGTGACTTAATAATGTGAGATGATGCTCAGTCATCATCAGTAGCTCCATCTTCTTTTTTGGTGAGGAATTGTCTGCATTAGAATAGATTAGCATGGAGATGTGGGAAGAGAGAATATAAAGCACAGAAGTAATAGATCAGTTAAGGTATTTTATGTACTAAGAACAAAAATTACTTTCATTTTTGAAACATTTTGGGCTTAAGCCTTGTTATTTGTGGGGGAAAATCCCCAACAAATAATAAGCTATTAACAATAAGCTTCTTCCTTTTGCATCTAATCCAAAAAAAGCATGGAAAATTTTAGCAATTTCTACAGCCTTCCTTTGACTCTATTTTTAACATAATCTTGATTTTAATTCATGCATTGTAGGCAGAAAATTAAAAGCTTTAAGAAAACAGCCATTAGCTCTTATGCTTTATTAAAACTATTTGCACACTCTTTGCTGCTCTTAAGAGACCTCCCAATAACACAAAATGCACTTTTAATACATAAAGGAGCAAGAACTCTCAGGGAAACAGAAGAATATTAGAACAGAGTCCAATGATATAGGAAAGTACCTGGATAAAAATCCCCTTGCGCAAACATGTCAATCACATAGCGACAGAACGCATATTGATCTAACAGAGTAAAAAGGAAGAAAAGAGTAATGAAGAAAGTAAATTTAACATGTCATTTGTATTCAACAGTGAAGATAAAGCTTGGCAGTGCAAAGACATTTCAGTAGTCTTTTTATAAGTAGTCTTACACATATGTTTGTGCTTTTTTCCTGACCTTCAGTTAATTCACATGTTCCAAAAGCAACAATTGTTGTCCAGGTCTAATTCAAAACCCCTACCAAGAACTGCAGAACTTCCAGTACACCAGAGCTAACAGCTCTTCTTCTGGGCTAGCAGTGCACAACTTTGGTTTTGGCATATATCCTAACCCCATACACAATTAGTGTGTAAGCTGCTGTCTGGACACAGGGCTCAAAGACTTTTCTTTATGCTTAAAGATTAACTTCAGAGACAGGTGATAGAAAATTTTAAAAAAGTTTTGTATTGTGGTATTTTGTTAATATAGTTTTAACAGTATAATGAATGCATATGGTTAGTGAATGGGAATGTAAAGAGAACTCCGTGTACTTACACTCCAATAGTAATGAGACTTTTCACAGAATTTTACTGTTTCACTACAGAATTATCTTCTAAACACTAATCTTTACAAACATATATATGTATATATTAAATCTGTATATATATTATATACATATTAAAACTAAACTATTCAGAAATTAGACTTTGGAATCTAAATGAAACTCAGATTCTAAAAATGTTGATAGTCTACTGATTTCTCCTATACATAGGCAAGTTGGTGACTTTAATAAAAATTTCTAACGTTAAGAATGTGGAAGAAAAGTTATCAGTTGTAACTGAGTACCCAGTGGACTATAAGGGCCAGTAGCTTTGAAAATTAATATTGATGACTAAATGCCAGCTGTGGTTAGCTAAGTTAGTTGCCAACTGTCCATGAGTGAAGCATATCCATCCCTCTGTTATACACTCTTCTAGAACAGTTCCTACGCTATAGAAGTTACAGCTCGTCCTGTCTCCACTGCCTGTTGTATCTCTGTCCTACTCATGTACAAAGTCACTTACTTTTGCTTTGCCAGTTTCAAAATAAAATTATGCAGACTTTGAAATAATTTAAGTTTTAAAAATGGCATTGGAGTTATATCTAAATGCAAAATGCCATTCCCAAGTATGTGACATTCATTATAATATTTGTTTTCATACATAGTTCACTGAAGCATCAGTATCATTTGATGCTGAGGCATTTATGTAGTTGCTGCTGTGTTGACTGTCATAGAAGTCCTTGGATGTGTGTGTTAGTGAGATGACAAGGGTAATACTAGTCAATAATGTAGAGCCTTGGGCAAAATTTTCAGAATGTACACAGAGCTGTTTGCTGTAAACATTGTTTTTGTTCTAATGACTATTCATGATTTTTATTTTCATATTTAGGAATTCAAATTTATCATTTTTTGCCTGGCTTCAGTTTTGGATTACTTCCTTAAAGCTGTAATGTCTGAACTAGGTCTATATGATAATTAAAAAAAAAAAAAGTAGCAGCATATGTGTGAGAAAACCAGTATATACAGATCTGTGTTCTTAAACCCACCTAAAGCCACTGAAGTCAGCAGTGGCACAGTTGCAACTCAGACCTCAATGAGTACTAGTAAATAAAATGTAGCAATGCCAACTCTTCAGCCCACAAAGCTAATGACAGGGCACAGTTCTTTTTCAAAAAGCTGTTTTCCTTACCTCTCTGTTGCCAAAACAAGCTGCCTTTATCCATGCTGCCTGTTGAGAAGATCCCCTGGACCATTTTGGGGTAAAATGTCTGTACAAAAGTCTGCTGGATGGCATGGTACAAAACTATGGCAGGGGACAATAAGCTATATGGACAATCACAGGAGAGAGTGCAAGCCTGTGTTACTTCCATATAAGTTATGATATAAACACAGCCTGAGGGCCTAGAATCACACAATTTCATCGATATTAAAATATTCCATTCTTTCAACATAGTAATATAGTCCAGGAATAAAACAGACTGTGTTATTCGTTATGCGTGTGAGGGGTTTCATTGTTTATTTTAAGTTTGTTTTTCTTTTGGGGGGCTTTTTAGTTTCTTTTTTGTTTGTTTGTTTATTTTGTTTTGTTTTTGTACATGTAATTTGAATAAACTTAAAAAAAAAAAGCCTTAATCTTGATTGTACCTGAGAACAAAGATTTTATATTCATTTTCTCCACGTAGGATTTCTTTAGCAACTCACCCCCTAAAAACTGGGATTTATAAAAGAAATTGAAGGCATAACGTAAAACTCTGAATAACAAAAATATAATTTCTACTGTATATGAATTAGCAAGGTGCTCTATAACATCCCATTTAAGTTCATGAGAATGCTATCAATCAGCAAAAATTGAAATCTAAGAAATTTTAAATTAATATGATTTTTCATATGTCTCTTCATGGCTAAAAATCCCTTTTAATTTAAACACCCTTATTAAAAAGGAGATTTTCACACTATAATTTTCACCTTATAACTCTGTAATGGTGGCCCAAATATCCATCTAAGTGCTAATAAATCATGTCAAAGTTTGGGACTAGATTCTTAATGATAAAAATACTCAAAGATATTTCTGTTCTTGAACTTCATGTGATTTACTCAGAGAGATAACCTATATTTTTTTAATTTCAGTTTGAGTAAGAAATGATGCAACAGCAGGGAAATCATAACAACTTTCTGTGATTAGTGCTATATTTTTTATTTTGTTTCGGATAAGCCAGCAGAACTACCCCCTTGACCAAATAAAAGTAAAGATTGCAAGGTCATGAAATCTTGGTAAAACTGCATTGAATTTAAAATTATGTTTACCTTGGATCACAGTGGGACTGAAACATAGAAATGAATTTTCTGAGAGTATTTAGATGGGCAGCAGTGGCTTATGGTGGAAAAGGGAAGGACGACTAGAAAAGGTAGCTTTCACTGGATGTGTGTAGCCCTATCTCCAGTGATAAGGGCAGTTGAAGAGGTTCCTTCCTTCCACCACTCGAGCTGCTCATTCTCACTTTCACCTAATGGAATTCTGTGCAGAGTCACTGGGGTCACATTCCAAAGCAGACTTACAAAGGGATCTGTTAATGTCTGATGTCAAGACGGATCATTTTGCTAATATTTATCAGCTAAAAATGGTGAAGGTGTGTGGTGCAAAGCCCACAAAAACCAAACCAACAAACAAAAAACCACCACTACTCTCTATTGATCTCTGTAATCTTCGATCCCTACTTAAAATATTTTACTGGGAGTAAAGTGCCTCATGTGTACGCCATTTCTTTTTGAGAGCTTTATCCTGAACAGTATGGGCTGGATCCCTTGTGCACTGAAACTCTGCCACAGCAAACAAAAATTGAAAGAGATTTGCACCTCCCACGGGAACTGAAGAATTTGCTGAATTTTCTCTTTGATCATAGCAATCAGTGTGATAAATGCCGCTGTGATTTCATGCCTCAGAGGCCTGCATATTTCAAACAAAAGACAAAATTATCTGGAATACTGTGAAAAAATGCTAGTTCAGTACCTTGTGCATGTCAGAAAGTGGGCTACGTCTCTCAGTTTTCCAGAAACATATAATTTAGGTAACTCCCAAGGGGTCCAGAGCTGATGGTTATGAAATTCTGAGAGAATCTGCCCAGGCAGATTCAGATATCCAGTAAGGAGTGGCTTCGTTGATGCTCAGGCACAGCTTTATCTGTGGTGATCAGCTGAAACGATCAGATAGGTGTGTCATGCAACACTGAGCTGCCCCTATCAATGTAAAAAAATCCCGTGGCTGCAGTGTGGCAGTTTATACAGAAAACCAGGTCCTGCTGCCTGCATTTATACAAAATTGTATCTAATGCCATGAAAGGGCCACAGGGAAATCAGAGAATCAATCAGTGCAACCTGTGAGTAGAAGAACCCAGACTTGCTCTGAAAAAGGGGAGCATATAGTTAACACCTTTGTTAACTATATAGTGTTGATGCATGTTGATTCCTTGTTTTATCACTTAATTTCTTCCTTTTACCAAAGTAATAGCATTTCTTTCTCTTTTAGGAGAAGTTTAAAAGCTTTCACATTAAATTACATCAGGCAGGTATGACACTATGTTATACGTTTCCTGACAACCTGACAGTGCCTCATACAATATGATATTAGATAAATTATTACATTCCCTTTTCTCTGTTGCTACTTCCTTTATCATTACAAAGGACATGTGCAGATGTAGAAACAAAACAAAATTCCCAACAGGTCGTTGGACGGTTTGTATTTTCCAATATAACTCTACTAGAAATCCATTATATAAAATGCTACTGAGCAAATCCATGAAGTCTCAGACTATCTGAAGAGAAATTGGTCCTTGGTAAAGAAGGATTTAAATTAAAATGAATCTTTAGCCATGACAAACTGTTAGAATCTTCTTGTTATGTGTATGAAACTTATTTTATTTTCAGTAGTCTCCTCCTAGCAGTGTGAGATTCATTTGGAATTTATTCGTACTGCACTTTTGTTTTTCATGGGCAGACTTTGGTCCTTGACAGCTTTAACTCTGTTCTCTCTCCTTCTTCCCTACTACCTTTCTAAGATCTTCATCTGTTTCCTCCTCATTTTGTTTACCTTTCTTGTCCGATTTAGTTACAGTCTGAAGAGCTTTCTCTTCCTTAACTTTCGTTTTGGCCTTTATTAGCCCAGTTTCTGTTGGTTTAATCTCTGCCTGCTTGACCTTCTCGACCGCCTTTGTTTCTCCTTTTCCATCCTTCACTTCCTTTTTAAGTTTTGCTTCCACTTTAGTGCTCTTTACTTTCTTCTCCTCTGCAGGTAATAAAGAAAAAGAATTGTGTCATTCTTTCCCCCTAAAATAATACTCAGTGTCATTTATTTTATACTGTGCTATTACTAATCAGCATTTCTTCATTATTAACACCTTGATCAGATCTGATGAAAACTATAATCCCCTCAAACTGGACAGATTTAAACAGAAATATGAGATGCAAACAGGTTTTAACTTCAGTCCTTCACCAAGTACTTGACTGATACTAAATGAAGTAGGCTATGGCAAATAATATCAAGTGTTTCTAATGACAGTATGATAGTTATTAGGGTATAAACTAGGGAGACAAATGTTGGTCATTAAGCAAACAAATACAGAAGGTACTTCCAGGTAAAATCTGAGTAAATTTAAAATTCAGAGATCAGAGTTAAACTCTGTTGTAAGCTGGAAAAGTAGTTAGTGTGTGGCTATTTGTAAGGGTCGCTTTCATGCACTGATTGTCCATCTTTGTCCAAGAAGTCTTGAGTTCTTGAATCTGTCTCTACACCAGTCCCCCAGGTCAAAAGACTAGTCTGGGACCAATTCACAAGGTGCACTGCAGGAGACCAAGGAGATTTCCAAAGAGAATTACCTAATTCTAAATATCAGTAGCTGAAGTTACACAGGGCTTGGTGAGATCTAGAGTATTCCCTCTGCTTTTGTGTGTCAGCAACTTTTTTCTCATCTGAAACGTGGATATTGACAATATGTGTGTTTCTAGTTTACTCCAGTGAAAAATCCAGTAGTATTATAAAATGCCACTGAATATGTTTTAAACTAATCCTTTAGTTTGATGTTCATATTTCTATTTTCTTCATAGCTCTAAATGTCTTCATCTTTGAGGCAAAATTTTTGTGTGACCAAACCTGTGTTTTCCGTAAGGCTCTAGACTTCTATTTCTATTAAGTCACTGGGCTGACTAGACTGATTTTATCAATATGTTAACAGAATAGATCTAAGTATTATAGATCAGAATGTAGATATTTGGGTAAGAGTGTTTCTCCTCCCAAAAAAAGCCACAGCACAAACAGGTATTGCTGGCTAGTGAAGAATTAATTTCCTTAGTGAAAATATATGTCAGATCACGTACAGATAGGCCTAGTTTTTTGGGGAAATGGTGGTCCATATTTTTAATTCTAATCTTTGAAATTTTAACAGATTTGAAAGGGGATCAAGCATAGAATTAATCCCTGGATGTTCTAGAGACATTTTAAATCTAATTATGTATTAATTTCATTTTAGTTTCATGTAACTGATTTTTCATGCATATTGAAAATCTCTCGAATAAAATAATGTTTATGCATTTTAATGTAAATTCGGTTTAAAAAAATATAGATAAATAAATACCTTTGGGAGGAGGTTTCTTTTCAGCTTTTTCGTGTCTTTCAGGTTTGTCTTTTTGAGTTACTAGAAATGAGAAAAATTGTATGTTAGGGAAAAGACCTCACAAAGAATGAGAAAATATTGCAAAAACAGAGCAATATCCCTGGAAATTTCCCATTTCCTTATAATTCCTGCTTTTCAGTTTTCAAAATTCTTGCTTCTTTTTCTCAGGTCCACATAGTGGGGTAAAAAGCTTCAAAATATCTCTTGAGAGTCTCTAACCAGAAGACAAATGAGTCACACAGATCTCAAGCTTCACTGGGAACGTTTATACTGCATATTTCAGAAGATATGAATTTGCTCCTCTCAAGTTCCAAGAATACACGGACTTGATCTTCTTGTACTCCAGCCAAAAAGAAGCCATGTGACTACATTTGTCTTACAGAAAGGTGATTTTCTTAGCTTGGGCTCATTGTTGCACAAACACAACCACGAGTCTGGCACTCACTTCAGAGCCCGGCTTGAGTGAGTTCATGTCTGCACAGGATATGCTGTGTAAACACACACTGCTATGTTGCAGAAAGGCTGACAAAATTTTATGCAGAGACTTCTATCTTTCCCCTCTTGGTCACCATCCAGACAGATCGCCAGAACAAAACAGCCTTTAGAGTTAATTACACTTGTTTCAACTGACAACTACATAATAACAACATCCTGTCTAATTGAACTCCATCCTGGAATTGCTGCCTGTATGAGCTACGACTGATATTTAGACTTGGGTTTGTTTTTTTTTTAAGATAGCTGTTTCTTAGATGATGTGTTTAAATAACATTCATATCGCTGAGGCTTTCTGGAGCCTTTAATAGAGGCTGAAGAATTACCTTTGGTCTTTTTAAGAATAGAGAAAATCTGCTGAATGTGGGGGAAGCAGCCAATTTTCAGGATACCCATTCCCTGAGGTTGGCCTGACTTGAATATCCTCATTTCCTAGGGACTGCAAGTGGTTGAAATAGCTCCTCAGCACTGCTAGTGGCTGATCTAGTTTAGAGCAGACCCATGAGAAAAGGAAGGTGAGCCTAGCAATAGATAACTCAGTAGCACATTGCTAGAAGAAATGCACCTTTGAGTACACTGAGAACGACTTCCCTGTTGCCCTGAGTCCACCTGTAGGGACTCACACAGCAGGGAAACTACCCAAGTGAGGGCAGCATGACTGTATGTCAGATTGCAGCAGTAAATCTCCTCAGCTACAAAGTATCCAAAGTCTTAATAAAATTTTTCAGCCAGTGACTGGAGTTATGGCTGTTATTAAACACATTAAAGCTCTAAGTGATTATTTGGTTAGCTAGCAGAAGATAAATGGGTAAACAGGTTGGCTGCTCATTATCAGCTATCTCAGTGATTCTTGGAAATTATTTGCTTTTCAGATCTACACAGACGCTTTGGGCATTTATTTTCTCTGGATTACTTCAGTGTGATTTTGTTTTATGGAAAAAAACCCAACTCTACATTTTCAAGCTGTACAGTGAAAGTAGAAAAAATGAACAAATATCCCTTTAAAAGAGAAACTGGACAATGGCTACCTTTCAAATTTTTTAAGTCTCCATTCTGCTTTCTCTTTTTCTTCACTCCTACCTTCTGTTCTACCTTTCTCCATAGAGTACGGTCAAGTACTGTCTGAACAGATTAAAATTAAACCTAATTAATTTATGTATCTCATCATCATGAAAGTAATCTGAATGTCATAACAGACCAATACTGACACATTGCATAGTGTGTTTTCAAGACTTAACTGAGTAAAGTAAAAAGAGGCAAAGACTGAAACTAAACTTCATTAAAGAAGTGTCTGCCTCAGACAAATATTTAACCTCAGAGAAAAACATTCAAATGCCAAGCAACAATAAATGTTAGTCTTTAAAAAATGGCATAATAGGGCAAGGTGATTGGATTTTTAAATCCCCTGTCCATATTGTAGCTAAGATGGAATTATCAGTCAAAAAAATAGTGAAATTCACCTCTTGCACACACACAGTATTGCTTTAGAATATATATGATAATTAGTTGATATATAAATCTTAACCAAAGCCACTTCTACCATGGAGGACAGTGCAAATCGTGTACTGAAATTAAAATGTTACTGAAAAATATAAAAGCAAGAAAATGAAAATCTATTTTTGGATATGATGGAAAACCCAGACTGAGAGACAGTGAACACTCCTGCATTAGGTCTGCATCAGATTGAAAACTGATACACAAGAGAAAACCTACTTTGCAGGTAAATTACTGAATCCCATTGCTGAGGAAAAGGCATCAAGGAATGCAAATAAAATAGTAATAGGCTTAGTTCCTTAGCTGTATAAGAATGATTTGTAATTAACTCTGTCCATCAAAATGAGAGCTAAGCAAGAGATATATGCTGAGCAAGACTTCACTCAGAGGCTGATCAAGACCTGCTCAAGCAGAAGCGAGAACACCCAAAAAATGTACAGCATGAACTAAAAGAGATTTATATTTTAAATACTCATCTCCACACTCTCCTACACTATGTAAGCGTTGAAAATCTAAAATTGTGCAATATCTGAAGACAATCTGTGTTACCTTTAGTAGGTGTTTTCTTTTCAGGTTTTTCTGGCTTTTCAAGTTTGTCTTTGTGAATAGCTAGAAATAAAAACCAACATTCTTAATGACCATTTAGGAAGAGAAAAGTTGCATTTTAAGAAGAAAGAGGAGAAAAAAAGATGAAGAAGCACAACTTGGCACCAGGGTTATCCATGCAAAGAATGCGAAAGATTGATTTAGCTGCTGCTGTCTGCTCTTGATGCCAAAATATGAGATTTGAACTTTCAAAAATTCTTCTACCATTCCTGAGGTCTTTGCCACTGGCTGGGGGAGGAGTGGCCTTTCTAGCTCAACTGTAATCCCGTGAAAGAAACTAGTCAAGAAGAGTCATACTTATGGATATTGTTTAGGGGTTCTTTTTTCTTTAATATGTATTTGTATAATGTAATTTATTGGTTGATTTTAGTTTATTGTTATGTTTGAGCTTTCCTGTTTATAACTTTGGTTAATATCTGAAGAATTTGCTGAACCCCACAGAACAACTAGCAGTTTTTCCAGCTACGAATGATTAACATTATAATTAATTACAGATCTAGTTGCAATGACATTATAACTAATGCTCTTTGGGGCTTTTTGTTTGCTTTTAATTTACACTTTACAAATTCAAATTATCTATACTGTAGTGACTAGATTTCAGGTTTCAAAATACACCTTAGTTGCACAGTAGTCACAGAGTGGTGGGTAGTCTGGAATATTCTCCTATGTGGGCTCTGATTTGCTAATTTTTTGCGATTAATGTTTACACAGTAACTTGTCCACAAGTATGCAGAACCGATATTTGCATATACTCCTATTCCCTAGAGGGACCACGGGTGTGAAAACACTCAACTCTCTGTTTGACTCTGATATATAAGATTATATTAAGAACACAAAAATGTATGCATGAGCATTGTGTTGGTGTTTAAAAAGAAAGCAAGAACCGTGGAAGATAAAACAGTGCTAGATATTTTTTATTGCAAGTAAATACTGAAAGAATTAATCCTGCCCTATTCAATGCCTTTGAAATGTCCATACAAGGTATTGTATTTAAAATGCTTTTTTTTTCTCATGGCCTGCCTCATTACCTTTGTTTACAGTCTATCAGGTGTTTTTTTCTTGGATGACCATAGTCTCTTAGCAACCATACTTATTGCCAGTGCTGGAAACACTCAGCAATTACCATGAGATTATACTAATCCAGAGTACAAAATATATTATCTCCATTCTTCATAAAAAACCCTAAAAAACCTGCAGGAGGAATACAAAATGCTACTTGGTCTGTAAGTCCACAAACCTTTATATAATCTCATAATTTTTATTCATATTATTCTATACCTTTTTTTCCAATCAAGGGGGATACATAAATAGAAATTGAGTAGAGAATTAGTTCTGGGATATCTCCAAACGTGAAATAAAATCTGACATTAAATAATTACCTGCATGCCTTTCCTTTCTTTCAAGTTTTTCTTGTCTTTCCGGTTTGTCTTTATGTGTCACTAGGAAAGAAAGTGTTATATATATAAAAAAAAAAAAAGTGGAAAAACTTAAGAATCAAAAATAATTCCTAAGCCTTAGGAGACAAAATGGCACACTGTGTTACTCCTGAGCTATCCCATGCATATTTGCACAGCATACATCACACTTCATGGGTGTTAGCAGCCAACTCTGGCTAACAAGTTACTGCCATGGTAACATGCCTCAGCTGTTTATTACAGTAACATCATCTCTTGCAATTGTCTGTCAATTCCTGAAGAGAGATTTTCAGAAAACTGTTGAGGACTAAGGCAGAGCTCACAGTAAATGCTGCTGCCTGCAATAGAAAGAGGATTTCACCCTGTCCACTCCATACTCTGTCAGACATAGGTTTTAAAATTCCTGGAATGGATCCTGGAGCATAAGAGCATCACATGCACAAATGAGGCATCTATCACTTGCCAGATGACTTGAAATGGATAACCAGTAATGGATACGGATAGCTAGTAATGGACACTAGCTGAGATCAGTCCCTGGCAATGATGATCTCAGAACCATAATTAGATACCCAGTATGTGCAAAAAAAAGTGAAGACTAGCATTATGACAGTGGAAACTGCATTATGCTGTCCACTCAGAGCATATTTTACACTCATTTTTGTTAAGATTTTACACTATAATTTTCCAGAAAATTAAAAATAAACATGTAGATTTTAGAACACTTCAGAAAAGTCAGCTGTGAAACTGCAAGCTAGCCTTAACTCCTGTGAAGATTTCATTCAAGTTTAGGAAAACTCTCTTTGACAAACATGGGGAAATAATGAACTTCCATTACAGTATCATGAATTCCATATCTAAATGGAAGCAAAAGAAGAATGGCAGGGAATATTCCAGCTTTCACATTTTTTCAGCAATATAGTGATGAAATACATGAAAATGGGTTCCTGACACAGCTGACCAAGTCAGTCTAAGTGACTGAGACCCTTCTAATTAGTCCCTGTGTCATTAAAGAACTTTCCTAAACTTCATCACAGAATTTGATTATAAATTAGAATAGAATGCTATTTACATTCTCCATTATCTATATCTTGAAAAGAGAATGTGTTTAGAGTAGAAAATAAGCAGTCGAAATACAGGGATGCAGTCTCTGGAGTCTTCCTGTCATGCTACAGTGAAATGGGACTTTGAAAAATACATATCCATAGTCATTGTTTTGAAATTTAATGTACAGTCTGAAAGCAATGTTTCTTAGTGAATACAGCGAGTCTCTACACACAGTAGTGTTTCAGGAGCAATTATGACAATATTTCACTAAACAAAACTAATATGTTAACTTTAAGATAAAATGCCATTAGGTAAACAGAATATTAATAGGAATCATGGCGAGTTAAGTCAGCAGGACTGAAAGAGATACTAAGCAAGTTGGCAGATTACCCAAAACTCAGAGTAGCTGTTGGCTCCCTCGAAGGCAGGGAGACCCTGCAGAGAGACCTTGACAAATTTGAGGACTGGACAATCATCAACCATAGGAATTTCGACAAGGGAAATTGCTGGATTCTGCACCTGGGATGGGGCAACCCTGGATGTACATACAGACTGGGGAATGAGATGCTGGAAAGCAGTGCCACGGAGAGGGACCTGGGGTTCCTGATTGATAGTAAGTTGAATATGAGTCAGCAGTGCCCTGGCAGCCAGGAGGGCCAACTGTGTCCTGGGGGGCATCAGGCAAAGCATCACCAGCCAGTCCAGGGAGGAGATTGTCCCTCTCTGCTCTGCACTGGTGCAGTCTCACCTTGAATATTGTGTGTAGTTTTGGGCAATGCAGTATAAGAAAGGTATTAAGCTATTAGAGAGCATCTACAGGAGGGCAGTGAGGATGGTGAAGGGACTTGAGAGGAAGCTATATGAGGAGCAGCTGAGGCTCTTGGTCTGTCCAACCTGAAGAAGAGGAGACTGAGGGGAGACTTCAGTGCAGTTACAACTTCCTTGTCAGGGGAAGAGGATGGTCAGGCACTGACCTCTTCTCTGTGGTGACCAGTGACAGGACACAAGAGAATGACCTGAAGTTGTGTCAGGGGAGGTCTGGGTTGGATATTAGAAAAAGTTCTTCACCCAGAGGGTTGGGTACTGGAACAGAGAAGTGGTCACAGCACCAAGCCTGACAGTTCAAGAAGCATTTGGATGATACTCTCAGGGACATTGTGTGACTTTTGAGAATGGGTGCAGGGCTAAGGGTTGGACTCAATGATCTTTGTGCGTCCATTCCTAGTCAGCATATTCTGTGATTCTAGCATAATAGGCATTATTCTTTTTCACTGATTGTCTGAGATTGGATGGGATAATTTTTTTCCTGTTTCAAGAAACTTAAAAAAACATTAAATATTGTTCTCTTGTGAAATCAAATTGAAGAGTTTCCTGTTTTCCACATAATAACTGAACTCCTAAAGACACATTCATATTTTAATATCGGACATTATTGGTTTTGTAATGTCATTTCTCAAAATTTCAGAAAAAATTCCTCATGTTACCACCATTCCATTTTCTAGTAATAAATATTCATTCCATCAGAAACCTAAATTTATATGCCTGCACTTAACTTCTAAATTTAGTCTTGTTAACTCAATGCTTTTTGAGTTACCTATATAAAATGGGAAAACTTTAATCAGAGATCATTAGAAAGAACTAGTCAAACACAGATTTCAGGAAATGTACATTCACTCAAGTTGTGAGACTTGTGTTCTTGGCCTGAATAAATTTGCTGTTGCTGAATATTCAGTCTTCCCTTTTTTGGGGTGATTTATTATGACCACTGGCCTATCTGCTCTTCCAGAATGTGTTTCTTCCTCCAGCCCAAGACTACATTAGCCACATTTGTTGCAAAGGACATGTTCTCAGAAGGTTTAAATTGTTTCGACAATTAGGTACCCTACAACAAAGTTTCATTTTGCTACAATATCCCTCACAAAAGGCAATGGTGAGACGGTAGCTCTTGGAACCCAGAGCTAAGTCATGAGTCATGGCTGGAGAGTAAGCTGTATCCTGATTCTGACTCCTGCAACAGGCAGATCTTAATTAGTTGTTGGCATGCACCACCAACAGAAAATTAATAAATCTCTCTAAAACCTGTCCCCAATATCTCTGAAAGGAATCCGAAGGATTTTTTTTTTTTTTTTCTAAGGAGGGTCTCCAAAGTAGAACATCTCCAGGGACAAGTATATTGTAACTTACTCATTACATTTTTCTAGGAGTATTCTCAATGACAAATATCATGCTTGGATTTATTAAAGAATTCAAAATATTCTGTGATTCTCTGGTAAGAATAAAAAAGGCACCTATTTATCCTCTGGACATCTTTGACATAAGTTAATAATGCAGTAAAAATTTATTCATTAGTCTCCAGATATAATTTCAGACTTTTTGTGCAGTGATGAATTCAAAGTGCTTTTAAAGTCCTTGTTCTCCTTCCAGCTGGCTTTCACAACACCTCCTCCGTCCTTAAACATAATTGGGATCTACAAGAACAGTCTAGGAGTCAATAGATTAGACTATTTTGAACCACTGGTAAAAAGATAAAAAATGTAAAATGCTGAATACATACCCTTTAGGGGTTCCTTCCTCTCAATTTTTTCTTGTTTTTCAGGTTTATCTCTCTGAATTGCTACAAACAAACAATAAATAAATAAATACAACCCAGCTCACAACGAATTTATAATCTAGAGGTATTACATACCCTTATTATCTCACAAAAGTTATCAAGGAAAAGCATTTGTAAATTCAAATAATGGATTTTAGCTCTGAGTAATGGGTACTTGATGATATATATACCTTCTTAATGTCAATGTTTAATTTCAGGTCCAAGAGAAATATTTTTCTTTGAATAAGCTTTCAGATGTTAGACTATATTTTTCTGAAAGAAGTGATTATTCAGCAACCTTAATCCAATCTGTCTGATCTGTTTTGGTCCCATTACACAAGCACCCTGGCTCTAAGATTTCTGACAGAAGAAATTATTTTCAGTCCTTGACAGCATTGCTTTCTATTCTTAACCAAAAAACCTGCCAGCATATTACTTTCTATGCTATTTTTTCTTTATTTTTAGCTGCTACTTCCGTCACAGGGTAGATTAACAAGAAAACATCTCTTTTAATCAGTATAACTTCAAGAAGAGCAGCTGTTCAAAACACAACCGACTGTATGTCCTGCTAGAAGCAGGCAAACATGAGTCCTTATGGACTCTATTGCCTATGCAGCTTTTTGGTGTGGCTCTATCCCACATCTTAATGATTTAGGTAGATATTTCATTCTTTGTCATTCCTTGTCAACTTGTACTACTAAAAGACTAGAATTTTGCAATTTCATGGAAAAATTATTTTCTTCTCAATACTCAAGTTTCTCTTAACAAGTAAACCCCAGAAAGCAAAACTTTGATTAGAAGACAACAGTGAGTTTTATACACAAGCATATTAATGCTTTTTCATCCATTCGTTTTACCAGCTTTGTAGCAAACATCATTTCACAGAAGTACAAGCATTACTTGTTAAGTATTTCTGCACTAAAAAAATAGGTCATTGTCCATAAGAAAAATAATTCAGAACATTCAGTAAATTCATTATGTCTTATATGTGTTTGCATTATCTAAATACATTTCCAGTCCTAACAGGTAAATTATTGTTGATAACAAATAGCAGTACAGTCGAAAGAGATTGAAGGGAGATTTTTCAAAGCCTTTAGAAATGTGGACAGCAAATTTACACTAAAAAAAATCAGACTGTGAAAAATGCAGCAGTACCAGCAATGTATTATTGAATGAATTACAGACTGTAACTCATTCAAGTGCTTTAGGACATCTAGTAGCATACCAAAGAAAAATCATTCTCTTCTCTATATATACCATGTAGAACTTACTGAATATTTTTTGCAGAAATTGTAGCATGCTTTTACATCTTACATTTGTATTAGCAGATGCTGGCTCTGTGCAAAACACTTCAAACCAATGTATTGTCAGTTTTGGCTGGTGCAATAGAACAGTTTTGCTAATAACAGTTCTGTGATGATCCACGTAAGTGAAACATGAGCTTTTGCACATTCAGTCAAAAGTCCTTGTAGTGTCTATGCCAAAAAACACAGATGAACTATTCAGAACAGACTTGTAATCAGAAAGCTTGTTTTTAGCCACATGATATCTTATTTGTGTAAGAGAGACTGTTGTGGGCATGATTTGAGGAGAAAAAAACCCAAAGCAAAACAAAAAACGTAACACCAGAAAATGAGCCTTGAATGACACTAACTGAATTGAGCGTCAGCAGATCTGAAAGTGGACAGAAAAAATTAAGATTCCTTCGCATCCTCAAAGCAGTATAAAGCACTAAGATGTATAAAGTTATTAATATTGGTGTGGACTAGAACTAAAACGGTGGAGAAGGCATCAGTTGGCCCCTTCTTGAGAAATAAAAACCTTGATGTATCTGGGCAGGGAGCCTGGAATGTTGATAAGTAGAGACCAGGCTGGCATAAGCATAAGCTATTTTTCTCCTCCCAGTTATAGGCCGAAGGTGATCTCTGGTTAGTTCAAGAGCCCTATCCTGTGTGTTGATATACCCATAGCCTCAGAGGTTGCTAATCTCAGATTGTAATGTTTACCATTACCTCTTATGGACACTGTCAGAGCTATGGCTTCCCTAATTTGGGAAGGGCAGGTGCTGCCAAAAATTAAAGTGTTCATGTTTCAGAGCTGTGATGACTGGCCATTTTTGACTCTTCAATCGTAAGTCCACCAAAATGCACTGAAGATTTTGATCTGACAAATTTAAATATGATATTTCTTAGCATATTAACTCTCCCCTGAAATGTTTTTGTGTTCAGTTTCATATATAGTCCTAAAAACTCTGTCATAGAAAATACATTACTGTCTATAGATCTTTTCCAGATTTTGTCTCTTGGATATCTATTTCTTTGTAAAGAAATGCCTTTTCAAACCTGCAGCACTCGGTACAAGCATTAGGTTTTAGAATAAGCCAGGTTGATCATACTGTGAAACAAATTAGACTTGAACAGATTTTCTTTTCCATATATATAAAAAGAAAAAAAAAAGGAAAAAAAGAAAGCATAAAAAAATATTTTTAAGGTTACTCAATAACACACTCTTCAGCTGAAAATTGCTGAAGCTAAACCTGTTCATTCGACTTTAATTCAACAATTCTATTTGTTTTATGACACACTTTGTAATTTAAAGATCACCTCTTCTCTTTTGTTAATAGGATGCTGGATTCATCCAGAAAAAATATTAAGAAGAATAAGTAAAACATGTTTTATAATAATTGTGTAAGCTAAAAATTTTCCACAACTTAAAAGAAATTTTCTCGTACTTCTTCGCAAATACCAAAAGTCATAAACTCAGAAGAACTGTTATAAGCACTGGAAAAAAATATAACACCCCAACCTAATTTTCACTAACCTAGATTTTGGAAATTGCTGATACATTTTTATATGTCTTTGAATGAAAATTCAGCCAGAGGCAAAAAGATGAGCATGAGAAATTTCATCCTCAGTGACTGGAGTATGATAAATTTATAAATAATCTAAAATAGGAGCTCATTATGGAAAATCTTAAGGTAATTTAACAATGTATTCCAAAGTTAATATTGCTATCTATTTCACATAAAATTAAAAAAAAAGAAACATAGCATATATATGAGAGGATTTTCCAAATTTCTATCATCATTTTGCATCAAGTTGAAGACATAGTAAAGGGGGATATGATTTAGTTTTTTTCCCGTAAAGTTCTCCACAAAGGCATTCCACACCTTAAAACAGAAAGTGCAAAAATAAGAGATGTAGTAAGTAGGCACTAGTTCCATACCGAAGGGAAGTAAAAATAGTTTCCATCTGAGTAAGCCTTAAGTCTGCTGCTTAGTATAAAGCTAGGTGATGAGTGCAGTAAGCATGAAGCAGAGATTGCTTGCTCCAGCTAACTGACTAAGTGCTTGTCTACAGAGCAGCACTCTCAGGAAAGTTAAGATAAATGAACTAATACAATGAAGTTACAGTGCATTAGTCAGAGAGCATTAAATCTCTGTGTAGATGCTTTCATTCGGAAGTAAAGTAACTGTAGATGGCTATAACTTAATTCTTCTTGAAGGAACACTGAAAAAAAAAAGCTTTGTCTGGAGAGGGGCATAGACTCCCAAGTCCAAATCAGTAATTTAAGGAAACCACAGCTACATCACTATCAGTACCATGTTCTCTGGTTTAAAGTTAATGCAGTCACATTTGTAGCTGTACCTTGAGAATTCAGGCTAGACAGTCCCGTGTTAAAAATACACCATTTAATTTGCTAACTTGGTCAAATTATGTAGGTTTCTAGTATACTATGGATTTATATGGTCCAGGTCTATTTGTCTATTTAGCTGTCTCAAATACTTTGTCCTCCGGCTACAGCAAATTACATTATTGGGACACACTGTATTTGTATTTATAATCTCATAATTTATACATATGCTAAAATACAGAGAGCTTTATTCTGGCATGTTTAATATTTCCATTATCAGTACAGCCTTATTAACAAGCCATTATGCTATGTATAGTAAATGAAATAGTCTTGAAGGGCCTGGACTCTATTTGTCAAATCAGCCTGAATTCAGAGATACTTCCTGAAAAAAACCCATTGCGGCTAGTGTTAACCCAGAGGTACACGTGTATCTGTCCTAAAATTACTGTTTTAAAATATGTCTGTCAGAGGTAGCCATCATGTATTGTTTTCTTCCTTACCTTACTCCAACAGCAATGTATTAGTGAAGTGATTTTGGGAAAAAACACATGGTAAATCAACCTTTTCTCATTTTGTCTCAATGCTTGTTGTAATTAGAGCTATTTCCCAGAAATGCAGGACAATTAGTTTTCCATAAAAATCAGAAATTATCATTGGACCTTCCATTAGACAGAACTTACATATACTTTTATCTTGATATTTTTTTATTATTGTTCTTACTTGCTGACAACATAAGGCACAGTTACAGCTTATTCATTGCTAGCAACAATAATAATTATGACACCTATTCTTTAAGCAGCCTTCAGTAGTAGCTCAGAGTCCTGCAAAATCTACAAAGTATCACAAAATGATGGACTAACAGACAGCTACCCCGGGCTGAGACAGCACCCTCTGTCAGCCTCTCCCCTCAGGACAACTGCTCCAGCCTTGGCCGCTTCAGTGGCCCCACACTGAACTTGCCCCAGTTTATGGATATCTTTCCTGAATTGGGAGACCCAGAACTGGCAGTATCTAGATGTGGTCTCAGGAGAGTTTAGTGAAGGGGGATAATTAATCCCTTGCCTCCGCTGGCTGGCCAAACTCCTGCTCATACGGTCCAGGGTGCCACTGACCCTTGTGAAAGTACTAATACATCAAATACCAAATTGGAAAGACCCTGTTTTGTAGTGAATTTGTGCTTATATGTACACATAATCATTGAATAATTTGATATCAGGGTTCTTAAGCATGACCAACTGCTTTGTGGAGTTATTTCTCACAGTATTTCTTCTTTCCAGGATTAAATTTACTACAGTAATTGAAATGGACATTATTGCTGTTTTTCAAAATATTTAATTAAAAACAAATTTTAAGGCACAAGTTTGCCTGGTTCTCAATACTGTTAGAATCTCATAAGTTCAGCCACTTCCATCTGGGATTTTTATTCATTACAACTATTCCTCATATTTTGGTTCAATCTTTCCAAAATGAGTCTTATGAATGGAACACCCTTGTAAATTATGGGACTTGGAATGAAAGGGTTTGACTATTAAAAAATATATACATAATTAAATTAGTTTTAAAACTCTATTGTCCCCACATGTTTGGGTGGAGAATTGAAATTCTTTCTGTTGTTTGCTGTTATTAAAAACATTCATTTTACCTCTGGATTTTTCCTATTAATAACAACAAAAGATCATGTTTGTACGTATTTCCTGAAGGTATTTTAGAAGGCAACAGTAAAATCCCCCTAAAGATTCATGCCTTTATCCCACTCTAGACTGAAGCCAGACAGAATGTTTTCTAGTAGTTGATCCTTCTATATACACGTTGCATTTTAGGGACTGAACATGAAAACAAAACAGAAAAAACTATTTGTCTTGTGCTTCAGTAACTGATTGTATAATTAAAGATTACATTATCAGGTACATACATAAAGGGACTTAACTAACGACAACTGAACATTTTTTTTTTTTTTTTTGGCATTTACAACTTCTTAGTAATCATGTCTGCCAGGTTAGTGTAAACCAGCGTAATTCCATATATATGAAATGGTACTGGCTGTTCTGGTCAAGACTGCAACACCATTTGTTTTTTTAGATTATTGTGCTTGAAAAGACCATAACTGGATCCTTTGCTAATGGATCTGAGTTTGTTACTGCCTAGCTAGCCCACTGGTACCCTAAAAAATTCATTTTGATCCAGCATGATTTACTTAGTAGTTGGGAAGCAGTCCTAGGCAGTCCAGAGGATCCTGATTAACACAGAACTGGTACGCTAGCTCAAGATGTGTAAAATACTATAAGAACATAGTAAGAATATATATAAAAATGAATGTAATTGTGTGTGAGTGTATGTGCATAACTACTACGTTTAATAAGATTCCTCCTTGCTTCCTCCTGCCATTACCAAGCACAGTACTGGTGCATCAGAGGGATGCTCATCAAGTTTTTTGTGGCCTAACCTTTATAGGAGAGCTTTCTTAGGCAAAAAAATCTGCAGACATCCCAGGGAAACTTCTTGGTTTACATGACCTCTGAAAACCAGTCCAAACCAGTTCCTCTGTGGATTTTTGGAAAGTGCCAGTTATAAGAGATTAAACAGTCTGAAAAAGAGTAGGTTCTTAAAATGGAGGCCTTTCTTATCTCTGATACACACCTGGCTCACTTTTTACTATGACTTTTTAACTTGGATGGCACCCACTGGCCTATAAACTTATTTTCTTCCTTACCTAACACACTTCATGCCTTTTGCACTAGAGGAATTTTCATCAACACTCTACTTTTTGCACTTTTGCTAGAAAAAAAGATTACTGGAAAAGTTTGGCCTAAGAGAATCTTATTAAGAATTTGCATTTACAATATAGCCACACAAACATAAAATTACATTATTTTTGTTACTGCTAAGATATACAGAAATTTTTGATCTTTTACAGTCAGTGCCAACTGATCTTTGGATGCTTTTACAATACAACGGTGGCAACGTAGTTAACAAAGACACTGTAAATTACATACATATATGTAGGCAAACAGACAAAAAACCAAAGCTACCCTTTGTTGGTGTTCGTTTTTCGTGTCTCTCCGTTTTCTCTTTTTGAATTTCTGAAAACAACGCAATGCAGATTTATCAATTTCAAAATAATTTTCACACACAAAAATATCAGATGCAGTCTCATAATAAAACATTAAAAAGTGCTAATGCTTCAATTATTATAGCAGAACCATGGCTTTATCATCTGCATATTCAGAATTACATACAGTATCACTCAATTTTATATATATATACACAGACAATATATATGGATAAAAATCACAACATCAAGTGTCTTTAATAATTATTCTGTTTTTAATTGAAAAAAGTAGCCATATAGCTACATTTAAAGGCAAGAAGAGGTTTTGCTGATCTGTATACAGAAACATGTTGGTCATGAAACAGAAAAAATATGCTTTTACTAAATATTTCCTGTATGTATCTTGAGTTGTTTACCAAGATTAGCATTGTATGTTTTCCAAATTGCCTTTGAAAGGGAAAAAATGTTCTTTTTGTTATGTTTTATAAAATTTTTAAAGCTCACATACTGAGTTGGTATCTCCAATACACAATAAAAGGTAGACTCAGTACTCTCTACAAATTACAGAGATATAAGTTTCCAGATTAGGGATCATCATCTGGGAGAACGACATTTTAATCATGCTGTATAACAAAGCCTGAGAACTACCTTGTTAGAAGAGGAAGCTGCTACAGCATTTATCTGCACTTTTTATGCCATCTCTTTTGAACAAAAATCTTCAACTATAATATTGATATTAAATTACGCTATATGCCTCCATAAGTATTTTTCTACTGTCCTTATTGTTCCAAAACCAGGATAATATTGAAAATGAAAAATGTTGAATTTTAGAAAGAGCAAACAATTAAATCAAGCTTTCATAGCCTTTTTGGTATGTAGTTATAGAAATTTAAAGGGTATTTTTAATAGGTGTATAATAAATTCATTAAGACTATACTGAGTGCCTTTTTTATTGTATTGTGCATATATTTCCTGCAGTAGGAAACTGGTATAAAATATTGGATCATATTTATTCTTGACAAAAGCAAATGCAGATCTCACTAGACTGTGGGAGGTGCCTCCTTGTTTTTCAGTGTTACTTTTTGTCTGCAGGGTCTAAATAAAAAGAACACTGATCCCAAAGTTAATCTAACAGAAAAAAGTTATGCATATTACATCTCAACTCTAAGGAGCTTCTTTAATGTCTATTGAAGACAACCGAAATCTTCCACTTACAACCTTAGTTATTTTCTCAGGTTGTAACAGGATGTACATTGCCAAACAAACCCAGTAGAAAATGGAACTTTCCCTCCCCAAATCTTTGCATAGTCCTTGAAAATAAATACAGAATATTTTTATTAGATAGTATTTGGTGTCTGAAATAATGATTGTGTCTGGTTTGCAAAAACTTAACTATTCTATGGCATCATCCTATGTTTTCTTCACATAGAGGACCTTATTTCACCAAGATAAAGAGTGAGAACAGGTAAAATACATACCACTGTTTGTCGCTAGTGCATGGCAGCATAACTAAGCTAATTATATGATGTCATTAAGCTAAAGGGATTTTTTATTCATTTTTCATCTTGCTCTTTTCAGCCTGGGTGTGTAGTTCATTTATTGTTCTATAAACCTCAAAGGCTGTGATTAGGAAGAAATATACTTTAGTGATTTACTGTATATCAGCTGAACGTGGATCATTTTTCTTTCTTCATCTATGTGAGAATATTTTATTTCTATTGACATTTCTTCTGCTTAAATGGATGCATGAACTAGTTTGGGTAACGTAAGTGATAGGAATGGTGCAAGACAAGAACAGCTGGAGGATTGCTCCCTAATTCTGGGCACATCTGAGAAATTCTCCATGCCATTGCTCCAGATTGCCTCCAAACATTGACTCAGAGGACTTAATGAAGGCTGAGTCACTTCCTCTACATTGCAACATACAGTTGAGTCATATCTCACCCAATTCAAGAGGTCACCCTACATACAGGAGTGAATATAACCCACTAAGTGATAAATCATATTCTTCCGGTAGAGGCATTCACACAGACACATAATCCTTGCTTGCCTTAAAATGCCTCAGCTCCGCTGTGTTTTCATCATCTGTATGTGTCTCACTACAGAAAATAGGTGTATTCTTCTTGAAAAAATAAGTATAAACATTTTTTAATTAAAAAAATTAATGAAAAATGGTTGCAAAATTACTGTGGGTTTAGGAAATTTATTGCTAGTTTGACTGCAAAATATGTATGGAGCAACGACTGTACAACTGGTTGTCTAAATCAGGCTCACATTGCATCAGCAGTGAAGCTTGCTTTACACAAATATTTCAGTATGGTGCACAAAAAGATGCTTTCTAGACAACCACACTGAGAATCTCGTCTAACTCCCTGCTACATTAGGATACCACACATACAAAAAACCATACACAAATTCCTTGAAGTTAAATACATCTTCATAATACACTAGTGTGTGTATACATGTTTTTATATATTGTGAAACATCCCATAATTAAGATATCTTTACAAACTCTCCATTATAGTCTGAACCATTATAAAATATTGCAGCCTGGAACACATCAATTCTGCTACATTACGACAGAAATTTTCCCAGCACAAATAAGTCTCATCTCAATATAAACTGTTCTGGATTAATTCATAAGATAGAAAATAGTGACTATTTGCTAACTTCAAAATATTTAAAATAAGGAAAGGCATTAGATTATTGGATATTTTTTGTTGTTGTTGTTCTGAGAGTTCTGATACTCTCCGCTTCATCTTTCATGACAAATAGCCTTAATTTTCTAGTAATCATATCATATCTTATTGCTGAGTTGAGAAAGTGGCTGTAATACCGTAGAAGACTTACATGGCCAGTTTAAAGCATGTAATTTATCTCTATCAATGACACATTGTTTATAAATCCCAAATATTACGAGTTTTTGTTTAAAAAAATGACAGAATCAAGCAGCAAAAAGGATAATCTTTGTCACCACAGCAACCATCCAGATTCTTTATGAGATGACAGCATGGTTTATTAAATTATTGTAAAACAGTATGTATTTTAAAAGCCGTATTTCATTGTTCGTTTTCTTAAGTTATTAAGCAGACATGATAAATTATCTTTCTCCTTGTCTTTCTTCGGTTTTGAATGGATAAGTACTTTATTTCCTTAAATATGGATACTGCTTGATGCAGACTTCTCTTGACCTTCTGTGTCTTGTGCAGATACACAGAACAGGCAGGGTGATTATTTTAAATAACTCCAAGAAGGGAAGCTAATAGTCTTCTCACTGACAATTTCAAGATACTCAAAGGAGACACAGTTGACTATATTGTTAGCAGGCTGATATATCTATGTATTGTTGACCCAAGGCAGACCCTCACAATCAGCTGAGGATCAGTATTGCAGGCAGCTTTACTGAAAATCCCTGCTGACCACATAGTCTGGGCACTAGCTTCCCCCACCCCTCACCCAGCTAATTTTCATTAACAGCATTTGACAGTGTCTAATGACAGCACAGTACTGGCCATGCACTCCAGCTCCAGGAAGATCAGGATGGGAGAAAATAATTACAGTCCCTTGAATCCATGTGAGATAGTATGTCAGCACTTGCAGGTTTACATCAGTGTGAATGAAGAGCACAGCCCTTCATGGTAGGGAATGAGGAGATTCTCCTGGTCCCGGTTCCCTTCTTTGTCTGTGTTTGTGTTTCTGATTTTGATTGTTCATTATCTCCTTTTTTTTAACATGGTAAAATAGATGGCATTATTCTTAGCTATTTTAGTTGTATTGTATTATGATAGCATTTAGGAGCCTCAGACCACATTAATTACTTTAGGTACCACATGGGGTTATAACACAATATAAATATCCCATCTCTGTAACACAGAGGTTCAAACTCTGAGGGTTACATTTCTTCTATTAGTGGGAAGGCACAGCCCTGCATCTTGCTTCATTAGAGGGTAAAGTGGTGACTAGCATTGTTAAAACAGGCTATTGTTCTGCTATTGTTAAAACAGGCCCTAAACCTTATCCTCTGCTGAGTTTTCATCTTACATATGAAATATACCTTTAAAAAATCCCAATAAACCATATTAAAAATGTCAGTGATATGAGAGACAAAGTGAGAAAAAAAAAAGGATTATTGTTCTCATTTGAAATACAAGAATGCTTTACTGAATGTAACCCACAAAGTCAGCAAAGGAACTGGGAATTTAACCCTAAGCCCTGACATTCCATATTGTCCCTTCATTCTTAAAGCCATCCTGTTTCTGCTTAAATACTACAGTGAGCATAGAATGTAGTTTTAATATATCTAGATTTTAAAGGTATAATTAAGCACCTGGAATTTTATGCGAAATGAAAAGGCATTTTTTCTATGGAAATTTTACCAGGTGGTTGTCTTTTTCATAATCTCTTACAGGTAAGACAGCACTATACCTCTTTAGTGCTTTGACATTCTTTCTCTCATAAATATCTAAGTGTGAAAAGGAAAATGAGTCCTGGTGTGCCAGAGGCTAATGATTTGCTTTTGAGCAGTTAAAACTCTTACAGCCATTGCCAGCAATTTAATGGGGCTATATCCTGTTAAGTTATCAAGGTTTATTGGTAGCAGGCAGCTGAAGAGTTGGTGGAAATAGATACTGAGGGCAAGGCAAGAGTGAGTGGTGTTAAGAGTTTTAGAAGATGAGAGAGATGTCATTTCTAAAGTGTTTTTAGATGCTGTTTGTATGAAGAATTTTAGTCAACTCTCTTGCTGTTGGTATCCTCAGGAGAAATTTGCAATTGTGCAGCTGATATCTATTTTTAATCCAGATAGTACCAGCTGGTGAGGGTGACAGTTATTCTTGTGGGGCTAGGAGAAGAAGAAAGGAAGCTAGAGCAACTTCTAGCTAACTACTAATAGATCACATAGCTGTACTCTAGAGGGATGAAAAGAAAATCCACAACAAAACCAAAACAAATTTTGCCACAGCCAAAAATCACAGGAAAAAAAAAGAAAGAAAAAAGGAGCAGGAAATATTTAATTGGGGAATTAAATTAGTGTATTGTGCCTGTATCAGTGACCTAAAGACAGCATAACAGAAGACCTTTAATACTAGCATTCAGTATTGGAAGGTACAAGTGACACATATGACTTAGTCAGGTGACTTCTCTACCAACTTGCTACTAGCACAGTTTTCTTAGATCTTGCCCTATTCTTGGGATTCATAGAAACTTCAGGCTGGCGTACATAATAACGTTTCCTGAAGTTATGTGTTGTAAGACCTTTCTTGAAAATGCAACAGGGACAAATTGCTCTTATTGATGAAAATGCTGAACAGTTGGTGTGCTCATTCACTGCATGAGATACCAGGCCACAGTGCCTCTTAAGTATCATTTCAGAATTGTTTATCCTTCTCTTTGGAAATAAAAAGTAGAATTTGGAGTGAGAATAAAGTGGTTTTTTTTTTCTTTTTTTTCTTTCTTTTATATTTTGCAGAATTATACAGTGTCTCTTTCATTTGCTGTGTGACAATACTGTTGACAGGGCTCACACAGCATCACTTCTCATTCTTCTTGGTCCGAAGCCTCTGCTCTAGTGAATATTTACCCAAACCAACAAGTTCTTCTAAATTGTGAATATTGCTGTGAAGTGACATTGATGGGTCCTAAAGCTATTCAGTAAAGTTCATCTTCTTCACCGTAGTTGTCTTTATTTCCTACACTTCGTACTTTGTTTGATATCACTAAACTGCTATCAGAGATACAGAGAACACGACCCTCAAATATTTCTGGAGGATTTACCTATCTTGAGTAACATACAGCAAACAAGTAGGCTTTATGTTCCCCCAAGAACACAGGGATTTAGCATATACTAAGCCCTCTTTGTAAGAGAAAGGACAAAAATGAATAGATTGGATCCCAGTTCAACAGATATTCAGTTGTTTCTGAACTATTGACGTTTCACTGGTCTATAAAAAAAAATTCACTGTAGATGACATGCTGACATCTTCATCCTCGTGCTGAGGAGGGCTTTCATTCCAGGGTGATGTTTTATCTTATTTTTGCTTTTACAAGACTACAGCAAGAGAGATACATTGTTAGGAAGGCATTTGCAGACAGGGTGTTTGTTATTTTCATAACAGCGAAACATTCCAGCCTTACTAAATATTTTATTATGAGTCACTCTTTCTTGATCTCCAGTTTTCTAAACTGAACTTTTTCCAGTCCTCTCTTTCTCATTATGTCAAAGATAATTAAACATGTACATATTTTGCTATATTGCTGTGTTTGAAACAACCTTCCTTCTGCTATAGAATAAAACAGCTTAAGCAATTAATGGTAACTAGAAGTGTATCACTATATTACTATGTACTTGTCGAAAACATTTTGTCACCAAATCACAGATTGGTGGTATTGACCTTTCTATTTGTTATTATATATTTGGGCATTTTCGTGTATCTGCCAGGGCTTCTTAAAAATGTAATATCACAAATTATTTCAATACAAAATTGTCTTTTAAGAAAATAGGGAAAAAAATATTTTTCCTAAAGAGCTGAGGTAAAATGGAAAAGAAAGTAAACGGAATGGTTGTGGCTAATTCCAGCTAGAAATCCTCAGTTTACCAACGCAAATAGAACTTAACATGGTGCACAACCATTTTTCATTTCTTTCTAAAGCTAAATATTTTTTCTTATTTTTCTTTAGTTTTAATTTCCCTCTGGTAAGGTTTCCAGTTGAAGCAGAAAAGCAATATCTTATCAGAAAGGTTTTTATGGGAAGGGGGGTACTCGCAATTATCTTTGACTAGTTGTCTGGTAAACAGCATCCTTCAGAAAGACCATACACAGACTTTTATATGGTGGAATTTCAGTGACTGTGCTTTTGAAAGAATTAAAAGGGGAAGGTATTAAAAGACCTTCAATCCAAAACATTTTTCACATAAAATTAATTTTTATTCCTAGTATGAAAATATGTTAAGACTATATTTTTCATTCCCAGACTGCAATCTGGTACCTCGGTTCTGAAATGTAAAATAAATGCTAATTGCACTTTGATTAAAAGCAAAAACAAAAACAAAACACAGCAAAACTCTTAACCCAAATGCATCAGAGATAGAGCCATGTGATCAAAACCAGGGTTTATTTTCCTTCTGTGGAACACGAAATTTTCTTGGCAAGCTTCTCTTTATGGATTCTAGCCTACAAAGTTGTTATTGGACCAATTTTAAATTACATTTAAATTATTTCAGCTTTTAAATTTCATAATCAATTTTATCAGTCTGCCTTTAATAGACTGTACTTTTATAGAGAAAAATTCCAGGCAAGACTTGTAGACCTCTTAGTAGGGCAAAATTTTATACAAACAACAATACATAAAATCTTTAATTTTGATTAGTATCGAAGAAATATTTTCCCATATGAATCTATTTAATAGTTGGGGGTTTTTTTGTAGTTTTTGTTTGTTTGTTCGATTGGTTAGATGGTTACTTTTTTTGTTGTTTGGTTGGTTGGTTTGATTTTTTGTTTGTTTGTTTTTCTTTTATTGTTGTTGTTGTTTTTTGTGAAAGGAGGAAAAAGTAGAAAAAAAAGAAATTACAAGACTAACCACGGTTACTCTACTCAGCTTTTAAAAACATCAGCAGTGCAGATTCTACCTTACAAAATTAGTGTGAAAATACTTCTAGACCCGCTGATTTTATTTTAGGGGTTTGGTGTGCAGAAGAGAGAAGTTTCTGTGGTCATGACCATGGGCTGGACTTGCTATATCATCTCCTTGGAATAGCAGTAACTGTGAGTAGATCTGAGTTCACCCAGAAAAATATGCAGGACCTCCAGTTTTGATGCTGTGGGTTTAAATGAGTTGTGGAAAAAGTTTTCATTTTCCAGGCCAGGAATTTACTCTGTCTCGCAAGCACAGCATGCTCCAGCCAGTAGGGCATCTTCCTAATGCCCCCTCTTCTCAGAGTGAGAACCCCCCTAACGTTCCATAGACAGGGTACAAATGAAGATTTTCATGAAAGTAGCATGGATAGCTTCACTTCAGGTTTTCTCTGATTTAAGAGGATAGTTTAAACAGCTGCAAGACTCTCTTCTGCTACACTTCTGTCAGGGGTTCCTACTAGCCTTGTGACTCAAAGTCCTCTCTCTATCTTTTAAAATATAGTTGGTAAGTTTGTATTAAAATTGTTCAACTCAAGTTGAAACCCAATCACAATTCTGCAATAGGCAAAAGAACTATAATTGAACATCACTATTCCCTGGTGGTATATAGTATTGTTTCATCTGGATAATACGGAAAACATTTTCTTTCCATTATAAAACATTATTTTGTGGTGGATATGTTATTGCTGCATTGATCAGCCTAAGTAAAACAAGATGAGATTGTTAAAAGAACATTAATAACAGAAATGGATGCCGCAAAAATGAAAAATGCAGAACATACATATCTGGAACAGCAGTTTAACATCTGAGAATTGAACCAATCAATGATTTCCATCTTTTAAGACAGGGTCTACTTTACACAAAGATATGCAAAATGCTTTGTAGCAAAATGTAGCCTAGGGAGAGAGTGAAAGCCTTTTAGAGAGATCTGTAACAGCAACTCATATACAGAAAAGTGAACATTATCATGCGGCAACATAAAAGAAACTCAATTCAGAACGCATTACCAGTACAAATAGGTATATACTTCAGAGATGAATGAAACTGCACAATTATTTTTTAAGATACATATATCTTAACACAGTTTTCAGGTTGCTTCTATGGTATTCTGATTTTTTTTTTTCTCTAGTCCATTTCCAAACTGTCTGTAGCCTTGGGTTCACAGGGAGTGGTAGGTGAATTACAGAGATGTAAAAACTGTCCCCTCACTGGGGAAAATGCTTGGAGTATGGAGAACTTTTTTGGGCTATATCTTTAACTGTTCTGATATGCTTCCTGCTGCATTTGCACTGGTTGCTCTTGGGCAGCAATAAGGATTTCTGTCCTATCCGGTGAGTAAACTGAACTTTTGGTCTGATCTTACATTCTTTGGTATGCAAATAGGTAAAAGCAATCTAACACACATTTTAAATTGCAGGACTAACACTTAAGTATTTGTCAGTATGTTTTTCCCTACCCTGCCTGGATACCAAAACCAGTTCTTTTTAGATTTATACAGGCTAGTATATCAAAACTGCTTTCGAATCCAAATTAGCAAATTCTCTACCAGTCTTCTCTAAGCGGGTTGTTCCTGCCCCTCCCCTTTCCCTACAACAAACAAAGTTGTAGGTGTTTGCTTGATCATTCTTAAAAGGAAATCTAGGAAATTGTCTGTGCTGAGAACCCTTCCTTTTGGGAGCACTTTGTTTGTCATTGTTAGTGCAGATCAATACCCAGGTCTGAACAAGCAGATACATTGTGCTGAATAAATTCTGACTGTTCTAACCTTGGGATGCAGAACGGATTAGTAGGGGTGGGTGTCTGGAGTCAGGTCTGTGGGAGCTGGACCTTGGCCAGAGTTGCTGAGGGTAACTCAGAGTAACTGACTATACCTTTAGAAGTTGCCACATTTTAAGAGCCTGACATGTATGTCTTCAGCATATTAATAACCAGATTATTACTCAGGTAAGGATATTCTCATTTGAACTGAAGACAGAAGGATAAGGTGCTTTTAAAAAAAATTATTTGTATTTTTCAAAATTTCTTGCAACCTTTAACAGAAATTTCTGTTAAAGTATTTTTCTATCTCATATATAGTCTAACAGAAAATTAGAGATCCATCTCTACCTCAAGGAAATCAAGTTTCTTTTGATTGTCAATAAGAATAATATTATGCTAATTAAAAAACTTTTTGGTAATACAGAGATGGATAACACTGTCATGATGGTGCTTTATTTCTTAGTCTGCTTTTTAAATGATTTGTGTTTATTGAAGTGAAAATTATTTACAGTTTAATAATAACATTTTTAGCCATGGTTGTCAATGCTGAAGTGTCTGCACTTGCTTATTATTTACAGATCTTTATTTCCAGTTTTCTTCACTAGATTTCTCAGCTCTTTTTGAAACTCACAACTGATGCCAGCAGTGTCAAAAAAACAAAAAAAAAATTAAAATTTCTCTCTTTTTTTAATAACAATAATTTCTAGTAAAATAGATCAAAATATGACAAAACATGCAGCTGTCAGATAATGAATAACATGAAAAAATGAAGAACATGATCAGTCATAACTGTTGTAGAAAGAAATTAAACCAAAAACATATTAAGCCTGCAAGAAAGAATTAACATTCTCTATGTCTTTTGTGAAAATACCCTACAGCTTTAGTATATTGAAAATATGCATTGTTAAAGACTACAGAATAATCTTTCACTATGTCTGTTGAAGAACATTACTTTTTTAGACAATATTAAATGTTCATTCTTTTCCAATTATTAAAGATAAACATTAGTGATAAGACTTGGACTGGTAAAAATAATTGCAATAAAAAAGGTGCTTGAGAGATATTTTCATGTTTTCTAAAGGATTCTGAAGCTGATATTAGTCCCATTGCCTGCAGAAGCCCATTGTCATTACTCGTACTTCTATTATCTTTACTTTCTCTAGGAAAGCGATCTTTGTTTTCTTTCAGATCATAATTATCATTAGGCTTTTCTTCTTTCATGACTAGTCAATGTCCTTGCCACTCCCCTTGAGTTTTTTTCCAATATTTAATTGCATCATGATACCAGCGATCTTCTTATTTTTTCCAGTTACTCTATTCCATTATAAAGTAAATTTTATGCAAACCTTTTAGTATTCACAAAGGCTGCTAGTCAACAAAGCAAAAGTGTAAAGGCTTGTCCACACACTCAAAATAAGTATGACAATTTTTAAACAAATTCTCATCCTGTTCATGAAAACCGCAATAACTGTGGATTAAATCCAATACAAATAGTTAAAAAGCAGGCATAGCATCCCATAATGCACATTTCCAGAGTGAAATTTGAGAGTGGTTTTCTATAAAAATATGAAAAATATTAATCTGTTAATCTTCTAGAGACAGCAGTAGTGTATTGCACAATCTCACTGTGTCTTTTTTTTCTTTTTTAGGATGTTCAAAAGCCATAAGCATAAGAATCACCTAAAGACCATTCACAAACCTATGGATAAAATTCCTGCTCAGAAGGGAAGGGACTTTGATGCAGAAATGGTCCTTTACGTACACCAGAGAACACACCATAACTAAAATATTTGTTTCCGATTTCATGGATCTAGCTAACATTTTGATACCCAAGAAGTTTCCTGGTTTATTTGTGTAGTGGTCCTCCTTTGGGTCCAGTCCTAACAGCAGCCTTGTTGGAAAAATGACCGATGCAACGTTCTGTTTTAGAAAGCTTTTTTTCTGGAAGTCTTATTTCTGGACCATACAGACAACAGCACACATTTGTTAAGAAAAACTACTCAAAGAGATCTGCACCCTGTGCTGGGAGAACAGATGCTTGTGAGAGTGCTACCTGCAGGAGCTCACCTGAGCCCTCGGCTCACCTCCCAGGGCTTTGCCTTCTGCGCTCATGAGCTTTAGCTCTGGGAATAAATTTCACTGCCTAAGCAGAAAAGCTGTTGACTAGACTGTATCACAGAGCTCTCAGAAAACTTTTGTTTAGGCTAAAGTGCTGGTAATTCAGCTATTGATGTTTATACAATTTTAAGAGAAGTCTGCAGAGAGGCAGGAACAGCTCTGAGGGGCTCAGAGCTGCCTGTCACTGAACAACCATGCAGTACTCTGCGCTGGCGTTTCCAAGGGATTGGTGGCTGCAGGCCACATATATTGTATTTCTGTAGCCCAGTAAAAGAGGTGACAAAACCAAGTATAAACAAGGCCAGGTCCCAGCTGCCAGAATGAAATGGAGACCTCTAGTTACCTGGAGATGGTAAGTTATTTGAGGATGTCGCTATGTGAAATCTTATGGCTATACTCAGAAAGGAGTACTATCTTCAGCAGTCCCAGTCAAGGAACAGCTTTTAGCAGGGAGACAAAGATGGGAAGCCTTTTCCTCTAAAAGACAAAGGAATGATCTTGAGGACACATCCAGGAAATGGAAAAGCCCACTCAGAATTTTTTTACTTCTCGGGCAGATGAAGCATGTTTGAATTTGGGTCTTTTCACATCTGTGTGGCTGAGTCAACCTGTAAGACACCGGACCCTTAGGAATCACCAGCTCCTTGCCCATTTCCTTCACACCAAAGATAAGCCCCTCTCAGGATTTATCTCCAGAGCCAGGTTATGAGCTTTGAATAGTAAGGAAAACGTTCCAAACCGGCAGTTAAATACTTAGCTCCTTGGATGGAAGACTTTTAGGTCCAAACAATTGTCTCATTTCATCACTTCCAACTAAGCAGCTTCCACCTTATTTGGATGGTTTCTCTGAATTGTGTTTCTACAGACTTGTGTCCCAATGTAAAGGGTTAGGCCTGAGTGTGTCACTGATTTCCAGAGAAGAAGGGATTGCAGTGCTGAACATGGTGTTTTCTGTAATGTTTTTATAGGCAATACCTTCCCAGACATGAAGAATCTTCACAGTACTTCCAGCCTGGCCAGCTACACTGGCCCATGGTGAAAAAACATGGTGTACCTAGCATCCCTGCAAACAACAGTCCACAGTTTCAAACTCTGTGCACCCCTTTTTAAAATTAACAATGCATTTCTCTCTCCGGGAGAAAAGACAGAGTGGTGCTGAACATTTTACAATTCTTACTGATGGAGTAAACAGATGGAATGTTTTCCTGCACTGTCTATAAGTTTTCCTAAAAATGAAGGATCATCCATAGAAAGATGATTCATCCTGGTCTTCAAGCCTATTAATTCCTTGGATGCTCTATTGAGAATGACAAAATATGTCACTAAATAGAAGCTTGATCCAGTTCCAATTAACTTCAGAGAAAACTGGATTGTGATCTCAGCAGCAACTGGGGTGATAGATTCTTCAACACAGGCATTTACCTCTTGAGAAATTGATGAATATCAAATTCAGATCACATGGGGCTGGTTCCATATCCTACTATTATCAGGCTTTACTCCATATGGAGAAAAAACACACCCTAGTTTTGAAAAGATTTACATTGTGTCATCAATAACTCAAGCCTTCTAATACATTTTCATTTTGATTTAATAGAAGTTGAACTTAAGTTTTATGTTTAATCATAACAATTTAAATATCTATAAAGATTTATATTATAAATCCTATTTACTTCACTTGTCTGCTTTAAGAATTCAATGACAACTAAGTACTTTTTCTGGAGATTCAGAATCAGGCCTTATTTTACAGTCCTGTGTTGACACAAGATAAAATGCTTTTACGGTGCCTCATTATTTCTAACTATATATTCTTTCCATGGTATTCCATATTATTATTTGTGATTTTTATTTCTATCCAGACATATATGTAACTCATTGATATTAACAAGAGTCCCACATGAAGGGCAAAGATACAGATAATATTTCTATAATTCTATTTTTTATGATAATTTTTAAAAATTTCTGGGTAATAATGTAATACTCAAGAAGTCTCACAGAGCAGCAAACAGCACAGCAAGTATTATTACTTGAGTTTCTTTTATATCACAGATATACCAGTTAATTCTTAAAATAGTTGCAAAGTATTTTCCCTCTATAGTAAAGCAACTGACCAACCTTTTTTCATGGAAGGTTCCACTTCACCTAAACCAAGAGAAGAAAACAAATGTCAGAGAAAAGATATTAAAAAAACCCCCACATTTTTTCTCATGTTTTCTCGTTTTAATTTCAAAAAATAATTTCTCTTCTTTATATGCTAAATGGTAAGCGTCTATTCTGAGATTTTGAATTTTTCATAAAGATTCTCTTACCACAGAGTTTTGGGTGGATAAATTCAAGGTGCACTAGTAACTAAGGAAAGATCCAAATCTGCGTTTGTGCTTCTGAATACTAATTTGTAACTACGATTTACAATTTGCTTTGTTTTATGCACGTTTCCATGTTTTAAGGAAAGGCCCAGTAGTTTGGGTTTAGTTCCAAATGACACAGTGTATATGCAGTTTCGGAAGATTGTAAATCTAGCGATGCTTCCAGTGAAATCCAAGGTAAAAATATAAACTATTTCAGTGGAACTACGAACACTTGATTGCTGCAGTATGTTATTCCACTTCCATGCAGGACATGACAATTTAAAGGCCTGAGCCTGAATGATTGGCTAGCGTGCAGCCTCAGCTGCACTGACTGCAGCACAGAGCTCACATGCGCTTAGTTTTTATATACAGTGCTAATATATTTATTATATAAGATGCCTTACTGCCTTTTCATACTGCTGGTTGATATTGATGAAATTCCACCTGGGCTAAAAGCTGCTAGGACTAAGGTCTCCAAACACCTAGTGAACATTCAGATCTTGCATTTTTCTATGTCAGGTATTTTATGACCTTTTGTACTGCCATTAACACTTACACACTCAAGTATTTGAAAGCTTGTGGCTTCTTTGGGAGTTATTAAACTATAAGAATGAACTCTGATCAAATTTTACCAAGCTCTCCATATTTCATCTTTTCTGTTTCTCAACCATATGAGAGACTGGCTTTCTACTAGTCATAAATCTTATTTCAGAATAGGATACCCAGTTCACAGACTCACATGCAGCAGCCTATTAGTGTTCATATATGATGCTAATGTAAAAAGCTCATGAACATATTTAAAAGGTAGAAATTTGATGACATGTAAAGTTTATGAACAAGCAGATAGAATTCAATTTCAGTACATGTTGCTTTTTAATTATATTCTGGTATAGCCAAATTAATGCTCTTTACTTTAAGATGTACTAATGGTAATATTTAATTCTGACAGCTTTTCTGTAATGGTACATTAAACATGAGATGAAAGCTAACAAAGAGATCAGCTTACTGATTGGAATAGCCAGTAGATGCTTTATGAGCAACAATGTTACTTTTCATTTTGTTTGACCTTGTCTGTGAGGTTAAAAGCTGAGTAGGCCAGCATAACACGTGTAAAACAGCAGTTAGAGCAGTTACAGAAGTCTTTACGTTACAAATACCTTCATCACTGTCGTCATCATCATCACTCCATACGATGTCAGACAGTAAAGAAAAAAAGCCATAAATCCAATCAGCGGATTCTTCCAGTGTCTCATGAATGATTCTCAGTGGTTCTGTGCTGAGCTTGTTAACAGATCTTCCTGAGTGCAAAGTATAAAACAAAAGCGGTTTCAAAAAACCCAACGAATAACTCCTTCAATGATAAAAGTTAATCTTCATTTTATACAGGACTAATTAGACCACCTCTTTTAACAGAAATAAGGATTGTGAATGTTAATTTTTATTATTAGAGGATTTGAGGACAGCTCTCCTTCCTGTGCAAGACTGGTATAAGCTGTATCCTATTGCACTTGCTATTTGCAGAGTGATTAGGGACTCAGTGTACAATTTGGTCTGATGCTGTGCTCCAGGCTCTGGCTCTCCTTCTGAGGCTTGGTTGGACAAAGTATAAAAGTAGATTTGCTTCTAGCTAACATTCATTGTTTTAGATAAGCTCTTCCTTTCAGCTGCTTTTTTTTTTCTTTGAGTCAGGTCCTATACGTCTTGATGCCTGTTTAGGATTCAGTGCCATCAATTTCCTGCTCTTCATATCACGTCCCCCTGAACCTGTTCCCTTACACAAGTTCTGACTAAGGAAATTGCTGAGTGCTGATTTATTTACTTTGTTTATTTTCATTGTCTTCATGAATTGAGATGTAGAGATTTAATTTTTTCAACTGATTTGCCACAGATACTCTTCTAAAGCATTAACCAGGAGAATGAATAACTAATTTAGTCTATTAAAAAGTAAATCTATGACCCAAAACTCACTTCATTCTAATCTAGAGATGCTGAGGAGTAGAAGTCAACTAATAGAACGGACATGACCAGAAGTGTCTTAGCATAACAGAGGTTTTGATTCACAAGCAGGGATGGTTGAATTTGGACAACTGCATTGATTTCCACTGTGGATACCCACCCTCCTTTTATCTACTAGTTGCTTACAGAGGGCTCAGTTGTTTTTACAGCCACAGGCTTTTACAGCCGCAGGGAATACAGCTGAAAACTAAACAAGAACTGGTATCAATTTATTTGAATATACTCATCTATCAAGTAGCAGTGCAAGAACTGCTTCACAGGTAGCAGAGCTGTCCCCCCTGGGCAGGCAAGGGAGATGCTCAGAGAAGAGCAAGATCAAGAGCAGAGGAAATTATTCCAACCACCCCAAGGCAAGCCATCTTTGCTCATGAATCAGTCTTCAACATCATATCCTGGTCTTTAATTCATGACATCTTCATACCCCACTAAGAAAAGGTATTAGAAATTGTAAGTCTCTGGAGGCAAAATTTTCCGGTCATACCCACACTAACAGGCCCAAGTTGCAAATCCTGTTTAGCACATGAAGTTTAGAAAAATTGGTTTGGAGTTGTATAGATGACACTTTATTGGTCTTTGCAAAATGAAATTTTGTATTCAAACAGACACTGTGATCTCACTTGAGGTCTGATGCAAGTGGAACAGGCCTGGAAAATTATCTCCTGCACAGATCTTCTGTTTAACTTGTTGTATTTCCAACATTTTTTAATTGTAATGCTAACAGTAATGATGTGTCCTAAAATTCTGAAGAACATGACAGCAGCTAATGCTAAAGTGAAAATTGCAACTGATTAAATCCATGCTTTTAGCTCTACCCACAACTTGGACAACAGGTTCTACTAGGTCCCTCGTAGAACAAAACACACTAGAAAAAAAAGAAATTAAACAGTTCTAGTGGTAACAAGTGCAGAGAAAGATTCCATTTATCTCAAACACATGCAAAGAAAGTCAACCATTCCCAGGAGATTTGCATATTCTTGCTTCAGGAGTGAAGATGAAAGAATGCAACAAAGTTTGAGTTTGATATTTTCATGTAATTTAATTTCTTTTTTTTTTTTTATTTACAAATGTCCAACAATGGAATAGTATGATGAGATTTTTTAAGATAGTTTTGCATTCAATATATTCAGACTGGATCAGCTGTCTTCTGTCCAACTTTTCATTTCTTAGTAAACCTTAGAACACTAATTATTTTAAAATTAAGGTCACAATTTTCTTTTTTTTTTTGCTAGCATATGTTATATAGTGTGTAATATATAATTTGTAACTAATCTATAGCTATAAACTATAATTAATAGATGACATATCATCTATAAACTACTGTGCTGGGAGTAGAAGGGGCAGGATCTTGAATTTAAACTGTAAAGAGCTTTTATGAATATAGAGTATTTCTCAGACAGATACAGGCTGTGACGTTCTACCTTTCACTGAACTTTTAAGTAGCGACTGAGCCAATTGTGTCTCTTAGATAACGTAATAAAAAAATTACTAAATGCCTGTTGAAGGAGCAAGGAGGGGAAAGGAAGTAAATGGATACTCATGAGGTTAAGCTTGGGCATGAAACATACAATTAATATTGAAGAATTTTGTTGACAGTATGTAATTTCCTTTCATCGTGGCTTTAAGTTTAGATTATCCTACCTAGGCAAATGTACCTGAACTGTTATTGAATCCCTGGTGGTTTCTAGACTCCCTCAAAAGCTAATGCGGATAAACATATTGTGAACTTCTGAAGGCAACTCTCTTGCTTTCCTCTGAAATCTTTTTTAGCATTATATGAATTCATTTCCAAAGATGTCAATTTCTTTCCATTGACTAGAAAGGAAAGGAAGCCTGAAAAATAAACACGGACATGACATCTTATTTTCATATGACTGAGGTATGTGTCATGGATCCTCTTAGTGATGTTATTTCATACTTAAATCTTATTTGTCATTTTACACTTAGGTTAAGCACTTAGATCTGTAACTTTACATTCATAATTAATGCCAGGTCAGTATAACTATTCACATTGATAAATTATTTACATTCTGCAACACTGGTGCCAACAAAAAAGCTTGGCTAGAACATTTTATTTTGTCACGATTTTTTATTACTTGGTACAACATAAGAGATGTTTTGTGGATCAGTTAAAGTTTATCTGTACTTCTGCTAGCATGATCACTGATATGAGAATAATTGTTTTGCCTTTTCGTTTTCAGTGGGAAGTCAAAACTCTAAGTCCATAATCTTCTGGAAAATGCTGAAACTTGTAAGAGTTAAAGCTGACTGAGAAAGAATCCCAATCAAATTGAAGGATATTGTATGTTACTTTTCAACAAAACCTTATTGTAGGAAAGCTCAGTTGTAGAAAGTTGGAGAAAGCTTTTTATCCACTATAGATATCTACATAACAATTTAGAAGCTTGTTTGGATTTTCTTTACTAAAAATATGCAAATTTCTTTAAAATAATTTTCTAAGAAATAATTTTCTAAGAAATAATTTCGGACGTGCTGTAGGTATTTAATACTTCTAAAAACTCCCTATATAAGTTGAAGCTGGCATATCAAATTCTTTGTAGCTCTCTAGCATTATTGGTACAGAAACAGTAATTTGATTAAAAATGTGAAAATAAGAATTCTGAACAATTACTTTCTTCATTTTTGAAATCTCCTTGGCTCACAATTTTAACTCCAATTGATTTGAAAATTGAATTCATAACTTTAATGATAATTAATATCTCACACTTAACACAGCTCCTTGAAACTAACCAATGACAGATTTCTCAAGTCCTGCAATTGGTCTTAAGTGTGTTCATGGGATAGAAGATAATTTTGATAAAGTGACAAAGTAACTTCAGTAAAATTGTGGTATGTTTGAACAGAAGAATGTTTTGTTTCATCAGAACTAATAATGGGTCCTTTAACAGTGACTTTTGGAAACAAGAGTTGAGTAATCACATGGTATGATTTACTGTAGTGCCTCAAGCAAATTTGGTTATGTTTTATGGTCTGTGTCATCTATTCCTATGAAGTGCACTACAAATAAGTGACTACTTGATTTATCTGTGCAAATTACTTCAGTAATTATTCCAGTCTTAATAACTTTACCACAAATATAGTCCCCTATAAATCTTTTTTGTTTGTCAAATTGTTAAATACAAATTCAGAGTTCAATCTATGCTAAAGTGGCGCTTTTTTTAATCAACTACAGCAAATTAGTTAATAATTGTTAGATTTTCATCAATTACATATTTTGACTTCAGTGAATTGAATGCAGTTAAATTACAAATGATGGTAATTATCTGGTGTAAAGATTGATCTATGAGATATAAACTACTTCATTGATACTGACAAGGTACAGCTGATGAAGACAGAATTTGTGTCATGTTTGATAAAATACAAAAGCCTAACACTAGTTTGTGATAAAACATATCTTATTTTTAGTAAAAAATAAAATAGTTAAATATAGAGATCTAGATTTTAATTCAAAAGTTTATATCTCTTAAGTTTAGTATTAATATTACTTTATTTCTACACCGTGAATTAAGATACTAAACTCAATACAAACTTAAAATCTTCCATTATTAAAATTCCAGTTTATCAACATAGCTGTCCTTAGGTCTTATCTTTCTGTTTCAGAGACTAGCATTTTTTTAGCACTAACTTAAGCACCAGAAAAAAACTTGGACAGGTGTCATTGAAATATAAATATAAAAATAATTATTTAATTTTTATACTTATAAGTATATTGAATTATTGCATATAAAAACAATACCAAAAAATGCAGACTAAGCACTTCCCAGTAATTTCCATTTTATAAGTACTGATATTGTAAATATGAAGACTACAGCCTGTAGTCTAAATCTTCTCTGTCTCTTTCTAATATCCGCCTTAGATAATTGTATTGAGGTCAAGTCCATAGAGAAAACCTCACCTGAAAGTGGACAAAGAAGTAGGCATAACTAGAACCTACTCACCAAAATTTAGAAAAAAATTCACAAACTGTCATAAACTATCAGATAATTTCAGGTACTTTTGATATAACTGTACACGTGGACAGGAGTGTATGTTTAGGATATGGCTTGATTTGGTCTCAGCTGGAAGGTTTTGATTTGGTGGGTAAGACCCTCATCAAGTGGCTTTTTCTGAAACAGACAGACATTTTATCTAAAATAATTTGAAACTTTATTTTTTCCTCATTCTATGGGTTCAGTTCTCTGACTAAGAACACAGATCTTAGCTTCAGGTTAAAAAGCTGTTAAGTAATTGTACAATGGCATTTTTAAAGGACATTTAAAGTGTAAAATTAGTACCTCAGCTTGACACAATTTTCTGGGAATCTCCTGACTGGAGTCAACTCTTAGCAGTCAGGTCTACTTCAAGCACAATGTGAAAATCAGGAATAGGCTGTTGCAATGAACTTTGCAGCCCCAGCCATCCAGAGTTGGGGTTAGCTGAGAAGCAAGGCTGCCACATCCTGACACTCTGCTTCTGCCCATGCTTTGTTATCATCGCACACACGTATTCAGAACACTGCAGGCAGAAGGTCTTTACCAGGTGGTAAACAGGGATCATCGCAATGTTGTGAATAGGTGTCTATAGCTGATGGCAACAGGATGAACCCCAGAAAGGCCAATAAAAAAAAAGGAAGAAACACCATTAGCAATAATGAACATTGTCAGCTGTCTCTTGGTTAAAGGAAGCACTTAAGGAGTGAAGTGAGGAGTTTTTTTAATCTCTGTGGGGCTGCTGTTATGAAGCAGAAATTGGAGGTCATTCAAAAAAACCCAATATGATCTAGGTGTAAGATAATACAGTATGAATCAGAGCAATGTGAAAATATGATTGAATAAGATACAGGTATTTTCACAATTTACAAACAAGTTCTATTACTGAAAAGAATAAATCACATACAGTTGATTCTAGTTGAGTTACTTCAATTTCTTCAACAGCAAATAAGCAAAGAGTTGCATCACTGCAATTGTTGCTGAAGTGAATTACCGTTTTGGTTTGCTTGTTTAAAATTAAAAATTTCACAGATACCATTATGCACCTGAAATTTGGGTTGTGTTTTTTTCCCATTTAGCATATTTAAGCATGAATTCTCCTCTTAAATCCTTCCCTATTCATGGAGACAGTTTCTAAAATTTCATATTTTCAACTTCATGACCTCATGAAGTTTGATCTATCACAATTTATCACCTTTATATGCTAGACCTTTTGGGATGAATGCAGCACTTGCAGCACTACAATACTTCATAGGCTGTCATTCTTTCCAGTGTAAACTCATTTTCTAGGGATTTATAACTCAGCTATGAGATCTGCAGAGTGAAACATGACAAACCAGATGTCATCTGGCCAGCCCTTCTTTAAACTGGAATTTGGCTTAAATCTCTTTAGTTGTTTTTATCATTATGAAAGAGAAAAAAATATTTTTTAGGTTTTGGGTACATTAGTTGAAGTCTCGTATAATTCAATTAAGAATTTCATTAAGAACTTTGAAATAGATAAGCTCTTTAATCATGCTTTGGATTGACAATTGTAAATACAGTAAAAATTGTATTTCAGAAGACTATAGCACTGTTTCGATAAATTCCAGGCTAAGAGTTGGACTTGATGATCCTTGTGGATCCCTTCCAAACCACCCTACTCCGTGATTCTATGATTTGCCTAGGGTTTTGTATGTTTGAAAAAGAGACAAAATTATTTGTTCCACTAAATTTTCTGGTGCTTTAAGCTAAGACAGAAGTTCATTTTTTTCCTAAATAAGTGCAGAGGTATTATCAGTTTTAACGTTGGTGAATATGTTGTAAATATAAGAATATATATAAGCACACTTTTTTTTGCATATCTTAAAATTTCCAGTGAACATGAGCCCAACAGGATGACTACAGTGAGATAATATTGTAGGAGAAAAATGTGTGTATATATTCCTAATAATGATTATCTCACAAAAAAATAGACAAAAAAAAAAAGAAGAAAAGAAAAGAAACCCAGTAGAATAGCCATATTTTGCTGAATTCCATGTCTCCTAATGACAATGCTCTGGAACTAGCAGGTTTTGCACCTTACAGTTTTACTGTGAAGGAGGCTAGGGAAAATAATGTCCATGTTGGTGATAAAATACAAGTGGTTTAGAGTCATGTTCTTTACTTTTGTGCATCTTTTTGCTCCAAAATACAGATTTTCATGTGACAAATGGTTCTTAATTTTCATTTGTTTTCCTCTGCTGGAGAATAATAATAGGTATATTCTATGCATACTATCCAGGGCCAGCCAAAACTTTCTGTGATTACAAGGCAGTAATAGAAATGACCATGAGTTCAGGCAGAGAAATGGTGCCTTCAGGCTGTGTTTTTCAGAAGCCAGTATGGGAGAACCCACAACAATTTGGCCAGATGTTCTGCCATTATCTTAGAAAGAAAAAAAAATAATTAAAGAAAAAAATTAAAGACAGTATCTAAGTGGATAGGAGCTTCATGCCTCCATCTCCTGTTAGCTCCCCATTTCTATCATTGGCAGGTATTACCTCCACAGAGATCTGCTTTGCTTCAGGTGTCTAAAAAGCCTCTTGATGGCTGAGCAAAACAAATTATCCACAACAAAGAGCCTATTCTTTTTTTCATTTATGAAAGCAGTCGTGATAAAATGCTAAGCTCATCCTGCTAGGAGTTTGTTTTCTATATTTTCACTTAGATTGTTTTGTGGGTAATTTTGGGTTTCACAGATTTGTTGAGGTTTCATTAGGTTTGGTTTAGTCTGGCCTTTAGGTGACTGGCTAAATCACTATCAATTTTCTCTGAATATTGAACACTCTGAATCTGAAATTAGGATGGTGTTAATTGGTTGTAATTGGTCACAGAGATGGCAGGGAATTTTGAACACTCTATTAGCCCATTACCAAATATGAATTCCTGGGTAATTAATCTTTAAGACCAAAATAATCTTAAAATATTTAGTTACATTTACCAATTAAAATATATAATCCAGTTATACATACAAGAAATGTATGAAATATATTCTTGAATTATGAAGCCAATTAACAAGGTGTATTTTCTAACACAAAGGATGGTAGTAATAAACTGTTGCAATGCACACACCAAAACAATTTTTTTTCTGCATATCTGAAGATATTCAAAATATATGAGACAATTCAATGTAGTATGATACTTATTGCATATTCATGCGCACTATGTACTGCATAAGATTTTTGGTTTCTTATCTCAGACTTTTGTATTGCATGTCACCTTCATACCACATTACAAATATTTCAGTCATGTTTATAGTTGTACAATACAGCATGATAGGAATGCAAGTTTTCATTTCTTTCCTCAAAGGAATGAGCATAATACACTAAAGCACAACACTGCAAAAATTGAATTTCCTTCTTCTGGGTAGATAGAACTGGGGTGAAACTTTCAACACTGATCTAATTTTTGTCTCATGCTTTCCTCAAAATCCAAAGCCAAAGCTGACTTGCAGGTTCGATCTCTGTTCTAACCTCTGAACAAACTGATACATAACCACCAAGGAGGCATAGCTTTACACATGCAACCTGTAACACCAGTGTTCTCCTCTTATGATATATTTTATATCATAACCAGCACCTCCTGAATAATACAGAGTACTATAGTATTTACAGTCAATCATGTTCTGGACATGTAAAATTACACAAAAATATATTGTAAATCTTTTTATGAGTGAAGCTTGAACTCATGTAATCTGACTTCAGTTACCTGAACCTTCAATTTTTTTCCCGCTTGGCCTCCCTCAGTTCTAAAAGCTACTTTTCAAATACTGAGTAAAAAGGCATCCCACAAAAGTAATTTACCACATCTACTTTAGGATGAAACTAAGCACCGTTTTTTCATATAGTTATTTGCGGGACAAATTTCATCCTATATAAATTGTCAAATTTCCCAAACTTGATAGTTTACTTCTAAAAGAACGTGAAACCGTAGTAATCAAAAGCAAAATCTATGGGTTGACACTCTAATCACAGAAGGCAGTGTGAAGTTCATACTGATAAATTAAAAAAATACATTAAGAGATAAATAGACTAATACTATATGTCTTGTTGGAACCATTTGTCTTTCAGATAATGAGATAATGAGATAAAAATTGTTAATTATTGAAGGAAAACAATGCTCCAGTTTAAAGTACTTTCTACTCTGCTGATGTGTTGTGCTTCTACTGACCTCCATGACTCTGTGTGTTATCTAGGTAACTCATAATTTAGGGCATTGCACTTCCTTTATTGCCCAGAGGCTAGCAGCTCTGTAGTGTAGTCAGGGGGACCAAATCCATGTATATTCCTCAGCCACACAGTTCCCAGGCAGGTTTACTGTGTCAACCTACTCTTGTTTTCTGCTGCAGTCAGTCCTATGCAGTGGAATTACTGCTAACAGCTCTGCTATGGAAACAGTCATTTCTGGCACAGAAACATAGTGGAAGTCCCTGGTGGGAACCCATGGATGAGAGTCTTCTGTTATTGTAGCTCTCCTTCAAAAATCTGCAGACTGCTCCTAGGCCATCCCTCCCTCTCCTCTTCTCTAGACTGAGTTTAACTCTCTCAGCTTGCCTCATTCATATGCTATGCATACTTTCTAAACTTGAACTTCATGGAACTTCAGGTAGAGAAATGGGAAAGAAATTGAATGCACTGACTTATGAAAGGCAAGTGTTCTTTGAGGAAAAACACATGGAATTTTCCGTGTTTTATGGATTAAAAAAGTATACAGTTGAATATATTTTCTTTGGCATCTTTCATTTGCATTTGAAAACTAGGAAATTAATTTTAATCATGCTTGCAAAACTATATTTACAGTCCTGAAAATAACTATTCATGCTTTTTATCCAGGTCTGATTCTTCAAAGAACAGTGTCAAACTCAAGAGAAAATATCACTGGGTTTTAGATTTAAGGAGTCACTTATATATGCTCCAAATATGCTCCAAATTCTACTTTCTATGTGAAAAGAAGGCAAAGGGCCTCCTGTGGAGGCAAAGGGCCAGGCTGTCCAAAAGTGAAAATCATTCTAGTATTAATAATGACAGCCAGGTGATTCTATGTGAAATCTTCAGCTATTTTAATGGATTTTTTATAAATCAGTGGATTCAACTTGAAGTAGGAACTCCAGAAGTGAAACCCAAGGGTTATGGTCAGAGCTACGTAGCTATTGTTAAATTTATGTAAATACAGAAAACAGTGTAATACATCCTGGTCTAAAGAAGTACAGCAGTTTCTTCTCTTAACTCTTGACCATTGAGACCTGATTTAAGTGTTGGCTTAATAATCACTTAATTACTATCATTGGAAAAGAAAAGAAATGAACTCGTAAACTCAAAAAACTAAAGTATCATCTCTCAGAGACCTCCACAAAATCCAAACTCATCCTTCAGATTAAATATTATTTTTTTTCTACATCCTGGTCTGAAAATGTCAGTTTCCATCAACATTGGTGACATTTAAACTCATTTAGTCAATATAATATGAGCAGAATTACATCTTAGATGCTTCCTTCAGTCTCCAGTACAAATTCTTATTACTTAGCATTACCCTGACTTGCATTACCCTGACTTATATATCGAACGTGTGTGACTTGACAGCCAGTTCAGGAATTGCTTAGTATAAGAGTGTAGTCTCAGTTATGTTCTCCTTCTTGATTGTTCATATAAAATATATTAAGAACTTGACTAATTGATTGATTGATTGATTAATGGTTAATATGGAAAACTGAAGCAGAATATGATAGTTTCTCTTTCTTGGTTTCTATATATGTTGTAGTATCCAGTGTGTGGTGTCCAAATTAAAATCTGATGTCTATATTGGAAAGATCTCTAAAAAATAACTTTATGTTTTGCTGGAACTCAAGTGATGTCCTTCTGAAAACAAAGACAGAGGAGAAAAAAAATTAAGAAAGTTTTGTGGTACATTTTCTCCACATTTCAAACTCTGTGACATCCATTGATCCAGGATTGGTTGGTTTCTTTCAAGATCTATCTTTGTCTCAAAAGCTTTTTAAGTAAATCTTGAAGTTAATATTGATATATAGCAGGACAAAAAAAAAAAAATCTATGAATTTATCAGTAAACTAATAAAGTCCAGGAAATTTAGTCCAAAACATCAACTCAATTTGTTTTGAATTAAAAGGTTGAAGTCTGAATTTCAATTCCTAGTTAATTATTGTGACAGATGTGATAACTTTAGAGCTGGAGCTCTACTTTAAGAAAGAAAAGGACTGTAATCATTTGTTTTCTGCATCACACACATGTTTCCCAGTTGTTACAGGCTGTTTGTTTCATGTAAGTTTTACTGCCTTAATGTCTTGCTGATCATTATACACCCTTTGCAAACATAGGTAGTTAATTTATTTTTCATTATATATAATTGTCAGACAAAAGGCATAAAAATTCTATTCCCTGTTGCTTTTTCCAGTTCCTCAATTAGAATCACAGTCCTTGTACCACCCGCTTTATTTTCATCTTTGCCCTCATTAATCTATTTGTACCTTTAAACTCGATCTTGTTCAGTCAGCTTGCCAAGTCTTAAACTAGGCTAGAGTTATTGTCTTATTGAAGACAAGGATGTGACCTAGCTAATATTAGGAATCTGGTCCTCTATGCTTATGGTTTTTGAAGATCATTTTTAGGGTTAGCATGTTTAGAAATTATCTGCATTTTTCTAGTCATTGAACTAGTGTAAGCAGATGTCAGAATACTTAAGGCAACTATTAAAGGCTTTATATTTCAGAAAATATGAATTAATTAACTTTATTTTTCTTGAAAAAATTTATGTAGAAATTGAAAAATGGAAATCTGACTATACATGCTCATATACATATTACATTACTGTCAATATGCATAGTTTTGAGGATGAAGATGGGCTGCAAAATGGAAAGACTTAAATTGTAATAATACATTTTGACATTTCTTATATCTTCTCTCTTGGTAAACTCAGCAGAGACACTATGCTGTCCCCAAAGTGAGACACATGCATAACTATGTAATATACATTCCTTAATAAATTTTAAAATTTTAATATACAAGGTGTCAAACAGAATATGTTGAGTTTTACCTGCCAAGTCTTTGTAATCCACCAAGTCAAACATTACAATAGCTACTGCTGACCAGGTAATAATCAGAGCAACAACGAGAAGCCATGCTGCTGGTGAGCTGAATGTTGTCACGAGGTCTTCTGTAACTGATTTCTTGCTGACTTTCATGGATGATGAAGGAACGGATCCATTCTTACCATCTATTATTGTTGTAGTTGTAGACATATGTCCTATGCAAACAGTCAAAGCAGAGAAAAGTCAAGACAACTTGGAGCCTAAAAATCAAGAATATGAATATTGTTTTGAAATTGCTTTATAATAAGAATGTTTAAAATAAATATAAATATTGCATTATTAAAAAAAGGTTTTGCTCTTTCTGGAAGAAGGTTTTCCTCAACTGGGCCTGCTTTTAGTAAAGGTAATTTGGGAACAACATGATGAAACAGCCTTTTGGATTTTAATATGACATTTTTTAATCTGCCACAAACAGGTACAGACCTAGAAGAGTGATTGATGAAAGCATAAAATAACATTACCCTATAAAGGACAATCTTGTTAGGGACTGCAGGTCAGATTCTCAGGTGATGTGATTAAGTGTACTTCCATTGACTGTGATGGAGCTAATGTGTCTACCACTTGAGGATTGGCTGGAATTCTGCTGTCAAGGACACGTATCACTGGTAGTAGAAATATATCTAATCCATTTAATCTCATAGAAACACAAATTATTTACATGTGCAGTATCCTTACAAGTTGTGAAGAAGCTTGTAGCTGATTTTTTAATATCTTTGTTTGTGGAATTTTTCACTAAATGAAATAATCTCCTAAGAAACAAGCATTACAGTGCCAAAGCGGACTAAATTCCAGAAAGTATAGGTTTGGTGCTAGAAAACTGGTATGAAGGTGAGTACTACTTAGCTAAGTGAGCAGTTGACACACATTAACTGTTTAATGGACATCACCAAAAGTGAATTAATCTACTTCTTCCCAGGGTATTAAAAATGTTAATTCTGGACACAAACAAAAATTATGGTAACTGAAGTCTGAGCACATTTGAAAGTTCTCAAATTAATCTTCCTCCTATAGGATAGTGATAAACTAAACAGTCTTGGTTGGCATTTGTTTTTCATTATATGCAATAACAATAGTAAAAATAGTCATAACACTACAGTCAAAACTAGTAGAAGACCACAGTATCTCCACTAAGTTTAGTTTACAACATCTACTTTTAAAATATTCAATTACATGTTACATATATTCTTGGTCTGGTTGATGAAACCAACTTTCATAAATTAATTTCAATTATTTCAGGGACCTTTGCTCACACAGACACCTAAAATTTCACTTTTGACATAGAAAATGGCAAATATGCATTTAGAAACTATTTCTGGAGCTAAGGTACGGGTTATTGAAGACTTTCAGACATTCACCATCACAACACGTGTGTAGCTGTCTCTGAGAATTACAACACTGATATTCTTAAAGAAATACATGAAGAAAGGTTAAGATGTTTAATATTACCTGTAGGTACATACACTTTTCCCTAAAAAAACCAAAAAAGTCTTCCAATCCTTGTGCTAATGAATACTGGTTTTGTTCCTTTTTCTGTAGAAAGTGAAAACAATATTCCAGGGCGATATTGAAATGACCTCTATGTGTCTCACATAAAACTATAGAACTGGGAAGGAAAATTTTGGTGTCAGAAGTTTCCTAACTCTTAATCTGTCATATTTGTAGAGTTTTCAAATTCATACCCCAATGTAGTCTAGATTTCTTTTCTTTTTATTATTATTATGTAGTGCATTGTGTTAGTGTGTATTTCCCCTAGCTCTACCTTTTAAGCTTGCCTCTGCACGAGCATGCTGGTACTGATCCATGCCTTGCTTTAAGCCCCAAAAAACTGCTCTGCTAAACAGCAGTGTTGTGTAAGCAGAACAAGATTGGCATATTACATGCTTTTTGTAACTTATTTGAAATTTAGTCTTATTTATAGAATGTGTATTCTGTTTATAAATAACGTCTATCTCCTGGGATAGAATGTATGCAATTTTTTTAAATATTGTAAAACCATCACTGCTTCCATTTCTCCAAAACATTAATTTTAGATCAAACATTTCACAGTGGGAAGAAAAATCTGCCAAGTGACAACTAGCAATAAAGATCAGCTTCCTAAGTCAAATTCAAAATCGATAGCATTTTGTTATCCAACTGCATACAAAATGCAGGCAATTTGTGCAAGCAACAGGTCATAAATGACACATTATGCATTTTTTCCCCTTGGGAATATCAGTCAGAGTTTATGATGTGTAAAAGAGAATAGAAATGTACTGTCTCATGTCGACAAATCTGATTAGTACCACAGCCTGTCTTCAAGGACATCCTACTGACAGATATTTGTGCAATTATAATACAAGCAATTAAAACTCTGAGTGTGTACGCAGACACAGACTCACAATCACCAGTCAAAGGATCATTCCTCTAGGTCTGATTCTATGTAAAAATAGTTCCTTCCTATTAAGTATACCTAACTTTTCAAATTCAAACTGCTATGTGTCTTCTTTGGTGAAGAAAATAGTTACTGACAAATTATCAATCAAAGTAAAGCTGCAGAGGTAAAGCTCAAGTATGCTAGAAGGTTAGCTATGGCATGCTTTTGGCTGTTGATGTAGTCAAGGCAGATTTCCCCTTGAAAACTTAGGATTTTATACAATAAAATTACCACTGTTAACATTCATTGAAGTGTGAGTGAACAGCTATTGATTCAAATTTGACTGGAAGTCAAGCTAAGAAAACTGTTGTTATACTGCTAGAGGTTCCCAACGCAGGTGTTTGCAGTATGATTCAGGTGCCTAAGAAAAATCTCCAGTGTTGTTATAGATGCTTTATGATATCACAGACATCCTCACAGGACTGGCAAGCAACATCTACAGGGTAAAGATCTACTCCTGAACTGCCTAAAAAAAAAACCAAAACAAAACCAGACAGGATGTCCTAAAGCACTGAAAATAGAAATCAAATTTTCATGTTCCTTGATACCAATATAAACAAAATTGGCTGGAGGACTTTATCTGATGACTCCTGAGAAAGATATTTTTTACTACTACATAATCTCAAGTAGGATGGATTGTATATCGATACCATCATCATTTCATGACTCCAAAAAGAAGAGGCAATAACACCAAGATGACTGCCCTCTCCCTTACAAGCATTTTGTTACTGTAGTACCTTGGTGCTGGCCTCATGCTTTTTTCTGCCTGTTTCTTGCTTTGCAGTGCCTAAGTGCTCTGTTCATTTTTATCCATCTCCTACCACTACTAACCTCCTCCCAAAACCTGCAGTATTGGTATTTGCACAGATAGACAAGTAGAGAAAAGGGGACACATACATGGGCAATATTTCCATCAGTTCAGCCAGTAGTGATCCTCCTTTTCCTCAGAAAAGTATCAAAGTTAGGCAGAGCTCCTGCCCAAGAGGTCATTGGGTCACCACGTGCACAGTGGGGGAATGAGAAAAACAGGCATTTTTGTTGCTTTGAAATCACCTGATGGAGCCTGCTGAGTTTGACTTTTACAATTAACAGAGCTCATTCAGCTGCAGGTTAAAATCAGATTCCCAAACTTCCCCAGGCATCTTTGCTGCCCATATAATAAACATTTTCTCTCCCAAGACAAATTTCAATGTCTGTATTACAGCCAACCAGAATCCAAGTCAGTTTATTTTAGATGAACACAGCAGTGGACCGAGTGATTCATGAGCAGATCAGTTGTCCCTGCTTTGGGGGAGCAACATCCATCATAGGAGTGGAAGGTGCAGCTGAAGGCTGTTACAATTTCAGCCATCCAATTTTAATCCACCACCACATGTCTGCCAGAGCCTCCTGGCACTTTGGGTTGTGATTGCTATTGATTTTCAATGAGGATGGGAACTTTTAGAAGTTATATATACATTTCTATAAAAAGATTACTCCAGGGATATATACCTCTGACTGCACATCACAATTTCTCATGCACACAGAACTACCCCATCAGGTCACAAATGTCACCTTTACATCAACAGATTGATTTGCTAAATTCCAAACAGTTAAAACTCAGAGATTCTTACTATTCCTCTGGTTTCAGAGTTGTCACTTAAAATACAATCTGAAGACCTATAAGGTCTCGTAAGTATAAATAAACCTTGACAATTGGTGACAACTTTGAGTAAAACATTGTGTGACTTTCAGAGTCCAGAGTGAGCTTGTAGTTCTGGCAGCTTCGATGAAATACCCTTTGTATTTGTGAGTTGAACTCTCCTTGAGGCATAATAAGCATAGGAGTCCACGGTTAAGGATGAGTGCTTGATTTTGCAGTTCAGCACCTTTTTACAGTTCAGGTTTACCTATATCTTCCATTACTCCAGTAGAAAAACAAAACAGAAGAAAACCTCCAAAACAAACAAACCTACTCCATTCAGACTCATTCAGATGTAAAAGAGTAATTTTCTCTATTTTTGTTATTTCACAACTCTTTTGTGTATAACAGTCTTAGTTCGCCAATAGTACAAAAAAAATTAGGTAAAATATTTAGTGTGCAATGGCTTTTTAAGGCTAGGCATTTTAAAAGAAGGCTAGACACAACACTGAAAAAAGAGGTTGTTCCCTTTTAAATAATAATATTGTTGCTACGGCAATGCAGTTAGGATGTGAGAAACCTCAGTGCAGTCTGCTCTTAATGAGAGAGTAGGTAGCTTTTGACTTGTCTGTTCCACTCCCCAGATGAGCTCTCCAATAAATAAGCTAGAGAGTATTCTGGATTCAGGTCATTGCTAGCTCCTCTTTGACCTATTCCACTTCAACTGGAATATTTAAATACTAATTAAATAAGCAGAAAAGAGTAAAACTAACTGTGTAAATTGACACTGTGTTAAGCACTAGCTCAGGCCTTGGGCTTGAACCTGGTGACTTTATCAATCCACCACTGTTGTGATAATGCAGGCAGGAGTCTCAACCTACAGAAAGGAATGTACCACAGGAAGAAGAGGATATGGGATTAGAACCCTTAAGTGAAGAACTGGCCAATGGATATATGATAATCTGATGCATTTTTTCAAGCACAGCACATCACCCTTAGTGAGTCCACAGACCTGCAGGTATCACAATAATCACACTTTTCCCATGCGGGGCAAATGATTTCTACCAAAAGAAAAGATTACACCTATACCTCAGGTGATACTTATGCCTGACTGTGGTATCCTCCTGTTTCAACCTCTCTACTATGGTTTCTTCTCCCTTGTCTTACAGAAAGGAAAAGACAGAATATCTGCTGTGGTTAATAGTCAGTAGTTTACAATAAAATATCAGTAATAATACTTTTTCTTAAAGCAGTCTTATGACTTTTGTCATGCTTTTTGTCTTCTTTATATGCTTATCTGAAAACAAAATTCTGAGCAGAGAGAAGAGTTCAGGATCCACTGTACACAATTGAATAGACAGGCTCTACCATCTTATCTGGCCAGCACCAGAGGCCAAAGATGCAGATACTGAATGACGAGTAACAGAATGCAGAACATTTCAGAGGAGGAAGATCAAGAGGAGTCCAGCTGGTCAAAACCTCCAAATACTGCTAAAGTATGTAACTACAGCGGATTTAAAACCATTTCCTGTGGATGATCTGTAGCTGTGGTGAACTTGAATAGATCAGAAACTTAGCTAGATCCACTAACACAGATCATGATTTCTATTGAACATGCATGGAATACTCTAACACTGACAGAGAAGCAGATGGGAACAGGGAAAGACAACTTAAATAGGCAAATGCAGTTCCCTTTGAAAGCTCCTCTCTGTCACAATTACCTGTAAGAGACTCTGTGAGAAGGGTAGGAATCTACAGTTCAGCCCAGAAATGGGTGATGGGCACTTATTGCAGGTCTTCTGAGTATGGAGAAGCTTCTACAACTTTTGAGTAGAAATGTGACAATTTTAAGAAAAGCTAATTTATCTCAAGCATAAATCTCTTGAGATGACTGACATCCAGAAATCTCTTCTCTTTTGAATCATATTATATCCCCATACATATGAATAAATGCAACTCAAATAACTAAAGGGAATAATACATAAAAGGAGCTTCACAACTGATACTACAATTTACACACTTTTAAATTCCCTACACAATGCGTTGAAGGGTTACTCTACTGTTTATGCAATAAAAGTGCAAAGAGAAAAACCTCTCAACACATATGATGCATATTGGCAAATGGCAGACTTTAAGGTAGTTTTTCTGCTTAGAAAACCAGGATTCAGATTGTGTGTAAGGGAACATATGCAGATTTTTTGGTGACTGATAGTTATAAAAATGTAATATTCTTTATGAAATGTGGAAAATAGGGCTAGAGATTATGCAGCAGCCAATTCTACATGACAAAAGAAATAGAATAGAGATTATGGAATATGGAGAGGATGGTGCATGAAAATTAGCTGAATGATTGGATTCAGAAAAGGCACTTATAATTACATATAGTGCTGTGTACTTTTTTAATTTCCTTTTCTGTTATTATAACTGTAATGGTTTTATTTTTGATCAATAGAGAGCATCTGATAATTTAAAGAAGTAAATTGCATTAATCTTTCTATTCATTCTCCAAGAAATTATGTACACCAATTTCATCGATTTGAATAAGAAGTTTGTAGAATAAAAGGTACATTGTATCAAGCCATTTCATTATCTAGTTCAAAGAAACTACGTAGTTCATAAAGTATCGGTAAATAATACTAATAGCAGTACTACTGCTACTAAATATTATGAGGTGAAAACTAGAAGTTATTAATGCTGTATTCTGATATGTGATATATATTTTGGAACAGTAATAATTATGGTTTCTTAGGATACTGTGGGGGGTTGACACTGGCTGAATGCTAGGTGTTCACCAAAGCCACTATATTACTCCCCTCATAGGGGAGAGAAAATATAATGAAAGGCTCGTGGGTCAAGATAAGGACAGGGAGAAATCAGTTGCCCACTCCCATCACAGGCAAAACAGACTCAGCTTATGGAAATAAGTTTAATCAATGAGAATAGGTAATGAGAAATAAAATCTAAATCTTAAAAGTACCTTCTTCCCAGTCCTCCCTTAACTTCACTTCCAGTTTTCTCTACTTCCTCCCTGCGGTGGCACAGGGTGACAGGGTATGGGGGTTGTGGTCAGTCAGTTCATTACATGTTGTCTCTGCTGTTCCTTTATCCTCAGAGGGATGACTCCTCAAACTCTTCCCCTGCTCCAGCACAGAATCTCTTCCACAAGAGAGAGTCCTCCATGAACTTTTCCAGCTTGAGGCCTTTCCATGGGCTGCAGTTCTTCATGAACTTCTCCAGCATGGATCCCTTCCACTAGATGCAGTCCTCCAGGCACAGGCTGCTCCAGCATGAGTTCCCTGTGGCATCACAAGTTCTGTCAGGAGCCTGCTCCAGCATGGTCTTCCCATGGAATCACAGCCTCCTATGGGCACCCACCTGCTCTGGTGTAGAGTCCTCTAGAGGCTGCAGATGGACATCTGTTCCCGTGTAGGACTGCAGGGAGACAGACTGCTTCATCAGGGGCTGCACCAGGAGCTGCAGGTGCCTGGAGCACCTTCTCTTTCTTCACTGATCATTTTCACTCTTTCTGGTTAAAGTTACACAGTTGTTCCCCCCCCCCCTCCGTTATCCCAGAGGTGCTACCATCATCGTGATGGAATCAGCGTTGGCCAGTGGTGGGTCCATCTTGGAGCTGTCTGGCATTGGCTTTGTTGGACATTGGGAAAGCTTCTGGCAGCTTCTCATAGAAAACTGAAGAAAACTATTTAACTAATATTAATTAGAAAACCTCCATAGCTGCATGATCAGAAAATTACTTTCTAGTGGTGTACAGACAGATTGTGATAGGGAGCGGGCAACTGCATGAAAGTAAAAAAGACTTTTGAATAATGAAGATACAGTCTGTGACTCAGGAATTTTCTTTATTTCATATCCCTGAATGCTGAGCAAGTATTCTGGAAGGGCAAGGGTTAAGTATTTAATGTCTGAACTCAAAACTTTTTCCTCAACCAGTGGCTGCTGGTGAAGACAGGACAGTACACAAATTGGACCAATCCTCTGACTTGTTGGCTTGTCCTATATTGTTGACATTTTTTTTATCAAATAATACCTAAGAAATATCAAAGAAAAAAATCCATCTTAAAGAGCATTTTATTTATCTTATTGTTTCTCCAGTGCTCTTTATTTTCAATGTTACTTGTATCGAAACTGGATCTTTTCACTTTAAGAACCTGCTGCTGATAGCCTACTTGCAGTCATAATGCTTCCCTTGCGATATTACAGTCACTTCCATGTCAATATATTGTGAGGATTATGATGATTATAAATGGGAGGGAGCAGACAAAGAAAATAATATTTTAAGAAACCAATCTACTATTTTTGTGTAAGTGTCCTTTATAATAAAAAGGAGAAATATAAAATGTATGGGAGAATTTTTTTTCCACATGGAGCAATTTTACAAAACCAGTTCTCAAGTGCTAGTGACTCTAAACAAAAGAACTATGGAAAACTCAGAAACTAAGTTCCAACATTTTTAAATAAGTTTCTTACTATATTTTGCTTTTTCTTATGTAATGCATCATATACCTGTTATAAATCACTTTTTTAAATAATAAATCAGTGGAAGCACAGCAGTTCATCATACTCCAAGAATGCCAAGTCAAAATGATTTCAAACCCTTGATTTACATCTATCCAAAATTATTTGTATGCATGTATCTGATTTTTTTTTCCTGAGGACAGCTTCAAAGATTGCTTTGAAAATACTTTTATGTATGTATAAGATTAGTTGTACCTCATGTAATAAGTTGGCATATGTGGTTAACTCGTTGCCATGCAGATTCAAATGATGGATTTGGACCTTTGCTATACAACAGGAGTTAGAATCCCCTGAGGGCAACCTGGACTTCTCCCCCTTCCTGATCAAGGAGAGAAATTCAAGTAGTAGAAATCAAGGATATTTTGTCTAGAAAAGCTCAGAAAGGGGAATGGGCTAGTAGGGAAGAAAGTCTTCTACAGCTGGAAAATTAAATTAGCAACCAGTGTAACCAAGAAAAAAAGGTCTTCAGAAGATTTTAAAAGGAATAAGTATATATAACCATGAAAAAGTCTCTTTGCTCCGATAAGATTTCCCCCGAGAAAAGAAAATGTCTGCTTTTTCAGGAATGCAATATTGGGTCCTGTAAAAAAAATACTAATACCTGCTATTAGTTGTTCTGGAATAGGCCAAGGTATGAACTGTAGTATTAGATAAATTACATATGAAGAAGAGGAATTCTACCTCTTTGTACAGATGTCTTGAAACAATCTGAGAACTTCAAGGAGGGGAAGGGGAAACCAGTTTCAGCCAGACCCAGGTTACACTGTGCTTTAAAATACAATCAGCAGTAAAATAAGTTAATTCCCTCTCAACTGACTTACATTTAACCTTTGACTTCAGAGGTCTCAGTTAGGTCAACAGATGTCTGCAGGATCTAGGAGACCATATCCCATAGAAAATTCATACAAGATGATCCCTAAATCACTTGGAAAGCTGAACTTCAGAGATTCGAAGCTGAATTTCTCTCCTTTCTTTTATGTTTGAATTTCACAGTCTAGTAGAGCATTCGTCTATACTTCGAGTTAAGCAGAAGAAAACTTGTCTCATACCTTAGCAAGGAAGTGTAAAAATGTCTTTACTCCATTCCAAAATTCCTTATAAAGAATATTATGCTGATATGACCTTTAACCTTCTGATTTATGGAAATGTTTCCAGTGTGTATATGTATCTCAATGAGCTTTTATATGATTCTGATTTAAGTACCTCAGACACGGAAAGGATTAGTAGTTAGGTAGTAGTCAAAAGATCTTCTTTGTTAGTCTTATATGACTGATTGTAACCTCTCTGCAATAATTCATACCTGAAATTACTTTATACAAAATAGTAAGGGAAATCCTAAAGACCAAATTTAAAAGACGGCAGGTTTTATTGGGAAATTTTACAGATCATTTTACTTACAACTCAATCATTTTCTGTAGTAGTTTCTTGAGAACTTAGCAGACCACAAGGGTGGACAATAATCAAAATAGAATAAACTATTTTATAAAATCAAAGCTGCACTAAGTACAGTTGATAAGAACAAGAGAAATGCCATTTACTTCAGTATAAACTAGATACCAAGTATGGTAAAGGGACACTGAGCTGCTTCCTTTCCAAAAGGCAGAAGACTTTACCTTTTCATGATCTGAAAGTTAGACATTTAAAATATTCTCTTTGAAATAACTCTTCAGTTTGATATGTTTTTTAAATTGTCTTTTGGAAATGTTGAGATTTGTTAAAAAATCAAATGTTTCATTACCAACTCCTCAGTATGTAGATGGGATAAGAATGTAACTGAATTCTGAACACCCTGAAAAATCCATTATTTATTTGGATCCATACCTGAATTTTTTATTGATCTGTAGTAATACCTTCCCTTCTTTGAAAATAAAATGGTGCTTTAAAACAGTAAAAAGTTTTACCTTCTCGTTCATCTTAGAAATTTGACATTTCAGAAGGAGATGCCAAATGATATTTAGACACACTCCTGAGCTGATATAAGCTGAGAGGTACATCTTATCTTTTAAAATGTCAAAATGAAGGTTGGAGGAAAACGATTGCCATTTATCTCTAAATAGCAGGAAACCTTCTGAAGCAAAGCACTGTATGCATTCCCCTTGTTATTAGTTTTTGGAAACTCAACTCTACACATCCTTGAAACATTCAGAAGGAATTAGAGAAAAACATTGACTTATTTTTTTATTATGGAAGAAAAAAATCTGTTCCCATCTGGGAAATAATGAGAGTCATAATAGATAGTGAAAGTTACTAGAATAAATAGTAGGTTACAAACACCTATCTCCACTCTGGACCACTGTATCAGTATAAAGAGACTCTGTAAAGACAATTCCAGATCTGTGTTTCCCATGGTGGAACTACTGTTTCCCTAAAATACGTGTATCAAGGAATGATTAATAAGATTATTTTATTGATTTCATTTATTCCAAGTTAACCTGACTGAGAAGGTAGGACCAACTTTATATGTCTTAATGGACTGATATCTACAGACTCTGAGAACAAAAGAAATTCTGACAATAATTCAAAATACTCTCTACAAGTTATGGTGCCAGTAGTGTCTCATATTGCAAGTCTGTCAAGTTTTCCATATGGAGCTACCCAGTCACAGTAGACCTCAAATATGGAGCTCACCACATGCGCAGTTTAAATGTAAATATCATGAGTCACATTAAGAAACTTGGTCACAGGTGTCTTACCAGAGACAGAAAAAAAAAGCATTTTTAGCAAGCAGCAGAAATTACAAAACTGAGTTATGCAGTGTATATATATATATATATACACATATATGTACATATATATATATATATATACACATATATATATATAAAAGACTTTGCTAAAAATTGGAGACAAAATTCCTCATCTGACAGAAGGGGAAAACTAAAATTAGTGCTTGTGGCAAGTCAGTCATCTATGTCATTGATAGATTTCGTCTGTAAATGACAGTTTGCTACAAAACTGTATTACAGGTCATGCTGCCTGTGAGAGAGAAAACTGAAAGAGAGCTACTGAAGAAAACTGTTATATGGTTTATAAAATAGTATAACCAATTTCACAAGAGACAGTTGTTAGCTATGGTAAACAGATGAACCAAGGTCTATCTTGTCAGGGATAATAAATATGAGAGTATGACATTTGCATACTTACAGAATAGCTAAAGGCAAGTCCACTGCATAGGCATGTAAAATACTAGGGAAACAAGGTTTTCTGAAACTTGTTGTTAAAGTTATGGTCCTATCAAAATATAAGCACAAAATCCTTTCTGATGTACTCTTTATATTCAGTGTGTGTCCGCAGAAGAAAAGAATTCTAGAACACAGTGTAGCCATTATAGAAATGGTTCCTCTGAAGGATTGTTTTGGATTGTTTTTTTTTTTTCTTTTCTGCTTTTTTTGGTCTGACAGGATCCTTGGAAATTATCCTTTCAATTTTAGGGCGCAAAAGGGCTCTTGAACTGACACCAAGGAATATAATTCAGGGTTTAGGTAAAAGTTGATGATGTGTTTCATCATTTTCTTTTTGCAATAATGATTCCAAAAATTGCAATTTGAAGATGAAGTATGATGTTGATAGACTAAATTAATAATGTCATTCATCTCTGATCTTTATTTGGAAATAGGAATGTTGTCTACAGGCAGCTGAGACACATAGACTATGCTGTCACAGTGAGAACAGTTGATCTCTGTTGAGGGTTCATATTCACAACACACCTGTCATCTAACATGTATTCTGGAATCCTCAAGAGCTGAGAAATCTTTACACTGTCTTACAAAGGTTTTCCTAATAGAAGGTTATGCCAGATGATTGCATCTTAGAGGATATTATTTCAAGTTAATATTAAGTAATCTGGAGAAAATTGGATGTTTTTGAGACTACTGAGACCCATTTTAAAATCAAAATCTTAATCCAAGTAAGAAAAAGTCAATGTGCCCTCACTTACACTCATTTCTGAAGCAGCTATGGTGATTTAGCCATATCTTAATCCATTTTATTCAGGATTATACCCTGGCCAAGTTTTGGAATGTGTGAAAAACTTGTCAATTTAAGTTTGAGGAGAAAAGATCACTTCATGGTATTCATGTACATGTAGAGAGTCCTAGGTGTCTTGTTTTCTTTTCTCTTTTTCTCCTTATGTAGATATTTTTGTCTCCTCATCTACACACAGAAGAGAAGGAAAACTAAGAACACTTAGGATTCTTTGAATGTTACCTGAGGAAAAAACAAAATTATTTCAGTAGTCATATCCATTTTCTGCATCCTTCCTTCCGACAGCCCAAATCAATCAACACTTGTCTGCAGAACAAGGTCATGACCACGTTTTAGAAACTGTTAGCAATAACTGACTAAGTAAATTAACAACAAATGGGACTACTAATGAATCTGTCTTGTACCCATACCTAAGTCTGGAAAACTTCTAATATTGCCAACTATATTACAAACAAACAAACCCAGAAGAGCAGCTTCGAAACATAATGAATAGCCTAAAGATTGGTTTAGGGACTCCTGCTTCCGTGACCTGGATATCAGGTCCCAAAATCTCCTCATCTATTATAAGGGGCTAGAGATTTACCTGCAATTCAAATTTTCCTATCACGTCTCTTCAGATCTCTGCAGAGTAGATGAGATATAGTAATAAGGATCTCAACTGATCACACAGATATGAGATTCAGGTCTCTGTTTTATCCTAGTGATAAATGCTGAGGAGTGGTTACCTGGCTACACAATTTAGCTCCAGAAATTGACCCATTCTCTAGAAATATTTCTCGCTAGAAAGAGAGATATTCATGTAGCATGTAAAATAAAACTTGAAATTATGGGCAAGTCTGGATTAAAATGTATGCACAAGTAAGTACAGTTCTGTAACTCTCCACTATTGCTCACCTGAACAAATTATGAAATCCAAATTTAGCCTTTGGATGTCTGCTACAACCTTGTCTTGCAAAAATGAATGGGTGAAAAGGAACAGAATCACAGAATATGTTGATCTGGAAGGGATCCACAAGGATCATCAAGTGCAACCCCTAGCCTTGTACAGGACCATGCCCAAGAGTCACACCATATGCTAATGAGTATCATCCAAATGCTCCTGGAACACTTTGTGTGCATTTAAAAAGGCTATTTGCTTTATTTACAAACTATGAGTCAAGTTCCAATTTCTACATCAACTCTAACTTGAAATGTCACCTAAGTTGTATGATTGCCTTGGGAAATATGCATGGAAGATACCAAGAAGTGCAAGGTTATTAAAGTAAGTATTTTTTTCTTATATTATAGTAGTGTGGAAAAGACCTTTAAGGTCATCAAGTCTAATTGTTAACTCAGCACTGCCAAGGCCACCACTAGACCATGTCCCTAAGTGCCACATCTACATGTCTTTTAAAGATCTCCAGGGATGGTGACTCTACCATTTCCCTGGGCACCCTATTCCAGTGCTTGACAGCCCTTTCCATGATGACATTTTTTCCTAATGTCCAACCTAAACCTCCTGTGGCACAGCTGGAGGCCATTTCCTCTTATCCATTGCTTGTTACTTGGGAGAAAAGATTGACATCCACCTCACTACAATCTCCTTTCAGGTAGCTGTAGAGAGCAATAAGGTCCCCCTTAAGCCCCCTTTTCTCCCATTTTCCCTCAGCTGCTCCTCATAAGACTTCTTGTGCTCTAGACTTCTCACCAGCATAGAATGTTGCAAATTTATCATTCATTTTAATTCACTCTCATTGCATTTTTCTGATTAGCATAAAAATGGGACAAAAATGTTGAAATGTCTCTGAGTTGCTCTTTCTGGGCAACTTTCTGCCCTAGGTATGGATGAGGAATCCATTTGCTTACATTTTTGGAATGTGATTATTTCTGAAGTTCATAGCCTCTCAGTTCCCGTGTCTGCATTATAATATTAGACATAGGGTTGTACCTTATTTGGGTCATGGAAGACTAATTAACATGTAAGCAGACTTCAGCAGAGTAGTCATCAAACCTTAGTGGTACATCTTAGAACAGAAAAAAAAATCTTTCCACTTTTTTTAATTACATGATCAGTCCCAGAAGCTTTCATAATATTAGTCTTGCCTCGGTACAGTTAAAAAAGATTTTATTCCAAGTCAAAACAAACCCATCACCTTGAGATGAGCCCTCCAAGTTGTTATCGGTAACTGGAACAGAAAGTGATCTACATTGGGGAAAAATTTTGACCTGGTTTCCTTATTTCCTTCTATGCATTCTAAATCAACTAATCTTTATCACGTGTTGCAAACATGTACGAAGTCATCACAAAAACATTCAGCTATCTTTCACAAGCTGTAACACCTCCCCACATTCTCTGTAGAGCAGATCTGTATAGTAGGAGCTCCAGTACTCCTAGCCCATAGTAACAGTAGCTGCTAAAAAGTTTCCACTGAGCTTGAGTGTCTTGCATGAGCATCAGACAACTTGCAGGACCTCTATAATGTTCCTGGTATCTTGCCCCAACCTTAGTTATTTTGCGCTTCACTCTCTGACTGAAAAAGAGAAGAACAAAGTTGCATACCTCTACCTGAAGTTCAACCATGAAAAGAATACTTCGGCATATTTGTCCTGATTTTATCCCACACTTTTCCATACAAAAGAAAAACCCATTTTCAGACAATAACTGAAAGAACACTTTTTTCAGCCTGGTATTGTTTTCCAAACTACCTGTCCTGATTCACAAATCTTCTAATGATTCTCAAACATACCCATATAAATACAATGTTTTCCTATTTACTAAACCTTCACATAGTCTCAGGTGATATTCAAAATGTGCAGTTCTGGTCTACGTATTTTTATAGATCTTTAAATCTGGATTTATCTGCCCCTGGTCTTCTAACATTTATCTTCCCCTCAGTTCACACTCTGATGAAAGGCCGTATTATTTTCATTCTGAAGAAAGGAAGCAATGGAGCAGTCATGGGAAGAGAGGAGATCATATTGGAAGACTGGTAGGAGACAGAGCTGAACCCAGGTCTCCCGTTCTAACTTCTAGTTCACTGCTCCTCTACATCGTGTAATGTTTATGTTAAACATGCCACAGGCTTCCCATGAATGTAGTTGTTTGGCTTCTTAGACATCTTTTTAAGCCATTTATACACATTCAGCATATCTATGCATATGTACAAAGTTTCTTGAACATTTCCTTCTTGGATGTTAAGCATACCAAAGCTATTGCTACTTTCTTGTTTCAGGAAACTTTCAAGCAATTGTCTGATATTTCATTAGTATTGTATTTAGTATTAATAAAGCAGTCTAAACTCATAAGTTCGCCAGTATAATAAAAAGACATAGAGATGTCCTCTGCAGATGTAGAAGTTGATGGTCCTTTCTAAATTTTTAATAAAGCTTATGAGAGTTACTTAGTTATTCTGCCTATATGTTTGCAAGATTTTGCTGCGTATTATATTCTGGTCAAAGGCCCATTCATCATCTAACCTTTCTTTATTAATTTCCTCTTCTATTATATCAATAGAGTGCAGCTTCAGCTGTAATTAGGTAAGTGCTAATACATGCATACTTTCATGTTTATAGAAAATGAACATTTACTTTATGATAAATATTTCAGCCTTACAGCTTACATTTACTATATTCTTACGGTCATGTAACTGATAATCTTTCACCTCCCCAAATCTACAAGACGTAGCATGCTATAAAACTATTTCAATAGAAGACAAGATGTACTCAAAATGTATCTAATATAATTGAATGAGTAGTAATAATATTCAAATAATGAAATAGAAAAGGGGCATGATACATTGTACTATGCTTTCTATTTTTCCTGGGTTTTTTCTGTTGTTTAGGGTAGTGCTTTATTTAAACCTTATGTTGAGTGTCGCATAGGAAGTGTGAAATAAACTGTATAGGATGATGTTCTTAAAGAACTCTACCTACATATTGTGCAGCACACAGTCCACTCCCCAGGGCCCACCCGGGCAGGGTGCTTCTGACAGGTAAGTGGAGAAAAGCTGAAGTGTCTTTAGGGTTCTTCCATCATTCAGAACTGTGACAAAAGGGTTGTCTGAGATAAGACTTAAATAAGACATCAGTCTCACACGCAGCTGAGCCTGATCAACAGTGCAAATCAACGGTTCATTTCTACTCATCCTGCTGACGAGGGCCAGAGCAGTATTAGCTTTTAAGGGACATTCACAACATACCTGTTATGAGAGACAGTAGGAAAATTTTCCTTGACACCAAATAGGCAGGCATAGATTAGATTGTCTTCCCTGTATTTCCAGAAATGCTCAGACCTGGTGGCTTACAACTTGACAGTGTCCCTTGGGTATTCATTCCTCAGGGGATACTATTCCCTAGTAAACCACTACAGAAAGGGACATAGAGGACTATTAGATATTGGGGCTTGCTAAAGTCACCATTCCCATGAGCAAGTACTGAAAATGTTGATAACAAGCATGCAATATGAGAAAGTGTAAGATCTACTTGTCATGGAAAAATATTGTCAAGATTTTATCATGCACAGTGTGTTTCTGTCCCAGCTGATACTTCAGTTCACATCACCTTTAATCAGGAGCTACTTCTTTGCAGAAAGAAGTAGAGATTAAAAAGGGTTAGAGTGCTGAAGCACTTGCAGATTTATATAACGGAAATTTTGGCAGGTAACTTCTATACAGAATAAATTCTGATGATACCTTCAGAAGCATACAAGCCATGAAAATGGTATTTATACAAGAGATCTGCAGAAAATTAATAGTCCATGTGTTGGGAAGTTCACATTTTTCATATCTATGTCCAAAAATGTTCATGAAATTCTAGTTATAAAATCAACGAAGAATAAAATAATTTATGATTCTCTTATCTTCCCATTTCATTGCCGTGCCATCAAAGCAAGTTGAAAACCCCAAACAAAAGTTAAGTTTCTGCAACCAAAAGTAAATCAGCAAGGTACTGAATGATAATAAGGACTAAAAATATGTGTTCTTTCAAATAGAATATGTACTCTTTCAGCTGATGAGGTACTACTGCAGTTCTAGTTTTATTCAAAATTATTGAAAAAATGCTTTTCAATTACTGCGAGAATAAAAGAAATATTGTGAGAACAAAAGAAACAGAAAAATTGAAAGTACACATAGATATCAAGTCCTGACCGTGGTTGAAAACACGTGACTCTTTTCCAAAACCAAATTCAGAGATTTAGCAAATTTCATGCAGACAACTTTTATTGAAGACCTAAGTAAGTGCTTCTACTTTGGAAGACTTAGAGTTATGTAATTAGACAGAGTGAAATTATTGTCAACAATACCTTAAAGACAATAAGGATTTTTTAGCAGTAATAGCAACAATAGTTATTTCAAAGGTTTTGACTGGACATATTCAATAAGGCTACAAATGCTGAAGAGTTAGCAATAACAAACACGAAAAGACTGAGATAGAGAAAAACTTTCAATGATATCTTGAAGAATGGAAGTGTGAGGAATGTCTCCTGTAAAAACATGAACACATTATCTAAGTTCTCCTTTATGCTAACTTAAACCAGTGTATCTATGGGAAGGTGGTTTTCACTTGTATATACCTTAGAGACAACTGAAAAAAGGTTTTTCTGGTGAGGAAACTATTGAGACAACTATTATATTAAAATGTACTTTCACAAATACACTGAAGTTTCTGAACTCTTAAAGAGAAGGTAGATAGCTTTGGTATTGCTTAGATTCAAAGATGAGAACTGAGAGGAGAAAGAGGAACACTGTGTACAACCAGAACTTCACAGGCTTTTGTAAACACTCCAATTTTTTAGCAGGCTTCACATATTTTGTTTGTTTTGATATCTATTCTTGTGTAAAAAAAAAGAAACATGTTAGTGTTTGTTTGGATGGTTGGTTCTTTTGTTTTTTCAGGTTGGAGATTGATTTCCACATTACATAGTGAACTACAAGCTCTTCACCAGATATCTGAGAAAATGAGTAGTGCAGGGCAAAAGAAAGATCCAGAGAATTTTTTTAAGGACTTACTAATATAAGCTTTTTTCCACCATTACTTTCTCATCCTATATTAATCATATATTAATCCTAATATTAATCATAACTATTTACTGTGTCTTGTGTGCTCAAAAGACCAGAAATTCAGACTCCCACATAATTTTTTACAGACATTGTATGGGACAATGCTGTAAATGCTTATTTACACAAACATAGAAAATCGGGGAGATGTGGAATTGCCTGAAAATGAGATTTCTGGGCTAGAAAACAGACGCATAGTAAGATGCTTTTTTTTGTTCCTAGCTAAATGGTTTCACCTGGAAAACAGCTGCTTCCTCCAGTGGGACAAGACTGACACTGGAGTTGTTCCAATTCAACCAAGGTACATCTATTTTCAAGAGAAGATGTAATTCATATCTGCCTACCTTGGTACTTGCAGGGAAAGAAGGAGCATCTGGAAGTTAAAACTGTGTTCACATTTGAGAAATTCCACTAATATATTAACAGTTTGAGAAATGAATAGAGGGGAAAGTGGCAGAGTCTGCAGATGCAATGAATCAATGGTTGCACCTTCATGATGTTTACAAATAAATATGATGTTGCATTCACATCTCAGAGTGGCTCAGTACCGTAGAGAGAAGAATGGACAGGTTTAGTTGAAATTTTACATAAAGTTTGCAATATTTAGGACAAATTTCTGCTATGCTGAAAAATTATTTCAGAGCATGAATATTTTTGATCTTTGAGAATAAACTCAAAAGCATTGTAAGCACAAGAACCAAGAAATACTGTTGCTGCCTCTTCTGCTTGAGTAACACCGATTTGAGAAAACAGAACTAAGAATTTAATAGATGGGATAAGCGGGAGGACCAAAGGTGGGGAAAGTGATGAAAGAAGCTGGGTTGGAATAGTATGTGCCTATGGGTAGCATGGGCTCAGCCACCCTCTTCCTTTTCCTGGGGACATGGGACCACCACAGCCATCCAGCACTGGGAGGAGAGGCATCCCACTGCAACTGGCTCTGGCAGGGAGTAGTGAAGAATCTCATAGGTCCTGAAGCCCACCAGATGTGACCATCTCCAGTAGAGTGAGGAGTGCAATAGTCTCTTTTCTTCTTCTTTGGTTTACTCATGTGAAAAATTCAGTCAGTAAACAGAAAGCGTAAAGTATGGTTTATATATCAAAATAGCACAGATTAGCACTAAAAATATTCTCAAGAATTTAATCACAGAATCACAGAATCATTTAGGTTGGAAAAGACCTCTGAGATCATCAAGTTCAACTTTTGACTGATCACTACCTTACCAACTAGACCATGGCATTAAGTGCCATGTCCAGTTGCTTCTTGAACACCTCCAGGGACAACGACTTCATCACCTCCTTGGGCAGTCCATTCCAATGTTTAACGATCCTTTCCATGAAGAAATTCCTCCTGATGTCCAGCTTCCCCCGGTACAACTTGAGGTTATGTCCTCTTGTTCTGTAACTAGTTGCCTGGGAGAGGAGATTGATTGCTACCTTGCTACAACCTCCTTTCTGATAGTTCTGGAGAGTGATAAGGTTGCCCTTGAACCTCCTTTCTCCAGGCTAAGCAACCCTAGCTCCCTCAGCTGCTTCTCACAGGACTTAATCATTAGACCCTTCACCAGCTTCAGTGACCTTCTCTGGACATGCTCCAGCACCTCAGCATCTTTCATGGTGTGTTGGGCCCAGAATTGGACACAGTACTTGAGGTGTGTGGCCTCACCAGGGCCAAGTACAGAAGGACAATCGCTCCCCTAGTCCTGCTGGCCACGCTGTTTTTGATACAAGCCAGGATGCCATTGGCCTTCTTGGTCGCCTGGGCACACTGATTGCTGATGTTCTGTTGCTGTTGACCAGCACCCCCAGGTCCTTTTCTTCTGGACCACTTTCCATGCACTCTTCCCCCAGCCTGAAGCATGGGATTATTGTGGCTGAAGTGTAGAATGCAGTCCTTGACCTTGTTTAACCCCATTCCACTGACCTTGGTCCATCTATTGTCTCTCTGGATTCCTCTGCAGAGACTTCCTTCCTCCAGCAGAGCAAAACTCCCACCCAACTTGATGTCATCCACGAACTTAGTGAGAGTACTTTTGAACAGTTGTATATTTTAATATTCACTTTGCTAGAAAATGAAAACTTAAAATTATTATCAAAAAGCCTTTCATCTCCAAGATGTTAAGGAAATATCTTTAAATTTTTAAATTACTTTAGGATTCTAGGATAGAGACTCTTTCTGGCCACACAAAGTAAAGTGATTAGTCCATTGCAGTCTTGACCTCTAGGTACTACCATGGGGAAAAAAAATCAGATCCAGTGCCACTTTATTGTTCTGCCAGCCTCCACAAGAATGGTATTGTCTCTAATTTTCTATGCTTAGCATAACATGCTGAAGACTGGATAGAAATATTGCTGTAAAACTAAGTCATTTGTACCTCTTCTGTGAAACTGCCTTTAGCACTTCACAGTGTGAAATGCACTAGCCTATCCTGAATGATGAATGAAACGATGGCTAATATATTCTTAAAAGGAAATTCCCACTAATTGGTTTTTAAGACAAAAACCTAACCATCATCATTGTTTTGCCTGTATAGTTGAAATTATCTTAATTCATTAACTGATAAAATTCCACATTCCCCTTCCCAATGCACTAATATTTGCATACGCACATTTTAATTCACATTTAATTTTAATCTTAAATCTGTGTTGAAGCCTTATCAATATTTGTAGCTAACCTCACAAAGTTTTCCTGAAATTGCATTCTCATATATTTGGAGTGGTTTTCCCCATAATTTCGAAAGTTCCCCTCTTTCCAGAGTAATGGTGACCTAGCAAAATTTCCCTTGTGATCTTTCTTACATGACCTCTGTATAAATCACTAAAAGAAAACAACAGCAAATCACTGGACACTTCTGGTTCAATAGAAACTTGCAGGTGAAATATGATGAAGCTGTATTACAAAACGCATGGGTCTCTCCCTTGTGATAAATGAAAGGAATAGGCATGGAGGTGTGTCTCTGGGGAGAGGGTCCCACAGCACTTATTTCTGGAAAAGGAAGAGAGTAGGTTGAGAAAAGAGATTTTGGGCTAGTAACAGCCCTGGAAATTCGTCACTTCATCTGGTTAACTAACAGCAGAGTAGAGCATTACATTCTCTAGACCATTTCAGGTGGCTTTTAGGTAATCAATACAAAATGCTAGAACAAGACACGCATTTTAGGATAGATGTATCTCACATGGATTACTTCTGCTTGACCATCTGACAAAAGGGCTACTCTTTCTGAGAAAAACCCCCACATGTATTTAGTTCTAAGCTGACATGCCTCTTACTAAAGTGAAAACTTTATCAAAAGATTTTTGAGCCCTTGCATTTTTGAAGCAGTAGAAAATCTTGTGTTCTCAAAACTCACTCCACTACTAAAATAACATCTTCATTGACTTTACAGGTTGTGAGACAAATTAAGAGCAGAGTATGTAGTGGTTCTGCTCCAAGTCAATGGATGCAGTCACCCATCTAGTGATGTAGCTGCTCCAGGCAGAGTTCACATTCAATCTCTATCACAGGTCTTTTGCTATAATATACACGTAACATGGAATATATAATACACATTCCTGGTAAAAAACCCCCACAAACAAACACAAAACCCAACCCAACCAAAACCAAACAAAAAAACCCCAAAAAAACCCCACCAACTCCCCCCCCCAAAACACACACACACAAAGAAAACAACAACAACAAAACCAACCAAACAAAAAACCAAACCAAACCAAAAAACCCAGAACCCGCCCCCCCTCCACCAAACCAACCCAAAACAACAAACCAAATCAATAGTAAATATTTAAAAGAATGAGTCTAACTTTGGATATCTCCTTGTAAAATGGTCACATTTTTTAATCCTAACATGAATGATGATTGAACAAAATTTCTGGGAAGAAGAAGGTTTGAATGTTTTCCTTAAAAAATAGCAATTGAAATTATACTAAATTTATGCTGCAATTACAGTTTAACTATTTGGATTCTAAAACTATGAAAGGTATATAACCTGAACTGTATCATATACATGTGATATCACCTCTTTGGGATGGTAAGTTGTATCTTGTGTCAGATATGCTCATACATTAATACAGCTAACTTCAGTAAAAGTCACATGGATAGACCTGAAGTCAAAATTAAGGTCCTATATGCTATAGGAGGAAAAGGTCAATGCAAAATAAGGACGTTAACATTTGAATAAATGTATTAAATTATGTCTCTAAAAACAGCAAAATAGTTACCAGAAAACTATATTTATGGTAATTGTGTCAATTGTGAATAGCCTCTCAGCAAAGATTGAAACAAGATTTAGCCTTCCTGACATGCATAGAGAGCCACGACTTAAACCTACATAATGGAATATAGGAAAAAAATGAGTTCATTTACATACCAAAGGAGGCTACAAAGGCTTAGATTCATTGTGCCTTTGACAATTTGACTCCAGGCAAAGGTACTGAGATACTTTTGAAGTTGTCAGAACATAAGCACGTACAGGGAGTAGCAGGTCTTTACTCATTACATATTTGTAAAGGATTTTTTAAAACTAACTTTGAAGATAGAAAGAGGGCACTTCTCCAGTGAGAAAGTTTTCCTGTGCTTGGCATTTAATATTTTTCTTTCTTATGGTAAATGCCTTCGCATGGCACCAAGAAGAACTTTTAGGCCAGATACAAGTTCATACTGTGCTGTCAGAGTTTATTCTAAAAAAAGGACAAATCAGCCACAGCACTTAAGTGAGGCTTATTCAAGACTTAAAGTGACTGCTTTTTCATTCTGATTTCTAAGGGCAAAACCCAACACCGGCCATGATTTTGAACAACTGACTGAAAGTATAACTTAGGTGAACTTTAGCTTATGGACTGTTTGGGATAGAAGAAACAATAATTAAAAAAAATCAATACCTTCAATACCTACATTTAAAGAAGTGACCAGAGTTACCTCTCCTGAAATCTACCTGCAATATTATCTAACATATTTTGAAAGGGGCAGGAGAGGAGAAAGAGAAAAAGGTAGGACAGGACAAGGTCTGTCAACAGTGTCATCTGGTATCTCTGCTACCTATTAGTGTCACTAACTCTACCATTAGTAGCTTTGGTAGCCATGTACTTGCTGCGTAATTCCAATAGGCTTTTTTACATAAATCAACTGTGCTGTTGGCACACATTAGGAAAAAGACCTAGAAGCTAAATCTTGCTGATCCCTTTTGACCACATACAGCTTAAACACACTCCCACTCAGGGATCTAAAGTCTGAATGGTCTGTTCCAATGCACTAAAGCGAGATTTATATGAAGGTATAGGGCTAACACTAAAATATTAAATAGTCACATTTTTCCAGTAAAAATGTTTAAAGCTGGCAAGAGAACATGACAGTGGGATGATATGGATAAGAAATACAGCTGGTTTTCCATAGCTTAAGTCTTTAGATGGGGTGACTTTATAGTTCAGATCTGCTTATCTGCTTCATGTACTGTGCTACCTGTCTGATCTGTCAATGTAAAGTGCTAAGGATATTAAGCCTGCCCATCTCTGTAAATTCTCTTTGATCACACCTTTGATTTGGTTTTAGTTTAATGTGAAAGCATTGTATGAAAAACCCTGTGTTCCCATTTTACACGTATCTGAATACATTTCAATATTAATCCTCAACAACTTTCTTTTTTAAGACCCACTAAAATGATTTTGCGGGGGGAGGGGAAGGAAGGGAATACAATTGTTGATGCTTTTTGAATCATAAACTAGTTTTCTTTACAAGTCTTTAAAAAAATCCCTTTTAGAAATTAAGAAAACCTGTGCTAAGGACCACACTTCCACAGTACTACAATTTTACACTACTATCTATAGAAATCACTTTTATTTAAACAAAAAAGCCATGATCAAGCCATTAGAGTTGTGAAAACTTTTAAAGAAATCGCTGAACTGTTGGAAATCACTAGCTAAGCAGACACAGTTAAATTAAGGTAGCCTTTTTTTGAGAGCATGATCTGTTTGCAAATACAAAGGATGTGTTCTTAATTCAATTTATTTTACTATTTGAACGTAATTATTATTTTATAACAAGAAATAATTAAGCCTTTAAAAAAACCCCTAGAAATATGTTTTCTTTTTCTAACTTTTGAATAAATATTACATGAAAGAAAATGAGCTCTATCAGTAACATATTCTTGTAGGATGCAATGACCAGAAATTAAATTAGAAATAGTATTATATATACTTTACAGTACACAAATAAGCCATTTTAAATGTTGGATTTGTATCATTTTAATTGAATTCCAATTTCCATCCTAATGAAGCTTGACAGAAACCACAAGTAAAAATTAAATCATTATCTAGCAAAAGAGAAATGCACCATTTACCATTCTCCATTATTAAAAACCCAACCAAAACAACATGAAAAGACTAAGAATCTGGATAAATGACTCCTAAACTGTAGATTTTTTTAATAGATGGATTTTCAGGTTATCTGTCTCTCTAAGAGTAAAAGGCACAAATTTAGTGAGAAAGGCTGTATTCAGTTACCATATTACTAACTGTTTTCCATTCTTTTGGGAAAAAGAACAATATGTAAAAAAAATTAAAATTGCTATTTTGAAATCCAGATTCCTTGTTCGTTGCTTTAAATCGCGATTAAAATTGGTGTTTTAATAAATCAAGTTTTTTCAATCATTTTAATTTAAAGCAATTCACCTCCCACTATTTTGAATATGGTTTAAATTGGTAAAATAAGTAGTGTCCACTAGCTCAATATTTTTAAGAGAGAAGAAATCAGAAAAAAAAATCAGAAAGAAAAGATTCTTCATTTCTGTAACCACATGACCTGATTCAAATAGGATAACTCTTGTTTCTCTGTCCTCAGGATGCCCTAAAATGAAGCCAGACCTATATTATGACATATGATTTAAACTAAAAGGTTAAAAAAAAAAAGTTTCTGCTTTCCACAGCAAAGCAGTAAAAGCAGCATGAATCTACTTCTTATTCAGTATTTACACTGTAGACAATGGGTAAAATTGTGCAAAATATTTATAGACTAGTTTTTTTCAAATTTTCGGTGCTTGAAGCTGTAGATTGGGACTTCTGAGAATGTAAGTAGTTGCACAGATTTCATTTTTAAATCAGTGGTGACTGATCTCCCCAATAACTTGAAAATACTACTAGGATTTTAAACATGTTTCTTATTATATAAATAACCTTAAAATACGTTCCAAATACTTATGAGCACCAGGTTCTTTTAAAAAAAAAAATTAATAAATGTTCAGACCTAAAGTCCAGCTCTTTGACCACAAGTAAAGGAGAGTTAACTGTACGCAGACACTTTCAGCCCATCACAGACTAACAACACCTTAGCCCTCTGGTTTATTGGTTTTAAGTCTTCCTGCTGTCCATAGATAGCTAACTTTCTAAGGGGCTACCTAAAGAGCTTCCCTGTACCAACTGAACATGCATAGATACTGTATCAGCTGTGAGTAGCATTGTCCACAAATTCTTAAACCTAAAACTTAAGATAGTAAATTTGACCTCACGATTGCTTCAACGGCCATGAGAAAGTATCAAGGCTGGAACCAAACTATAAAGCTCAGTTGTCCAGGCCCGCAGTCACAGGGGAATACAAATTTTAAGGAATTTCAGTGAGAATTTGGAGCTTTTGTTCCCCACAAAGACTTTTTTACAGGCAGGGTTTCCTGACTTTTTGTCTCTCTGGGTAATTATGCTGTTAATTTTATCCCGTAGTTCTAAAGAGGAACAGACTGACTCCTTCAAAAAATCATTGCTAAAATTGTTGCATTCTCCTTACCCTGCTGTAAAAGGTATATTATCTGGTTCCTTAACACTGAAAGCCAGAAAAAGAAGACACCTTTTCATTTTGAAAATTCACTAGATGCTAAATGAATTCTATAGAAACCTTCTAATTCCAAACTTGAACAGCAGTCTAACTGAAAGGTAGGAAACCTCATATGCCTAAAGGGTTATTTCCCATATATTATTAGTTTTGTGTCTATCAATCTTCAGGTATGCAGATCTTGTTGCCTTTTGAAATGGTTTACATCTTAAAACTTTTCATAGCTATCAACAAGCCTGAGTAAAGGACTGAAATCCTGAAAAGCTAATTTTGATTTTGTCACTGACAAGTTGTGTGTGGCCTCAGGGTTAACCTGTCTGCTTGCAGCCTGCTCCTAGATAGAGGAAATATGTAGTTGCACAGCTCTCAGCAGCAAAATAAGGACCAAACTGTAACTCATTGTCTTATTTCTATTTGATTCCTGCTTCTTGCTCCACTGGAGAAGTTACTTGTGGTAGACAAACAGCTGGCATAGAAACCTTGTTTTTTCCTCTTCTCACCTCCCTGGATTAGGTCAGTGCACAGTCTCCAGGGCACTGCAGCAAGCAGAGTTGTGTCTCTGTTCATTCTTCCCTGCATAAAGTGTCAGGGGACAGCCATCAACCTTGCACTGTGACCTGCAGGAGACTAGAAAGGACCAACTATAAGGCTGCTGCTGGAGCTACTGTGCACATACAGATTAAGCTGTATTTTGATTGAAGCCATTTCTCAGAGGTGCCAGGCTCAAGGTCAAGTGGTATGGGAAGAATTCAGAGATGCTGCTTGCCTTTGAAGGGAGAAAATTTGTGCTTCCAAAACTCAACTGGAGCAGAATGTGGGCAGAAATGTGGGGGGGCAATAAAAAGAGGTTTTTTGTATATAAATGGCAATAAACAGTATAGAAATATTGGCCCATTGCAGGATGAGGAAAGTCACCTCACAAACCTGTGTCGGGGGAGGTTTAGGCTGGATATTAGAAAAAGGTTCTTCACCAGGTCGTTGGCTGCTGGAACAGGATCCCCAGGGAAGTGGTCACAGCACCAAGCCTGACAGAGTTCAAGAATCATTTGAACAATACTCTCAGGCACATGGTGTGACTCTTGGGGATGGTCCTATAAGGGTTGACTCGATGATCCTTATGGGTCCCTTCCAACTCAGTATATTCTGTGATTCTGTGAACTACATCTGCCATCGAGTCCAGTCCAATCCCTGTGTTCCATAAACACAGCAAAATAACATAGCTTGCTAGACAATCACTTAGGTGGATCATAGTAAAGATCCTGGCCATTAGAAGAATACATAATAACAGCTTAAATGTAATAATAACAATATCAATAATTAATATTAATTAATATTAATATTTTAATAATACTAATAATACTAGTATTAGACCTTGAGAGTGTTGGAAAGACAGAGTACTTAATATCTGTATTGAGATTTTTTTTTAATACAGTTTTAAGGGCTTCCACTTTTTGATAATACATTTCTGTGACTGCAATGACATGTAATACGAGAATGCTAAAGATAATCCCTTGGAATCTTCTCTTAAATACTTGACAGCAGGAGACATAAGTCCTGCCAACTTTCTAAGGACACTTATAAGTTGCTGTCTTCAGAGATCTCATTTTGTCTTTCACTGTGTACATTTCACCAGTATTTCCACAACTAATTTGTAACTGTGGAAAAGAATAGATAGCACATATGACTTGTGATGCAAGTAGACAGGGCAGGGTCATTGCTTAGTGGCAACATTTTTAAGTAACTTAATCTCATTGTCACTATCATGATGTTGACTTGAAAGAGCTCCCCATCATCCCTATTCATCTATCTTTGAATAGATCACAGTCTTGACATGGGCTGTCAGAAAAAGGTATCCTGAGATATGCACCCACACACTCTACCAGGGCTAGACCATCTCTCTAAACCAGCAGCTACACTGGCCATGGCACAGTTGAAGCCTGCATCACTGTTGTGGCCTGCTCTCCTACGTGTTATCATGGTACCTCAAAAGGCAAGGAGCCCGACAGTCTGGCTGATATGAGGCTGACACTGTAAGATAGAGTTATGAACACCTATTCCAAGGAGTAAGTATTTTAATCCTAATCAAGTCATGAACACCTCAGAAAATCAGGGGATGGGATGTAATATGGGAAAAAAAAAGAAGAAATTCTGTGAAGCAACAGGTATTTTAATACATTTTTTATTTAATCAAACTATATGTTGCTGAAGTTTATATTTAAACTTTCAGACTGTGAGTGCCAGTACTAGCCCTGGAGGAAAATAAACTGCAGTGAAACGTTAGCCTGAGGCAGAATTCTTACTTTTCTTCCATGAGTAAAATTTCCATCTCATGGATACAGAGTTTTAAAATCAGTCTATCAACATAAGTTTGTTCTAAATATGTGAAAACAAAACTAGGCTAAACTAAACTAAACTGAACTAATTATATGGCTTATTTACCTGTCATACAGAAGGTCAGCTTACTGTGGAGCTGGTACCCTTTACTACCTAAAGTCTATGCTTTGCACAAGAAAAACACAGAAGAAAGACACACATTATGATAGCTAAGGAATACCTATAAAACCACTATAAAAACACAATAAAAACATTTTCAGATTCTTTTATAGGATCTTTTATTTCATTTTAGGATCTTTTATTGTCTTTCTTCAATAAACCAAATGACTGAAAAGACTTCCAGACTGATTGAAAAGTCTTCTATTTTTAGTATTAATTTTGGACTAAAAATCTTACTAATTTGGTTATTCTGTGGATTTCCCTGATCACAGCTACAATACAACCAATGTTTAAAACAAATTTGGTTAAGAATATTCAAATAAACTAGTGTTTGTCTTAGCTGTCAGGCTGAGACACCTGTTTTGTCAGTATTTGCAACCAGAAGTAAATAAGAGAACAGTCCAACTGGTGATTCAAAAATCACATTGTCTCCTTGCTATGGCTAACCAGACATCAAGCAACGACTGTACAACTTGACATACTCTTAATATCAACCTTTTAGAAGGAAGGGGGTCACTCATTAGTAGCACTTAATGCAGAATCCTCTTACAAGCATGAACAATAAAAAATAGAAGATGAAAACTACAGCTTTCATGCACTGAAAGACAACATAATTGGAAGTAGAACAAAAATAACCTTCAGAAGACTTTTTAAAAGCACCTTTTGTAATGTCATTATAAAATTCATATAAACACTGTAAAAAAAAGGGTTGGAATTAAATGTAACAAAAATATTCAGTATTAAAGAGGGTTGCATTTTAAATATATCCTCTGACTGACTGCAGTTGATAAAATATTGTTATGCATCTAAAATATTTTTAAAATATGAATGGTCAGGAAATATTAAAGTACACGAAACATTCATATTTTAGAATATGTATTTATTGTTTAATACTATTGCCTTTCATTCTTGCAGGCCAAGCTTTCACATACTTATTTCAGCACAATTTTCTCTGACTCCTTTAGAAGTTTATCTGAATAAGGATTTCAGATGTTTTTTTACATTTTACCCTTCAGTGACTACATATGCAGTTCACAAATACTCTGTGCTCCCTAAGGAAAAATCAGGGCCAACAAATTAAACTATTCTGACTCAGGTAAATCTCTCATTATACGGACCACCTGAGCAAAGAGTAGAATGCCCTAAAAATTTAGACATTCCCCTCTTGTATCACTCTAATGGAGCTGCCTAAATGGTGATGTTCTGCAATTGAGACTAAGGTTATTTTTAGAGATGTAAAGAGAACTAGCTTCAGTAACTGGTAAAAACTCAGGCTACAGGATTGAAAAAGTAAAAAAAAGAAAGAAAAAACAGGAAAGAAATGTGAAAGGCAATCCAGCACACAAAATGAAATGGTCCTAGAGTAAAAGCATTATTTGATAAGAGTAACAAACCTTTTTGACATACTATTTCAATTATACTGTTAAAGTACATATAATTTTCAAATAATTATATTTGAAAAGAGTTACTGTACCTTCTGCTGTAATCTCAGCCATGATGATGGTAAAATAGTTAAGATCTACTGTGGCAGCTTAGACTGTACTTCTGGGTTGCTGGCTCTTGCAGGAGCTGCAGAATGAGAAGGAGGGAGGTCCTCTGCTTTGTCTAATTGTGTTCCTTCTTCTTTTGTGCCCCTCTGAAATGTCTTTTTCCTCTGCAGAATCCTGCCCTCTCACAGCAACCCAAGGTCTTCCAGAGGCACCACTTAAAGCTCAGTCTAAAGTATCAGCTTCTAACAAAAATAGCCACGCCTCACCGTGAACCTTCAGCACATTTTTCTAATAATCTCAGAACCGCGCACACTAAAAATAAAAAATAAAAAGACACAGCTCTAAACAGGACAGGAAGTCATGGAAAGGCAACAAAAATCAAAAGAACTCAGAAAGAACTGTTCAATGCTTCTGCAGCCTCTCCAGCGTAATTGCAGTTCTTTGGGGGCTATGTCGGGAAACATGAAATATAGAGTTCAAAGTAACCTTATCCATCCCAGTTCAACTTTATTCTTAGCACACTCAGTGCTTAGCACATTCTTCCTGACCTTATTTGGCTTGGGGAGGTCCTATGAAGCTTACCGCTGACTAAGGGGGAGGGTAAATTTGGGTGATTTTCTTCACTTTGATAGTCATAGTTCAGAACCAATTAAGACACCAATTCAAACCTATGAAAACGGTAACTTCAGTTTGGATTTTTTTCATCTTCTTCTAATTTGTTGCAATTATCACACATACCTGTGAAGTTCATCTAAATATTACAGAACATGGTTGTAATTCAAATAGTAACAGTTTATATGGTGTAAAAACATAAAGGTAATATGCAAAAATATTAAGCAGATAGATTTTTTTTCTGTGTCTGATTGATGGAAATATTTAAATAGCTCAAAAATTCTGTGATTTTAAAAAAGATTTTATACAACTGAAAACAAGTAGATTTTTAAAACTATTTAGAGGAAGAAAAGTATTAACAATTTAAATAAGAATAATGATTTTAAAACCTGAGCAATCTTTTCATTGCACTGCTTGCAATTTCACAACTGTAGAATTATGCATGTGGTCAATAGGTTGAAAATGAAATTAGCAAAAAAGTGCCCTCGAGCCAGCATACTGCTACATAAATGTCATCGTCATATGAAATCAGAAACCATCCTAAACAGTTCTTACTAGGGAACCTATAGTCAACTCCTCTCTGCTACATGAGTTGGCATTTACACTTCTCATCTTCCCCCCAGGAGATATAAGCACCTGGCTCTGTGGCAAAGTATGGGGAAAGGATCTGTTTGTCCAACGTACAAGATGCATAAGCAAAGGTTCATTGAGCAGTACAGTCACGAGCAGGATTTTTCTCTTCCCAGTACTCTTAACGTATTTCAAACTTGTCACTTTACTGAAAACATAAACTTACAATCAGTGCTCTATCCCCTTTCTCCTTTAGCCCTACTGACCAAATCTTTTGCACTGACAAGTTCTGATTACTTGATGCTAAGTACTCATCTCTCTAACCCTTTGTTTGCTCCTTTAACCTGTCCTTCAGAAGACCCTCCTCACTAAAGTTGATAAAGGGGTTTTAGGCACAACCATATTCCTTCAAAAATACTCTTTCATGAATACCAAAATTACATTCATATTGACAAAACAGCTGCCCACAATAGTTCAGTGGTTAGTAAAGGATGATAGCAGATATGATACTCGGGGAAAGCCCTTGTTCTTCTTAACTATTTCTCTTCTGGAGCAGTTCCATTTTCCATGAACAGTTAGATATTTTGGGTCATCTATGTTTTGACAGCTTTGTTACTTGCTTGAAATGTGAGAGACACCATCTCAGTTGATTATTCAAAGCACAGACAATACTGCAAAGTCAAGATTGTTTCACTTGTATTACTACTCAGAATGAAATGAAATAGTAAAGTCTAAGTTTAGATATATGAGGAGAGAGTAATGGTGAAAAATTGTCTGAATTTTTTCTTGTTCTATGAAGCAAGATCCTGAGATTGTGAACTATACCCAGACATATCTGTTTGTATAACCAACTGCATATACATAAATGTCTGTACCTCATTGCTTTCCATTTCATCTTCTGCCAGCTGCTCTGTTGCCTCCATGCCTTACTTCCTTGCTACTATTTATGCTTACTCTCAGTCATGGGCTGTTACTCTGAAACCAAAATATAAGAGCAGAGGAAGTGAGAGAATCCAGATGGAAATCAATTTACCTCAACATCAGCCCAGTGGCCAGAAAGAGAAGTGGTTGATACCTTCTCCATTCCTTGTATATACAAAGCATTCATTCTGAGAAGTGGGCTAAAGATGTCACATGCACCAATATATGCACAAGTATAATTCTAGGCAGCTGTATTGGAAGTTACATAGTTGCTCCCTTTAAAGTCAAAGTATTTGTGTGTCATATTTCCTTCACAACCTTTGTAAAAATACAAAGAACTAAGGTGAAACCAAGTTCTGTGCATGTGTCTGTGCATGTACATTTGTTTTGAAAAACAAGCATTGCCACCTGAAAACTATACAGAATGTCAGATTTATTCTTAAGGAGTCTAAGCAAGGGAGATTGTGAAAATTTTGTTTAGGGTTAGTTAGAAATTTCGTCAAAATCTGAAATTCAGCTCCTGACTCAATTTAGGAGTTTGTTTTACACTAGTCTGTGAAATTCACAGTACGCAGAATGCCAGCACAAAATCTATTCAACTCTTCATCCAACAAAGTAAACATTAATTTCCTGGCCCAGTGTACATACTGAAAATTGCATTTTAGTAGGAGCCTTTTCTGTCTAACCTATCAGAAATATTCTTTTGTAAGGTGTCCTTTCTCTCTCCTTGTCCCTCAAACAGTAACAAAACTGAAAAATTGAAACTAATTTGATTCTTTAAAGTGATATCCAAACCTGGACACATGCAATCCCTGCTTATTTTCTTCCCACCATGTCTTGGGCACAAGGCAAAAATGCTCTTGGTTCAAGCTGGCAACAGGTACTCCCTTCCCACTAAGTGAGGCTACCTGCTAAATGAATTGTCCTAGGATCAGTACTTGCATTCGCTGTTGATGGAGGGAATGGTAGCAGCAGCTAAACCCTCACATCAGATTCCTGAGATACCCAAATTTGTGTTTAAGAAAATAAAATGAAGGTCCTCTTTGCTCTGTAGTTGCCCGGATAGGAAAAAAAAAAACAATCTTAGGAAGAGGGGAGGAGTAAGTACTATATATTGTACTAATGTGTGCATGTAACCATGTGCCCTGATCTCAGATAATGTATATTTCACTAAGAATCCTAACTGATGATTCCATTTGAACATTTTTTTAGGATATTTAGGAAGTTTACTATTTGACAGAATCTAATACAAACTCCTGCTTTTAGGTGTAAAGTTGGGTTATTCGTATAATTAAGGTAGAAATATACAAATACTTTATGAGTTGATTTCTGGGTTGTCTTGGAGACATTATTAACAAGGGAATTGGGAGAAATGACAGATTACATCAAATTATGAGGTAATGAGAAGACAGACTTTCATACCGACACAAGGAAACATTGGAGGAATTGAGTATAACTGTCAGTCAACAAGTGAATGAAGAACAATATTTGAGCTTGTCTGCTAACACATTACTGAAGAATTCTCAGCGTTCAGTCCTAGAAAATCAAACTATGCATGACAAAAGCATTTTGTATGTCAATGCATGCTCAACAGCACAGCAGGGACAGAGAAAGGAAACAACTTTAACTCTGATACATCTGAAGACGTACCTCTATCAGATGGGAATACATTGTTATCAGAAACAGACAGTAATCAATGGATAAGAACTAAATATAGAATGAAAGTATAAGGCCAGGGAGAGGGTGAATGGTACTGAATCAAGTGAAGAGTAAAAACATATGCAGAAGCAAATATAGGATTAGAGTGGTGTCTGTTAACTGAGCTTTCATGTGCATATGAAGCTGTTTTCCTCTGAAATAGATTTTTACTTTTTTTGCTTTATTTTTGTTTAGGAATAGTGTTACTTATAGATGAGATTTGCATTCAGCCCTACTAATAATACTCTGTGTTTTTCAATATGAATAGGAGCACACATTCATATTCTGATGCCTTTGAAGTTCTGATCAGTCAAAAATGTAATTGTGACCTTCTATGGACTACTACACAACTCAAAAGTAATTGTTTTCCATTTGTGATTGATATTTCATGATTAACAGTTGCAAGTTTTTGGAATCAGCGTGACCAAAGTATAGACTTATTTTGGATATGCTAAAGCACACCCAAAATGCAGAACTAAACAAGACAAGGTTAAATCTTGTTATATGTATGTTTAAGTGTTCTCATAAATCAGTCTCCACTGCTTTTTCATTTTGAGAATCGCATATGTAGTACCTTTAAACCACTTTATATTTAATATGTAGGAGAGAGTTGGTTGAAGCCTGTAGAAGATCTGTCCTACATATAATGTGAAAAACTGTCAGATGGGTCAGAAGCTCTACCTCCATAGGCAGACTGATCTGGAAGCAAATCAGCCTTTGCCAGGGGACAGCTCACAAGCACACTAGGGTCACATCACCTTGACACTGAGCTTGTTAAAGGACATTTGGTGGGTTACTTTTCCCAAAAAGAAATTACTCCAAAGCTATAAGATAGAAACGTAGCGGGAAAATATCTATGACACTATTCTGCTTTACTATACAAAATACTCCCAATTAGTCATTGTACTGCAAAACTGCTGAAATAGTCTCAGTCTGGGTGTATGACTGAATAATGAACACTTTCTAACAACTAAGAAGGCCTAAAGTTATAAAACCACTTCCAGAAAAGAAGGAAACTTCCTACTTAGTCTTGCAAGCTGGTTGAGTAGACAGTTTGTGGAAGGAAATCGGGGTAAAGCAGCCCCCTTGTTTACAGAGGTTTTTTTCCGTATTCTCTGCTTTAACTGTACTAAGTATTACTATGAGTTAGGTTCAGGTAAGACATCTATTGCAGCATGTCAAGGTCGACTGTATTTGGATGAGCTTTAACAGTTCCATGTTACATGTTTTTCCTTTGATTACTCTATTCTCACTATTCTTAATGAGTATCATTTTATTAGCACCTGTTTGGATTTACTTTCACACCTAGAAAATTTCTGTGGAGCTGTCTCACAGATAAGACAGCATCCACAGATAAGACAACATCCATGATAGTGAAAAAAGAATATCTGGAACTGACCCTTTTTAAGAAATAATGACAAAAAGTACACTTTAATTATTCTTTACTTCAGAGCAATCTGTATCCAAGCTTTACTGTGTACAGAACATAGAAAGTTGTCGACCAATCGGTAGAGATGGGGAGTGTCTCTGACACAACCTGAATTACCCCTGTTAGAAATACTGGCTGAGAATTTTTCAAATATACTAATGTACTAGGAGTGCTGGCTGGTCAAAAATGTTCTTGCAAAGCAAGATGAATTTAGTTCCAATGACTTTCCTAGAGAAGAGGAAATTTCTAAAAATTTACTGATTTTTTTCAAAATTTTATTTGAAACCAGGTTTCTATGCTAAAAGAACAGGATTCAGAAATATCACACAAAAATATGTAGCAAAAGAGTAAAATTGTTCCCGTATCTCAAATTTCCAAACCAGCTCCAAATTTCCACTGATACATTTTAAATTTGTCTTAATCTTATAAAAAATATCAATAGAAATCGGCATATAGTGGTTTTTTTCCCAAATATAACCATATTTGAGCACATTTCCAAAACAGATAAAGAGAAAGACAATTTTGAAAAACAAGTCTGATGTGAAAAGACAAATATCTGTTCTCATATCACAGAATTGGGGAAAAAATATGGAGTAAAACTAAGTCTCAAGTATCTTCAGTAATGTGAACTGCTTTTGGGATGCTTGAAACTATCTGCTCAGCCTGACCTTCACAACCAAGGAGACATTTCACCTTCTTTTCCATTTAACGGATTATTCTTCTGCTTGATTTGTTACATTATGTACCACATGTTCTTAGGCACTCATGCTAGACTGGACTTTCCCTAGTCACATTACCAAAGGATTTGCCTTGTAAATAAATCCAGTCAAAACCTTAGGAGTCTCATCTGGATTTGGGCACTTTCATAGCCTTTCTGAGAGCTGACACTCAGTATCTAGGCACAGTAAATTAAAAGCCATTTCCAAGTTAAGCACTCTTTGTCCTGGACATCCTTTTGTGTGTGTGATACAGCTGCAGTTCTAAGAGTATTTTGCTGACAGTGTGTGTCTGCTGTGGTTTTTCATTTGGGTTTATTTTAACAGGAGGTTTTTCTGTTATTCCCAGGTCCCTGTTTGCCCTGGGACATTAAGACCTGTTTGAGTTATGCATTTCCACAGATGTGATAGATATCAGCTCCTGGCAGTGGACAAATCATTTTTTGACTCCTGAAATACAAAAGCCTGAAGCTTGAATTAACTCTTTATGTGCCCCATTCAACCATACACAAACCTATGACACAAAATGCTCAAGAACAAAACACATCTGTTACTTGTCGTAAGTATAGAGAGAGACAGATACAGAACAAAAGAGAAAAAGTATAAAGCAGGCAAAGTATTTCATCAATTATCAGTTATAAGAAAGAAAATGCATGAAAGAAACCAAATTTATATATATAAGAAATTGTTTCTACAACAGCTATAATTTTTCTTTGTGTTTTGTCATTCTTTCTCCCTCATTCTAGTCACAGTCTAAGATAAAAGTTACAGTCACAGATGAAAGTTAGTATTACAGATGAAGAATCCACTTTATTATTATCACTATTTAAAAAGAAAATCTAATCTGGGAGCATTTTCATTAGGCAATTTAGCTTCTTTACAGAGTAGAAGTGGAAGAAATGAATTAGTAAATTCAACCTTGTCAGTGCTGACAGCTGTAACTGCGCTGAAAAAAGTATGCTTAAAAAATAAAGGATCTTTTAAAAGGAAAAATAAGTTTGAACATTAATGTCTTTAAAACTCATCATAGCAGATATATACAAATTTTCCTAGAATAGTACATCACCATTTGTCACTGCCAATCACTTTAGATTCCTGTCCAAGCTCCAACATATGTACAAAGTCGACTTCCTAATGCAAATCATAAAGAATTTTTTTCTGCATTTACTGAAAAGAATTGCTACATATTTCTTGCTCCTCCCATCTTACTGGAAGAGCAAAACACAAATAGACGAAGTGTAGAAGACTAACATGATCCTTAAGGGTCAGTTAAACTATTTCTTTAGAGTTTAAATGAAAGTAAAAGTATTAGCCCAGAGACACAAAGTAGAAGATCCTCAGCTGTGTCCCCAGAGCTCAGAAGGCAATGCAAGGACATTGGGGACTTTTGGAAGCTCCTGGATGCATTCCCAGGGCCTGAGGAAAGCATGTAGCACTGGTAAAACTGGCACAAACTGCAGCTGCCAAGGAGATGTTAGCAGTTGTTCCCTGTGGGGTGAAGGGGCCCTGCAGTCAGATTTGGCAGGACAGTACATTGAGCTGTTGTGCAACCATAAAACAATCCAGACCAGGACATGAATATTTTCTGCATCAGGAGGATATGGCCTTCAATATAAAGGTTTGTGCTTGAGATCATCGTGTGTGTCTTGGAAGTAATTATAACTGTACATGTATTTTTTCAATTCATAGACATTCTCTGAGCTGAGCATTTGGCTATAAAATACCATTTCATATACCTTGTGCCCTAAAGATTTTCCTCTCTGGTTACTTCTGATTCTTCCTCTTTCCTGACCCACCTGGCAAGTTCACAGTTTTGGTAAAATTCATACCTGGTGAAAGGTTTGTGAAGAAAATGTAGCCTGGGTATTTGGATTCTGCTTCACCTAACAATGCTCTCTTATGATGAACAAGGAAAAAACCTGTTTCTTGTTACTCAGGTAACAGACAATTGAGAAAGGTGTTTTGATTTTGTTGTGTTGTGGTTTTTGTGGGTTTTTTTTCATAAGATAGGGAAGGTAGCTAGGGTTTTACTTAATCTTTGTGAAAAGTAGATATAACAATACTCCTATTTCCACATTTCAGAGTAACAACAAAAAATGTTATCTGTTCTACTTATGAGAACCAGAGCCTGGCAGTTGGGTGAAGCAAATGTTTGGTTCACACGCAGAAATAACAAAAGCCACACAGAATCAAAGATACAGAAATGTAGGACTAAAAGTACAATCAGCCAGAATGTGCACTTTTCCTATGTCACCAAATTTGAGCTAATGTTCACAATCACATTTATGATCCATATACCACAAAGAGATGCCTGACAGAAATGCTGGTGCTGCACAGCCCTGGGAGAGGTTATGCAGAGGCAGAACGCTACAAGCAGTGAGTGGTTCATGCCACAAACAGGATTATGGTCCCTGTTCCCCTCCTTTGCTACCTGACTTGACAAAACTTGCTCTGCAAATGATACCATTCCATTACTTTACAGCATTTGTCAAATGAGTCCTTCTCACCCCATTCTCCCCACTAGCAAATTTATTTTCTTTGTTAAAAAAAACAACTCTTCATTTGTCATAGTAATGCCCTGACAGTGACTGGCAAACATTACTGGCAGACTAAATACTAATGGTCTCTTTAAACCATTCAGAGTAACGTGATCAGTTCTTCCACTCCATACTAACACAAGTGAACTGGGATATAAATTTACTCCTGCTCTTTTCCTCCTAAAAGGCTGATATCAATGTGTATTAGCAAGAGAATAAAAGTTCTTTTCCTTTGTCTGACCATGCAAGGTCAACCTTTTTATTAGAGTCAAAAGACTGGAGAAGCAGGCACTTAAAGCTAGTGGTCCTGCAGTAAATTCGTGTCTTGAATTGCCCAAGTATTTGAGAGGTTAATTTAAACACACCTGTCAATCTTAAGTACAAGGTAGTTGGAGTATATTAATATTATCCTGAATTATTTAAAAGATATGACTAACGCTTCATGTACCATAAGACTGCTATCTGCAAAAATAACATCTGTGTCAGTCATTGCTGGGTGGTTAGGATTTCATCACTAGCATTTATCAGTATTTCTGAGTCCTGTGTGTGAAGGATTCTGCCATGTTACCAGCTCTCCTTCACCTTCAGGTGTAAAACCCAACCTCCAGACTCCTTCATACTGTTCGTTTTGATCAGAGATGAATCAGACAAAAATATGGAGTCTTTTTCCTGAACAGAATCTCATAAAAAGATCAAAAATATTTTAGAAATATTTCTGATAAACTAAAGACTGCAGAGTAGATATGTTAGACAGTCCAGTGTGATATGTATTCTTTCAAAAAAATAGAAATTGATCCTACAAATTTTTTTGCCTGAGTCCTGATAAAGAGCAATATTATCTAAAGCAATAACTCAGGGAATGGAACTGAATACAATCTACTAACTAAAAAAAATTCTCACTGTTTATACTAAAAAATCCCTCCTGTGGCAGTAGTATTGTACCTTGATATGTATAAAACACAGTCTTCACTTGCACACCAGCAATGGACCATCACTGGTAAGAAAAGTAAACAGGCATAAAAAAGGAAATTTTTGTTCCTTTATTCATGGCAGAGTGTACCTGTCTCCTATGTTATGTGACTGATGTAAGATGCAGAACATTTGACCATGCAAGTTATTTCTGATAATTATCTGACTATATGAAGGAGTTCATGAAGGAATTTCTGCATTCTGCTGTTTCTAAATGGAAAAGCACCAGCACAGTAAATTGTGAACCTCTTTAAAAGCGTAGCCGTCTCGGTGGTTCATCACACAGAAATCATGAAATACAGGAACATTTCATGGAAAGTTACTTTCCTGCTACAGCATGGATTGAAGAAGTTTTTTATCACCTTTTGATCATGCATTGCAGTAGAGGTCCAAAGAACTTCCTCACGCAACTTGATCAATTAAAGCCCAATTTTCAGAGTGTCAAATGTCTCAGTTATAGCAAGTGAGAACTGCAGGAAATTTCAAAACCAGAATGTGGAGTACCTACTTTATTGTTTGTATGCTTGCATTACATATGCAATCAATAACTTTAAACATTTAAGTATTAAATGAAAGCATGTAGATTCTATGATCATGCTGAAAGAAAATAATTTATTAATTTATTCAAAGTTTTGTAGTGACTTCAACAATTGTCTTTCATGAAATGCACAATATAACTGAGATTTTGAGTCAGATTATGGAAGGAATGTGTGAATGAATGAATGAATGTATGAATAAATGAACAAATACTAGCCACTCATTTTAAAGGTCTAGTCCTTTGTTATTTGCTATTATCAATGTAAAAGGACATGTAATATCTGCTACATTTCTTTACAAACTTTTATTTATTTCTAAAATAATCCAAAAAAATCTAGTACACTCCACAGAACTGAAGCTTTTTTCCATCTCAGATTTCAGTTTAATTTTGTAAACTTTGTAAGTAGTTTGTTTTGTGCTTCCTTGGAGCATTGCAGATATACTGTACAAAATACAGTAGTTCATCAATAGAGTATTAGCCAGTGTCTCACATAGTGGTAGCAGTTTACCTCATCATAGTCACAGATAGGAAGAAAATGAGCTTTAGTGTGGAAAACACATTACACACACACACACACACATTTCTAGGGAGTTTCCAGGGATTCAATTTTCACAGTAATATTATACTAAAAGTTTTCTTTTAGGTCTTGGCTAGATCCCAATGTGTTGCAGGTAGCCAATGCATAAGCCTTGTTTTACTGTGAAGATAGGAACTTTTACATTGCTCCAAATCTGCCTAAAGATCTAGTCAGAGCTTTTGATTGGGCCTGCTGTTAAAATCTGGCCTCAGAGGAGGCCACAAATTTTTACTGCCACTTTCTGGGTGTGTTCCAGGAGAGGCTGTGGTGACTGACTAGCTGTGTAGGATTCTGATTATGTAAATCCCAAGTCAAAACACTGGAAAATTTTGAGACTCAGAGTTACATCAGGGGTCCAGATGTAAAGGTATATATAGCTCCAGCTTGAACAGTAGCAGTGTTGTGGTCCCTGTGTCTAGCTGTGCTTGAAAGCACAGGGTCTACTGTTACAGCAGATCTGAGGAAGGCACAGAGAACTGACTATCTCGCTTTTTAGACTTCACCAGAGGAGACATTAGAAATTAGTACATCTTTGGGACAGTAAATAGATATAGGTATGTAAAATAATTTATGAACTAAAAGTTCTGATCTAAATTCATTCCCATACCCTCATCTTGAGAACTATTTTATATCATGTTTTCAAATTAGGCAGCAATTTATGTCCACAGTTCTAAAGAAGAGGTCAAGTGCCTTGTTTGAATGTGTCTCAGTTGCTATACTTTTCACATTTTCATTAGCATTATTTCTACTGTGCCAGAGACATCTAAAATGAAACATCAAGATGTGAAATCTAAATTATTATTTTACAAACCTATGCAAGACTCTGGAACCCAGTGTAAGAAGCTTACACCTATGGTTGCCTAATGTGTCTGTTGCTCAACATCAAAATAACATAGGGAATATTCATCTGTCACTATTAAAAAGAAATAAAACAGAACTATTAATATGTACATTCACTATGAAAATGTTAAATACTTTGACACATCTTTGTAAAAAATCCCACACTTAATAGCTATTTTTCAAGTGATTAACATTGATTAATTCACCACTAAAAAGACTATTTGCATAATTTTTAGGATATATAATTAATACAGTGATTTGTATGAACACTTTAGTTTTGAAAGAGTTTCTAAAGGTTCTCCTTTCAAATCAAGTTGCTATTTTTACAGTCACAACCAGTAGGGCAAAATTAAATATATATGCCTTGCTCTTTTTACTGTTCATACTTATCTTACACAGAGAATAAGAGGGTATTTTGAGGCTGTTCAGAAGGAACCACTGGTGATTGAAATACTGTGCCCAAGCCTTCTGACAGCCAGACAGTGTAGTGTCATTAAGGTGGAGGAATTCCAGTGGCAATTGCAATTTTACTCGTTACAGCAGATGATGGCTACTCATACCTTATGACTTCTGAGAATGCCCAGCATTTTTTACCTGTTAAAGTTAGAACGAAAGAACCTAACTTGTCTGTATGAAAAAGTATGCTTAGAAAGTGTGAATGCCAAAATTCAAAACCACAAGGACATGATACACCAGGGTATGCTGTGGGAACAAGTTAAGCCAGCAAGTCAGCAGCACCTGCATTCAGTCAATTAGGATCAAAAAGGACTGCTTTGCCCTTGACTGGTGTTTTTGATAAAGAGAGTGCTGTGTTCTCAAAGCGAACACCACTCAATGGTCTGCATGTTTTTCCCGTGGCTGAAAACAGTCAGACATGATTTGAGTGTGAATGTGTGGAATCAAAACACCAGTTTAGTAAGATCCTGGGAATTCTGTTTAACTGAACACAACAACAGGTGCTGTTTAGAAAGGAACCCTAATAAAAGGGAAATGCTGGAAAAATCAGTGGATAAGTTCCAAAATTGAACTCAGTGTGTGTGCAGCCTCATTTCTTTCAGCACCCATACTTGCCCTACATGCAGGATAAGGTTGGTACAAGTAGTGTTCTATTCTTTCTGACTTGAAAAGAGACAAAGAAAATGCAGAATTTGAAACTTTCTGTTATCCACCCATCCCTTTTAAAATAGTCTAGGGTTAGACCCCTTGTGATCCGAATGGGCTGAAGAAAGCTCTTAACAGGAAAAAACCCCTACCTTGTTTGGCTGTTGTGAAGTCAATACGCTAATTTTGCAAATAGAGAACATTCTCAAGAATCTCCAAACAAACAGGGGAGCAAATCTACCACATTCACTCATCACAGTATAAAAAAGTACTGTCTGACCATACATACCAATGAAATATCAAAAGAACAGGAGAATAAAGGATACTTGATGTGAACAGACTGGTGTTTATCCTCTGCTGCTAGAAAAATCATTCTGCAGCCAAAATGCCAGTTCATTGGTCAGACTGTATTGATATACCACAGCTGTTTCATAGATCCATATCTACTTTAAATTCCCTTCCAGGTAAATTTTAAAACCTTCAGCATGTTTTAGAGGATCAGAAATTCTACTATCACTGCACTTGATGACTTGTCAGCAGAGGGATTTGCCTTTTTATTGCAAAACCAGGCACACACATACTTGATCGCAAAGATTTCCTTTAGAAGTTATTTATAAAATGACAGCCTCTTTTCTCTCTCATTTCCCTCCGGAAAATCGTGCATTCACAAATTTGATCTTTTGTCTTCCAGATTTTCAAACATCTCCTGAATCTTACAATGTCAGATTGATTCTGTTGTAGAGTTTGAGATGAAGTTAGTCTCTTCTTGATAGGTGTATTTCACTATTCCATCTCAAAGTCTTTATTAAAAATCCCTTAAATTCATCATTTATTTCATTAGCTTTGGCAATCATCTGACACAGAAGGAATACTGAAAGAAAATATTCCCCTGGTATTTCTCACACATCTACTATCTTTTGACAGTACACTCAAACTGTTCTTTGATAGTTTGCGTACACTGCAAGGACATATAGACCAGAAAAAACTGTCAAGTCATTCCAGCTACTTCAACGTACCTGCTTCATCTGGTGCTGTCAGGTTTTGCCCTTACTGGTTTGGGAGGACCAGTACTGATGACAATTAATACTTTTGAAGACTATCAGCCTACTACCATTTTGAGCTTTCTTGCTCCAGTGAAAGCCCTCTACCACACAACAATTCTATTCCTTGTCTATATGAAACTGAGGTGAATACATGGGCTGATAAATAGCAATAGATTGCCTTGTCTTGAAAGGACCATCAGAAATAAGCTGTATAATTACCATGTTTTAGTTGATTACCACAACACAAAATATCTCTAATTATATCAGTAGTTAGACTAAACTAACTTTTTCTTGGTGGTAGAAGAAACGGATTAATCTAATGCAGTTCATTCAGTCTCTGTCAGCAAAATTCCTGCTACAAACATTTGTAAAGGTCCAAAAACTAAATGATCCCAGTTTTGGAGGTAGAAACTGGAATCTTTATTGAATATGCAAAATGCTATTTAAGGGTCTCGGGGGCAGAGCATGCTAATGAGGAGGCTGGGTTGTGCCAACTAGGGGACTACCCAATTGATTAGCATTTCCAGTAACAAGGATCATATATGGGGGAAAAATGGTTAACATTTCCCATATCCAGGATTACATGTGGGGGAAAGAGGATTAATATTTCCAGCAACCAGGATTACATAGGGGGGAGGATGGTTGATGTTTCCTGAAAAAAGGATTACGAGGGAGGGGAGAAAACAAAGGGACTTCTGCATGGACTGATAGCATCATCACAAAGTCTTTCCATATCCTGCTGCAGGAGATAGGACAATCCACATGGTTGAATCTCAGTGGGTCTTGCCTGGTCCTTAGATGATGGAATTTCCCTCAGCCCCTGTTGTCCACGGCTTGCTGCTTAAGCCATCAAGCTCCTTCCTGATGATAGCTGAGTTTTGACCCTTACAGACATTCACCAGACAAAGCACCACTAGCTACAGGCCTTTTCTTCCCTTGTGAGTCTCCAGGTACTGTGTCTAACCACATGGACCCTCCATCTTTCACTTGAGGCAGGGTTTTGGTTTTTTTTTGTAACGAATACACTACATCAGGGAACATAGAAGCAATTATTGACAAACAGCTTCTCTCTGGATGACCACACCACCAGTTAGGGAGCTGGCAGCTCCACTGTAGTCTTTATGGTTATAATGTTCTCACATAGAGACAACAGTTTATTTAGTGACTGCAGAATCTCCAGTGACTCGTTGGAGATGTAAAGTTAAATATAAGCTGAAACCAAAGGTCACAAAATACCTGTTGCCTTGATTTCAAGGCTTGTCTTTTTTTTAAAAGAAAATTATGGAGTTAGTAATCCCATCCATCCTTTGAGACCTTCACTGTCTTGCACAACACCTACCTGCTTCCAGCTGACTTGACAGCTTGCCTAATTTATGACAGTTGCATCAGTGTTTCTACTCTTTCCATTCTAGGGATTCAGCACACTCATCTTGGTTCTCCCTGTCAAATCTCCTTAAGGATCAAAACTCAGATGCAAGATATGGACATCTCTATATCTCAAATTTGAGTCTAAAGTGGAGACTAAAAACTAAATAAAATGCAAAGTCAACAATCAAATCAAAATTTAATTAAGAAGGAAAGATTTGTCATCCTGAACTAAGTATCAGAGCACTGATGGTCAGCGGTGTGTACTCTCAAAAAATTCCACAGAAAACGCTTGTTATAACACCATTAGTTGGCTCTGCAAAGCTATGCTGGTTTTCCATTGGAAAGACTTAAACACAGTTTAGTAAAAAACTGTATAACAGTGTATATGAGGACAAAAGGGACCTATGAACCCTGCTCTCACTCTAAGGAGTTGAAATGTACCAGGTTTTAACCCTATTGTGAATGAGCAGTGCTATTAAGGTACCCGTGTCACACTTCATTGCAGTCTAACACTGGTTTGGAAAGAGAGAAAAAAGCTTTCATGAGAATTGTGTTACACAGAAATATTCCCTTCAAAAACAGTCCTGTGATTTTGTCCTTCATTTAATCCTTCTCTCAGGACTCCAGATTCCTACATGTGTTTTACCACTGACTCAAATTATCCTTGGAACTCAGAGTATATTGAAGGTGCCTCTGATACTGAAAAAGTTACTTATTTAAGTTGTATTCATTATTTTGGTAGTTGACCTATTACTGAAATCACTGAAGATTTCAACCTGATATGCATGTCTTCACACCAAGATATAATGAGTTCATGAATCAATTTCCTTCTGTTACATTTCTTCAAAAAGTAAAATATATATGAGTTCTCTTTCTCTTTCTCTCTCTCTTTCTCTCTCTCTCCCTGCTTTAAATATGGATGGACCACTTGGCTGAAAACTGTCTTGGGGTATCTGAGACCTGAATATAAATAATTCTGTTAATTTTCACTGACTAAAAACTAAATCATAGAATTCTCCTCCTGCCTACAATCCACATTAGTCTTTGGTGGTTAGAAGCTGACTGGACTTATAGTATGTACGTCATTATAATATTTTCTTATTGTAACTGTGACTGCAACTAAAAAGGAACTTAAAAATTACATGGAATGAAAAGTTTGAAAGTAAAGGATTAAGTTTTTAGCAGTTTCTTGTCAGGTCACTCTTTAACAGCTCAAACTTACACACCCTAAAGGGATTTAGAGTTTTATTACCCCTGTATTGCTCCAAACCTAAATACAGAAGGACAGTGCTTACTGTTTCAGTAAAAAGTGGGTTTCAACTCTCTACAACAGAGCCTTCATTTCTAAACCTGACCTCTCAGGGAATATGAGAGGTGTACAGTGGGAACAAAGAGTGGAAGCCTCCAGAAAGGAGCAAATAAATACAGTTTCTTAAAAATTACTAAAGTCAGTTTGTCATAAAATTCAGTCTTAGAATGCAGTGGGAAATATCAACAGGGAATGTAATAACAGGGAGCAATGGGAATTAATTTTGGAGGTGAGTTGCTATATCCTCCATTTACACCGCCATTAGAGAAAGCCACTTAAAGTTTTCTACTACAGACAACCCATGCCCAGAGGTTCAGTGAATATTGTCCAGGAAAGATGGGTAAGCACTTGATAGGGTCAGTAAAAGGTGATGGGTTTACAGTGCTTGAAATACAGTAAGAGCGTCCAAATGTCACTTCTAAAGTCAGCCCCTTTGCATCCTGAATTAGATTGTAATTTTTATTCCATTGGTCATTTCTTATGACTTTTTTTTCCTAGTAGCAGAAGATAACAGCTTGAGTACTAAGAAAATAATTTCTCATGTGTTTGTGACAACCAGATGTTCAGTTCTAGTCTGGTAGAAGGAAGAAAAGCAATGGCAGACATGAAAAAAGAGATCTTAGAGCTTCAAGCACCCTGATTCTTCTTGTTCTGCATAAACATACCTATTCCATGTAGAGATTTTTATCATGTACCACTTAGGCAGAAAAGAATAAGAAATACCTTATGTTACATTCATTAAAACACATTAGAAATTTTTACTAGCCAGGTAACTTTGAAAGAGTGATTGCCTTTTGAGTATGCAAGCACAGGAGGTATAAAACAGAGAATTTTTGCTATCTCTTCCCCCAAATATTAAATAACCATGTCAAAACTGCATTTTTTTGCTATTTTTTTTGCACAGATAATGGTTGATCTATAATTTCTATTCATTATTATAACTTCAAGTCTGTAAGGATCTTGATCTTACAACTCAAAGGATCAATCTGAAGAAAAGGTAAAATATGAAAAAAGGGATGAATATTTTGCTATGAACGAGCCAAATAGGTCTTTTCAGTGCTCCAAACTCTGAGAATATTTCTGTACTGAACATTTCTTCCATGTTCGATCAAAGTTGTACACATTTTGTATTTGTTGCTCAGGACTAGAGTACTGAAGATGTACTGGTATCTTAAGTGACTGTATTTATCCACTCAGACAGGATAACAGATTGTATCACTTACTATTTCTTCTCCCTGCTGATTCGTTTCACAGTGCACTGGTACAAAGAGTTTGTTTGTGGAGATGGAGTTTTGCCGAAGTGACGATTACTGGCTATCATCATCTGCTCACCGTCCTACATGCAGGCTAGAGAAAAAGAGGGAGGGATTTTCAACTCCCTGTTGCAAATATGCAGTTCAGCCTTTGACCAAGTCCTTTATAAAAGATCAGCCTGTATTAGACATGTTAGAAGATCTACAGTGAACAGGAAATCTAGGAAAAAACAGGTATTATTCACTTCATTTCTCATTTTTGAGCCAAGGTAGGACAGAGTGCAATCTGGAGTGGTAATTCTCAAGAAGGAAGGTCAGTACTACAACAATGTAGTAGTTGCAATGAAACAATGGGAAGCAACTTGATACTGGGGGGTCCTTGTCAACCCCATAACAGAAGGAAGATACTTAATTTTGAAAAAAAATGATGTTCCCTGACCTTCCATTTGGAATCAGGATTAGGATCCAGGGAGTGCTACAGAAGCCAGGGAAGGGAACATTTCTCTCCTCAGCAGTCGTATTATGCATTGTAGAAGAACATCACTAGTATATACATACCTTGACTGCTGTGAAGTTTATAAAGAGCCTACCTGCTTCTGTTTTCCTTAGTTTCTGAGTCACAGGAGTTGTCCTCAGCCTGGACCTGGAATTTTCATAGCCCTTATACATGGCTAACCTCAGTCTTTATATTGAAATCGTGGAACCAAAGTGGGGGTAAGCTCATATCAAATAGCTAAGATTCACTTTTCTTCTCTCTTGTTTTTATTTTTTTATCTATGTAAAAATTATTTATTTATTACATAAATGAAATCATATTCACAGTGTGGAATATGCCATTTTTGTCAACATTTGTTATGTTTGATTAGCAGTATAATGTTATTTTCTATATATTCATGTATCAACCATTGTCATGATCAATTAACATTATAGAAACCCAAATAAAATACAAGATAAAATAGATCTAAATCTTGGAAAGATATGGAAATATCTAAATACTAATACATGAAAGAAAATGAAAAGTTACTTTTAGAAAACTTCCTTAAATATCAAAAAAGGAAAAAATAATAATCAATTACATGCAACAGGGAGTTTGATTATCATATGATGATAATTCCCTCAGGCCTTTCCAGCAGTTTTCAATCCAAGTTATAAATAGCATAACAGTAAATGCTAATGGTTGAGTTTCACGTTAATTTTCCATATTATCACTGTGCAGATTTTAAGGGATGTATTCTGAACAATGTCCCTCATGCCCATCTTGAAAAATGAGCAGAATTTCAGACAGAGGTCTGAACAATAGTTTTTAGAGAGGAAAACATTCTTATTTTTTTAAGAAATCTTGAAATAGAAGGAGTTATTATTATAGAAAATCTCATATCTCCTTTCATAAAGAGAGTGTAAAAATGTATTTCCACCCCTGAATTGCGTTTATGAGAATACCAGAACTCTAATAATAATAATCATATTTCCATTAGTGTTTATATTTTGTACCAAGATTACAAAAGAACATTGTGTGGCAGATGGAAAGCGTATAAATTAAAAATGTGTTAAACAGTAACTCAACCAAGCTCTCTATAAGCTTTGTGGATTCCTGAATCTAGAAAAAATCATGAGATTTTAATCAACTTACAAAAACTTATAGGAGTAAATAAAGGTTCTTAATAGCTGGAAGAAATAGAACATTTGCCATCAGATAAGCAAATTTCAGAGAGGGTTTTGTATACACTATATTTTAGTGCTTTTCACCAGTGTATATTTCCACTCTCAATTTCATTGTTCTCAATTAAATAACAAGGTAAGACAAACATAAATACATGCCGGGAAGGCATCATAACAGACTGAAACTCCTTAGAGGCACAGCCTACCATGTATGATCAAACTTGGCATACTCTAATTAATTTACAGTCTCAGTGGCTTTCAGAGACAATGTTTGACAGGGTCCGGTGGTCCTGTTAATTTTTCAACTTGCATCTCATGCATGGAGATGTGAAAGGTAGCCCCACTTACTTGCTTGAAGTTTCTTATTTCTTCAAAGATGCCAGAAGAGACCGCTTCTTCCTGTTCTAAAATTATAATTCAGCACCAGAACAAAAGTCCACACAGAAAAAAATGTTCCTACATAGCTATATGCAACTTATGAAGACACACAGGAACTGGATTTTGGTGATCCTTGTGGGTTCCTTCCAAATCAGGACATTTTGTGATTTTATGATTTTCATATTCCCTGCTATCATATAACACTGAACATTGATGATTAACAAAAAATGAAGTGTAGAAAATATGCAAACCTTGGCCAAATCTATATACTTCTTATAGGTTGCTCTCTGTTGGTGGTTCTCAAAGTCCTATGTCATGACACAGCATTACTGACTTCCATTTCCAGACATGAGAAACAAAACCTTGGAGAGAAATATATGTTTAACAAGACCATCAACTTTTCACAACTGAATGTGGAATGTAAACCAGCTATCTTCAGTCTCAAGCCTTTCCACTGTTTCTAGTTATTTCTTTGATCACCTCTTATACTCTTCAATGAACTTATTATAGAACTACTTTGCCATCTGTGGTTCAGATTATCCAATAAGCATGAGGTGCATTTGATATTTTGTTGTAGTGTTAAGCTTTTCATAGGATCAAATCCACTTACAAATGATTTCTATTTCTGTTTTTCCTCAAGACACATGCTTACTTTCTGTGGTAAGTTTTAAAGAAAAACAATTCAAAAATGTTCCGAAAATAAATTTAAATTATTACAGGGGAAACATAATTTCCTGTTGCAAAGACATCCACTTGCCTTTAGATATGAGTTTTCTATTCTTATGCCAGATGTTAATTTGGCTCATACCCCCTTGCATACAGCCCTATTGCAACTTTAATCGAGTGATTAAGAGAGCTGTCATTTCATTCGTGCATCCTTTCACTGATCATTGTGACACATTAGTCATAGATAAAATGGGTACCAGGGGCCTGCTTAAAAATCGTGTATTGTCATTTCAACTATAATAACACTTTTGTTGCCTTTCAGCCTGCAAGAATGTCATTGTTCTAAATAATATGGTCTAGCAACACTTCCAGCTCTGTCTAAAAGGTGTTTTATTACAGAGCAATAAAGATTCCTTTTGTCTTTTTTAAAAATGAAATAAAAAAGGAAGAATGAGAGAAAGAGAGAAAGAGAGAAAGAGAGAAAGAGAGAAAGAAAGAAAGAGGAAGAGAGGAAGGAAGGAAGGAAGGAAGGAAGGAAGATAAAGACAGGACAAAGTAATTCAAATGAGTATTTTATTTTTTTATTTTTTAAAGCCTGTTGACATAAGGGAAAGACTTGTTATTAATAATTGGCCAAATACCTCCTCCATCACTTGTGGTAAAATTGATCTAACTACTTAAAAAGGCATTATGCTACAGTCTTCATTTTCCTGCATTTGCTGACTCATTTATGCAAATCACTCAGGGTAAGTGGAACTGAGTATTCCAGTAAGAAATGGACTCCACAGTGCAAGTAATGCTATTAATAGTCAGAATTAAGGTATTTGTATTACCAAACAGCCTTTTTTGAGCTATGAGTGAAAAATACCAGAAGTTTTCACACAAAGGTAAATTATACAAAACTTAATCCTTTAGTGAATGACATACATCTCAGATTTGTAAAATTCATAAGTTTGTAAAATCCATCCTATCTTCCCAGACACCTTCAGTGTCATACTATACCAGCATAACTCAGTATACAATGACAGAAACCATTCAAGTATTCACATACATTAGTGATTTTGTCGTTTTGGAGCATACTGACCAAGAGTTTGAGGCTCAGCAGCCCCACAGGTGACCTTCATGTCCTTCTCAAGGACCATGTCAAAGCCGGTGACTCATTTTCCCAGGCTGGATCTGTGAGTCTTCCACTGCCTTTATCTACAGAAATCAGATTCAGCATGACAATGAATGGGTCACTGGTATCAGTCCTTGAAAGATGTATTCAAGCAAGAAATTTTAATAGCTGAAAGTAATAGCTTTTTTCTTCCTGTACACTCAGCTACACAGTTCAGAGATCAGTGGAAAAAATAACTGAGTTTTTTGACCAAAATTTGTTATGATCTAATCTAAGGAGTATGTCATCTTCCTTCAACAGAGAAGCAGGTCTTTTAATTTTGAACCCACATGGGGGCCTAATTGAACAGACCAATCATTCCCCTCAATTTCAACTCAAAATTGTGAAATAAACAGATTTGTAAATAGTTGCCCATTCCACCAAGAAAAGATAGCTTTCAGAATAGCTTTTAAAGAAGTCTTTGATATCTATTATTACAGTCTAATTACTGCACACATTCACAATGCCATACAATTGTGAAAGGGTATGCTGTTACTTTTTGCTGGCAAGTGTATTGTGATGTAAAATGTGTGGAAGTATGAAAGAGCTATAGTGAAATTCAATTGCTGTAGCATTACATATAAGTTTTGAGAAAAACATAACAGAAACATGCAACTCTGTTACTGATAGATAATCAAAGTACTGGCTGCTTTTCACAAATGTTGTAAGAAGAGATTTTCTATTAAAGTTTTCTGTGTTTTTTTTTTTTTAAGTGTAATGTGTACTGCTTCTTTAAAGATCACACAAACAACCAAAGAAAAGTAAAAAGAATGAAATGCATTAAGAGAAATCACATCCTGTGTCCTGTAAATCCTCCTACCTCCAAAACAAATTCGGGGTAGCCCTGCATTTTATATAGGTTTCATCAGTAGATTCAGATCCAGAGCTGTGATTAAAACATGAAAATCTTGGGCTGAAAGATGCATTTCAGTTGCAAATATGTAGCAATTATCATGAAATTAAGTTCAATCCACATTTTAGCTAGTCACCATGGAAACCTATATTCATTGGCTCCTAATTGGAAGTGTTCCCGACCTGGAAAACACTGTAGGCTTAAGACTGCATAATTTCTTATTTAAGCAATTGTACTATTCTTCTGTGTTTGTGATAGTACACCATGGTAATTTTGGCAATAACCTTAGAGAAGAAATGTTTTTGTTTTTCTTTTTTTTTTTTCTGAGAAGCCTGCTTTTGCACATATTTTTCAAACTTTGGTAGTATTTCTGCCCTAGAAGGTTGCTTCATCAAGCCACTTCTACTGTTTGTGACATTAATATCTTAGTACGCAGTCATAAGTTTTACAGAAGGCTGCTGTTCTAGTAAGTCCAAACTAAAAAGTTACAGTAATACTAGTGAAGGTCGTATCATTCTGTTTGAAAGAAAACTGTGGTGCAGTGAAGGCATTAGGAAAACTCATGGAAAAAAATATTCTCCAGAGAACATTCAGCTTGCCATAACACAGTACACAATTGAAGGGAAGAAGTACAGGTTGGAAAAAACACCCTATGTTAGTAACTTCTGACTAAGATTCATGCTTCTAGACTGAACTCAAGAGTACTGCTGCATTACAGAGGTACTGATATCTGAACCAGCTGTTTATAAATCAGTTCTGTTCATCTACAACCACACTATTAGATTACAATGCAAATGCTTCCCAAACTGCTATCAAAAGCACTCTATAAATGCATTTCTTTCCTCCATTAATCTGCACAAACTGATAACCTAGTTTGTTGACATAACACTAATCGCTGCAGCCTTATTTTTTACACTGGGATGCTGCTTCTTTTTAAACCCTGTTTTCTGATAGAAAATTAATGATGAGTCAAAGGAATATATTCCTCAAAATTACAAAACTGAAATGAAATGTGATTGTGTATGAAAGCCATGATCTTCAGGTGGAGCAGAATATGTTTATGTGTTTCAAACACATCTTAAAGTAAATAAACTGAGAAATACACAATTCTTTTTCATTTTCATGGGGCTGAGCTTTGATCTTGCATATTGATAGAAAATTGCTACAAAGACATTGGTTTGGTTTTGACTTGTGTCAAATCAGCATCCTGGGTTTAACCTCCCCTGACAGCAGGAAGCATGGAAACACAACTATTTCAACATTTAGTGAAAGTTCTTTTGGATCAGTTACAACTAAGGTGTGGAAGGATATGAAAACATACCTTTACTCTTTCTATTCTTCAGGTCTTGGTTTGGACTTAGTCTTTGGTTCTCATCACATATACCCTACTCAATGCCTTCTGTGTTTCACTCTTGTAAGCTACTGAATAGGTACTCCTATGCAAACTGCTTTCCAAAGGGGCTCAGGATCATCAGGTTATTTGCAGTACATATTTAATTATCTTTTTATTATAATGGAAATTGCCTCAAGTTCATGTCCAGTCTTTGGTGGTTTTGCCTACAGGTGTTGCCACTGCCTCAGGTTAGCTATGGTCAAATCCTGGGTATCAAGGTTCCTGCAAAGCAGTACAGCCTCTTCAGCGCTGAAAGCTGCTGCCAAAAACTGCTGCCATCCCTTCTTCCTTCCACTAATGACTGCAGTATCCTGCTGTCACTCTTGGCCTTCTTTTCCCCCTATCCCTTCCTCCTTCCCAAGGATCCTGTGTGCATTTCCTCCAGTGATTCTGTGAGCATAAGATGATAAAAGAATGGGCCACCCATTTTCCTAATAGGACCAGGGCAGAATTGTTGTATGAAAAGATGGTGTTCTTCATGTTTCTGAGAAGTGGCCATTGCAGTACCTATTGCACCACACTGTGCATGCCTATTTGTAAAATTTGAGTTTTCATCAGGCTTTTTCTACCTCAATAGCTAAAAACCTAAATATTTCTAATCTGTTCTTTCGGAGAACAACTTCCTGTTGGCTGTTAAAATCTTATACAAGTGTTTTACGTATCTGTTACACTGACTTTAAAACCTTTCAAACCTTTGAAAACATTTCTATTACACACCATGGCCCAGTATCCTAATTTATCTGGAATCAAGAAAAACTTTAAATTTTGTTCTAACTATCCTTTGAGTTTTAAGTCTTGATACACCTGAGAGCTGAAGTTTGAGAGCATAAGTCTTCTCTTGATACATTTCCTGAGAACCTTACAAATAACCAGTCTTTGGACAACTAAATATATTCATTAATTTTAATAATGCTTCTTATCTCTGAGTAGAATTCCTTTTTCCATGAAAATGTTTGGCAAACTTTGAAGTTTTTTGTTATTCTAACACTTAAGAGCATTCAGAGTGTTCATAGCTTTTGCCAAGGTATTCTCTTCAAGTCTTAGTATCCTCAAATGAGCCACTTTACTCCTATAAATATTTACGTGATGAATGAATGCACCTTTACTGCCAGTTGCATTAAAAAATGAGCATTTTTGAGTTCATGCCTTGAATTCTAGTTCTCTAAAACCCATTCCCATAAAGAAAGATTGATTGTATTAAATTAGAGCATACATATTTTGATTCTGATTGCTCTCTTAGGGATTACATGTCTGTATCTTCCTTTCTATATGCTTACCATGTTGCTCTGTTGGCATGGCAAAGGGATGGCAATATGGGAGTTGAGAAATAAGAGGGTTTTTTTCCCAGTTCATCTGTGCAGAAAACAAATGCAAGAAATTAAAATTAGATTTCATGAAATCAAAAAATAAAATAAATTCACTTCAGGTAAAAATAATAATAAATATTTATTCTAAATTATGTTCATTGTTAACATCAGAGTAACAGATTTTGCTTTGTTCATTCATATAGAAAACAAGTAAATTAAGGACTGGTTTGTAAAAAGTGGTTCTGATAGTCAGCAGAAAAAGCAATAAAGAAAGAGCAGAAAAACAATGCTTGAAAGATTTACTTTAAATTCCAGTCTTCAGTGATTTAAACAGCAAAGGTCAAACTGGGATAACCTAGTTCAGGGATAATATAGGAAGTTTTCAGTTTTCATGCCATACATAACGTCATTTTGGACCAAGTACTTTAATATTCATTTAACTGTGGACAAAATCACCACATCTTGTCTTTCCTATTTTAAAAGCCATCACAAATATCCAGGTTACATCATTCCACATCTTGGAAGTTTCTTTCCTTTGGAACCAGCTGAGCAAGAACTTGTCTTGGAGACCCTGTTGTCCTACTGGGAGCAGCTGCTGGAGGTTATCTTCAGAAGGGAAAGTTTCTCATTAGAATTTAACTTTTTGAGATCCAATACACCATTAAAAAAGCGTCACCACCTGATGGACCAGACTGCAACCATCACTTCAACAAGACTGGGACCCTCACCACTGAGAAGACCAGAAGAAGAGGACCAATGGGATGCTGTCAGAATCCACGGAGTGGTGATATTTTTCTACTCGGTCTGTCTCTCTGTCACTCCCTTTCTATTCTTTCCCTCTCTGTTTTTCCTATTTCTTTCTATCTCTCTCTACCTCACATTTACTCTTAAATAAAAATCCATACTATTGACTTTGGTATATGACCTTATTTGTACTTTAATTTGGGCAGAGGCATATCTCTAATAATTTTAATAATTGGATATTAACACCCTGGCAGTGAGGTGAGGTGGTATAGAACAACCTCCAGGTCCTAGCCATGCCCCCTTCTGGCTACTCCAAAAATTAACCCTGTCTTGACTGGAACCAGGGCCATGAGCATAAGTGAGTTTATCTTAGGAACATTTGTTCCAATAAGGAAATGTTCCTAAAATCACCATTTTACTTTCTGAAAAGCATTTCTGGAGATAAAAAGTTGATGTGTGAACAAGATACATGTGCATCTAGCTAAGCTAAATCCTTTCTCCTATGGTGAACAAAGAAATGCAGATAGGACAACTGAAATCACTGTATATTTTTAAGAGAGGAATTAATTTTAAATCTTACAAGGAAGAATGAGGGAAGAGATACATGAGTAGAACTCTGAAAGCAGAAAGGGGATTGCAACTGAAAAACCCTAAAATACCCATTTTATAAGGTTAATCTATATCCATCATGTTATTAAAGTAATTTAATACCATTTTTTTTCTAAAAAAAGATAGTTTAGGAGCTTGAACAGTACAATGACAGATGTTAACAGAAAACCTAGAAAAATATAATAGTGCTGCATTAATTCAGATGGAATAGGTTGGCTAGGCTTTATAAAGTTGTTCTCATAACACTGTTGCTTTATAATACCATGAATACCTAAGTAAAGTTCAGAAATTGTGTCATGATAATAAATGCTATCCAAAAGGTTTTTAACTTTTATTAAACATACAGAAATACCAAGAGAAAATAGTTAAACTTTATGAGATATAAGAAACTAAACAAGGTTAATTTTAAACAGCATTTTTTTTCTATTACTCTCTTCTTTTGCTCTAAAGGTTTTAGAAATAGACTTTTTATATCACAGCTTCTGGATGGCAATAGCAGTCCATTTGGGATAAAGAAAAAAAGGAAGAGTAGTTTAAAATGAGGCTATTGTTGCAGCCTGTGTCCTTCAGAACAAAACAGGATAAACAAAAACAAAGAGAAGATAAAAAAGAGCAGTTAAAAAAAAAAGGAAAATGCAGCTTCTCTTTCTGAGCTTCACTTTTGTATTATGAACTAGAGTTTAACAACTTTTTAACTATGATGAAGGACATGCTCTCTTTTTGACTAACCTGAAGAGACAACAGTTCTCCTTTGGATGTGCATAATCCAGGGCAAGACTCAAGGCCTGCACTTGGGCTTCCATTCCCTAACTGGTTTTTGGCAATGTGTCTGAGAATATGTAAGTTTCTGTTACAGTTTTATATTTTTTTTTCCTATTGAATTCTCTCATACCAACAGTCTGGCCCAAGGGCTACAGCGTGGGCAATTTCCTGCTTGATCTCTTCAAAGGCTTGCTGCTGTTTGAGGCCCCCTTTTTATCCACCAAGTTAAATGTAGTAATTTTTGGTCCCACACTCCTTGGACTCATCATGTCTGTCAGACATGAGTTTAGCACAGTTCTCTACATATAATTTTGTTTGTGTTTCTGTTTGCTTGTTTGTGGTTGGGTTTTTTGTTTATTTTGAGGAAAAGAACAGCTTGGCACAGTTGGTATAATACTGGTTTAACAATCTCTGCATGAGATTAGTTCAGAAAGTCACAGAATTTGCATAGTAAACCAATTGCAATAATTACATCGACAAACTAAAACCATCAATTGAAGAACCTGTGTTTGAAGATAATGCCTTTAATAGTAATGAGGTTAAATACTTCTGACAACAGGGAATCCTTTTGTCGTGCGACATGACTTGGAAGAGAACGTCAATCCACATTATGTTCCGTGACTGTAGCATTATTCTTCATAGACTCAAACATGTGCAAGTGAGCTATATTAGAAGTTGCATAATACTGATCTTTTTACCCTTGAGTCTATTGCAAATGTCTATCATTAAGGCAGCTACAGCTAGCTAGTCAGTTAGTGTCAATCAAAGCCTGTGAGGTATTTTACAAATTAGTCCCTACCGATATATAATGATATATGGATTAAAAACAGGAGATGGATCCATTTGTCATTGTAGCAGCTAAGTTTCCAATTAGCTTATTTAGCTACTTTTATTGTATATGCCATGTGCATGCCACTCATATATTATTACTCAATGCAATTTAATTAAATAACACAAATGCTGGAATGAGCTGACATTAAATCAGAAATCTTTGGTTTTTTTAAATCTACTGTGTGCATGCAGGTAGGAGGAGAATAACATTTCTTACTTTATTCTTTGATTTTGCCTTAATTCTTTACATCACATTTCTTCACACATACAGAGACTTTAGTTATAATCAAAGCCTTTCTGGAAATACTTTGGGGCTAAATTTGGTGATTAAAAAAAAAAAAAAGTAATAGGGAATTCTTAGACAGAAAGAATCCAGAGCAGAAATATCCATCTCAGTGATGCAGATTAGCTTAAATCTCATGATAATAACTGAGTTGCTCCCATATTTTACCAGTGATACTTTTCAAACAGTTCCTTGGAGTTACTTCTGCACACCTGTGGTAAACCTAGCCAAAAGTATATTCCTTTTAGGTGTGTTGGCATACCTAAAATGCATGGTCAATTTGTTCCTTAGGATAATTGGCAGGGAATGAGGGAGCAGAAGAGAAGGTAGAATAACATTCTCACAACTGTACCACAGCATTTCTCTATTCCCTGGATAGGTACCACCAAAGCATAAAAGATCAACTAATTCAGCAGCTGGTTGATAAGCTGTAAGAATGGAAGATTGGTGCTGTGTTAGGAACCACTTTGCTCTAGTTAGATTAGGAAAGTACTATTTAAATTATTCTTTATTGCTCTAGGTTTTAATTGAAGTATCTTAATTTATCCCAATTTCTAAAATGTATTTCTTCCGTGTATAATATTCTCTATGAGAACAGCAATCCTATCAAGTTTATTCCAGAGTTATTTCCATGCTACAAGCTGATTTTTGCATATCAGATCTTAAGTATTTCAGACATGGATTTGTCATTTGTTTGGCCTCAGTACTCAGAGAATATGATAGTTACATTAAATAATACCACAAAGAATAAGGTGCTTTTCAAAGAATCAGAATAAAGTAAACTTAAAAAAAAAAAAAAAAGGAGGAAATTATGTATTTCACGCAATAACATCAAGTATAAAATCTGCTAGAGTATGGAAGAATAATCACAAGTAAACAGCAAGTAAAAGAGAGAATTGTTAGAACATCTATTTTTTAGAAGATTTCTGTTCCAAAGCTTGTGGTTTGAATTTTCAAAAACAGACAAGAGATTTACGCGTTAAAGTCCCGCTGGAAGCATCTTTGGAAGTCCTCCTTAGGAGAATAGCCTGGAAGGAATTTTGTGCAAGGAGTAATTAGGAGCTACTGTGTACCTGCAAGCTGAGCAGATGCAGAATAACACCATCTGTGTAGCAACTCTTATTCTGCATAGAATTTAGTACCATAATGTCACCTTTCTTCACTCATTAATCTGATTGTCCTCGTTCTCCACTTTCCCCTGTGTATTAGTCATCTACAGAAAAAAAACTTGGAGTTAACAGATTGATTTGGCTTTTTAACCCTTAGAAAAACTCTATTTAATGAGAGTTTAGCTATTTGCTAACTCTTTACAAACTAACATTACTTGTTGCATTGCGATATCCTGCTACCACTTCTTGACATAAGGCTGAATATTATATGAATATGGTGGAGCACAGGTGCTACAGGGTACAGGCTGACCAGAAAAGGTAGAAATAAAGGCAGGTAAGAGAGAGTCACAGGGAATTACAAAGCCATGAGAGGCTGCAGAGAAATAAGAAGAAGAAAAAAGTGATAAAACAATTAACATGAGTAAAACTCATTCGGGAAAGGTGTTTTAAAATGTGTTACAGCCATCTTTTACCTTCATGCTACAGAACTCTGGACTCCTGATTGTTATTAAAATAATGGCAAAATTCCTGAAAGTGTTTACAGGAGATCCTTGTTTTGCAGATATAAATTAAGAATAAATACCATTAAAATCATGAATCTGAGAAGACAGTTGATTGTTCTCTCAGAGGGTAGATATGAGAAAGGAGTAAGGGTGATTTACAGTGAAGGACAGAACTGACATAGAACAAATGCATGTACATTGGTGAGGAATTAATTCAGGCTGGAAATTAGAAGCTATTTAATCATCTTGAGGGCTGAGTTCCAAAAAGCCTCGCAGGCAACCCAGAAAAGTAATCAATTTTATGCCAGAACATGAGAAATCTATGACGGCAGGTACATGATAGTTTCACATCATGGAAAGTGATTTAAAAGTGAAAGAAACAAAACAAACAAAACCCCTCCCGTCAGCTGTATTCTTTGCCTGTTATTTATCATTATATACTTAAACATTAAGCAGCAGTTATCTTCTCACTATATATTTGGAGACAGCAAAGGAGAATCTGAATCAAATACAGCTAATATGGTAGAAATAATAACAGATTAACATTAACGTCTAAATAGAGCTATTTAGGTAAAAGACTAAATTGTGATAATGTCTTCCATAGAAAATTTCAGTAAATATGTCAGAGCCAGGTAAGTTCAGAATCAGTGAGACAAGGCTATGGCCATGCTTACTAGATAGAAATGACCTAAATGTGTAATTTCTGTGAGGGGGGAAACTAGGGAAAAAATGGGAAATAGCTTTTTGGAAAAATGAGAACTTGGAGTACACCCAAGCCAAATATTTCTTTTTTTATTATTATTATTATTATTATTATTTTTTTCCCTAAGCAAAATAGTAAAGCTTAACTCCTCACTTTGCATCACGTTATCCTAGATGTAGCTCAAGCCTCAGATTCACATAAAAACATTAGTGCAGTAAAATTTATTAGAGCCAAGTAACAAGAACCACATAATGAGAAGCATCTCTTTGAAAATTAATGTTTTAGTGTGCCTTTACTATTTATTGTATGAATCCAATGTCTTAGGTTCACATAGAAGCAAGAGGCTATTATCATGTAACTTTGTTTTGTTTGATTCATATTAACTCTTAATTAGATTAATATATGCTGTATCACAGACACTTGCTAAAGCAATTGATTGGTAAAGCAGGGCTATGATAGATATAAACATTCCAGTCGTCTTGATGTCATCCATTCAGAGATCTTTGATGATGACTGACTTGAGTAAAATCTGGATTTTGCTCACCCTTGGTGAAAATAACTTACTAGAAATTGGGCTAAATTATTATGCAACTTATTTAGTGCATATCTAGCTAAAACTCTGAAGGTATGATTAAAAGAACTGTAAGGGTTAGTGTTCCTGTTTCCAGACTCAAATATCTAGGCAAAGTTTTCATTCATCCAAAGCAAATATAAGTAAATGAATAAGAACACCACCTCCTTGCCTCAGAACATGATACCATAGATGGTCTGGGACTGTTCCTTCTCCAAAGTCGGTCTGGGACTGTTTCTTCTCTGAAGTCATGAATCTGCAACTTCACAGTGGACACTTGACTCAAATTCATCAATAGCTTTGAAATTTTCAGGACCACTGTCTCTGAGACAGATGTACTTGATTAAGACTGCTAATAATGTACATTACACTTTAACTGGAGACTTTCCAAAACAATGACATGGAGAGTAACCTCTTTTTTAATTTTTATTCCTCTCTCCCCAAGGCATATCTGAGCTGTCTGAAAATCAGTGAAAATACAGTTTAATTACACCAAGAATATGAGAGAAAACAAGTGTTTTTCTCCACATGTAGAAGTTTCCCTCAAAATCTATTAACTTGGTAATGTAATATTAAATTAAGAATTGTCATTACATGTTCTTTGACTAGTACTATTTAAAATTATATTATTGTCTTGAACATCCACTCAGATTTCTACTATATATGATGCTTAGGAATCAAAATCAGCCTTTGATTGGACACTTTTCATTTTCATTGAAGTGGACATTAATCATATGGATTCCTGAGCCATACTGGTAATTTATAAGCTTTTCTAATGCCTTGTATGCAGCCCTGATAACAATCTTAACCAGACCCCAACTTCAGACTTTTGCAAGACTGAATCTAGAAACACAGCAGAATGCTAAATTATACTGTCAAGTAATATCCTTGTAATTAGAATAAAAACCCTGTTTCCTTATAGATAGGTATCATGACTTCAGTCATGTTGAAGATACAGAATTTTCTTTTCACATCAACAATATTAACACAGAAAAATCTATATTCTTGAAGTTTGAGATTTTGCTGAATGGTTCAACTGGCTTTATAATACAGGAAAAAAAAATCCATGGAACTTCTTAAAAAATTGTGGAATTGGTTCTCAATGCAGAAAGAGATTGGTTGCTATGGCTGCTGTTTGTGAAAGCAGCTGGCTGCTTCAGCATCTGATTACTGTAATATATTAAGTGGCAATCTCCAAGTACCAGAATTCAAAAAAAAAAAACCCAAACAACAAAAACCCCACAATCAAAAAAACCATGCATAGACAACATTAAGCAAAGCATTATCTGTTTCAACACTCTCTGTCTCTATATTCCTCTTTCTGTATTGTTTCAGCTACCAGGCTCAGCCAGACATACTTTATAGGACATACTTTGATGAACAAATTGTCTCAGTACTTTAAATTCTATGCTCCTACTTAGATGTCATGACATTTACTTTCACTTGTGAGCAGAGGTAGGATGATTCATTCATATCTATTCCTCTCAGCACTTATTTTCTTTTTTTACCACGAAATTGGAAAGTAAAAAGGAAAATGAAGGATTATCTGGATTCAAGGTTATTTTATTCTTAATTTTGAAACAAAATATTCATGAATAGCATCATTGCTGCCCTAAAACACATATGGTTAATTTTTCTTCAAGTAATTGTATGGATCAAAGAAGCAATTGCAAACAAAAAAATGAAGTAAGCATATAAAAATGAACTTTCATTCATAATTCGCTCAAACAAAGATGATTGTCCCTTTCTTTTTCCCGCTCCAGAACTACAAAACCAGAAGGTGTTTTGTTTCTTTGGTGCACAAGTCATTACTTATGTCTGTGTGGTGTCAACTCACTCTACTGTAACAAGAATTTTCATCTTCAACTATAAAGACTTTAAGAAGGAATCAGTTGTTTTCAAGGCTAAAGCTACAGTTGAAGAAGTTCCAACTCATTACCTATTCTCATTACCTCATTCTACTCTGTCTGAAAATGTATTTTTATAACTTGCAGCCATTGTTCTGTTTCTTTCGAAGTCAAAAAGTTTTTCCAATTGACTTCTTTATGAAAAAAGCATCCCTGTAGTTTTTAAGGGATAACTGAAAGTCACAGGATCATAGAATCACAGAACAACCCAGGCTGAAAGGGACCGCAAAGACCGTCAGGTCTAATCTTTCACAGGAAAGGGAGAGGAAGCCTAGATGAGAACTATTCCTTTCTCTTGTTAGCCTACTTAGATATGAGTAATTGTCTATATTTTATATTTCATTTTATTTTAAAACAGAAAGTGGTACAACATCTAGAAAAGGCCTGCAGTACTGCAGAGGATGTATGGTTATGGACATAAGAGTGACGTTCTCTCAGAGAACTAACTTTTTTGCACATGTTCTGAGACTTGTTTCTTACATTTGAAGTGCAATCCAGCAGCCAATAAATATATGTAGGAGCTCTTTTGTAAGATGGTGGGTGAAATCCTGCTTCTCCTAATCATCAGGTGGAATCCTTTGGAAGTAAAGGACCTCACTACTAATTCTGCTTTGAAATGGAAAACTTGGAGGATGGAAGATTTCACCACTTAAAAAAACAAGGCATACTGATATCTGTTATCTTAGAATGTGGATGGCTTCCTTGTTGCAAAGGTTGTGCTAAATATAGAAATGGTTCTGAGCTGAGGAAGAAAACCTAAAAAATCTGCAGAAACCCCTGATCTATAAAAAGCTTTTTGCTTGCAAAACTTCTCACATATTAGAAATGAAACAGATGTTTAATTAAGGCCAAATTCCCCTAATTTACAGGAATCCTTGTTAGACCAAAATCTCATGATTTAGGAGAACAATAGTTGCTAGATTTGGCTGATTTGTACTGTGAGTCAGAAAGAACAAAAAAAGAAACATTGTTCCTTTTTTCCTGCAGTCACTCTCACACTATCTTTTCCTCCCAGCTTAAAAGCGTTAGCTGAAGAAGCAGCGAGAAAAAAGGAAAGCAAGCATTCATCTAAAACAAATTTAATGATTTTTTTTTTTGACATAAAGACAGATTAATATTTTTGGCAACTTACATTTTTCCCTCTGCAGCTGGAATTCAGCAGCTCATAGCTGTCTGCCAAAGCAGATGCATAGTCTAGGTCATTGCCTCACAACTGCTTTTGTGAGAGTTGTTAAAAGAAACACTTTCTAGCTAAATACTGTGAAAATCTTAAAACTAGAGAGTTTGGTTATAAAGGACAGAATTCACTTGTCCCAGTTGGAGCAGAGGAAACAGCTGGTTGCATAATTTAGGTATGGACATATTTTTTTCTCATTTCTAACAAATGCCATTATTATATTCTCCCTAACTACCCATAACATAAAAATCAATCTGGTAGTTCTGATTCTGAGGATGCCGTATTGATGAAACCAAGCATTTTTCATGATATCCTATTAATATGAATGCAATCATCATGTTATCTTGAATATGGGAAGAATTAAATCACTAGAAAGTTTTCTTGTTCACAGTTCGAAGTCTTTTTCAGATAGTGTACTGGCTTTATAGCTTTCTTTTCAAATGCATTTACAGTGTAGAGATGATATTTTCCCCTCTCCTTTCCAATTTTCAGTTTGCTTCCCTCTCTTTCCCCACACACACAAATGCACATATATATGTACCTATTCAAGAAAATAGTGAGAAATGTCCTTCTGTTTTTGAACTGGGTGGAAATGGGGGCTTTGTGTTGAGGATTTGGAGACCGCTATTTACTCAGCTGTCTCCTGTGAAAGCACTTACGCTAATATTCCTGGTAAACACAAACCATTAAACTCATCAGTTTCAGTAATATTCTATCCAAATCCAGTAGTTTTATGGAGCTGATAAAGATCTCCTTCAAATCAGGGCAATTTGGTGGAACTGTAATCTGCTACATACAATTAAAACATTTCTGCCTTTGGTTCTTCACCTCTGGAGGTCATCTTTTCTCTATGTACAAGCAGTTTAGAGCAGGTTGTTCAGGGCAAGATTTCAAAGCCTGTCTGGGAAACCCACTTCAGTGTTTGATTGCACTCACTTTGGTTTTGCTCTTTCTAATACATACTAAGAATTTCCCTATATGTAACTTGTGACTGTCGTCCTTTTGTTGCTGACTTCCAAGAATAGTCTTGTTGTTTTTTTTTTTTCTACACACCCTCATTAGGTGGCTGAAGACAGCAATAAGATCACTGCTCAGTTGAGAGAACTGGGTTGTCTCAACCTCCTCTTATATGTCAGGTGCTCCAGTCTTTAATCATCACAATGGTCCTCAGCTGAATTTGCTTCAGTTAGTCAATGTCTTATTTTGCAGCAATGGTGTGCTGCAAAGTTGAGCGTAGAAGAAAGCCCCTGAGATCGGATGTCACAAGTTTACTGCTTCTTGCTCTTCCAGCCATCCTTCTGTCTGTTCCAGCATATGGGGTGAATTTTTAACTAGAAATATTTTAGGTCCAGAAGTAGTCCTCCATCTGCATAACTCAGTTCCCAAGCTGATACTTCTTCCCAGTACCAAAACAGCTAAGGACAGTGACACAGATAGGTCCAACCAAACCAATATTGGTCTGTGAGCATCTGCAAAACAATGAAGTTGGTTAAAGCTTCCTAATTAGGGCTGGTTACTCGTGGAGTAGCCCTCTTTTTAATTTGCCATCAATTCCCAGGCTTCTGAGGAAATGGCTACAGAAGCTGTATGAGCTGATCAGTCACACGAAATTTCACTCATTCCCCATTAGGTCAGTTCAGATGCATTTATACCATAGATGGTGAATCTCTGATTTCTGCACTGTCCAAAAAGTAATTTTCTGTAGATATTTGGGTTCACATATCTGTGTATCCACCCACGCATCTATTCTATAGTTTATAGAATGCAATTAAATCTGGATGTAAAAAACTCATCACCACAACCACCGACAAAAACCCACCAACCCAAACCACAGAATTACTTCTTAGGGAAGAGGAGAGGTGTTTTGATGGCTAACTAATAATCATCAAGTTTATCAGAGAAGAAGTCAGAAAGTTTTGAGCATGATATTAGGTAAACCTTAACTATGTATAACAGCTTGTTGGCCAATGTTATGGCTGCATTCATCAAGCTCCTTTCTCAAGCAGTATTGCAATAAACATATTGTAGTTAACAATGTCTTAAGACAAAAAAATGAACTCAACTATAGTGAACTACAGTGGACATCGTTTAATGTTTTTATATTCCTGCCACGAAGACAGATGTGTTCCTTTTGTACTGCCTGACACATCTATCCCTGAAGCAATAGCCACATGATGTCACTGTTGTTCATACATGAGTCATCAACTCGAATCACAAAATTTCCTGTTGACTGAAGCTAAAAGGTGTGACTGGAAAATAAAGTTGTTTGTATTATACATTAACAAAAATCTGTGTCACACAGTCTGCAAAAATAACTTATTAACATGGGAAATATTAATTACAAACCTTAATTGCATAAAATCCAGAATATACTAAAGTGTATTCTGTTTCTTTGCGTTTGAAAAACAGTTAAAAATTATCCCATAGTGGCTGAAAAGCAGCAAGGGCATTGTCTACTATTTTTACTGGAACTTTGTCTATAGTAGTTACTCTCCTCTTATCTTGGTTATTGAACATTTGATGGGCTGTGGTGGGTCAAAACAGTTTCAAGAAAGACTTAGAACTTTGTAATTTTTTAATTGCTTATCTTTCATGAGAGACGTTTACCGTCTTCGGAAGTATAAAGCTGTAAAAGTGATGTGAGATGCTCTGGCATTAGAGAAGCAAGCTGTTAGAGAAGCATTGTTACAACAAACCTGTGTACTGAACTGCAGTGTAAAGCCATTCTGTGAATTTGCTAATGATTTTTTTGTTGACTCCTAAAATACAATATACCTGTTATGCTGGTAGACTTTCTCCGAATGATGAATTCATTCATGTGATTATATCAGTGTATATTACCATAACAACTTCTTTTAAAAGACTACATAGCATATATGATGAATTCAGTGTTATGAGATTTCAGAGAAGATGCATTTCTATTTTGCTGAATTTTTCTCATTAAAGAAGAAGGTGTCATATTCAGTAATGCTATATAGTCATGAAATTAAAAACCTTATCACGACCAAAATCATCAAGAGAATAGAACAGAAATAGCAATCAAAAATATCAGCTGAATTTGAAGAACTGCATAATTAAAATCTTACTCTCCAAACTGAATCAGAGACCCATTCATATGCTGAGATTCTTTCAAGAGGGTGTTTTTTATGCTGGTTATTTCTGAGCATGCATTTAGATGCAAAACCATGATTTGTTCTACTAATAAAATAAAAGATATCATTAAAAGTTGATTAGTTTTTGCAACATCTTTTATCAAACTACCATACATATTAACTTCTACATTTGAGCATTAAAACCCTTCTCTGTATATTCTAATAAAATACTACTTCAATAGGACATTAACATAGTAAAAAAACCCCAGATATGTACTCAACAGTTCTTGCATTTATTTCTTCATCCTTAAGCAGGTGAGTAAATAAAATTCCTCATATTATGTAATTATTTCATATGTTTGGATTCCCATATGGGATTTCAGAGACCATAGAGAAAACTTACACGCTAAATGTATCTATCTTAGGTAAAAGAGGAGCAAAATAATGAGTCTTAAAAGACAGAGACTGTATAAAAAATGGATGAAAAAGTGAGCCAATACATTACCCCAATTTCTATTGACAGCTTATAGCCTTAAAACTGAAAAAAATAAATTTCTCTCATAATTAAATAGCCATTAGCTTAAATTCTACAACAGATCTGACTATACATAATGTGACCTCCATGGTTATAGAAACAAAATATACTAAAATTACAAAATATAATTAACTTTACTAATTAAGCCATAAAATAACAATAACTCTCAGTAAGTATATCACTACCGTTTGGTGCTTAATTGAATTCATGACTGTAAAGGAAGACTAAAATAACTAGATGTGTAGTACAAGAGATCATCCTGCCACAGAAGACAACTGTATTTTGAAAATCAGATGAATAACTGGTGAAAAATCAGTAGCAACAGCAGATGATTGTTCAATGGTGGAAGTGGGTATACTAAAATATGTTGTACTAAAAATTGCCCTATACATATATCACCTTTTAAAACATACCAGCTGTCAATTGTTGCACAAGATAAACATATGAGAGACTTTTTCAGGAAGGAGTCATGTGACAAAAAAATTTCAACTTGATGTTGCTTAGGTGTTTATCAACTAGTGAGTTCCTTCTTTCTTTTGCTATTTTTTCCTAGGAAAGTGTTTCTACCTAAGCAAGCTAATGAGCTAACAATACCTCCTGCTACCTTGTTTTTACTCATTGTAATAAAAATCCTTACTGGAATAATTTATCACAGTGTAAGGAGCATATTTTATGAGTTGAATCCCTTAAATATATTGGCAACACATCACTGTTCCTCAGGATGTTAAAAAAAAAATCTTCTTTACCAGAAATGCATGTTTTAGAGCCAGCTACTATACCACCTAAAAAATCAGCAACCCAGGGGACTACTTTTGATCGCTGATGTTATTGCCCAATGTATCACTCCAGCAGATGATGATGGGGCAGGTGGAAGCCTCTTATATTAATTTATTTCAAGTGAGTTTTAATTTATTCTCCACCTATTCTTTCACTGAGAACTTCTCTCTCTTATCTTAGTAACTCACGTCATCACAGTGTCTAGCAGGCCAGTGAAGAGTAGATAGGATAATATTTTTATGTGAATCATATGCTGGTAATAGTCTGAGCTATTTTACTGTCTAGAGTGGCATAGCTCTTTCATCTTACAGGTAGTTTTACTACTACTGGTTAAAGGTTTAAAGGAATGTATGGCCAGTATATCTTAGGAACAGCTTTCAGAAAATACACTGGGGAAATTTTAGATCAGTGAGGTTCAAATATCATTTAGAAGAAGCAAACAAAAAAAGCCTTTCACCACAGCTCTGTGAACACAAATGTAGTTTTTTTAAATGTATCTCTATAACCTGTGACTTGTAAGGATCAATTTGGTAGCATTCTTTATAGAAATTTTTCACATTTCATCATTTTAGTTGTTTTAGATTATATTTATAAGAGAAAAATCACACAGTTGGTGTCAGATCACCCATAACTCTTTTAGAAAAATCCACATAATTTAAACATACGAATCATACATTTTGCCTTCTTTCGAAATTCATCATCTGTTCACAGAGATGTAAAGATTGCTGCTGATAAAGGCAAATCAGGATGTGAAGTCATCCAGAAGTCTATCAGGATGTACAGTAATAATAACAATAATAATACCATAATAATTATAATAATAATTAAACTTGTGTATAACATTAATATGAAGTAAACCAGTTCTTCCCAACTCTTGTTACTCCCTATACAAGAGTTTCTCTTCCAAACCATGGATATCAAGCTTCAGAGCCACAAAAGGCACCATCTCTCTCATGACTGATCACCACTGTATACACAACTTGTATATATAACTTCTCTTTAAGTGAGTTTTTTAATCTCCACCTTATTAAGACACTGGAGACACATAGACACGCAATTAGTCATCATCAAGACATTTTTGCAATTCATTTTTTCTTAGGAAACACGTGTGTAAGCGTACACATTTTTTTTGTGTGTAAAGAGGGTCACAGTATAATTTAGATTGGAAGAGGCCTTTGGAAGTCAGCTTCCCCAGCCTCCTTGCTCAAGACAGACATATATTCACTAATTAGGCTAGAAATAGCAATTTATTTATTTATATTAGCATCAGGACAGCTATGAAAAAGAAACCCATTCATGATTGTAGTGGTTTGAACCTTGTTTTCCCCCAGAGGTTGAAAAAGTGGTAACCCCCAGGGGTGGAAACCCCTGGAAGTTTTGGAGTTCTGTCCAATGAGCCCTCCTGCAGAAATGTAAACATATCACAAGCACCGGAAGAGAAGGGTTGTAGTTTGGTTGGTAGAAGAAGTAGCCATGATGTAACAGCCACGAGGAAAGGGGCCCGGAGCCCCTTGGGGCCTCTGGGGCCCCCCAGCCCCAGTTGGGGGCTACAGAGACAGAGTAGAAGCGGCGGCAGTGTCCAGAGACTCTGGATAAGAGCCAGGACAGATAAGAACTGAACCGGAGGAAGCAGCAGAAGAGAGCCCGCAGCAGAGCTTTGGAGTTCTGGGGGTAGGAACTGTACCAAACCCCCCAAACTCCTTGAGACCTCCTGGAAGGAGGAAGATGATGGACTCTTGCTTGAAAGAGCCTTGGAGTGCTACAGCACTTGCAGAGAGGAGCTGAGAAGCTCAGAGCATCCTGGGAAGCTGGACCGGGACGGAGAAGGCATGCGGGGGGGGGGTTGACCTTGGCCCCCTTCGCTGCTGCTGCTAAGCTAGCAGCCTTGAGACAGAGCACGGAGCTCTGCAAAGGGGAATTTGAATCTCCTGAGGAAAGGGACTGCCACGAAGACCCCTGAGCTTCGTGGTATGACGTGGTGAAGCAAGCTTGTCCCTGCTACGCAGTCCACGGAAGAGAAAGACCCTTGTTTTGGAGACGACGGGCCAAGGGGCTTGGAGACCCCCTTGTGTGTACTGAACAGAGATCCAGCTACAACAATCCAGTTACTGCTGCATGCATGAGATGAGGAGAACCTGCTGCCTTAGAAGAAGCTGCCACCCTGAGAGACTGGAAAGGATCTGTCCTTCTTTCCCTCCTGGACTTTTATTTGGAGGGGAGAGGAGATCTGATCCATTGTAAATACTATATGTCATGGTAGAGATAGTTGTGATCGTGTGTATAATGTGTTATAGTATAAGTATTTATTTGTACAGTCATTGTAATATATTCCCTTTCCCCCACTTTGAGTCTGGTTGTGTTTTGTCTGGACAAACCCATCTCACATTAGGCTGGGATGTGGGAGGGGGGATGGAGCTAGGGAATTAGATTTTGGGGCTATCTCAAACCATGACAATGATAAAGTAATTTAGTACCTTGCAGTTATATACAATAACAACACAATTTTTCAGTTACCTTTGTAATATATACACATTCCTCTTTACA